>NW_024070194.1:26511276-27126609 GCF_014754425.2 Oryx dammah | reverse complement strand
GTGTGTGTGTGTGTGTGTGTGTGTGTGTGGTGTGTGGTTTGTGTGTGTGTGCTCTGTGTGTGTGTGTGTGGTTTGTGTGTGTGTGGTGTGCATGTGTGTGTGCTCTGTGTGTGTGTGTGTGTGTGTGGTGTGTGGTGTGTGTGTGTGTGTGGTGTGTGGTTTGTGTGTGTGTGTGGGGTGTGTGTGTGTGTGTGTGTGTGTGTGGTATATGTTTAAAGATGCACTCAAGAATATGCAATCACCCAAAGGTTGGTGACATTAGGGGTTAGATTACAATGATGGGGACTCAGGAGATTTTTATGAACTTCATTTTATTTCTATGTGTTGCTCCCTTGTTTTAATAAAAACATGAATTATTTACATAATCAGAAGAAAAAAGTACTGAGTGCTTGGGTTGAACAAAGTAGGTGCGGTAGTAATAGAGTAGAAATTAGCTTGTGGATGGAGGGGTCCTACGTCCTTTAGGCTGGGGACCTTGGGAATATTCAGAGGGTGAGTACTTTCACTCCAAACTCCTTGTCCCGAAGCCATCGTCCCCCTAGTCAGTGGTCTGGGCACTCGGAGTACCTAACATCTTACACAAACTGGAGTACAGTCTTCACATTGTGAACAAGAAACCCAGATTCCCTCCGGAATCTAAATCTGAAACAAACAGAAACATCTGTTTGAATAACAAGCTGTTTGGCAGGCATGTTCAGAGGGCAGGAATAGGCTGCTGATCAGACATGAACATCTGAGATCCTGGCTGGGGAGTACTGACAGTACAGAGTCCTCTTAGCATATGGGGGCTCTGCACACATCTACCCCAGGCCCACCAAGGTTACATGACCTCTCGGTCGCAAAAATTAGTTCACCCAGGGTGAGAAGACTCGTGCCTCCCTGATTTTCAGAGAAATAGCTAATCAGACCCAACTTGTCAACAGGCCCCTGAATCAGCCCTCAACCTTTGGGGAGCAATGATTAGTCTGAAGATGCATCTCACAGAAAGTTAACTGAGACAAATACTCTGTCCTGTGCATTTTCCAATTTTAATTGAAGGAGAGTAACTAATTATCTCAGAGAAGCAGTCATTACAATCAGGCTCCTGGCTGACCTGCGGAAGATGACTCGGGGGCTCCTTGGGGCAGCTGATATGTCAGCCCCTCATTACAGCCCATGGTTTCCAGGGGAGCCAGCATCTCCAGCCCTGGATGTCTCTGGCTGTAGCTTGAGGGGGAGAAGGAAGCCTGGCATGTTTCTGAAAAGTCATTGAATGCAGTATTGATAACTAATGGATCGCAGCATCTCTCTGACCCTCTACCCCCAGAGGAAGAATGAAGAATGTGGACTGTGGGCAGAACACTGTGTACACTGATTAAAACCAGATAAGCCCTGGGGGAGCAGGTGGAGGACAACCTGTAGTCTACGTGGTGACTCAGATGCTAAAGAATCCACTTGCAATGCAGGAGACCCAAGTTCAATCCCTGGGTTGGGAAGATCCCTTGAAGAAGGGAATGGCATCCCACTTCAGTGTTCTTTCCTGGAGAATCCCCATGGACAGAGGGGCCTGGCCGGCTACAGTCCATGGAGTCACAAAGAGTTAAACATGGCTGAATGACTAACACACAAATGAACACCAGGGCCCTGAGTGGAGGCTGTGACACTACCTGTGCATGAAATATGGTGCATTGATTATAGACGATGCTGGTAAATGTGAGGTCAGACCTCCTGCTGGGATCATAAAACACACCTGAGGTTGGGCAGCCTGGGGAACATGCCCATTTTTTAAAATCAAAGCCACTTATACAAAGGAAAACTCTCCCAAGTTCAGTCTTATCTAAAATGATTTTAATAGCAGACTCTCATTATTGCAGCAAAGGCCAAAATGGACAGTGACAACCAAGTCCAAGAGCCAGGGGAGTGGGCAACATCATGGCTCCCACATCCTGAGTGGTGGGATCCCTCCAGGAGAAGGGGTGGGCGGGGAGCAGACACGTGGAGGAATGAAGCAGAGAGGTCCCCTCGGCCTTGCTGATTTGGCGACAGGTGGCCTTAGTTGTAAAGGACAATTTGGCCTTAGAGATAGGGCTGGGACAGGTGACCAGAAGTCAGCAAGAGTCCCCAAGAGTTCCTAATAGCCCAGGGGAGCCCCCAGCCCTGGCCACCCCAAGAAATACATCTCCCAAACCTGCCTTCTTCCTGAGGGACCCTGCTCCTGTTCCTGCCTCCATGGAGACATGGACTGCTTGCTACCAGTGCTGTGACCTCTGGTCCCTTCACTCCTGAAGGAGAGTCCAGTCCAATCCTCTGGGTGTGTCTGCCTCAGAGAGGAGAGTGAGTCAGATATGAACAGACTGTGAGCCACACTTCAGCCCCCAGCCAGCACTGCCCCGCCGCCAGTCATTCCACATCCCCGCCACAGCCATTCACTCTGGCACAGAACCAAATGGCCACCTGAGCAGGAGAAATGTCCCACGCAGGTCAGTGCTGCGCTGTGTAGCCTTGGCCACCAACTGCCCCACGTCTCAGATGGAGCCTGGTTTTCTCACCTGACACTAAATTAGGCAACAGACACAAATTACCCAAGTCCACAGGAGAGAAGGACTGCCCCCACTACAGTCTCTCACCTTTAATACTCATGCTGAAGTCACCACTTCCAGGAAGCTCTCCTAGCACCCCCCTCTGACCATCTCCATGCCAGCCACTGGGACTAAAATCTGGTCCCCAGAGCATTTCTCCTTCCAGCCCGGGGTGGGGGGTGGTAGTGGTGGTGGCTCTTTTCTTTCTCTGTCTCCATCCCGAGACTGTGTCCAGCACAGCATCTGATACTTAGCGGGTGCTGGTCATTGACTTTAACTTTCCCTCACAGCATAACAGTCATGTAGGAATGCCCACATGTCAGTGCTCAAAGGGGAGCACTCTATGGACCGGGCCTGCATCAGGGATGCAAGTTTCCAGCCCCCAGAAGCACCCCTCCTGAGGTCAGAACCCTCCCTTAGTGACCACGGGCACCATTTCTCAGGATCTCGTGCCAACAAGGCTGTTTGCCCATCCCTCCTGCTCAGCAATGTGGATGGAGAAGCTGCCGGGCACTGGCCTGAGGGGTGGGCAGGTGAGTCATGAAGAACTAGCCAGACCCCCTCAGCCGCGTGGACACGACGGCATAGCCGAAACGCACAGGCCCAACATCTCCATAATCTCAATCAGAGCTCTGAAACAAACGTACGGGGTGTCCTGATGGAGGTGATGAGGGAGGGTGACTGGAGAGACAGAGAAGCTTCAGCCCAGATGGAAGGAGGGGGAGAGGTGAGGTGAGGGAGCCCTGCAGAGGGCAGCGTTGTTCCTGGAGCCCCCACAGAGGTCAGGGCCTGGGGTGCTGCTCCAGAACCCTGCAGTGCCCATCTCCTCACTCACTATCTGGACGCTGAGTCAGCGAGGGGAGTTGGGTGGAGAGATGGGGAGGACGGAAGAACTCCCGCCCCCCGAAAGCTTCCAGTCACGTGGAGCTGCAGTGATAGAGACCAAGCCCCCAGGGAGGAAATCAGTGCAGGCCTGGGGTCCTCGGCCTCTTCTTTCAAACCACAAGCCCCAGCACCGCCTTCCCAGGATGCAGGCCTTGGTTTTTGGCCAAGGTCGGACTCCCTGCTGAGTGTCTCTGCCCTCAGTGAGTGATGCGCTGACAGCCCGTCAGTCTGTAATTTACCCAGTCTGAGGTCATAACCAGGGGCCATTATCTCGTCTGGAGCTGCCCTCGAGTGTGGATGGCTTGAAAGAGCTCCTGCCTCACCCTGCAGCCCACTGATCTGAAAGGCCCTGGCGAAAGGCCCTGATCCAAAAGATCACTCCTTATGGAAACGAGTTCACCCAGAAACGGGATCCCAATTGTTTAACAACAGGCACTGAAGGGCCCTGGGGGCCATGAGTCTGTGACTGATGCCTGGCTGAGCATCCTTGTTCATCAGGGAGATACTCAGAGCCCACACGAGTTCGGTCCTGCTCCCTTCCCTCCATGCCACAACATCCCCAGCCTGGATGGACCCCAGCTTCTCATGCCCAAGGTCCCAGGGCAGAAGGGGAGCCCGCCCCACTAGGGAAATTGTACACATGTTGATTTACTGTGACCACTCCATTTTTATAGAAAGGAAGAAAATTCATAACCTGCAAAACTACTTCAAACTGAGTCCTTTTCCACCTCCTCTCTGCCAGTCTTGCTTTTATTCAGCCAACAAGTATTTACAGGGCAAAGCACTCTGTGTGTGACAGGGAGGGTCTGTAAAATTGTGGTGGACAAAAGAGATGAAGATTCCTGCCTTCATGAGTCTGGTGGGAAGACAGAGAACACGTGAGCAAATGGGTAAGTGAATGAGTTGGCAAATAGAGAACTCCTGGGTCCCGTGGTGAGTCATATACATATGGCATAGGACTGGCGATTCTGGCAGTGTGACGTTTCACCCCATGCTCAGAAGGGTCCTCAGAGAGGAGACAGGAAGGGGCAGGAAAGCAAGCGGGTTGACAATGTGGGTAAAGCATCCTTTGGCAGAGGCCACAGCAACTGCTAGTGTCCTGGGATGGAGAGGAAAGCCCCAACAGGGCGAGAGACTCACACACAATGGTCAGAGATTGGATTTCTATTTGTGGTCCTTTATCAGAGAGGACGCCATTATTTCCCCACATTCAAAGCTGTGCAGAACACGCTCACCCTGAATGCAAAATCATTTGTACAAGAGTACTCGAATCACGCCTTCCTCTTACAGAATTAAGAATAGATTTTTATTTTCATCAGTAACTAACACTTGTGACCTTAAGCAAATGCACAATACTTGATTAGCTCGCTGATGAGGAAATGAACAATAGTAATATTTAACCTTTAAAGAGCATCAGATGACTCATGGAAAATATTCAGTTGAAAAAACAACAACAACAACAATATTTGGGCCCCAGCTCCAGCTCCATTACTTTGTCTGTCTTTCACCATCTTCTTCCGCTTGGGCTCAAAACAATATAGAATATTTTGTCTTGTCTGGAAATCTTCCTAGGATCATCTGAATATGACCTGATCAGGCCACTCTGCTGCCTGGGGTTGGTCTTTGGACTAGGCCCTCTGGACCTCCCATGGGATGCAGGGTGACTCAGGCCACAGGGTCCCTCTGGCCTGGGGAGTGTGGGGTCCAGAGGAAGCTGATCTGTGTCCAGGTTGGACGCATGGGTCCTGGTGTGTCAGAGGGCAGCCTGGGACTCCCCACCTGTACAAGGAGGACAATGGGACTGCCCGCCAGCATCCCTGTTGGGAGACTGAAAGGAGAAGCCATGGAGCCCAGCAAGCTGGAATTCTGAGACCACGTCAGCACCTCACTCTGTGCCCAGAGACGGCAGGAGGATCAGGGATTCCCCAGCAGAGAGCTCGAACCCACGTCTCCCAAACTTGACTGTGCACAGAAAACACCTAGACCTTGTTAGAGCATAGAATCTGAATCAGAAGCCAGATTGGACCAGGTCACGTGGAAGTTGCTGGCCCTCGGGCCGCACTGGGAGCAGAGGAGCGGGGGCCACTGGGAGCCCTTCTGCTGGGAGCTCCCGAGGCCCCCAGTGCCCCCAAGAGCAAGGCCTTCAGGTGTGGCAGGCCCTGCTCCAGCCCAGGGCTCTGTCTGGCCCCTGCAGCTGCACCTCCTGTTTCTATCTGGTTCCTCGTGCAGGCTCTCACCTCCTGCACCTGATTCAAGATCACCCTGTCTCTCATGCTCCCAGCACCAGCATCCTCTCCTGAAGGTTCTTGCTGGCTCAGCAGCTGGCTCTGGTTGTCAGGTCCACCCGGACCTGGGGCTCCACCTCTGTGTGCAGAACCTTGTTGCTTGGAATCTACTGACATAGGCAGAGGGGCAGAAGAGGCTTCGTGAGGCCACTGGGTTGGACTCCCAGGTCTCCAGGTGACCAGGCCTGGGTGTGGTAGACTCTGAGGAGCAAAGTTGCCACAGATACTGTTCCCTGAGCCCTCCATGGTCCAGCCCCAGTCGTCTGGCTGGCCTAGCCAGGAGCACTGGGCAAGGAAGGGCTTGGCTAGCAACACAGGGTGCAGGGGGATATGCCCCCTTCCTCACCCCAGGGAGCCTGGGGATGGGGCTTCACACGGGGGTTCACCATGGCTATAACTGACACATCCGGTGTTGACCCTACCCCTGCTCCATCTCGTTTCCCTACACCCTAACCAGCTCTGCCTGGAATATCCTTCTAAATGCGCTTCCTGGTGCTTGTGTCAAGATCTGATCTGGAAGACCCCAAAAGCACACCGTCTTGAGCTCTTGGCAGCATCTGAGATGGAGTGAGGCTGTATTCTGGATTTTCCTCCAGGGCACGTGCTTCTCCTTTGAGAAAGTCCTCAGAAAACTGTAGGCCGGCACTTCTGGTTAGAAGCCACTTCTTCTCTATTGACCAAGGACTGCCCTTTGAGCTAATACAGTCATCAGGCTCCTGGGGTATGGGCCAGAGTGGATTTTACATAGGAATTCCCCTCATTTCCTCACTGAGGACACGTGGCCCAAACCAATAAATCCATCTGCCTCTTAGATGTAGTGTCAGGTTGCCGTGGGCTTCAAAAGAAACATATTAAGTCCACATTCACAGAGCGTGAAAAGAATATTGAGATGTTACAGCAATCAATTTCTCATAAATAATATACGTGTGTAGCCACATTATATATTCAAAGCGGCAGTCAAGTGGTCAGGGAGAATGATCATTTATTCTGTTGAATTTCTTCAGAATGAATTCTGGGACAGATCAAACAAAAAAGTTATAAAATAGGAATTATCGGTAATGAATGCCGCATGTTGCAAGGGAGTCTGCCGAGTTGTGGAGCATAATTAAAGCAGGATAGGTCAGGGTTAACCTTAAGGTGATTTTATGAGGACTCATTCTGTATCCTTTCACAGAGCAAGAGTAACATTTGTTTATTTTGCCAGGATTTTTCATTTGAAACGACTGGAATGTAAATGCACCTTATTAATTCACTGTGATAAAGACGTCACTTGTACAATGGCAGAATGGTGACTGTGGTCGGCATCTTAGGATTCCCTGATGAGGAGGTTTTACTTCCTCTACAATCTTCCTAGCTCCAGGGTGTGTGGGGCTATCCTGTGTTTCAAGGTTACCATTTTCTGGGGAGAATAACAGAGCTTTGCCCACCTTCAAATGGCTTCTCACTGTCAGCAGGCAGAGCTAGGGCACGGCGGGAAAGGCGAAGGCACAGGGGACTTGTTTGAACACATGTGGTCCTAACCTGCCAGGTAAATTAGACCTTTTGGGCTGTCTCACTTCACCTATGTGAGTAAATTATAAAAAGGATGTTGGGTGTAGGAACGGGTCAGTGTAACGGTGAAGATTCCAGGCAGGTCTGGCAATTCAGACAGAGCTGGGTTCAAATCTTGAGCCTACAATATTCAGGCTGTGTGATCTGGGACACTCACTTAACCTCTCTGATCTTTAGTGTCTTCATTTGTAAAAAGGAGAGAGTAATGTCTACTTTAGAGGGCAGATAAGGGTAATGAGAGGTAAGAGGGAAGAGGGAGAAAACTTACTAAAAGGAAGCTCTTGCTGCAATTTCTGGCATCATCAATTCCGCTGCTTCCTGGGTGACTGCCCTCTGCTGACCACAGAAATCATCATCCAAACAGAATTCAACAGAAGTAAACATTTCTCACGACACTGAAGAAGCCACTGAGCCCAGGATACAGTTCGCATCACAGAACCTTTTACCATCGGACTCGCATCTGGCTGAGGCCGCCACCTCTAGGGGAGACCTCAGCCCTCATAGCTTCTGCCCTCACTGGGCAGGGCGGGGCGGGGGTGCTGTAAGGGGCAGCAGGAGGGCCGCTGTGCAGCCACTGTGCCTAGGACCCTCATTCCTACCACGCGGAGGCAGGAGTGTGCAGTGCTGGAAGGAGGGAGGGCTTCTCAGGGCAGGGTGTCTGCACACGGAATGCATGCGACCAGCAGGAAGAGACCCCTTGGCTGTGGTTGCTGCTGTGATCACCACTGTGGCCCTGAGATGGTAAAGAAGATGCCAGAGACCCTGCCTCTGTCCTACCCACTCTCTGTGGACCCACCGGAAGTCCTGCTCACTCACTATGACCCACCCAGGTAGGGGATGGAGAACGGGAGTGGAACACACTTCTCAGAGGCCATTCTCCTGGGTAGGTAAGACAAAAAGCCCAGGGGCCATGAGATGCCACCTTTTGGGAGAAGGTATTACCCAAGAAGGAGCTCTGAGAAGCCAAGCACAACTGAGCCTGCCTCTATGGGGTCACTTGGGTCCCAATTCTAATGTGAATAATAACTCAAGCTCTCAGCTTTTCCCATGGGATTCTCTTGGCTATAAATAACAGACTCCCCTCCCTACTGAGAGTTGCTGAAGCACAAAGGGAACCATGTGGCTCATCTTGTGGGAAGTCCAGCAGGAGGGCAAGCTCCCAGGGGACTCATGTGTCCACGCTGGTTCCATTCCCACAGCCCCCAGGCTGGCCACCTCCCCCAGCCAGGTGGCTCCAGCACATCCAAGCCCAATGCAACACAGCCCCAAGGACGGGAGGAAGTGTGTCTATCTTGGTGCCAAAATTTAGATGGCTTTTGTCTCCAGAATCCCCGGGCTTCCTGCAGGTGTTTGACCCAAGTTCACTTGCAGATCCAGCCCAGTCCTGGGCAGGCAGGTGTGGCCTGCTTCCCTGGATCCATAGGGACCTCAAGGCTAAGGGGCAATTACAGGATGGAGGCTCCGCTGGGAAAGAGAAGGAATGTAGAGGCCAGGCAGGCAGTCAGCATCGCCCCATAGATGCCTTCCAACCACTAATGTCAGGCTGTGTTTGGATAGCAGGTGGTTCAAAGAAAGTGCCTCCTTTCTTCAAATAAGTCACTTTAAATCAAGTACACAGAGTGAATATCAATGTTTTATTTGATTGTGACAGCCTGTCAGTAAATTTAAGGAGTAAATGTGATGGTGAGATTTTTGTTGTTGTTGTTGGTTATATACATTTTTGGCCTCCCCTCACAGAAGCATAAAAAATTCTCTTTGTACCAGCCCTGTAAGAGCAGCTTTCCAAGAGAAATACAACATCTAGAGACACCCAGGGTTTTCAACCCTGGCAAAAACAACTCCAGCATCCTCACCACACATCAAAGAGAGACAGCCCTGTTCTCCTGGCCTGGATTCTCAGGCACAATATTAAGAATAGTAACAATTAATCAAGCTCCACAAAACCTCGGAGACTCTCAGAATTCGTCACTCCACAAAAAAGACTGATGTTTCAGTACCAGACTCCCCTCTGCCTCCTTCCCTGGAAGTTGAGCTCCCAGGAACCATGGTTTGGGGACAGGAAGAGGTGTGGGATCCTGCTGGAGACTTTGTTTTCCTAGAACTCTTATCTCCAGGAGCTTGCTGCTTCATTTGAGAGAAGCATTTTGGGGGGAAAAGTTCAGAGGAGCTCTTAGAGAGGGAAAAGGAGAAACAAGGAGGGGTCCAGATGAAGGGCCTTCCTCCCCTCTGTGCCCATTGTTGGGTGGTGTCTATGAACAGCCACACTTTGAAGCCTAGTTCTGTATCTGCAAAGTGGAGTCTGTACCACTGATCTTCACCTTGAAAACTCACCATCGGGCACCCGGCCACAGTTTCAAAGGAAGGAGCCACCACTTTTTATTGGTGGCCTGGCTTGTGATCGTACATTCTGCAGACCCACTGCCCCCAAAGGTGAAAGAGCAGGGTTCTCCTTTTGCTTCCAGCGGCCCCTGACATTTGCATCCTGCAGGGGCCTCAGCGCATCACACACGGGTGACCCTCACGCCTCCTGTCAATGCTCTCTATCCTCTCCTTCCTTCCTGCTTCTCCAGCCAGAGAGGCCTGGGCTCGAGCCGTGTGAGCAGGCAGCTTGGTCCTCTCACAGCATCCAGCTCCTGTTACCTGTGGTGTCTGCATAGTTGTCCCTATCAAGCACAAACACCTTGAGGTCACACTCACATCATATTCACTCCTTCAAAGGCCCCAGCATTGGCCCAGCTATTGAATGAAGTCAATGATGCCTGTTTATGGAACCCCTTTTGCTTTGTTATCATGTCTACTATTTCACCCCCATGTTTTCAAAGTATATTTTCAGCCCAAGTCTTTCTTTCTGTTACTAAGTATCCCCCATCCACTAAAGTGAAAGTGAAAGTATTGGTCCTTCAGTCATGTCTGACTCTGCAATTCCATGGACTGTAGCCCACCAGGCTCTTCTGTCCATGGGATTTTCCAGGTACCAATACTGGAGTGGGTTGCCATTCCCATCTCCAGGGGATCTTCCTGACCCAGGGATCTGACCCAGGTCTCCTGCATTGCAGGCAGACTGTTTACCCTCTGAGCCACCAGGGAAGCCCCCCAGCTCCCCATCCCAAGGGAACTTGAATTTTCTTTTATGTTCTAACGAGGTAAAAATGAATCCATGTTCATGTACAGATTGAATTCCAGCAAATTTAAATCCTGGGCCAGTTCCTGCCATTTGGGGGGATGATGCAGTCTTACAAAAACCAACGCAAGTTTGAGCAAATCAGGGTGGATATCTTTTGAGTCATGCCAAGTTTCTGATGCAAAACCATCTCTGGTGTGGTCTTGCCCAGGCATTGGTTCATCCCCGTTATGCTGGAGAATGCAGAGGCCACTGAAAGGGATGAGACATTGATGTCGTGCAGTTTGCCACTTCCCTGGAAGAATATCATTTCAAGTGCATTATGGGTGCTCCCCCCCCGCCCCCCCCCCACACACACAGTGGGCAAGAGTAGTTCACATGGCAGATGGTGGGTGGATGGATTTACTATGTAGAAAAGTGTGGTTTAGGTGTTTCCTCTCCTGAGTGTGTTGAAACCAACCAGCCCTTCAGTTCCACATGGGGTCACCATTCACGTCTGCAGGAACACGGACAAGGGTGCTGCGATGCTCAGGGTATGTTGGTGTGGTGCTAACCCGAAGGTGATGCCCTCATCCTATGGGATAATGCTTATGACATGGCAGACCCAGGATGTACGTAGACTAGAAATAATACACTTAGGCTTCCCGCATCTCTGCTGTTATGAGAAAAGCAAGTCTGTTTCAATTCAGAAAACACCCTAAAGTGATCAGAATTTCATGTACCTTTAACCAGTCACCTTTAGCTCCATCCTCCTTGCTCACCTTCTTGGCTGTCATTTGCAAAACAGGACAAGATTAAACAGAAGGCTTTTAGGATCCTCAGCGGCCAGTCTCTATTTTCTCATCCCTATGACATTCAACAGCATCAACACATTGACCAATGAACCTGCTCTGTTTTTCTCACTAAGTTCACGTCATTCATAGCAGAGGCTCCCCAACATGAAGACACAGCACCACAGCTCGCCACAGGATACCTGGGGATGCGTTGAAACAGACCATCCCAGTCTGGGGGCTGCAATCTGGGATCATGTGTGACATCCACCGCTGTCATTTTCAGAGAGAAAAATAAAATTACCCAGGGCTGGCAAAGGTTCGCAGGCACATTTGGACATAAATTTCTCCCAAACGTCCATATCCTTTGAATGATAGCACTAGTGATGTTGATATTTTTAAAAAGGAAAAAAAAAAAAAGGTTTTGAATGGAATGTTTCCAGATTAAAATATAGTATCTATCTTTATTCACATGATAGTTTATCTCAAATAAAATCTCCATGCTACATTTTGGAAGGCAGATTCAGTGGCAGGCCACAAAATTTATCTCTTGAGAGAAAGACAATGAAAATACGTATAAAAGTCGTTGCCATCAGCACAAAAGCGAGAGGGAATTTATAGAACTGCAGCCATCATCAGATTTGAAATCTGGGCTCCTCTGGGCATCCTGAATGGACTCTTTCACTGGGAGGCTGTGTTTGACGGAAAGAAAGATGGACCTGAGTTAACATTCCTTGGCTATCTGCTCTGCTCGCTTGCTTCCAGGTGCTTTGCCATACACATCATTGCCCACTGACTAAAGCAGAAGTGATCAGAAATGTTAAGGTAGGGGTTCAGGAAGAAGAGTGGCAGCAACACCTTTCAGACCGGCAGAGAGCAGGGGCGGGCATGGGCCAGCTTTCTCGAGTGACAGCATCTATGCAAAACTCCACGTGGATTTTCTCAACCTTCAAAGCTTCTCTATGAGATGCATGCTACCAAAGCACCCCCATTTTGCAGATAAGAAAGCCGAGGCACAGAAAGGTCGAAATGCTTACGTCAGGTCACGCAGCTGGTGTCAGAAGCAGGGTCCAGATGGAGGGAGTGACTCGGGGGTCCCTACACTTATCACCGCTGATGTGCCCAGCACTCTGTCTTCTAGTGCACAGGGTCCCCTTCCTTGCACACAGGACAGTGGTTTGCATCTCCAAGACCCACACCTGGTGTCATCTTTCCTGTGGTTTTCAATCCTTTCCTGAATCATCTTGTAAAGGTTTTATGCAGCCTATCACAGTGGTGACTGCTGGATCCTTCTGTAAGGAACCTAATGCAAAAAGTATGCTTATTGTCCCTGAAAAGGAACATACCAGCTGGCCTTGGAATCCCATTTCCAGGGCTGATCTGCAAGCCTCCAGCTAAGAACTTCTCTCCCACAGGAACCACTGCGAGACCCTGCTCGTAAAAGCACGAAGCATTTGTTGGTCTGATCTAGCCTGCTTTGTGCCATGTGAATGTGCGCTAAGTCGCTTCAGTTGTGCCCAACTCTCGGTGGCCCCATGCACTGTAGCCTGACAGGCTCCTCTGTCCATGGGGTTCTCCTGGTAAGAATACTAGAGTGGGTTGCCATGCCCTCCTGCAGGGGATCTTCCTGACCCAGGGATCGAACCCCCATCTCTTGCATCTGCTGCACTGGCAGGCAGGCTCTTTACCACTAGAGCCGTGTGGGAATCCCTGCTTTGAGCTAGTTCGTCTTAAGTTACCTGAGATCTGCCATAGAGAAATCCTATTGATTGCTATTAGATTTATTTTGTTTTCATCCAGATTCATATTCAAAACTGAATTAAGTTCTGTGGAAAAAATACCCATCAAACCCTCCTCAAGGAGTAGAATGCCATTATTATAGCCTTGAGGTTCCACCTACTATTTCCACCACCACCACCCCCCCCAGGAGCCTACTCAACTTGAGAAGAGAGCATTAACTAACTGGATAATTACTGTACAGATAAAAGAGGCTGGGAGTCAAACCAACAATGTGGGGATTCATCTCTGCTGAATTTCCAGTGGACCCAGGCTGGCAGCAGGATCCCCCAGGTCTCCCAGAACCTCATGAAATGAGATGCTGCATTAATCTCTTGGGTTGTTGCTTAAATTGCCATCTGGGGAGATCACCCTCCTGGCTAGAATACATCCAAGTTAAATATATTTGCTCAGCAGCCCAGAAGATGGGAGCAAATCCAGCGCTACATGCCTTGCACAGGGCGTGAGCTGTGGTGGGGCTCCCCCAGGTATGGGATGGCCATGCAGGGATAAATCCTCCCTGAACACTACTGATCATGCGAGGGACTCATTCCTATTTGGCTTCTGTTCCAGCAGCTGAGTTTCTCTTTCTCTGTTTTTAATCTTTTTTTTTTTTTAATCACGTGTGATCATTGTCTTCCTGCTACGTTTGTGGTGAGCTGCTGCAGACTTGTGGCCCATGGCTGAGTGGAGGAGGAAGGGAGGGAACGAGAGGGCCGCTCTTCTCATCAGTCCCCGCTCCACCCCAGGGAGAGCAGACAGGACTGTTCACACTCGGCTCCCTGAACAGACGCCTAGAGCAAGGGGCTGAGGCGCTGCCTTCCCTAATCTCAGGAAGGCATGAACAGCGGTAGGAATTCAGCTTTTAATCTCTCTGCTTCAAGTCAGCTGAGCTACTTCAAAAGGCTGTGCATGCCAGAAAGACCTGAGTCGAGTGAAGCTGTAAAAGAGTACACACTCTGAATCAGGAAGTTTCACTTCTCCAGGGGCTGCATGAGCCCCCCTCCCAGCCGCCACCACTTGAGCGCCCCCCCCAACCCCTGTGAAGCAGGAAGGGTGTCCCTAAAGCATCGTCCACTCTGGGAAGACGCAGAAAAGCACACATGTGGGGCTCAGATTAGTGAGAGGCTCTTTGAGAAGGAAATTGGCATCTTAAAGGGAGAGCCCTGCCTCCGGGCAGGGGGCACCTTCAGGTGACACCTCCCTGGTAAGGCCTGGAGTAAGGCTGGGCATCCTCAGAGACAGCAGGTGACCAGGGGCATCGCTGCAGATCCTGCAGAGAGGGGGTCACAATGGAACGTCCTCTAACCCTAGGTCTCCTCCTTTCCTCTGCCACAAACACAGCAAACTGCACGTCTACACCCAATCTCCAGCTTGGAAAGGAGCAGAGGAATGTGACAGAAATCTGAAAGCCTGAGTCTTCATATGAAGAGAATAAACATTTTGACTATACAGCAGATACCCTGAGGAAGGCGGGAGCAGCTGTTACACAAAATTAACACAGTCACAATGACTTCATGGGGTCCTGGGTAAGCCTGACACTCATCCACCCAGGGTCAGGTGTGGGAGGCAGACTCCCTAAGGAAGGCCCAGGGCAATGCTCAGCCACCATAACAGGTGAGGGCATGCCCCTGTCCCTGGAAACAGCCGGAAGGAAACATGGGAGCTGAAGATGGGATGTCGGATACTTGTTTCCTCTACCCCTTGTGACTCCACTTCCTCAGTACTCACACCATTCTTCCCACTAGAGGAAGAGAAAGAAATACTGAAACGTATTGGATTGTAAATGTTCAGGAGCAATGCAAGCACCCTGACTTTTAACTTACACCGAAATTCCAGTAATGTGGGTGCTGGGGACTGAACTGTGTCCTCTGGAAGCTCACAGGTTGAAGCTCTAACCCACAGTGTTGTTGTATTTAGAGACGGAGTCTTTCAGGAGATAATTAGGGTTAATCGGTGTCATAAGCGGAGAAGGCAATGGCACCCCACTCCAGTACTGTTGCCTGGAAAATCCCAAGGATGGAGGAGCCTGGTGGGCTGCAGTCCATGGGGTCGCTAAGAGTTGGACACGACTGAGCGACTTCACTTTCACTTTTCACTTTCATGCATTAAAGAAGGAAATGGCAACCCACTCCAGTGTTCTTGCCTGGAGAATCCCAGGGATGGGGAAACCTGCTAGGCTGCCGTCTCAGGGGTCGCACAGAGTCAGACATGACTGAAGTGACTTAGCAGCAGCAGCAGCAGGTATCATAAGGGTAGGGCACAGATCCAATAAGACTGGTGCCTTGGGACCTCCCTGGTGGTTCAGCAGTTAAGAATTCGCCTTGGAAAGCAGGGGAAAAGGGTTCAATCCCTGGTCGGGGAACTAAGATCTCACATGCCATGGGGCAACAGAGCCCATGAGCCACAACTTCTGAGCCCACACGCATGACAAAATGAGGATTCCCTGCACCACAACTGAGATGGGATACAGCCAAATTAGTTAATTAATTAATTTAAAAAGCTGAAGCTCCCATACTTTGGCCACCTCATATGAACATCAACCCATTAGATAAGACCCTGATGCTGGGAAAGATTGAAGGCAGGAGGAGAAGTGGGCAACAGAGGACCAGATGTTTGGATGGCATCACCGACTCAATAGATAGTGAAGGACAGGGAAGCATGGCGTGCTGCAGTCCATTGGGTCACAAAGAGGCAGACATGACTGAGCGACTGAACAACAACAACAGTTTTTTCTTTTAATATAAATTTATTTATTTTAATTGGAGGCTAATTACTTTACAATATTGTATTGGTTTTGCCATACATCAACATGAATCCACCACAGGTATACACGTGTTCCCCATCCTGAACCCCCCTTCCTCCCTTAAAAAAAAAAAAAAAAGACTGGTGCCCTTATAAGAAGGGGGAGAGACACCAAGACGCTCACACAGAGAAAACACATGTGAGGACGTGGTGAGAAGACAGCAATTTGCAAACCAGGAAGGGTTGCCTCATTAGAAACCAACCCTGCCAGCACCTTGATCTTGCAATTCCAGCCTCCAGATCTAGGAGAAATAAATTTCTGTTGCTTAGACCTCCCAGTTTGTGGCATTTCGTTATGACAGCCAGTACTGAGCCAGGGGGCCTTCCTGACACTTCATCACTGTGTTTTCTAAACCAAGACTGAAGATCCCTGTGACCCCTTAGTCACCACCACCCTGGAGGAGCATCCTGCCTCAGGGCAGAGCCTATGGATACACAGGTTGGTCTTCCAGCCAAAAGACACAAGTTGGTTTCAGTAAATGCGGGGTGGGGTGGAGGAGGGGCAGCCCTGGAGGTTGGGTGTTCAGCACTTTGACTGGAAATGAGCAATCAAGATGTTAAGTGCATGAAAATCAGCACCTAAGCTTTCTGAAGGAAGTGCCTGTACCCTTCCCACGAAGAGTGGGGTGCTGAATCGGGACCTCAGTTGGGGTTTTCCTGCACCTTTAGGCTGTACACTGGGGAGGAAAGAAAGCCAGAAAAGTTTTTTAAAAAGACTTTAAAATCACAAACAGAACATTTTTGTCTTTTGTATCTGAGCAACCAGGAAGCTGCATGCACAGGTGTGCACATGCACACACACACACACACACACACACACACACTCATTTTCTATCTAACTTGTTATTATGAAAACAGCAAGCCACCCAGTGAGGCTCCAGGTGGAGGTGAAGGGAGATTTCTGTCATGCTGTAAAGGAGTGGCTGTCACTGCCACTTGTCCACAATTCTTCAGTATGAACACGGGGCCTATTCAGCCATCCTTTCACCAAATGAACAACTGGCAGGGAAATTATAGCACACATTTAGATTTTCAATCTGTGACGACCAATGCTGAGAATGAAGAAGAGCAGAGGGTGTGGGTCAGACCACAGGAGAGAAGAAACCAGATAATTGGGGAGTAACTGGATCAGGATAATCTTTGTCATTGAGGGCTTTATACCAAGAGCAGTTACAGGGGATGAAAGAAATAAGCTTCCCAGGGCTTTGCAGCAGGCTGATACAGCTGTCTGCTGAAGGGAATTCGGCTTGGTGCCACAGGGTCTGGGCTGCTCATGAGAAGATGGGGGATGGACGGGGAGTTTGGGGCAGCAGAGGTCTCTTTCTATTTTCTCACTGTCTTTAGCTGTTTTTAAGAGCCTATGAAATACCATCTTTATTCACAAGGTAGATCCGAGTGACTTATGCCTATGTCAGATAGTGTTGGTTGAAGTCCTGTCTCCTTCACTTCTGTGTGACTTGGGGCAGGTAACTTGGTGTCTCTGAACCTCAGTCTCATGTATCAAAGGGGCACAATGATGAAAGAGTAACAGCCTCCTAGGGCTTCTCTGAAGATGAACGAGTTGAGTGCCCACCAGGGGCACTGTAGCCCGTGGCCCATGGACAGGGAGTCTGAAGCAGACAGTAGCTGCTGTTCCCAATGCCCTTTGCACAGAGTCCCCTCATCCCGTCCGTCTGTTAACTTTTGCTTTCAGTATGCTAAACAGTGTGTCTCAGCTCTGGGGAAGCATTTGGTTCAGAGCCCAGGCAAAAAGCAGCCCTCTGTCACTTTGGCTACTGGGGACAACTTTATGGTCTCCCAGAGCCATGTCCTGCCAGTTCGGCTGAAGGCCTTCTCCAGGGTCCCCAGGAGAGAGGCCTCCTGCATGGCCAGCTGTCAGCACGTGTTGTAGAACATTTGCTCAACTCTCAGGAAGGGTCTCCTGAGTGGGCTTCTGGGCCAGAGCCTCTACTTTGTAAACACTGGAGCAGATTGGCCCCCTACTGCTACACCAAGGGACTCAAGGCCGTGGAAGGCAAACCCACTTTACACTGTGAATTAGAGCCTTGAGCCTCTGCAAACACTCTGGATGCAGAAGCAGAGTCTCTTGGCCACCCCAGCCCAGGGCCATCTGCTGCTCGGTGGCAAGGTTCCTGACTCCAAGGATGGAGGTGCCAGGCAGCAACCAGCAGGTGTCCTCAGCCAACCCGAGCCCCACTCCTGTCATCTCAACGTGGTGACCTTGGTGCAGAAGGAGGGACCTTTTTCCTTTATACCTATGTATTGAACTCTCAGAAATGCTTAACTTGGACAAAAAGAAGGTCCATAGTTGCATTTAACGATAACTAAGCAGGCACTCAAGTGCCCGCGGTGATAAAATATTGAGCCCAGCTCTGAGAAGTTGCCTGTTCCTCTGCCAGAACCCATAAAGACATAAATGGACCAGTGCTGGAACAATCTTTCCCTTTTGTAAGAAGAGAAGAGCCCTCAGGAATCCTGGAATTGCATCTCACAATGAGCCTCCAGGCTTGACTATGGTCGAATCTCCAACTTAGCAAAAACCATCATTCAGGACCTTGGACAGCACAGCGCCTTCTCAGTCGTGTGTATCTGACATTCTCCATCTGGCCAGAACATGGATATAGGAAAGGATAAAGAAGAGACCCTGAGATGTACATTTTAGTCTTTTTGTGTCTCTCCCTTTTGCCTCCATTTCCATCATGTGCGGGTAAGGCAGACACGCACCTCCAGCTCATTTACTGAAGTTGAAGAAGAGCACATTTCAAGAGAGTAAGAAGAAGAAGGCAGAACAAGCTCCAGGAAGGGTTGGGTTTGTAAAAATTCAATCTTCCCTGTATTTCACAGGTTCCAAGAAAACTCAACAGATAGAGATTGCTCCCAAAAGTTTCCAGGGAGGTCCATGTGCTTTCTAGGGACAAAGCTATATGAAAGATGTTCATGAGAAATTTAATTTCATCAGAGATAAATCAGATATAGCATCCCAGCCTACTAAACCCAGCACCATCCTCTGGACTAATCTGGGAAAGTCATCGGGGAGTGGGGCTTGTGGTTCAGCCTATCAATTCCAAGAACACTGCCATATACTGTGTTCTTGAAACACTGGCAGAGTATCTGTGAGCGATACCTCCACCAATGGTGGAGGAAATTCAAGGCAAGGAAAAAAAATAAGCCAGTTCAAGCTATGATGATGCTGTGTTCTTCTGGAATAACCCAGCTGTCACTGTGTTCCAAGCACTCGGTGCCTTTTCCCTTCCTCTACTTAACCTAACCTGGGTGTGATACGTCTGTAAGATATTCTTTGCCTGTCTCCTGTGGTCTGGTCAAGAAAGAGGGACATGCTGCTCCAGCTGACAGATGCAGGTTTGGATTGTTAGCCTTTCACTGGCTCCTCCTCACTGAGGAAAATATTAAACAAGAGGAAGCCAGGATGACTGAGATTCTGGATCACACACACCTCCCTGCAAAGGAGGAACATTGCAACTTGCCGTAAGCCCCACTACTTCAGGCCTGACCCACCATGGTTCTCTCATTCCCTGGTGACATTTACATAAAGGGCAAATCCCTGGACCAGGACCTAGAAGAAGGCTTTCTCAGAAGAATCATCTGAATTAAGGGTTTTGATCTTATAGCATATAGGTATCTATATTCACTTGGGAAAGCTCATTAAGTTGGTCAAGATATAATGAGGCCACATTAGAAATTCTTCTGTAAGCAGCACAAAGCATGAGAAGGCATTTTACAAATCTGTGAGTGACCTTACAGGGTCTTCCCTTAGAGAGAAGCCCATTGAGGGATTCGAACAAGCTTCCAGCCTTTGGGCTGACTTGACAAGGAGAAAGACCATTAGGAGAAAGTTCACCTGAAAGAAGCTCTGTCTTTGGTGCCAGCAGGACTTGCTTTTATACTTCATTTCCAAGGGGAGAAAATGCATTCAAGGACCCACGTGTTGGTGGTGAATGTATGCTTTTATAGCTGTGATCTTGAAATAGCCTTCCTCATTCCCTTACCTCACACCACACATGAACACTAGATTCAAGTGGCTGAGAGATGAAAACAGAGGGAAGGCAGGATGTGAGTAAAGAAATGCTAAAAAAGGAACATGGATGCTGGGGAGGGAAGACCTTGCAGGCTAAGACATAAACTGCAGAAACCATGAAGGAAAGAAAGACATATTTGGTTATTCAAAATTTTGAAACTTGCACATCAGGAAAGTGAAAGTCACTCAGGCATGTCCAACTCTTTGCTGCCCCATGGACTGTAGCCCCCAGGCTCCTCTGTCCATGGAATTCTCCAGGCAAGAATCCTGGAGTGAGTAGCCATTTCCTTCTTCAAGGGATCTTCCCGACACAAGGATCGAGCTCAAGTCTCCTGCACTGCTGGCAGATTCTTTACTGTCTGAGCCAGTAGGGAAGCACACCATGGATATTGTTTAATAGTAAGCAAAATATATGTGGAAAACTCACAACATATATAACAAGACTAGAATTACTGCCTGAGCTGTATAAAATGTTTCTGTAACTCAGAAAAATACATTCAACCCAGTAAAAAAGAATGGTCTAAGAATGATCCTTCTTAGACTAATTTAAACTTAAACCTAAGCTAAACTAGTTAACCTACCCAGTTTCACGTGACCTCACATGCACCCTACCACATCCAACAAAGCCAACAAGGGAGTCACTGAAGGAAATGATCTGGTGACATGCAAAGGCTAGTAGCTCTACTTAGAAAGTCTCGGGACTTCTCTGGTGGTCCAGTGGTTAAGACATCGCCTTCCAGTGAAAGGGGTGTGCACTCCATCCCTGGCCAGGGAGCTAAGATCCCACATGCCTTGTGGCCAAAAAACAAACATGCCAAACATAATACAGAAGCAGTTGTAACAAAGTCAATAAAGATGTAAAAAATACTGTATATTAAAAAAAACAACCCTTGTTGGGCTTCCCTGGTGTCTCGGTGGTAAAGAATCCATCTGTCACTGCAGGAGACACAGGAGATATGGGTTGATCTCTGGCCTGGGAAGATTCCATATACTGTGGAACAACTAAACCCACACACCGCAACTACTGAGCCTATGCTCTAGAGCCTGGGAGCCACAACTACTGAAGCCCATTTGCCCTAGAGCCCGTGCTCAGCAACAAGAGAAGCCACAACAATGAGAAGCCTGCACACTGCGACTACAGAAAAGCCCTTGGAGCAACGAAGACCCAGCACAACCAATAAATTAATTAATTTAAGAATATATATATATATATGCACACACACACACACTCACACACACACACCCACACACACACACCCGTAAAGGCCCTGCCAATCATGAAGGGATGCTTTGGGAAGCACACATAACTGCTTCACCAATTTCCAACAACCAAAAAGGGTG
This sequence comes from Oryx dammah, assembly GCF_014754425.2. Taxonomy (NCBI): domain Eukaryota; kingdom Metazoa; phylum Chordata; class Mammalia; order Artiodactyla; family Bovidae; genus Oryx; species Oryx dammah. Next base: position 27,105,481 of record NW_024070194.1, on the reverse strand, counting down.
TTATGTTTCCTGCAGACCTCAAGGTATGAACATATGTGTTTTCACTTTGATCTGAGTCATCTGGGTTTAAAGACATCAGTAGGTGATGTTCTGATGTCTGTGGTTCCCACCAGTGATGAAAGTGAAACAGACAGGAGTTGCGTCTCCTGCCCGGCTCCCCTGCCTCCGCAAACACAAAGATGTTCGGCACAGCAGGACCAAGGAACAGATGCTCCTGTTCCGTGAACTGTGGGTGAGTCCACAAGCTGCCTGAACATGGGAGACACAGTGCAGCCTCCTCTCAAGGCATTCTCCATCTTACAGGATGGAACTGCTATCAACAGATTCAATGAAACCTATTTTGTAGTCTGAGTATGTATTTTTCAGGAAAACAAAACCATTCAGGATAGAATTTTGATGTGCTGGGCACTATTTTCACCTGGCTCGTTCCCCGTTCCTCCTCTTCCTGCACTATTTCCATCTTTTAGGCGCCTGAATGATGAATCCAAAGCCCATGCAACACCCAAATCCAGCTGGAAAGTGAAAAATTAACTCTATTTTCAAAATGTTGAATGGTCTTTGTGTGCCATGTGTTTAAGGCTTGGAGCCATAAAGCTCGGGGAAGAAATAAGTTGGATGCAATAATGACTGTAGTGCATTCCAACTCTGAAATGTTAGGATCCATCCAACAATAGGAATTGGCTGAATAAATGACATTATAATACAACCAGACGATGCGGTATGATCTAGCCACTTAATGAGATGTGGGAGAACACGAGATGACAAAAGGGAAAATGCTCATGATATACTAAGAGGGGAAGCAGATTACAAAACATCATCCACTGCAGAATAACAGTTTTGTTAAAGATGAAATAACAACTATGATTTTGTGTACATACCCATATGCACATGTTAACAAAAACCAGAAGGACTGACATTAAAAAATTAACGGTGGCTACTTTTTAATTGCAGGAATGCAGAGTATTTTGTTTTTCCCTTAGTGTTTTTGTGTGTCTGAAATCTTGCATAGTAAACAAATATTGCTTTTCCAATCATGGAAAAAATAGATATTTAAAATATTTTAAAATTGCCAAGCTGCATAAAAATGATTGATTTTATTACTTGGAGAAATGGATAGATTTTTTTAAATCATGGTAAAATAACAAGAGGATATCCCTGGTGGCTGCTTGCCAATGCAGGAGAGATGGGTTCAATCCCTGGGTCAGGAAGATCCCCTGGAGGAGGAAATGGCAACCCACTCCAGCGTTCTTGCCTGGAGAATCCCATGGACAGAGGAGCCTGGCAGGCTACAGTCCATGGGATCGCAGAGTTGGACACGATGTAGTGATCAAACAACAACAGCAAAATAACCAAAGTGTTTCATTGATCATTTTAACCATCTTAATGTGTACAATACAGTGGCATTAAGTACCTTCACCCTGTTGTGCAACCATGATGACTACACAATTCCAGAACTTTTCATCACCCCGAAAGGTAAGCCTGTATTAAGTGTTCACTCTCACCACTAGTGGCCATGAAGTGGTGTAATTTCATTATGATTTTGACTTGCCTTCCTCCAGTGACTGTTGATATGGAGCATGTCTCATGTATTTGTTGACCATTTGTGTGTCTTCTTTGGTGCAGTGTTTATTTAAGCTCTTCTTCCAGTTCTTTAACGGGGAATTTAGTCATTTTATTGTTCAGTTGTAAATATTCTTTGAATATTCTGGACACCAAACCCCCATCATACACATGATTTATAAATTTCCCCCATTTTTTATTACCTTTTCGTTCTCAATAGTGCCCTTTGATGCAGAAATGATTTCAAGGTGGATAAAGTTCATTGCATCATTTTATATTTTCCTGCTCATGTTTTTGATGTCATGTCTAAGCAATTATTGAAAAAACCAAGGTCATGAACATGTACTCGTCTTCTTCTAAGAGGAACACTGTGTCTTCACAACAGTAAGTCTTTCAGTCTTTCAGCCCATTAAAAAGATGTCTTCCTCCTTATGAAGATCTTTATGTTCTTTCACCTATATCTTATCCCTTAGATTAGTATCTCTGACCCATTTTGAGTTAACGTTCATGTGTGACCTGAGATAGGGGTCTGCAGAGACTACATCTTACTGTGGGATCATGGCCAAGTCATTTCAGTTTTCTCAGACTTGGCTTATTTCTCTGCAAAATGGATGTGACAATAGGACCCACCATACTGGAACATTGAGAGCATTAAGTGAGAAAGCCCAGGCAAACTTGTCAGCACCCCGCTCAGCATGCAGTAAATCGTCCATACATGGTAACCAGCAGAATAGCATCTGCAAGAGCCTCAATAAGATATCCAGTGCTCGGTATTTTCTGACATGCCAAAGCTCCTGCTGAGGTGAGCCAGGCGTCTCTACTCCTTTCTGCAGTGCCGGCTCTCTCTGCCTCCCAACATTCACGCATCAACACGTGTCCAGTTGATGCCTATTCCCAGCTTCTGAAGACACAGCAGTGCCAGGGTCTCCAAAGCAACTGTTTATAGTGGGGTCAGCAAATGTCTTCTGGTAGTGGACTGATAGTATTAATAAATGTTTTAGGATTCATGAGGCATATGCCCCAGTTGCAACTACTCACCTTTGCTATTGCAGTGCAAAAGCAGCCACAGACAGCACAACAATGGATGGCCATGGCTGTGTCCCAACACAACTTTATTTCTAGAAATAGGCAGTGTACACAAATTACAGGCTTAAAGTCCACAAATTACAGATTTCTGATAGTAATATGTGGTCTCACAAAGGAGATTAGTAAAATGACTATAATACAGTATGAGAAATACTCTAATGGTCTCAGAGAGGATCAAAGAAGACTTTCCAGAGGAACCAATGTTTAACCTGGTATCTAGTGGACAAATAGGAGATAACCAGGCAAGGAAGAACATCTCAGTATTCTAGGCAAAGAGCACAGTGTGTGAAAGGCCAGGAGAAGAGAGAGAATCAGGCAACAGAGACAGGGAAACAGAGGTAGACAGAGACAGAGACAGAAATGGAGAGGAGCACTACACTCTTAAGAAGCTAAAGAAAAACATCAGTTACTGTGTGAGCACCAAGGAGCGTAGGCAGTGAAGCAGGAGATGAAGCTAGAAGGAGCACAGGGCCGGGTGTGAAGGGCCCTGGGCATCAGACAAATACATATTGGCTCACCCTAAAGATACTGGGGAGTCCTTGAAGGTTTGAGATGGGAAATGGCAGGAGGAGTTTTGCACCCGGGGGAGCATTTGAGAGCATCACACTAGAAGGCAGCTACAACATCTGGGTGAGGAAGGCAGAGGCTGGACAATGACATGGAAGAGGGTGTCGACAAGTGAGGCTGGCCCAGGGCTGCTTGAGGGTTAAGCATTTTAACAAATTAACTTGTAAAGGGAGGAAAGAGGAGCAGAGCAAAGTGTCTGCTTTGGTCAGTCTCTTCGGACCGCACCCAACCTGCAAAGCTTCTCTTGAGCCCTTCTTCATGCTGGGACCCCCCTCTGATCTGTTATTCTCAGACTAATGAGCACTTGTCTGAACCTCTCTATACCCACCTCTCACCAGGTGGAGCCCACCTCTGATAAGGTTCACGTGTGGTTAGCATCTCTCCCTTTGTAGCTGTTATCAGGGGTAGGCATCCTCATGCTAGACCCCAATAAACACTTGTCTGTTGCTGTACCTTAACTTCTGAACCTCCTAAAAATGAGGAATGTGCCTAAGTGAAATATAAAAAGAGATCAATTCAATGAAGGGCTAAATATTCAAGGAAATGGACTTCATTTTCATCAGAAGCATAATTTTTGACAGTGAGATAATTGTATGCCATAATCTTTTGGTTCTGCAAGACCATGGACTAAAATAAAATCACTTCGTGCTCATTAAGGGTAAGAAAATAGATCTGCAAGATGGGCATCCTCTACTTTCAGAAGCGTCATTCTTGGGTTCATTATTGGCTGACCCAACAGTTCATTCCCAAGGAACATTAAATGGCCTACTTTGCTGTATTTTGAGCTAATTATCTCTGAGTACCAAGCACCAGGAGGCGTGCATTGCTCTGTCATCCTGCAGGCACTTGGACACTGAGTTGTATTCCCCTTGGTCATCTGGGTGCCCTATGAGACATCTTAGTAGAGAGGTGGGTACATGCTGTCATGCTCCTTGCCCTTTCCATAGATCCAGAAATCTGAGGAAGTTGGTATACGAGCATGAAGACAAGAGAATCTAAAAGTAAATAACCATACTTGGGACTTCCCTGGGGTTCAGAGGTTAAAAGTCTACCTTGCAATGCAGGGGATGCAGGTTCAACCCCTGGTCTAAGATCCCACATGCCACAGAGCAATTAAGCCTGTGAGTCACAACTACTGAGCCATCCCTCCACAACAAAAGATCCCACATGCTGCAACCAAGACCCAATCCAGCCAAACACACACACACACACACACACACACACACATACACAATTTTTAAAAGTAAATAACCATACTTGACTTGGAAATAGTCTGATGGTGAGATGGGGCAAGGGGACCCTCATTTGTAGATAAACAATTTATCTTGGGAATATAGTCCTATGTGTACCCTAAATGAGCAAGAATACAGATAAATTTTAGCACAGGAAACTGACCTTTCTCTAAACCATCAAAATTTGAGCATTTACCCAAAATATATGTAAACCTGTCCTCTCCTATTATTTTCTTACCTTTGAGAGCTAATTTAATTTCTAGCTCTTGATAACTTATCAATTCACACATGCTCATAAACAAAAAGGTTGAAAGAAAATCACACCAGAAAAGATTTTAGCTGTGAAAATTCTACACATAGAGAGCTATTAGTGCATCAAATCTAACCTAACACTTCATTCTTTTAATGGGATTCATGCTGAATTTTGATAGTGAGAAGTCAAGTAAGAGATTCTATTTTCATGGAAACCCATTTCTGATGCATGACATTAATACAAGGCTAAATAAACACAGCATCACCAGGAAATAAACCCAAATTTGAAGTCTGAAAGGGCAGTCATATTTCTTGAATATTCTGAATGTCAACATTTTGATGGAAAAAATAATCCAACAGCAGCGGCTGTACTCATAGGTCCATTCTGGGTGTCTCTGGCATGTGTTACAAAGTTTAATTTGTTAGATCCTCATGTTTTCTGTTCCACAGTATCTAGTGGCATTTATTATGTTCTTCTAAAACTGCATCTCATGGAGGTATTGGAAAGGCCACTGCTTCCAGGTTATTATTTTTTTTTTTTTAAAGAGGATAAGTTAATATATGTTCTCCACTAACAGGTGAGCTTTCATGTGCATTTATTTCCGAGATGGAAGTGTTTCTGCTCATGGTGTCTGGAAGCCATTGTTCATCTTCAGAGCGTTTCCTAAAGTTTCCTGCAGCAGCATGCTTCCCTGCACATCCATAATGAGGCCTGGCTTTGTTCCCACCTTTGTATGCCGGCACCGGAAGAGCAGTGAGGCTCAGAGAGCTCTCTGGGGACTCTCTGCTGGGGACGGCAGCACAAAAGGCCCGAGCCACTGGGCAAGGCAGAGGTCATGTAAATTAGCCCCATATCATGTCTCTTCTTTGAGCTTAAAGTTTGCTGCTTTTACGAGACTGTTAAGCCTGTTATAAAATAATAAAAAGAGGAGTCTAATATGGAGCTTTGCTACAACCAGGAAACACTGCTGCTTACTTTATATTTTGGAATTCTGGTGAGATGATATTTTTTACATGCTGGTCATTTTGGTTTTAATTGTTGGTGAGATTTTTTTTTTTAATTCAGCATGGAGGATGATGACCATCTGTTCTCTGGTGTCACAGAAAATGGAGCAGAAAAGGATTCAGTTTCAACAGGCTGTTTTTCTTCTTAAAAGAGAAAGTTCTCAAAAGTTTTCTCACTACCAGTTGGGCAGCAGAGGTAGGAGGAAAGTATTGAGAGAAACAGGCATCAGTCCTTGGCCTTCAGTGACCTACCACTGACTTCTTTAAGATGATGCTCTGACTCTCAAGGCATCTATGCGAGACTGAGCTTCTCAAGTGGAGAGGAAGACGCCTGGGAATTCAGTCGTGCGCAGCTGGATAAAGCCAAGGAGCTTGAGAATGCCTTTTTCTTAGGGATTCAGATTGCTGAGGGCAAAGCTTACTGTAGCTGTCCCTAAGCCAGCAAACAGATACTACAAATGCTACCAATCCTTCCGCATATGACGGTGGGTAGGTTGTTTCTTGGTGAATCAGCCCCTTCACATTTGAGAGAGAAGGAACATGTTCCCTTTATTCCCCCGAAGTGAAAGGATGCAGTAAACAAACTCGAGGGCTTGAGCTTAGTATCTCGGAGGCAGAGAACAATAGTAGCACTGCCTCCCAAATGTCAAGAGCCCCGTGAAAGCCTGGGCCTCCATCACACTGCTGCCTCTGGTCCAAAGCGTGCTTTACAGATTCTGAGAACCAGCCCGAGATTGCAAGTAAACAGCACACTCAGAGAAAATGCGCTCTGTTCCCAGGTCAAGGCAACCGGCACTCCTGTTCTCCAGGGACTGGACTGTCATTGTCACCATTCCTACAAAGCCACCGTGTGTGTGGTCATCTCAAGGACACCTGTAAATCTTACTGTCCAGGGGCTGGGAGGCTTCTTCAAGGATATGTGTGTGTGAGCACCAACTCCTGGTCTCTGGAGCCCACCGAAGTGGCCCAGTGGAATTGACTGAATAAAACCAGACCTGTCATAGGGGCCCCTCATCTGACCTAGAGTCAAGCAGGCCCCAGGGAGGCAGAGGGCACCTGACAGGGAGGTCATGGGCAGGGCCTGTTGGGAAGGTCCTTCAAGATCCTTTTCTTGAGTCTCCTGCTTGCTCGGGAGATGCAGACTGCCCCACCCCCACTTTCCTCAACAAGAAGGTTGTACCCACACACAATGCTGACTCCTGTTATGGCCAAGAACTTGCACTGGATGAGTGAGGCACAGTCCATTTGCCCCTTAACCCCCATGACGTCCCAGTCTGGAAGATACTCTTACCCCCAGCACAGATGAGGAAACTGAGCTTGGAAGGGTGTGGGTAGGATCACATGGCTGAGAAGGTCTCACCAGGACCCAGGAAGCTGAGCTCACACAGCTCTTCTCTTTGTGGGGTGGTAACACCAGCGTCCACCCATTTACTCACATCTGGAAGACCCACTTTTACAGACAAGCAGATGCTCACAGACCTCATGTCAAGTCTGCCAGCATGGCCACCTGGCAGTGTCGAAATCTCAGAGGACAGAGCCACAGGCTATGAAAAACAGCACAGTACTTGGCAAGGCAGGAAGCAGCTTCCATTGGTCCTTGTCTTCCAGGCTGGTGGGGAACCTGCCTTTTTTACTTTTTTTCCCATTGGGATAAAATTCATGGAACATGAAATTAACCATATGTTATTTTCTTAGGCTTCAGAATCACTGTGGACAGTGACTGCAGCAATGAATTTAAGAGACCCTTGCTCCTTGGAAGAAAAGCTATGACAAACCTAGATAGCATCTTACAAAGCAGAGACATCATTTTACCCACAAAGGCCTGCATAGTCAAAACTATGGTTTTTCCAATAGTCATGTACAGATTTGAGAGTTGGACCGTAAAGAAGGCTGAGCGCTTAAGAATTGATGCTTTCAAACTGTGGTGCTGGAGAAGACTCTTAAGAGTCCCTTGGACAGCAAGGAGATCAAACCAGTCAATCCTAAAGAAAATCAACCCTGAATATTCATTGAAACAACTGATGCTGAAGCTGAAGCTCCAACACCTTGGTCACCTGATGCAAAGATCTGACTCATTAGAAAAGACCCTGATGCTGGGAAAGATTGAGGGCAGGAGAAGCTGACGACAGAGGATGAGATGGTTGGACAGCATCACTGACTCAACGGACATGAATTTGAGCAAACTCTGGGAGACAGTGAAGGACAGGGAAGCCTAGAGTACTGCAATCCATGAGGTCAGGAAGAGCTGAACACGACATAGTGGTAACACTATGACACACAATAACACACAATAGCAAAGGTCTGGCACAGTTCAGTGCTGTTAGTACATTTGCTACATGTGTCCCATCACCTCTGTCTACTTCCCAAACATGGTCATCCCTTGTGCCCACTCAGCAACCACCCCTCTTTCACCCCTCCCTGGGCCACCATGAATCTTCTTTCTCCATGGATCCACCTACTCCAAATGGTTCATATCAACGACTTCATACGATATGGACTCTTGTGCCTGTCTTCTTTCACTTAGCACGATGTCTTCAAGGTTCATTCACATTCTAAGGTACATCACTGCTTTTACTTTCATGGATGAATAACATCCCATTAGGTCGTCTTTGTTAAAAGTGAAGTAAGAGGCCAGATAGCTTCAGAGAAAGAGAACTGACCTAAGAATCCATGGAAATCATGTTCTCTTGGGACTAATTGTCATTGTTATCCATCAGACAGAACTGGGGTCAAATCTCAGCTTCCATACTGTGTGGTCTCACTTGAAATAATTATGGTAAGCATGAGTATTTCTGTCAATCATTAGGCATGAGTCATTACCTAACTCAGAGAGCTACTGAGAGAGTGAAATAGGAAAACACATACACGAATATTGCCAAATTGCCTAACATGTAGTCAGGATACAGAAGATAATAAATATTTCTTCTTCTATTCATGGGAAAATCACTCCCACTTCCATGTATATAAATTGGGAATTCATCTGTACACAGCAGATGTGTGCAGAGTGGCTCTTGTAAATTGACTTTGAAAAAAAATCAAATCACATTTTATATTCATTAAGTTAAGCGATTCTTAGGTGGACAAAATCTAATAATGAAGGAAATCTACTCTCTGTTCGATGTGTAGATTGGCCACCTTTTATATAAACGTTTCTACTCCAGGGTCTGGCACAGTACTCTCAGCACTTGGTAAGTATGCAGTGTAAACGTCTATGCAGGGAGGAAATGAAACAACCTCTTTGCTTAGAAGGACAAGATCTCATACTTGGTAAGTAATCAGAGGGACATTCTCCAAGACCCACTGGTTCTCAGACAAATGCAAATACATTGGCCTATGCGAAAATGTAGTCAGTAAGTTACAGGTTCAGTCCCTGCAACCTAAATGAGCACTAAGTACCTGCTCAGTGACCATCCTCATGGGGGCTGGGTAGCGGAGATGTGCCTGTTGGTTGCAGAGTTGCAAACTTCCAGCAGAAGCAGAACTAATAACTAGGCAATGAGATAAGAAAGACTCACATAGCTCAGGTCACAATTCTGGCAGCAGTTAACAGGTTCAGACACTCAAAAGAAGGCTGAGTTGCATCCATCCAGTGGGCGCCATTTGGGTCCAGTCTACCTACAGTATCTGTCTTCTCACTGGAATAATCAGCAAAACTTGTCAAACTTTTTAGTCTCTCACACCAGACAGGTCTAGATCAGTCATGGGGCTTTAGTTAGAGAGGACTCATGTTCTAACCATAGACTTTACTTGGATGCCCTCTATGACCACTGAACCCTTGCAAAGCACACAGTGAACTCTTGGAGCTGATCTGGAAGCCACATCTCTGCATTTCACTCAGTCATAAAGGAATCTGCCATGAATCTACACCAGGGACAACACATGCCAATGGGTGACCTCTCTAAATCCTGCACCATAATTCCTGCAAGCAGTGAATGGGTTCTCTCACAGGAGAGACCAAACATTTGATCAAGGAAAAGACAAATACAAATACAAATAACTGAAAAAAATAATGAGTGGTGTATTTCAAAGCAAAAAATTTTGCAATGTTGAACAAGGCAAGGAAAATTTTATTCAAGAGTACTGCAAATGGGGGAGAAGGGCCTGAGCTCATCTGAGATGGTGGAAACTGAAACAAAAGATGGAAAGTGTTTGGGTGAGCCAACGAGAACTGGAGGGCAGTGGGGAGGGAAGATGGCCAATGGATGATCCAGCAAAATGAGTTACTCCTGGGTTCACCCACATTCTTCTCTATGATCAGGCCACCTGTGTCTACTAACTGGAGCCCATCAAGGTTAAGCATCTCCTCTCTCACAGAAACCAGGACGCAGGCTGCTGTTCCCCTCGAGGGTTCCATTACAAAGGGACTGCTCCCAGGTCCTTGAGAGAGATATTCCTGGGTTGCAAAACTGGCAAGACACAGTTTTTTTAAGTGCATCTTGTTGGGATAGAGAAAGACTTTACAATTAAAACTTGACTGGAGTAAAAGAGAGTCACTGCCTGGAGACAGGGAGAAGCTTGCCTGAAGATTAGAGGAGAATGGGGTGCGCATTCTGGTTATCCTGGTCAGGGGTCCAGTAACCCTGTTCCTGACACCAAGACTTTCAGAAAACTGGTTGCCCAGACTTTATGGCATGAGTCAAAAGTGAAAGTGAAAGTGTTAGTCGCTCCATCATGTCCAGCTCTTTACAACCCCATGGACTGTAGCCTGCTAGACTCCTCTGTCTATGGAATTCTCCAGGCAAGAATACTGGAGTGAGTTGCCATTTCCTTCTCCAGAGAATCTTCTAGACCCAGGGGTTGAACCCAGCTCTCCCACATTGCGTGCAGATTTTTTACCATCTGAGCCACTAGGGAAGCCCCCTTTCAAAAAATCCTTCCCCAAAATGATTAACTTTCCAACTGCTCCCTGAAAAGCCAAGTGAAGAGAAAAAGCCATTCATTTGTAGAGACTTAATTAATGCTACAAGCCCCACTAAATAGACTTGTCTAGATACTGGCATCAGTGGAGGCAAGACGTATTTCAGATTTCAAAATATTTCTAAAGGTTACTGAACTGTATTAAGCGGAATGAATAAATAAGCATTGCCTTTGCAGTTGAGAGCCAGACCTTGAAAGCCTTCTAGCATGATCGGTATTCTGCGTTTATAGCCTCTGCTTGGACTTTCTGGTCAGCAATTAATAATTCCTGAAAACAAGACTCACTCTCTGCAATCAGGCTGCAGAAAAGGTCAACCTGGCTCCATCTCATGGCCTCATGTACATCCATGGGATGGAAATTGTCTTTTCCAAAGTCACCAGATCAAAAGAGAAGTGGCAGGTGCCAAGGAAAAAGTAGATTCTGGCAAGATAGCCTGTCTTCTGCTGTCTGGATGCTGTTGTAATAGAGTACCAGTTGGGCCAATTCTTATCCTGTGAGTTACCTGCAGATAAGCCAGGAGTCGAACTCAGCACAGGGGAATTTTATTTGGCCAGTCTTAGCACTTTCCAAATAAGGAAGCTTCACATAGAAATCTGGATTTCCAGTTTCTCTTGAAACAGCAGAATGCATAGCCCAGGGAGCAAAGGAGAGCACACTTTGAGTGCCATGCAGCCCTGGAGATGCTCTGATATCTCCCATGCCCAGTCCACTGTACAGAGCTTCTAGGTTGCTTAAGTGTTGTGTGTATGTATGCTAAATTATTTCAGTCATGTTCAACTCTTTGCAACCCAATGGACCATAGCTTCTCCGGCTCCTCTGTTAATGGGTTTCTCTAGGCATGCATACTGGTGTGGGTTGGCATGCCTTCCTCCAAGGGATCTTCCTGACCCAGAAATCGAACCTGTGTCTCATGTCTCCAGCATTGGCAGGCGGATTCTTTACCACTAGCACCACCTTGGAAGCCCCATCTGAGTGATAAACTGCCCAAACTTAGTGATGAAAAGTAACACCAATCATTACCATGACTACTGTTTCTCACCATTCTATGGTTGGTGGTTACCAGCTAGGTGGTCCTCACTGGGTATTTTTGGGTGGCTACAGAGGCATGGTGCCTGGGGACAGAGTGAAGTTTCCTCAGTGACAAACCAGTTTGGATGCTCGTCCTGAACCAGAATCTTAACAAAGTCTCTTTGCTAGAACATCACCCTTGGGCTCCACACAGCCTGGCCTATACGTTGACAGCAGTTTGGTCCCAAGAGTGAGAACTTCTAGAGAGCACCAGAGAAATACTATTGACCTTTCTAAAAAAGCCTCAGAAGTCATTCTGGCTACATTCCATTCACTGAAAGAATCCTGCATCTATTTTAATCACAGAACTAGGCCTGTAATTTTACTTCCTTGTAAAGCCCTTATCTGGCTTTGATATAAGGACGATGCTGGTCTCACAGGGTAGATTTACTGAATAACTAGATTGATTTATCTTTGGCATATTTGGATGTATGCAAATATGCATACATGCATGGGGTCACCCAAACTGGGTTGAATTCCTCACTGGACCATTCTCACAATGTGTAGCCTCAGACATAACAAACCAATGTAAGTTCTTGTACAGCTTGCCCATTGTTTTGTTATAAACAAAATGAGGCCAGCACACATTGCTAAGGCCCATTACAATTGTCCCCATTCCAAGATTTTGAGGAAATTATTTTCAGGCAAGTTGTTGCATCTTGGTGGTCATAGGGTGTATTTTTTAACTTTTCAATGAACATTTGCTATGCATCAGAAATCATTATAGATTATAGAATAGAGAGGATGCTGGAAGAGAAAGGGGTTACTGTCCTCAAGAGCTCTAATTGTAGAAAAAACATATTCAAAGCGATACATTTGGTAAAGAAAAAATATACTGTATATTTTCTCTGATGTTATCATAGAGTAAAAACTGGAAAATTGTAGCTATTTTCTTGTCCTCTTGTGCCTGAGGTGGAGGGAAGACCAGAGTGGATGCAGAGGTTTTGGGAAGAGTCTGAGTTAGACTACCTTAGGCTTACAATGCTGGCCTTCCATAATGGAATTTTACCATTATTTATAGTTTATATTCAGTAATAGCAGAATAACTGAAACCTAAAACTTATTAAAACAAAGGCCAAATGCTATCATTATAAGAACCTGGAGACTAACATGGTATACTGTCTACAACTTGGGAATCTTTATTAATATGAAAATGCATTTTTTAGGAAAATTACTTTAGTGACCTTCACATGGGGTGATGTTAGAATGTCATAAAGACAATCTGGAGTGAAAATATTTGCAACTTCTATAAAAAATTATGGTCCTACTGCAGTTCAAATTATGTACCACACAAAACATTCATGAGCTAAAGGTCTAGGGTACTTCACAGCAGAGCAACATAATGGGAGAGGGGTTTCAGATTCAGCAGTAAACTCACTAGCATATGCTGGATAATGCTCGGTGGCACTTCACATACTTTTGATATTCAAATCTATCCTGCAAGGCAGAGGTAATATTGTGCTCCTGGCATCTAACACATTTTTAATCAAGGCTTCAAGATTCATCCTATTTGTATGAAGAAATTAACCAGGTAGAACCAGAAGAAACCTAGAAATATGATGAATATTTGCATTTTTTTTATTTCTAGACTACTCTCTGCAGACACACTGAAGATGAGAAGATGTGAGCGTCAACAAGTTTGCTGTGTTTAAACTGAGAACAGTGCCTCGCCAGACTTTGTTCCACGCCCGGAACAGGCAGGGGGAGGGAGTCCTTAAACTGTAGCATCTTCCCTGTCATCATATTTGTCTATGCAGGGCCTCTGCATGCCTACCTGCTAGGCATCCACTTCCTTCCCTTCATGGAAAACCACTTCCATCTCCCACTGGGGAGCCTGCATACTGTGATGGGCAGTCTTGGTATGACTGTCGAGCAGTGTGCCCAGTTATCCCATCTCAAGGGTTGAGTGGACTCTCTGATTTTGCAGTGGATCAACACAAGGGAAAAGAATGGTTTGGTGATCAGGCCTCCTCATTAGGGCTTCCCTGCTGGCTCAGATGGCAAAGCATCTGCCTGTAATGCGATAAATCTGGGTTCAATCCTTGGGTTGGGAAGCTCCCCTGGAGGAGGGTATGGCAATCCACTCCAGTATTCTTGCCTGGGAAAATCCCATGGACAGGGGAGTCTGGTGGATGACAGTTCATTACTGAGTCCATTATTACCAAGCCCAGTAACTAACTTATAATTCTGACTATATGGATTTATGAAAGTATTCTCATCTTTCTGAAAATTAGTGCCTTGGCCATCAAAAGAAAAAGGCTAATTCTTGCCAGGGAAACCCCATGGACAGAGGAGCCTAGTGGGTTACTGAGCCTAGTCCATTACTGAGCCCAGTAACTAACTTTTAACTTTGACTATGTGGATTCATGGAAATATTGGCATCTCTCTGAAAATTAGTGCCTCAGCCATTATAAGAAAAAAGCTAACTTCTTGACACCTCAGATGATCAAGGTAACTGCTGCAGAGGGAGGCACTTCGATCTAGAAACAATAACACTTTTTACCGTGTCTGCTATTAAAGTGTTACTAAGAAACCTGCTGTCACTCTCAGAGGAATCCATGGCTGGTTAATTAACAGGGAGAACAAGCTTTTAACGCTACACGTCTATTCAGAAGACTACAGAGGAAGAGAGAAAGGAAGCTCCCATAGAAAATGAGCTGTAATTTGGGTTTCCCTCATCAGACCGTGGATCTCATGGGAACATTCTGCACCTGTGCACCCACACATCCAGCACAGGCCCTGCATGCAGGAGTCAGGTAAGGGGAGGATGAGAAGGTAGATTTCAGAGTCAGAGTACCTAGTTTTGGATTCTGATTTGTCCACCTACAGTAGTAGCTTGTGAGAATGTGTTGCACTAAGTCGCCTCAGTTGTGTACAACTCTTTGCGACCCTATGGACTATAGCCTTCCAAGCTCTTCAGTCTATGGGATTCTCCAGACAGGAATACTGGACTGGGTTGCCATTCCTTTCTCCAGGGGATCTTCCCAACCCAGGGATTGATCCTGGGTCTCATCCAGCTCCTGCTTTGCAGGCAGATTTTTTTTACTGCTGAGCCACCAAGGAAGTCCTTAAGACTTTTTTCCTCTTGGTTTTCTCATTGGTAAAACAGAAGAAACTCAACCTGCTTTATAAGGTTGCTTTGAAATTTAAAAGACAATGAGATTTAATGAAAAATTAACTGCTCTTCCATCCTAAACATCTGCTGCTGGTGGTAAATTGCTTCAGTCGTGTCTGACTCTGTGCGACCCCATAGACAGCCCACCAGGCTCCCCCGTCCCTGGGATTCTCCAGGCAAGAATACTGGAGTGGGTTGCCATTTCCTTCTCTAATGCATGAAAATGAAAAGTGAAAGTGAAGTCATTCAGTCGTGTCCGACTCCTAGCGACCCCATGGACTGCAGCCTACCAGGCTCCTCCACCCATGGGATTTTCCAGGCAAGAGTACTGAAGTGAGTTGCCATTGCCTCCTCCATCCTAAACATCTAGGAAACTGTAAAGGTTTATGAAACTGTGGTTTTCAGTCACTAGGCAGAGCACAGTGCAGAACCGAGACCCCCCACCCCTAACCCAGGAAAAGGATGACAAATGATGTAAGCCCTCTGGCTGCATCAGTTTAAAGCCCAGGCAGGTTCAGGGCTGCTGTGAAGGAGAGCGGACAAGAACAGCTGGGAGTCACTCTGAAATGAGGAGATAGAGACTGGAGCTCAGGGAGGCCAAGGCAGGACGAGCTCACAGCCACTGGAAAGACGGGGCTGCAAAGACAGACTCCAAGGGCCTGCACATGTGATGCTTCGGTCTTCAGCTGAAGGCTGATCTCAGAGTGGAGGACGGCCCCTCAAAGGACAGCCACTCACCTTGAATGTATGGAAGACAAGCAAAGGGTCATTTCATTTTGCCCCCAAAGCCTGCACAGGTCCTGCCTGCAAGCCTACCACCAACAGGAAGATTTGGGGTCTCAGTGCCTACTCAGGGTGCTCCCCAGCTTCAGACCCTGCCAGCCTCACTGTGTCTGGCTCTGGCAAGGTAATTTTAAATTACCCCATAGAACTGGACATCCTTATAGTAATAGGAAAATTAAATTTACTGAAAACTTAAACATAAAAAAATGCAGGCACAGATGTGTATGTGGACCCCCTCAGCATTTCTTAAAAGTATGAATATGCTTTTTCACAAAGCAACTGTCTTGATAAGCTTTCCATAATTGGCAAGTATGTATTCACCTAATTCCATTGAACTTATTTATATGCATCCACCCCATCTGATCCAAGTCCCTTTTACTCAGCCTCCCATGGGTAGACAGACCGATGGCTTTCCACAGCATTGCTGGCTATTACAGCATTGCTGTTAAATATCGTTAAATATCCGCCTTTGCATACAGATGTATCTTTTCAGGATAAATAACTGGAGGGAGAATTTCTGGGTCTAATTGTACAGATATCTTTACATTTCAACCTTTACACTTAAAGCAACAGGAGCCAAAATCTTGAACTGAAAAGCGCTGTTTGATGCCCATAATTGTGCTGTGTGTGTGTGTAAGACCATGCATCATACACGTCTTTACACACACTCACTCTCCTCCTCCTCATCTCAGCACGCACACATGGGCAGATTCTCCTGGGAATGCAGATGGTGGCTTCTTCCCAAGGCTCAGGGGCACATGTCCACCTTCCTAAACGGTCACAGCGTCCTCCTGCCTCCTCTCTTTCCACCAGCACCCTCATGTCTTCAAAAAGCACTCTCAGTCTTCACAGGGCTCCTTGATCTTAAGCTTTCTTGCTCACCTTTACTCAACAGAGTTCAGTTTCCAAAGGAGAACAACGCCTGCACATGAGAAATGCTATAAAAGTTTCAGGCGGGAGCAGGCGGAGAAGGAGGAGAGGGATCTGCAGCCCGCATTCTAGAGAGCCAGCATGAAAGGAAAGGGAAGGAGGCATGGACGGCACAGCAAGGTACCATGGTTTGCAAGGCAGGGAGCCTAAGGAGTCCATTCAAGGCAGAGTGTGGAGAAGCCAGTGCCCAGGAGGAGGAGACACGCTCTCAATGGAGCCTTTGCACTGGCCCAACTCCTGGGATTATCTCAGAGTTTCCTCAGGAGAGGGCTCGTGTCCACTGTTCTGGGAGGGTCCCCCGACTCCCTCAGCCGGAGTCAGCAATGCTCATTAAGCATCCTTCCTTCCTGCATTCATTCATCATGCAACTATCTACCCCTTGAGTATCTTCTATGAATCTGGGTGCTGAGGTTACTTATTAAAATGATCTTTATTAGTCACTAAGTTGTGTCTGACTCTTTGCAACCCCATGGACTATAGACCGTCAGGCTACTTTGTCCATTGGACTTCCCAGGCAAGAATACTGGAGTGGGTTGCCATTTCCTTCTCCAGGGTATCTTCCCAAACCAAAGATCAAACCTGGGTCTCCTGCATTGCAGGTGGATAGGTGGATTCTGAGCCACCAGGGAAGTCCCTTTATACATTGAAAAAGAGCTATTAATATATATGTGTGAGGGGTCTTACTCTGGCCATGCCTCCGAGAAGGGAGTGAGGAGCAGTGATGTAAGGTCCCAGTGGGGCGGAGCAGGGAGGGAGAGAAGAACTGGGGCTTGGGGGGTCAGCAGGACCTGGGTCCCCCTCACTAGGTCCTCAGAGACAGCAGCAGCAGCTCCTGCTGCACACTTGTGGCCCCAAGGACCCGGCGATGAACACAGCCATTAGGCCTCTGCCTGCATGGCACTCTGGGAGTCATGGCTGGACACCTGCAAGGGAAGGATGGACTGAGCCACAGGTTAACATGAGTGGAGAGTGATGGGTGGGGAGGGTCTTGTGGGAAAGAGTAAATAGGAAGCTTTCCTTGGGGGGATGACTTTCAAGGTGAGACTAGTCAGAGAGAGAGGCAAGTGCAAAGGCTTTCAGGCTGGAGGCAACCTGGTCATCACTCTCTGTGTACCCAAGGAACTGCATGAAGGTATGCAGGCTGGAGGAGGGTGTGGCTGGGCAGGAGTGAGAGAGAGGCCAAAGTAGGCATAGGGAGGGAAGAATAACAGTGTGGAGGGCAGTTCAGGGCTGTGCAGGTTGGGGGAAGGACCTGGTTTTTGCTCTGAGTCAGTTGAGAGTTTTTGAGCAGATGAGGGACACGGGCTATGTAAAGGATACTCTGGCTGCTGGGGTGAGGTCACCTGTGGGGGTGGGTGGGAAGCACACAGTCCCTGCTGCCATGGAGTTCTGGGACCCGCCCACCCCAGAGAAGGTCAGATGATCAAATATGCCCTGTCTAGATGGAGAGCCCCAAGAGAACTCCAGTCATCTGAGTTTCAGTTATTAACAGAATGATGGCCAGGTGTTGAATCCTGGTGACAGTTTTGCTAAGGCAGGGTAGGGGTGGGGAAAGAGGCAAGGGTTTTGTGCAGTCAGAAAGGGGCAGATTTGGGAGCATGGCATTTATTTTCCAGGTTCTGTTTTGACCTGCCTGCTGGTTGAGCTTGCTATTTTGCATGCAACAAACTGACAGCCATTTAGCTAATACTCAGTTCTCTTCTGGGCAAGACTGGCATATGGCAACAGGAATTACTGCCCAGAACTAGCTTCAGAGAGCCAAACTCTGGCTGCACACAGAAAGTCAGGATACGGCCCTATGTTAAGAAGGCAGGTGAGCAAGAGGAAGAGGAGAGACCCTTTCTATACTGTGGTGCCCTAAGTGTATGCTCAGTCGTGTCCAACTCAGTGATCTATAGGCTGTAGCTGCCAGGCTCCTCTGTCCATGGTCCTGAAGCTCAGTTAACTTGTGGGGCAGGAGGGTGGAGGTAGCTGCCACAACCAGTCACAGCATTGATCCTTTTTTACTTGCCCAATACACAGGATTACAGATGTCAGGAGAGAGCCACATCCTCTGCTTTAGAAATAAAGGTCGGGGGTTGTGATATTTTTTGACAAATGCACCTTTGAGAGGGGGTTTCCCTCGTGGCTCAGCTGGTAAAGAATCTACCTGCAATGTGGGAGACCTGGGTTCAATCCTTGGGTTGGGACAATCCCCTGAAGAAAGGAAGGGCTACCCACTCTAGTATTCTGGCCTGGAAAATTCCATGGACAGTATAGTCCATGGGATTGCAAAGAGCTGGACACACTTTCACTTTCATCTTTGAGTGGGAGGCAAGGAGCCTGGCTGCAGGCATCCATCAGGGACTCAGAGAACCTGAAAAAAAGTTATGGACTGGACCCTCTATCAAAGGAAGATACATAGATGGACACGGAGTTTGCACACAATTTCAACAAGTCCCTCAAGCCCTCTCGTGGATCTCTGCAGACAAGATCATGCCTTCAGACAGCACTGTCAGGCAGCAACCCTGAGACTTCAGACAAAATTGTAGTTCAGGCTCCAGGAAGGCATTTTCTGATGGGAGCTGGGGGAACACACAGGCCC
This sequence comes from Oryx dammah, assembly GCF_014754425.2. NCBI lineage: Eukaryota > Metazoa > Chordata > Mammalia > Artiodactyla > Bovidae > Oryx > Oryx dammah. The sequence goes on along the minus strand of NW_024070194.1, from coordinate 27,086,381 downwards.
TGGCTAAACAGACGAGCAAAATATCCAGCTTGACTCTAGCTTTACAGCTGCTTCAGGGGCTGACCTCCTTGGCCGGTGAGAAAGCCTCCTTCTCCCTTCTGGAAAGACTAACACTCACACCTTAATATCAGGTGGAGTCCCCAGGGGCAGCTGTCTAAATTTCAGCAGCTAAGCTCTGGGCAGGTGAATTCTGTGTGCACAGGCTGCCGGGCAGCTTGAAGGGCCCCGGGCTTCACATGGTCAGTAAAGAGAAAGTTCACAGCTCAGGTCCACTGAGACTGACTCTGAAAGCCAGATACTTGATTTGCATAATGCACACCTGGAAAGAGGAGAGGGCTTGTGTTCTATTCACAAGAGAGTGTGGAGTCCAGTGAACACAGGAGACAAAGAGACAAATCTCCATGAGGAAGTCTCTCCTCTTGTAACCCCTTTATTCTCCTTAGATGTTCACATGCCCTCCTTAATAAGTATCACTTTAAAGGGTGGAGACTAATTCCTCTCCCCATGAGTCTCAAATGCACTGAGGGTCTTACTTTCAATAGAATGTAGTGAAATGTGGTGAAAGAGACAGAATGTGCTGTCCACGAGCTGGCGTTCTCCTGTCTCCTCTCTCTCTCTTGGATCCCTCGATCTCCATCCCTCCCTTCCCCCTCAACCCTCCAGAACCTCCAGCAGCCTGGGGGTGAGAAGCAGGGCCCATGCCTACAGTCTTGTGAGAAGCCCGTGGAATGGAGCCTTCAGAAGATGCAGCCAGGTCAATGTCCCGACTGCACTCTCCCAAGTGATGCTGAGCGGGAACCACAGTAACCATCAGAAAGTCAGTGTGGTCCTTAAAAGCAATCGAGTCACACAGTAATTATAACCCAGCAATGGAAGCCTTGCTTCCCTGGTGGCTCAGAGGTTAAAGCGTCCGCTTCCAATGCGGGAGACCCGGGTTCGATCCCTGGGTCGGGAAGATCCCCTGGAGAAGGAAATGGCAATCCACTCCAGTATTCTTGCCTGGAGAATCCCATGGACGGAGAAGCCTAGTAGGTTACAGTCCACGGGGTCGCAAAGAGTCGGACAGGACTGAGCGACTTCACCTCACCTTAATGGAAAATGAATCTACTCTTCAAAGTTGCTCCAGGCTTGCCATGCCCTCCATTCCATCTTTGGGGCCCCAGATAATAGTGCAGAAGCTGAGTAACCCCATGAGATGTGCAGCCCACACCACGACCTCTACCAGCAGAGGGGTTCCCCTCACTCAAAGTTAAGTCCAGACCAGAGTTAGATCCATTAGCAAAGTGAGAAGTGAGGCCAGATAGAAACAGAATTTGGGGACAAAGAGCTCCTGGACCATGCAGGGAGCTGAGCTCAACCTCTGGGGGCCACATTTGTGCAAGATGAAAGGAGGGACTGGGCTGGGTCACCGCCCCTCTCAGGGCACATGGTTGGGCCTGGGTCCACCCTGGGCTGGCCCTCCCTCCTCTCCACTGTCCTCCTTCCCCAAATTTTTCCATCAACACAGCATTGGTATTAAGACTTTCAGAGGTTCTCCGTACTGGAAAGAACACAGCATCCCCTCCCAGGACATAATTAAAAATCAAAGTCCTAAATATACGATCAAATCAGCATAAGAGGTCTAGCTGAGAGCTCTGATTCTTCCTCATGATGAACTTTTAGAAATGCTAGTGTTTCTCAACAAGCTCCCACAGCACAGTGACAGCCAATAGGGAAACAGCGCTTGTGGGTGTGGCCACTACACTAAGTCCTCACACGTGCTGAGTGCAGTGCAGAGCAGCCCCAGGAGACAGGACCCCTCAGATGCAGGCAGCCTGGCTGCAGGTGTCCTCAGCCACTGCCCTCACTCCCCTCCCCACCCCTTTTTTCCCTGTCTGAATTAGAAACCTGACGCACAACTTTAAAAGTGAGGAAGCAGAAGCTTGAGTCACTCTGGGTTGGGGTCGAAGACTGGAGGAGGACCTCCCCCAACATCAGCAATGCCCAGAACACAGGGGATGCTCAGCCACTTCCTCCCGGATTTAGGTGTCTCCTCCTTCAAAAGACACAGGCTTGGCAAATACTTACTCCATACCAACTCTGTGCCAGGGACTGTTCTGGGTGCCAGGACACAGCAAAAGAGAGACTCCTCCTGCCTTCAAGTCAGGACACAAACCTGAGACAGGTGTTGTCAAGCACCCATCCCCACCCCGGGCAGAATCACATCCAGTTGAGAGCCCCTAAGACAGAGCACAGTTTTTCACAAAGTAGAAACAATCTTCTAGAATATTCTACAAGGGCAGGTTCTGTCTTATTCTCCTTGCTACAATTTGGGGCAGTGCAAATTTTTAATGAGTCCCAAATTCAAGCTCTCCAGGACGTGTTGGAAATTGAGATGAGGTAACATGATTTGGGATAGAGTGGGAGATTTTTTTTTAAAAAAAGAGGAAGATTATTTTTCTCTACTGGAACCAAATTCCTAGGGAGTCTTTTATGCTTTAAAGAATCCAAGGAAATAAGGCACTGCGGCCCCTCTATTTGTTTCTTGGGGCCTCTTCCCATCACAGAATCCCATACTTAAGTGCCCATGTGAGTATATTGTCAATTCTGAGACTATGCATATAGGCAGGTACTTATGGATTTAAACTCCATGTCTTGGGTAAAATGGAAAATCCAGTGGGAAGAGTCTTGTGTCCAATCCATCTTTAATAGGGTTGAGTCAATCTCTCATTAGCGCCTCAATAATGTTGTTGAATAAATCTCTGCATCTTAATCCCTTCAACCCCTCCCCCAATCATCAGGGTAACAGTTATAAATATCTAAGCATATATGCACTCACAAGTCACTATATAGGAAACAGAGAAGGTGAGGTGAGAACCTCACAGATTTCAAACCTGCATAAATTTAGCTCTGACCTGATGGCTGTGTCATTGGTTTTTGTCACTCTTCATCTCTTCTATTTTAGAAATAATAGTCATCAGCTCCTGTAATCAAAAGTCTCCCTCTAAATTTAATGATTTGGGGGGCATTGGTTGTTTTTGAAATAACACCTGCAGAACAATCATTAGCACCTTGATTAATTCTGTCTGACACACAGAAAAAAAATGAAATACATCTTTTAGAAAGCTGCAGGGGTTTTAGTGTGAATAACTTGCTGAATGGTCTAAGAAGGGATTGCTCTGCTAAATTAAGGGTACACATAGTAGAAGAGATTGTGTGTGTCCTCATGTGTGTGTATGTGTGTGGGTATTTGTGTTGTGTGTATATGTGTGTGTGTGTTTACAGAAAAGTAGATACTTATAATCTTGCAGAGAAAAACCAGAAAAGAAGATGAGGTTGACATTGGTTTAAGAATTTCCAACTAGGAATCTCAGTGATTCTTTTCCGGGAAGATGGATTTACTGTGTTCCCTCAAGCTTCTTAAGAAAGACTCCAAGCCAAGAAATTAAAGTTATAAAGAGAGTCCATGTATGAAGAAAATGGCTCCTCTGTCATCAGAGTGTGAGACCATCACCAGGATGGGACCCCCATGATAGGATTAGTGCCCTTGTAGGAAGAGACACCAGAGAGCTCTGTTCCTCCCCACCCCCTACCCTCAGCCTGCCGCCTGCACCACATGAAGACACAGCCACGCTCAAACTAACAAATGAGCTGCACCAGGTCCAGCCATACCAACACCCTGAGGTCGGACTTCCAGTCTCCAGGACTATGAGAAACAAATTTCTGTGGTTTAAGCCACCCAGGCTGTGGCAGCTCGTTACAGCAGCACAAGCTGGCTGATGCACAAGCAAGAGACTGTGTCTCAGGGGGTCATTCTGTGGTCAATCTTTTCCTGATTTGAGATATTTACACAGGTTGTGTTCAGTTTGTGAAAATCCATTATCTGGCCACTAAAGCTCTGTGTGTTTTTCTATAGGCATGCTATTCTTCAATAAATAGTATACAGACAAACACACACACAACTCTTGGTTTGGGTCTATTCTGGCCCATGTAATACTAACAAACTGGAAGGGAAAAGCCAGACAGATTGTATCTCAGGGGCACATTGTAACAGACATTCTCCCAACCCCTGTCCAACGTGCCAGAAATCTCATCAACCAAGTTTATGAAGAAGCAGCATCACGAGGGGCCAGCTGGCTTCTTAACTCAGCTTCCACTCCAATCCCATGGAGCCTGAGCCTCTGAAGGTCAAGAGGGAACAGAGTCCTGGCTGTCCAGGGGGCTGCAGAGCTGCACAGATTCATCTTAATTAGGCCAGATTCAGTTTCAATCACAATAGTGCTTCTTTATCCATTTCACACAATTAAGAAAAGGGGCATATTTGTTTAATCACCCAATGAGGGCTGCAGGGAGCAAGAATACGGCCCAGCACACCATCCCCTCCATGCCGGGCGTGATGACCACAGTCTGGCAGGAACCCACAGATTCGCCACGGTGACAGCACCCAGCCAGCTGGGAGGTAGCCGGTGTTTAATTTACACACCAGCTTGAACAAAAGGTGTGACGTCTGTTTCCATAGTGGAACTCAGATTTCCATCCCCTTGTCAGGGTGAATTCCCTGCAGCCCGAGCCTCTTAAGCAGGAACAATGTAAGCTTTGTTCGTCTGTCAAGAGAGTTAATATTCTACAACAGAAATGTGGGAAATCAGGCCACTTGCTGAGTATATGCAAACCTGCGGTACCATGGCTCTGCACCCTCCCCACCCCGCTCAGCCTGCTGTAGTGCTAACTCTGCGCCCCCCACATCCCCACAGCAAGAGACCACCTGTGGCCTGTGTCTCAGTGATGGGGCCTCCAGGTGGGCCTCTTGCTCTATTGGCCTCCCAGCACAGCCTGTGCTAGTCTTCTGGTACCCAAGGGCAGCATCAATTGTCAGATCATCACTTTGCTCAACCTCAGAGCCCTGCCAGCAAACCATCCTGTCCTGCACTGGGGTCAGATCTGAAGAGGTCTGCTCACAAGCTTCAGGGAAGTGAGCCTCTGATGTTTCAGGATTTTTTAAGATTCCACATGTAAGTGAGACAGTGCCATATTTGTCTGTGTTTGGTGGTTCTTTCACTCAGCATAACGCCCTCCAAATGGCAGGATTTCCTTCCTTTTCATGGCTGAGTAATATTCCATTGTGTTCACAGCTGCTGCTGCTGCTAAGTCGCTTCAGTCGTGTCCGACTCTGTGCGACCCCATAGATGGCAGCCCAGCAGGCTCCATCGTCCCTGGGATTCTCCAGGCAAGATCACTGGAGTGGGTTGCCATTTCCTTCTCCAATGCATGAAAGTGAAAAGTCAAAGTGAAGTCGCTCAGTCATGTCTGACTTTTCACAACCCCATGGACTGCAGCCTGCCAGGCTCCTCCATCCATGGGATTTTCCAGGCAAGAGTACTGGAGTGGGTGTGTGCATAATTAATTACATAAATAAATAGTCTACATTTATACCACATCTTTATCCACTCATTAATTTTAACCCTGAGGTTGTTTCCATGTATTGCCAATTCTGAACCATGTCATAGAAACAGAGAGCACAATGGTGGTGCCATGTAGGGGTAGGGAGAGATGCGAGAGTTTGATGAGAGGGCACAGACTTACAGTTATAGAATGAATAGGTTCTGGGATCTGGTGGACACCATAGTGACTGTAGTTAGTTGCACTGCATTGTCTACTTAAAATCTGCTGAGTAGATCTTGAACATTCTCATCACATACACACAAACACAAAAATCACCTTTGTGAGGTATCAAATATGTCAATTAACTTGATTGTGGTAAATATTTCAATGTATTTGGATGGCAAATCATCGTGTTACACAATTTAAATACACACAGTTGAGCCTTGAACAACACTACGTGCAGACTGTTTGCATAGTAAACACTGCAAGTCCTACGCAACCCACAGCTGTGGACCCTACACAATCCACAGTCATGTGTGTGGATGTGGAATCTGACATGGAAGAACCTCAGACTTGCCAACTGGAACTCACACATGCATTTTCCACTTCTTGGAGGGCTTGACTCAACTGGGCTAAAGCCTCCACATCCAAGGTCACCATCATCTCTGGAGTCTCAGAAGAGTCAAGAGACCAAACACGCTGGTTCCTCACCACACGGGCACCTCTATAAGCTGGTAGAGTGTCCTTAAGACATGGCAGCTGGCCATGAGAGACAGACAGAAGCAGAAAGAAAGAGGAAAAGAGATACAGAGACAGGGCAGCCAGAAAGAGCACAAGATGGTGAGCAAGAGGAGAGGCTTATCTTAGAAGTGACCTTCCATAGCCTTGGCCACCTTCTGTCAACCAGAGAACCATCACCAGGTGCCACCCACACTCAAGGCTAGTGAAGACCCACGAGGTGGGATCCTTAGGGACTGTCTTAGAGGCTGCCCTCTCCCACCAACATCAGAGAAAAGGTCAAGTTCAGCTGTAGACACTTCACAGGACAATCTTAAATACTGATGTTTATACCGAACACAGTCATGGAATTTAAGGAATGACCAACCTCTCCCTGGGAGAAACAATAGTAATAATAATAAATGAAAAAGTCGTTTTATCCTCCTTACCTTTTTACTGTCACTTGTCTCTCTCCTCTCTCTCCTCTTTTCCAATTTAAACCTGAATCTTTGAGACTCTTCCTAGAGTCAGCATAAAGTGCCAGCTGCTAACTGATTAATCTGAATCAGCTACTCCTGAAAAGAAAAAAAAAATCAGGTCAGCATTCCCACCCACAGGGCCGGAAAACAGGCTGCAGTGCGCATCCCCTGAAACATCTCTGTTCAAAGGCTCTGTGTGATCTGGATCCAGGAGGAAAGGTGATCTGGGAAATGGCAGACAGCGAACAAGAAATGCAAAATGTGTGGCTTAGGCTGGGGGCAGGAGGAGAGATACATTTTTTCAGAGAAGAGAAATTTAAGAACTCATTCAAACGCTGAAAATGCCAGACCAGCCACCGAGAGTTAGGAGCCAGTCCTAACAGGTCTTCCCCTGGTGGAGGTGGACCCATGGAGCTGACGGGAACAATGATCTGGGCACATTCTAGGCTTTGCCTCATGTTTAAGCTGGTGACATGAGAGTCCAAAATGCTAGTCAAGAACAACTCCACCATGAAAGTTCTAGAGCAGAGAATGTTCCAGAGCAGGCCAAGCCCTGCACCCAGGACACCTGTTACCAATGAGAAACTGTAGCGCCAGGTGCTATCCCTGGGTACCCGTTTGGGTACACATTTACTCACACATTCAACCAGCAAATATTCACCGGAAATTCCCCAGGTGATTACGTTCTCAGTTCTGTGCAATTCAGGAGAGAGGCTGCGGGCGATTCAGGGTCCAGCCTCAAGACACCACCAGTCTAACTCACAGGGAAGTCTTGAGGGCAGGTATGTGCTTAGTTGCTCAGTCATGTCTGACTCTTTCTGACCCATGGACTGTTGCTCACCAGGCTCCTAGGTCCAGTTAAGGTTTTATTTACTGTTGAAAAGAGTTTGAATGTTTAGCTGTGGGTTCTGATCCCAGTATGCTGGCTATACTCCTGGAAGGAATAGCCTTCGAGAAGCACCCACTCTTTTGCTGACTAGCTGGGTGTTGAAGAGTCATGTGGGTGGGGGTCTAGTCACTCACTACCTCCCCTCCACCCACACAATTGCTATTCCAGGCTCTGAGGCTGAGATGAAAATGACCTTGAGATATTCTGCTCATCAACATGCAACCACCACTTTTGAGGGGCAGGAGAGCAGGAGTGATGTGGAGCTGAGGCAGGTGCTGTGTGGAGCTCCTCGAAAATAAAGCCTTGTCTTTAATGTACCCTGAGAGCGGCCTTTAGGAACAGAGGGTGTGCTAATGAGGCATCTTCCCCTCCTGTCTGGCCTCTGGCCGGACTCCAGAAGAGAAATGAGGAGCATCTTCCCAGGTTTTAAGAAGTGGATCAGCCTTTCTTAAAAGGTAAGGAAACTGCACGGGTTGTAAATTCTCTCAGAGGTTCTCCACTGGTGGGGGCACATGAGAAAGCAAATGATGATAATGTTTCTCTCAGAGCTCCGTGGTTCGCGAAATGTTTCTTAAATTTTATCTTTTAACTTAAATAGTTATTTCATGGCCATCAAAGCCTTCTCAAGCACTTCTCAGAGATGAATATTGTCTCAGGATGGAATTCCATGCTTCATTATCCTGTAATGATTGTGACTTTTACATGATCATTATTCACTTTTTTTTTTTTTAATGGGGGCATTGGGGCGAAAGCAATGTAGCAAAAATATGGGTTGTTTCCATTATGGACAGATTCAGACTGAGTGTTTCTGAAGACATAGCTCTCCCATTTTTGAAGTTGGTAATGAGAGTATTGTTAAACAAAGGTAGGAATTAAAAATTCAGAATATATTCTACATAATTAGTATTTTAAATTTGTGTGATTTAAGCACCATTTTAAAGAATGATTTGCCATACTGTAATTCCCACTATAAATCTCGCCTGTAATATATACATTAAAGCACTCCCAGATTGCTCTAGAATGTGAATTACTAAGTGCTGATGAATAATTTTGAATAATGCGACTGCTTTCACCATTGAGTGGAAAATTAAGATTGTGGTATCGCTCTATTTAGAAATGATTGGTTTGCAAGAGTGAAACTAACAGCTGTTTGGCCTCCTCCAAACGATAGTGCTTCCAGAGGAGAGTGGAAACCAAGACTCCAAGCGTTTTTCATTCTAAAATGTTTCCACAATGAAGAAATGTTTTTCTTCAGTTGCCTCAAATGACCAATCTCATGGACACTGTCCAGGGAAGAATGGAGATTCTGTGTTCCACTGGGTCTGGGGTGCTTCTGGAGGGTGTGTGGCTGGGTTTTGTAAACTCTGATGACACCATTCGACTTCTGAGAACAGGAAGTGAGCACTAAAGCTAATGGGTTCTCGCCCCACAGTACAGGGCAGGGCTCGACTCTGGCGCATTGGGATGCTTCCCCAGCTCAGGGCTTTCCTGGACCAGAGACTTCCAACACTGGAACTGGGAGAAGCTGAGGCTACTGGGGACTGCTGGTCACCCTAATTGATGCTAATGATGACAGCATGATTATAATACTGTGTGATAAGTCACTTCAGTCATGTCTAACTCTTTGCGACCCCATGGACTGTAGCCCGCCAGTCTCCTCTGTCCATAGGTTTCTCCAAGCAAGTATACTGGAGTGGGTCACCATGCCCTCCTGCAGGGGATCTTCCCAATCTAGGGATCAAACTTTCAGCCTATGTGGCTTCTGCACTGCAGGCAAATTTTTTTTACCGCTGAGCCTCGGTGGAAGCCCGAGTCATAACACTACAACTAATAATAATAGTTAACATTCGCAGGGCTCTTGCTATGGGCCAGCCCTGCACTAAGCATTCACAAATGTTACCTCTTCAACCCTCACAACAATCTCTTTCAAAAGGTATAATCATCCTCATTTTACCAATGGATTAATTGGAGGTCCAGGTAAGTTAACAAATGACTCTGAAATCACACATTTAATAAATGAAGCCACTTTGATACAAATGCTGACTGGCTGGGTATCACAGCCAGGTACATTTTACAGCCAAACTCCAGCCATTCTTTAAACTCCTAGAGACTTAAAGTCCATGGAGACTCCTCAAGTCTCTACCCGCTCCTTGTACAGATTAATCCTCTTGGATTCTCAACTTCCTTTCCCTCTCTCCAGGAAAGACTCCAGCTCAGATTAAATCACTCTCTGCCAACTCAGGTCTGCACTCACCCAGCTGAATATGGCTGGAGAAAAATATAGAAACACCTTTACTGGTCTCACTGTAAATTCAAGTCTACTCACCTCTCAAGAGCCCCGGGGGCTGCTCGACTATGCTGCGGAACCTCTCAGTCCAGCACCCCCCCGACTCTGGCTCACACCTCCTCTCTCTCCAGACCCCAACACCTCTTCCCGACTTTTGCTCTCAGCTCACTTCCTTGTTCACTGAGCATGAGAGGCACCTGGAAGACAGGAATGGATCCTCACCAGCACGTGTTTCAGCTTGTATCTGCCCATCACGTGTCTTCCGTCTGTCTTCTTGCTATAAGCCAACGCCTTCCTAAGGTGGGAGACTCTGCGTGGGCCCTGGAGCCCAGCCACTCTCCCTGACTCAAGAGCATCACTGAGCAATTGTCACCTTTCATTTTCTGCGTCATCAGCTTTCTCCTCTTTACAGATTCATTCCCATCTACAAACAAATGTACTCAAATTCCTCTCATCTTAAAAACATTTTCAGTTCAGCTCACCTCTCTCTCCAGCAATGAGCTCATCTCTCACCTCCCTTTCATAGAAGAACATCTCAGGAGTGATGGTTACACTTGCTCACCACTCCTGTTCTCTTACTCTCCCTAAACCTTTCCACAGCTGGTGTTCATACCCTCTGCCCATATCAGCTGCTCAGCCACATCACCAGGGACCACCTTATTAAATCTCATGATCAGTTCCAAACCTCATCACACTGACCTAACACTTCCTTCCCCTAAGTAGGTGGAGCATCCATTCACCATTGTGTTTTAAATGCATTCACGTGGTACATGTGCTATTTCATGTGTTGGTACATGTGCTATTTCATGCATGTGAAGTATTTCTTAGTTAAATAAGCAGAGCACACGTGCTATTTTATACATTTGAAATATTTCATAGTTAAATAAGGAAAAGGTGCATTTACAATGAAAGGATTCATCTCAATCAGGCCTCTCAGATGTGCACATAGACGATGGAGATGTTTGTAAACGTGATGTAGAAGTATTATATGAATGACATTGTGATGAATACACACACATCTCTATAAGAATACATGCAAAATAAAATAATGAAAAGCTAAAAATATTACTTATAGAAAATGATAAAATGAAAGGAGTGAAGAAAACAGTAATTTACCCTCTGCTTCTCTCCATAATCTACATCCTACTTCGAAAAACCATGTATGTGCATATACCTCTGGATTCTACATTATATTTATATTCAACTCTGTAAAAGCCATATATTGGGGACTTGGTGGTCCAGTGGCTGGGATTTAGTCCCTAGTCAGGGTACTATACCCCCCATGGTGCAACTAAGACCTGGCAAAACCAAATAAATAAATAATTAATTTTTCAAAAAGAAAAAGGCATAGTCTTCTTTAAAAAAAAAAAGAAAAGAAATCATATATTGTGTATACCACATTTAGTATTATTAAAATGGTGTTGAATATAAAAAGCCATACACAACAACCTTAGGTTACTACATAAATAATCACAGTGAAAGCAAGAGTTTGAAATTTGTTGACTCCCCCTCAAAACCAAGAATAACCTCCATGCTGATGCAGAGCCCCATTGGCCCCTCCCCTCTGGCCATTCCCGCTCTGTGAGGGACCACCAGCAATCACTTTCACCACGCACGTCACATCTCAGGGACAGGAGTGGAGACAGCTGCTCCATGAAGCTGGCCCCGTCCCAGTCTGTAGAGAAGGCCTGTCAGGATCCCTTCATATCCAGAGTCCCATAAAGTACCAGAGCGTCCCTCCGATGCTGGAAGGGAACTTGGCGTCCAGGTTACATTTGGCTCGACAGATGAGACCTTGGGGCCAGAAGCCATTGACTCCACTAATTTGCTGCAAAGAGGGGTGGGAGCACATTAGAGTGGCCATTTCAGATCATGAGTGTCATGAATATAGATGGAAAAATAAATTCCCAGTGTCTGCAGGTTGGGAAGCCTGTCAAGCATGGCTGCCCAGAATGCACGGCTGCATTCAAAACTGAGATCGGACCTGTTAATTGCTTGCTCACTGCCAACCGTTTGAAAAAACAAACATATTAGTAGGGCTTTCACTTTTTACAAGGTTTTTGTTTGTGTACCCAGATGGGAAAATACACAGAGACGAGGAGAATATTACTGGAGGAGGAAAGAGAATCACCAGTCCAGGTTCGATGCATGATACTGGTTGCTTGGGGCTGGTGCACTGGGACGACCCAAAGGGATGGTATGGGGAGGGAGGAGGGAGGGGGGTTTAGGATGGGGAACACGTGTATACCTGTCGTGGATTCATGTTGATGTATGGCAAAACCAATACAATATTTTAAAGTAATTAACCTCCAATTAAAATAAATTTATATTAAAAAAAAAGAAAACAACAGGTAATGTATTGTTTGATATTTAGTGATCTCTACCTCTCAAAAAGAGTTGCTTTATGTTTACAAAGATCCTCTGATACATAATTAGAAAAACTTATCTAAATGCCTCTGGCCCATCCTGAAAAGTGAGTGATAAGAATAATTTCTAAGGATGCCAAAATTAAAAAAAAAAAAAACAACTTATTTTTACAACTCAAGGCTGTTCTGAGGAGCATCTACTTGGACCCCATTAATTGGGTCATTAATTCAAAATCATGCCCAAAAGACTGTTGCCTAAAATTACTCTTGGAAGAACCAAGGCTTCCCTACCCATTATAAAGCAACTGAAACCACAGGAACACAGGGACAGACTCCTCAGAGCAGAGACAGGCATTTACAGACAGAATAGCCAATCTTCACAGCACCCTAAAATAGATTTCTCAGACCCATTTTACTTATGATGAAGGGGATTCTGAGGGTGGTCTCGGTACCTCCCAGCTGGGGTTCAAACCCGGGTCAGCTTGCCATTTAAGTTAGGTCTCCGAACAGCTTGTTTTTTTTTCATGGAACATTCCAGAACTGATATAGATTCCTTTTACCCTGTAAAATCAGTAAGTACCAACCCACAGAGTGACAGAGTCTGTGAGATGTTTCCATCCTGAGCTTCACGTCTTATTCACAAAGTTAAGTTAGTGTGTTTCCAAAGCCAGTGTATAACTGGTGATTGGTTAGATTAAACAACATGAACTTTCTCCTGACTCTCTGATCCTCTCTTTCCTGCTCTCCCCCAGTTAACAGCATCATCTCCCATTCCTTTATATCTCTCCTTGTCTCACCCCACACTCATCCTGTCAGCATCCCATTATATTCCCAAGAAGGTTACATGTCCACCTCTCTGCAACCCCAACCCAGTTCAGGCAAGGCCACTTCCCACCAGGACCAAGGTGGCAGCCCAGTCATTTGTCTCCCTAATTCCATTTTTCTCCCTGTTATTCTCTGAGCCACATCTGCAGTGTTTATTTTAAAAGTATGCAGGATGTGGTCAACAAAACAACGTCCCCCACAAAGACCCAAGCCCAACTCTCTGGATCCTGTGAGACTGTGATGTTACAAGGCAAAGGGTATGGAAGCCCCAGGTGGAATTAAGGTTGCTAATCAGTTGGCAAAGATAAGGAGACTAGCTTGGATCCCTCAAGTGGGCCATTATAACCACCAGCCAAACCTCCTGTGCACTGTGCCCTCTTTCCCTGCTTCTCAAACCCAAGGCCCAGGCCTTGTATGTCCCAAGACCAGGCTGCCCCTGGCCTCAGGGACTTTGCACTGTTGCCCCTTCTCCTCCTCTCCCCCCATCTTTTCTCCCCCGCCCCTTCTTCCTCTTCCTCCCTGCTCCAGGGATCCACAAGAATCATCACAGTATTTTGTGTACACTACCACCACCAGCAGCATCTGGGAGCTTGTTTCAAATGCAACTTCCCAGGCCCCAGCCAGATCTCCCAGATCAGAAACTCTGCAACTGGGGCTCCAAGTGATTCCTAAGCTCACGCATGTCCACGAATCACTGCACTGTATCCATTTCCTCATAGCCCAGCCATAGGTGCCTCCCTCCCAGCTGTCCGGGGCTGTTTATCGGGCCTCCTCTCTAGCCCTAATGCCCCCAGGTAACTCCACAGGACAGAGGCCTCCCTCGTCTTGCTCTCTGGTACCTAGAATAAGGCAAACCACATAGCAAGAGTTCAGTAAATATTTGTGGGTTGGATTACTGAATTTATTTTCCAGAAGCCGCCCAGCAGGCACCATGCTATGTATGGAAAGATCAGAGCAGCACGGCTCTGCCCTTGAGAGCTTACTCTGCAGCAGAAAGGCCTCTCTTCTTATGATATGGTACATGCTGTGATGAGAGCATGTGGAGGCTGGATGAGGAATCCTGAGCCGGGGAGATCCTGGCTCGCCACCACCCACAGGACTGACTACCACGTGACATCAGTTTCTCTACCAGTTAACTGCTTACTGCCTCCTCTGGTTAGAAGGAAGCTCCATTTGTGCCGGAACCTTGTCAGTCTCCTTTGCAGCCATACCTACACCTGACATTGGGACACCCTCCAGGCCAGAGGATGTCAATAAAATGTGTTTCATGAATGAATGAATGAGCTGCAGAAGACAGAAAAGCCTTAGAATGATATGGACAAGTGGACCAGGTTCGGGCTTTTCAAGTCAGTTTGGGTGTTTGGGGCTTCCCAGGTGGCTCAGATGGTAAAGAATCCGCCTGCAGTGCGGGAGATGCAGGAGCCCGGAGTTTAATCCCTGGGTCAGGAAGATGCCCTGGAGAAGAGGACGGCAACCCGCTCCAGTACCAGTATCCTTGCCTGGAGAATCCCATGAGCAGAGGAGCCTGGCGGGCCACAGTCCATAGGGTTGCAAAGATTTGGACACAACTCAGCAACTAACACACTTGGGTGTCCTAACCGGAAAATAAGGCCAGAGTAGAAGAACTGAGATGTGATTGAGAAAAAGTCCACAGGTTAGACAGGAGGGGATCTAAGTGTGCCTTGCTGTAGGGGGACAAAGGAGCCAGCAAAGTTAGGGCTCTAGCTGAGGCACATTCGCCAGGCCCGGGAGAGGACTGCAAGATACAGGATGAGGGGCGGCAGTGGAGCCAGCAGGGAGTCCAGGTGTGGGGAGAAGACAGAGGGGGCTGCCCCGCCCAGCAGCCAAAAGACACTTTGACCAGAAGGCGAATTGAAACTTAACGTTAACTCTGAAAATAAGGGTGTGTTGGTTACAACTCTGCTTGAGACTGTGGAATGGGAGACGTTTAGTCCTCACAGGGCCAAGGGCTCAAAGACTGGCGCCTTTTTCACAGAGCAGTGAGTCATCTGAGATAGATTCATCACACATCACCAGTTGGCCCTTTGGGTACTAATCTGATAACACGTCTCCTTTCAGTGAATTTCCAATAAAGGGTCGTGTGCACTTCTATTTATTTAAGATGAAAAAAATACAATAGAACTCTTTACTATCAAACTGATTCTAATTCGTTGGAAGTCCCTACAGGTAAAATATTCACATGGACATGTGTGAAAACAAATATGTATATTCTATACATCGATACATGTAGTTTTGTATATACACGACATCAAGCACACAACCCCATCGCAAATAAAATTACACCAAAACCTGTAATGCTTTTCGTCTCCTTATCAAAAATGCACTGAGCCATAGCTCAGTGAATATATTCAGTGATCTAAGCTATTCATTAAAGGTAATAGAACAGAAAAATACCTTTTGATACACAGCCATTCCAACACGTTATGTTTTAGAGTCTTTGCTAAATCACATTGTCAGAGTTCACTTTATTTCACCATTGAGTCAATGTAAAAGAATGAACCCTCTCTCTCTCAGAAATTTCTATGTTTAATACTCAGGACCCGCTCTGCTAACTTTAATACATCGACAGTTCCAGGCTTAATTTGCTCCTTGGAACGAGCTATTAAGTATGCACTGCTGCCTTGTGCCTCCTCCATGAACCATTCCCTTTTTTAAATATACAACCACATAATAATGGTCTCCAAGGAGAGGATGTTATCTGGGTTTGGTATTTAACAGGAAATCATGATGCCTAATTTGTGTGCCCATCCAGAACTTTCCATGTGACATCCAGGTATTTTGCATTCATTAAAAAGTCAACCATATGGCTGTTCAGATGATACTCTCTCCCATATAGATGGATGGAGAATTTATAAAAGTGACTGCATTATTTAACAGATGCATTAGCTAAATCATTACAAGGTGAAAAATGCGGTCGCTTTGAGGCCAAGAAATGAAGCTGCCATGGAAGGCTGCTCTGGCCAGATATGGCCAGAAATTGGGCAGCTTTGAGAATGTGTGTGTACATGGCTAAACGCTAGGGGAGGTACACACAGCCAGGCAAGAGCCCTGCTCATCTTTGCAACTGATTACTGCGTTCTGACTCCAGGAATGCCTAGGATGCAGACTGGTTCTAATTAAAAATGCTGAGATAAAGATTCCAATATAAAATCAGTAAGAGAAATGCAAAATTGAACAAAAAAAATAATGACTGAAAATGATGTCTTATAAACTTTCTTTTATTTTTTTTTTATTTTACTTTACAATTCTGTGTTGGTAGAGCATCAAAAACATGGAATATTTTTTTCCCCAGATGGAAAGACTCAGAATTCCCAAGGTAAGGAAATTTGGTATAAACTACAAGTGGGGAGAAAAGAGTATCCAATTTAGAGACATGTCAAATGCAGCAGATGCAAAAACTAAACAGCCAGGAAAGACTCCAAACCCACATGTGCTTCAGGCAAAAGGGCAGCAGCCTGGGTTCCTGCCAACTCTCTTCCTTCCCTCCTCCCTCCCTCCCTCTTTTCCTTCCTTCTTTCTTTCTCTTACCCCAAACAGTCTCATGCCCACATCTGTAACAGCAGGATTCTGTCCTAAGGGGTTTAAATGCAGCCCCAAGCCCCAAGGAACCTTCCTGGAGATCCAGTGGCTGATTCTCACTCCCAGTGCAGGGAGCCTAGATTCAATATCTGGTCAGGGACCTAAATCCCACGTGCTGCAATTAAAAGCCCACAGGTGGCAATGCAACTAAGACCCGTGTAGCCAAAAAAAAAAAAAAATTCAAAAAGAGACTCAGCCCCTATTCACATGTCTCTCACAGTCCAGTGGGGTGTCACAGATCAAAAACAAAGTGGCACACCTCCTCACAGTGAGGTTTTACAAACTCCACTCCATCCCCAGCTGAAAACCCTCCAGTAACTCCACAGTGTGTGTCTGCATGCTCAGTTGCTCAGTCATGTCAGACTCTTTGCAGCCCCACGAACTGTAGCCGGCCAAGGCTCTTCTGTCCATGGGGTTCTCCAGGCAAGAATACTGGAGTGGGTTGCCATTCCCTTCTCAAGGGGATCTTCCCAATCCAGGGTTCGAACCCAAGACTCCTGAATTGCAGGTGGATTCTCTACCACTGATTCACCTAGGAAGCCCAGGAAATCATCCTTGCAGTGTTTATCATGACAAAGGCCAATCAAGCAAGAGGCTCCAGAAACAATGACTGCATTTACAGAGGAGAGCATGGTTGTTGCAGAATTCAGCCTCTCTGGCTGTCAGACTGAGCTCTCAGCTCCTTGCTGTCTGACCATGCTGAGGACCAAGTTCTGCAACACAATCACTTGCTTTCACAAAACCAGTGAGGGAGAGAGTAAAACAGATAGTACCATCTTTTTTCAAGGCAATTATAGATGTGACATTCCATACCCTTTGCCATATTTAATAGGATAAAAGTAAACCACTGATGATGTCCACATTCAAGGAGAAGGGATTACCCGGGCACAGACTCCAAGAAGTCACCCTAAAGTCTGCTCACCATACATCCAGACCCCAGTTCCCAGCCAGGGTCCCCTCACATACCCCTCTCACAGTAAAACAGCTCATGGCCATGCGCCTTTCATGCAAGCATCAATTCTAGACACAGCAAAGCAAGTCCTGTGACAAGCCAGGGCCTAAATCCTCCAGATGTTTACAGCTGAGTGAAAGCTACTTATTTACCGAGTTGGGAAAAAAAAAAAAGTCCCAGCTCTTGTTAATTCTCAATGCAGTGCCAAGAAGCCCACTTCAGTACACTGGCCAGAATGTTTCATGGAACCACATTTAACGAAACGCAAAACAGTGGCAACATCCAAGTTTTTTAAAAAAGAAATTTCGTAAATCTGAGGTCCAACCTAGGTGCTCATAATTGCTTTATTAACTCTGAACAACTCATCATTGTGCCAAAGGTCTGGCTCATTTTTCCTGCCTCTTCTGAAAGCACAGATTTAAAAATCCGTGTTGAGATTCCCGAAGAGCAGCCTGTTCCATTCTTCATTCTGAGAGACAATTGATTAGTCATACCTCAAAGTCATTTTTCAAGGAATAACCATCAATATTAACAGCTGCCAACCTCTCCCATTTGTAATCAGCTAAAAACAGCTCTTCCCCAGGGGGAAAATGTTTACACTTCTAACCTGGGGTTAGTTTACAGCTCCCAGGATAGGAATCAGGCTTTATGTTGTGGTTCCTTAGAGGTTCAGCTGTCCAAATACTAGTTGACAAGGTGCAGACTTGGGAGGGAGCTGATTGGCATACACACCTCTGATGCATGCATGCTCCCCTGCTCCCACACTAAACACCTGTGTTTTAAGGGGAGGTGGACACCAGTGTGATGGAGCAGAAACCCTGCCATAATCTGGGGTTAGAAAGCCCTGAGCTGGAATTCCTGCTCTGTCTCTAACCTCCAGATGTGCACAGGCAGCTGCTTAAACTCCCAGATACAAACTGATGGGAAGCCATCATGAGGCTGGCAGAGGCTACAGGCAGGGTACATGGTAACCTACAGTATTAGACGCCACGACTCCAGCTGTTAGAACTTGGTAGGCATAACTCTGCGGTTGGGGCACTGTCTGCTTTTTAAAACCATTTTAGTATGGGACATTCCATATGTTGACACAAGTAGAGAGGAAAGAGTGAGCCTGCCAGGATCCTCTGTCCATGGGATTCTCCAGGCAAGAATACTGGAGTGGGCTGCCATTTCCTTCAGCCAAGGATACAGGAGTGGGAAGCTACTTCCTTCTCCAGGGGGTCTTCCTGACCCAGGGATCAAACCTACATCTCCTGCATTGTCAGCTGTGTTCTTTACCGCTGAGCCAGCAGGGAAGCCCCTTTCTGTTTTTAAAGTGGGATTTTTCGGCCTTTGAAGTGTTGACATCTGTGGTGAGCTGTTGCTGTACTATGTTCGGCAGGGTCCCTGGACTCTACCCTCTCATTGCTAGTAGCACCCATTCCTCCTTGTTGTGACAACCAAAAATGTCTTGGGATGTTGCCAAACATGCCCTAATTGAAGAGAAAGAACTGCCCCCAGGTGAGAATCACAGATTTAGAAGATTAGAAGGACAGTGTCAGAAATAGTAAAGAGACCACTAGTCTTTCCATGTGAAGTGGTGACCGCACTACCCACGCCAGTATTTCTTGCCTGGAGAATCCCACGGACAGAAGAGCCTGGTGGGCTACAGTTGATAGGCTCACAATGAGTCAGACATGACGGAATGCCTAAGCATGCATGCATGCAAGGTAGTTGGAAACTTGGTTGGAAACCAATGCAACTCTACTAGAGTTGTAAATCTCTTAAGAATTAAGTTCATCAAAAGCATTGAGTAGGAGACTCTGTAAAAGAAAAATCTACTTGCATCAATCCTAAAGGAAATCAACTCTGAATATTCACTGGAAGGACTGATGCTGAAGCCCCAGTACTCTGGCCATCTGATGCAAAGTGCTAGCTCATTGGAAAAGACCCTAATGCTGGGAAAGACTGAGGGCAAGAGGAGAGGAGGGCAACAGAGGACAAGATGGTTGGATGACATCACCAACTCAATGGACATGAATCTGAGAAAACTCTGGGAGACAGTGAAGGACAGGGGCGCCTGGAGTGCTGCAGTCCATGGGGTTGCAAAGAGTCAGACACAACTTAGCAACTGAACAACAACAATTTATAAATTATGTATTTTACTAGTGGAAATACTGATGGAATGTTTTTGCCTTCATTCCCCTAGTCTGTCTATAGCCAGTCAAGCTGGGGGACCTACTCCCTCATCTGTGGGAAGGACATCCTTGTGTAACTTTGGGGAGATGACAGAAGTTGCCTGGCAGCAGTTCGTTGTCTGTTCATTTTTTCTGAACCCAGCTACTTACCACCAAGAAGGTTTAAAGTCCCTTTGCGGGGGCAATGGAAGTGGACCCCACAGCCCACATAGGCTGAGTCTGAAACACCCTCTGCGGACAGTATACCTGCATAAAAGTGGTACCCACGGCTTTGGGATTCCCTGGCAGTGAGTTTCATGAACATTCTAATCAACGATTTCCAGGCTATCATGTTCGAAAGCTGGATTAATTTCTTTCAGCACAAGAGCTCCAAAGAATGGCGAGAAAGATACCAGGTTCTCTTAGCATGACGTGGCAGGAGCTGAGGTAAGAGCACCTGGATTCATAGCCTAGTTGTGACTTTTATTTAAGAAGTGTCTGCAAGCAGGTGACTCAACCTCCTGGCCAGCAGTTCATTCGCCTGCAAAAATGTTTATGGAAAATACCGCTGGTTCACATAAGCACACAAACACACACATACACACACACTGTCTCTCTCTCACACACACCCCTCTCACAGATGTAAGCTGTGAGCACTGTAACATGTGAATTCTAGATGTTTCTTTTTTTTAATAACAAACTCTGCAAGGTTTTGAGAAAAAGAAAGAAAGGTGGTGACACTGTCTCTGTCCCACCTGGCTTGTCACCAGCAGTAAAAGGGCAAAGGAACAGCTTCAGACGCCAATTCATGGGGTACACAGGCAGCTGCAAACAGACACAGCAGAGCAGGAGAAGAGAGGCATTTCTCACACACACTCAGGGCCGCGCTCCCTGCCCTTTGCACCTTCTCATGTCATTTAATCTTCACCAGCATTTCAGGCACTAGTGGTAAAGAATCCACCTGCCAGTGTAGCAGACGAGGGAGGTGTGGGTTCAATTCCAGGGTCGGGAAAATTCTTGGAGGAGGAAATGACAACCCATGCCAGTATTCTTGCCTGGAGAATTCCCCATGGACAAAGGAGCCTGGCAGGCTACACAGCCCAGAGAGTCGGACGTGACTGAAGTGTGTATATCATCATCTTCGCCATCATTTTAGGAACAAAGTGCATCACTGTTCCCTTTTCAGAGATGAGAAAACAAAGGCTCTGAATCTTCCAGCAATTTTCCCTCAGTCTGACAGCTAACAAGAAGCATGAGGACACTTGAGTTTCTCTCTGATTCCACTCCAATCTGATTTAAGAGCCACACTTGCTTTTGGAAGATGCCCAGAGAAGGAGCAGGCAGGGTGTTCCGTGATACACAGCACTTGGAAGATAAACATCGACTGGGTTGCAATGACTCTCCTCACAGCCCCTCCCCCAATATATAGCTTTTTGCTTTTAACTTTTTCTCTCTTCTACCTGAAAAAAAAAAAAAAAAAGGACATTGGCATATCACTTGAAAAGCTTACAAATGACTCTTGCAAGCATAATAACACCACTGATCAGCAGGCTTGGAGACGAGGCATGCGCTGGGGATGAAATTATTTTTTCTCCCAAAGGGACAGCACACTTAGCAATAAAGTGCCCATTAGCAAACCCTGCCCAGCAGTGAAAAAGCAGGCTCTCACCACACGACGAGTGAGGGAGTGCTTGGAGCTCTCGGTTGGAATGCAGAATTATTTTATTATGAAAAGACACTTGAAGTGAAATTTTGCTGAGAGAAGGGCTTACTTGGGAAGGAGAGAAGCACTTTGCACTTAAGATTTCTTTATCGCTATACCACTGAACTCGAAACATTACCCAAAATGTCATTATAGACTTTGCATTTCAGGGGGTCAGGAGTGAGCTATAAAAATTGACTTCATGCAGGCTGCAACTTGATAATCACCCTCTAAATGGATAACCAGTTTCTTTCATCATTCCTAGTGGCAGCTTAAAAATTAACACTCTGTAGAGTTCCAGATGTTCAAAAGAAATAGAAAGTGGAGTCTTCCTTCTAGTCTTTCAAACCCTTCATCCCCCAGAAAGTAAGGAGACTTCTGTATGGCGTTCAGTTCTGCCCTTTCTCCTCTAGTGACGCACAGCCCTGTGTGCTGGTGGGGAGGCAGTGGGTGTGCTCCCCTCCCCAGCGCTGTCTCCCACACTGCATGCCCCTGTGATGGGTAGGGGCCTGGGCTGCCAACACAGGCATCTCTCTGACTTCCTAGAGTTACTGGGGGTGAGGGGGTTTCTGCAAGGCTGTTGGGAGTCCACCGGCCTAAGGACCGTGCTAGAGAATCAAGCTCAGGAATAGGAAGGGAGCTGAGGGTGGCCCAACCATCCCACAGGCATGGTGCTCTGTCTCCATCTTAACCAGATAAATTTTAAGCTCCATATGGCATTGGGTTGATTCCTGGCCCCGGGTTGGGGTCTCGACACTCCCTGTCATAGACTGTGGGGAGCCAGGGACTGGCCCCACCCCCTACAAGAGGCACAGGGTAGTTCCCAGCCGCCAGAGGTCACTGTTTCACTCCTGGTCAGCCTCAAGTGGGACAAGTGACAAGTAACCCACCTTCCGGTTCTTAGGACACTTCATTGTCCTGCCTGCTTGGGACCTTCACGATCTGGTCCTCTCCCCCACAGGATGTCTCCCTGTGTTTACCTGGCTGAGTCCTATCGGTCCTTTAGAGATCAGCTCAGATGTCTCATCTTGGCCTCCCAGGACCCCTGGGCCATGTCTACCCACTCACTCTCCTGGCGCCCCCTACACTTCCTCTGCAGAACTGACCACAGAAGCAATTCTGTGCTTGTGCACTTGGCTGTGAACTTTCCATCTTCCCAGTTAATAGTTAAAGTTCATGCAAGCTGAGGCCATGACCTGCTCACTTTGCATCCCAGAGTTCAGCTCACTACTTTCCCTTCATAGGCTCTGGACCCCTAAAGAGGGATGCAAATCTGGGCTCCACCAGGCAACCACATCTGAGGGATTACACCACATCAAGGCGAGAACCCCTTCCTGGGGCTGAGGGGAGGGGAGCAAAGCACAAAGAATCAGTGTAGATCATTGCTGATTATTCACTGCTGGTCAAAAGGCTGCAAGTGGGTACAGTAACTGGGCTAGTTTGCTGTTGTGTTACACACCTAGTTATCTAGTTTATCCATCCATCCATCTACCTATCTCTCTATCATTTAACTATTTAGTTATCTATCATATGTACACACAGACTAAAATCTATTAATAATGAAAGATAATCACGTAAAGTTTGAGTTCACACAATTACAGTTAAAACAATGATGAGAGTGAAGCAGCCACTGAGCATGGGGGAACGTGATCACCAATCAATTTCCATTCCCCAAATCCGCCTCCTGAGCAGTGGGTTACATCAGGGCATCACACCAGCAGTGCCTTCAGATTCCCATGCCCATTTGTTTAGACCGAGTGTCTGTCTTCCTAACCGGATTGCACTCCTAATTGAAAATGAAAGGATGATGATGCCTCTGTTTCTACGCACTGCTATGAGGAGAGAAAGAGCGCTGTAGAGACACATTAATATCAGGGAGGAGAAGTGAAAGTGAACTTGGAGGAATAATACAAACAACAACCCCCTGCTCTTAGTCTTTTCCAGGTGAACGTCTATAAATGCTATACTCATTTGATGTAATCTTCTGACATCTCTAGAAGAAAGGATTATAGATAGCCATTTTATGAAAGAAGAAGCCTGGATACAAAAAGGATAAGGGGTTTACCCAGATCATGCATTTGGAAGCATCGAGCCTGGATTTGCGCCTGAAGTCTGGCCCGAATCCCCGCCCTGGAATGTACTGCCCGTGGCTTCTCCTCTAGCAGGAGGCCCTTGACACAGAGATGTGAAGGCTGCAGGCTGCAGCCTTATGATTCTTGGCTTATTTAGAGGAGCTCCGCTAACCAGGAAAGGCAGAGCTCTCTGTCCACCAGGTTAAGGATGAGAGTGCCGTGGAGCATGCATCCCAGTAGGTCTCCTATTCTATCACGCACCAGAATCGCCTGGAGGCAGGTAACGCACAATGGCTAGGGCCCGCCCTCAGCATTTAGGTTTCAGGAGCTGGGAGAGAGGCTTAGCCCTGGCATTCCCAGTAGGCTTCCCAGGTGATGCTGCTGGTCTGGGGACCACATCTGGAGGACCACTGGTCTCTCCTGTAGAGAACTAAAGATTCGGGGGGTACAGAATGAATCCCCAAAGATTTGGACATGGCTCATTTGCAACATAAGCTTAGACCACTCAAGACAAGCTGGGAAGGGTGGCCGAATCTCCTTATTGGTATCTCTCTCTGCTCCTCTCCCCACCTCACCTCCCACATCCTATGGGGATAAACCATGGTTGGGGGAGGAGTGAATTGATGGAAGGGGGCCACAGGAATTTACATAATTTTGGAACATATGAAACGTTTGTCAGAGGCTTGCTTTCTGGCTCAGGCCTGTGCAGGACACTCCATCCCTAAGGTACAAGGCATCACATGGCAGTAACACCAGCTCAGAAGCCAGTGGCCAAATGGTCTCCATCTTAACTGCCCAGCCCCAAGGCCCATGGGCTACAGCTGCCAGAAGGATGTGGTGCTATGCACGTCCCCCTCCGTCCTGCAATCTCAATTCTGCTCATTGCATTTTGTGTGTGTTCCATTGATGCAAGACTCCCAGTTAGAAAACTGGCTTCCTCGTCTGTTCCTTAATCATCATGATCAGAAGAGACCCTATTTGGGTCCCCATGCCTATCTGTTTGTAGACAAGAATATGACCTAGAAAATAGTTTTCATGAACAACAGAGGGTTTGTTTTCACACTTTTAAAAAAGATGGCTCTTGTTCAGACTTGTCTTGCCATAACACACTGCTGCAGCAATGAGTGGTAATTTCTTTGTCCTGTTGAGCATAGAAAGGACCCAAAAAACAAATACCGTGGGGGCAATCATGACACTCCTTTGGAAGGTGTTATGCTATTCTCTCATGAATTAATCCACACCTTTATGGAGCACGTACTATCTAAACAGACAAATGGGATTTACGAAGAAGTTGAGGGTGAGACATCCCTCCACAAGTGCGTATGGAGATGCAGGCTCCTCTCAATTCTTCTGTTCTTTTATTTTTATCGATGCTGAATGTATGAAAGAAAACCAAACTGTCCCCAGCAGCATGGATTCAGGGCTTCTCAAGGCAAATAATAAACACTACCAATACCCTCAAATATTTGAAGTTGGCTCAGTAAATACGGCGTTCAATGCCAACAGCTTCTGGAAGCAGCTTAGAGTACAGATGAAGAATTCCAGAGGGAGAGCACATGGGCCTTTCAACACAACTGCAGACTCAGAGTTACCGTCAGAAACCAGAGAGGGTGAGCCAAACCTGAGATGAGAATCCTTCTATTACTAAAACGATGCATACACATAGAATCATGCGTTCCCACTGGCTCAGCAGTAAAGAATCCACCTGCAATGAAGGAGACGCAGGTTCAATCCCTGGGTCAGGAAGATGCCCTGGAGGACGGCATGACAACCCACTCCAGTATTCTTGCCTGGAGAATCCCATGGACAGAGAAGCCTGCCAGGCTACAGTCCGTGGGGTCGCAAAGAGTCGGACACAACTGACGTGACTTAGCATGCACGCGTATCTACAAAGACAGTACAGACGACCCTGCAGGCAGGGCAATGGAGGAGACACAGACACAAAGAGCAGACTTTTGTGCACAGTGTGGGAAGGAGAGGGTGGGATGACTTGAGAGAATAGCACTGAAACATACACTTTACCATACGTAAGATAAGTAGCCAGTGGGAGTTCTATGTATGGCACAGGGAACCTAAAGCCGATGCTCTGTAACACCCTAGAGGCAGAGGGTGGGGGAGCGAGGGAGGTGGGAGAGGGGTTCAAGAGGGAGGGGACACATGCATACCTAATGTTCCTGTTGATGTGTGGCAGAAACCAACACATTATTGTAATGTGTTGTAACTCTAATTAAAAATAAATAAAAAGATTAAAAATAAACAACCCTCACATGCTCCCACTTTGGGGGCAGCCTGTCGCTTGTTAAGCTGCTGCTGACAACTAGAAAAGCCTCTTTCTTATGGAGCTGGATTCCTCCTCTGTGGCAAGGCTACCATCGACCACAGTTCTGGCTTCAGGAGCCACAGGGGAAATAAATATCCCTTCCCTTCAAATCAGAGTCTCCTGGAGGCTGAAGGAAGCGCTTCTACTCCACGGCTTCACCTGGTTCACGGTCAGCATGTGCTCAGCCATATTTCACTCACTCCCTCGCCCAGCAAGCATGGGGGTCCAGCCTTGCCCAGGCTCCAGGATAGGTGCTGGAGTGGGACGGCCAAGGAGAGAGGCCTGCACAGCCCTCCAGAAGCTTCCAAAGCAGCAGGGGGAACCATGAGATCTTGCCCCTTGGACTATATATCCCAGACCCACAGATTCACCCAGGGAACTTGTACACTAAAGAAGGGAGAAGACCCATCTTCATCTTTATTCTTAAAATACTTCCAAGGAGCATTCTGCAGGACACGAAATCCTAAGTGATGCTCTCAAACAAGAGTCCTATGGCAGAAACTGCCACCACACTCGCCTTTGGAAAGTGACAGCACACGTGTTAGAAATTCTGCATGTTCATTCGTGCAGCACAAAATAGACTCAACTCTATTTAAACCAGCATTTCCCTGACCTACCTGAACCACAGAATACTCTCTTTTCAGAGAATCTTCCTGTTTTATCATTCACATACTTGGATTTCTTGAAACATTCCTGATCTGCTTCATCTCTTAAAAATGAAAGATGAAACTAAAGCCCACATAGGCAGTTTTCCTGCCTGATCCTTAGAGTGGAGGATGCAGCCAGCCATGTACTAGAGCCAGGGCCAGCATGAAGGGCAGGAAATGAATGGCAGAACCTCTGAACAGACCCTGAAGAGTCTCCAGGAGGCAACGGGAGATGGGGCAGGCCCACTGGGCCCTTCTGTCCTCGAGATTTGGCTCAGAGGAGCTGGTGCCACCATCTGCTGAGACAAACCAGCCACCTGTATGTGACTGTCTGCAGTGATGCCTTTGGCAGTGGAACTTGCTTGGCCCGACTCTCGCTAGAATAACATCCTGCAGGAATGAGAATCACTTCTCGCCAGCACCACTGTCAGCACACTGTGCCAGGCCCAGCCTCACCAGCAATCTGTGAAACCAAGATTGGGGAGAGAGAGACAGACTAATGTATTAGTCAGGGCCCTTTTGGTTGAATGTGACACAAACCTGATGCAAATCAGAAACAAGAACATCAATGGTTCCTGTGACCAGGCCACTTGGGAGGCTCAGAGGCTAGGAGTCTGCTGTCAGTGCATGTCCATCTCCTTGGTCTTTGACTTGCGGCCAGTTTCAGGGGTGAAGGGTATGCTAAGAGGGCCCCCAGCAGCTCTGGGGTCACCCTCACTAGCTCCCATTCGGCAAAGAGCAGAGCCTCTCCCAAGGGTCCCCGCACAAGTCCCAGGGCTCACTGACTGCTGAGTCTCAAGCTCCTCCTTGGACAAATGTAGCCAGAGTGAGGAACACTACTGGCCTAGCTGGGGCCAGGTGCTCTCTCTGTGCCTGGAGCCAGGTGAGCCTCCACCCAGACCACACAGACTAAGAGGGGGAGCAGGGCAGTCCTGACACGAGTGCTGGGCAAGCACGACAGCACTGTTACCATTGGGTGGAGAGGACACACACAGGCCAGGTACCGGAGGCAGAGTTGCAGCAAGTCTGAGCCTGCCCTCACCTTCCTTGAGCTTATATCCCACTCAGGAGACTGGTGGTAGATAAAGAACCCATCCAACAGGATACCTTCCAATGGGGAGAATTGCTCTGAAGAAGATTAAACCAGTAACTGGATTGTTGGTAAGAGGCAGGTGGCAGTGGAAGGGTCTTCAGTGGACAGGCAGGCAGGAGGAGCTGGTGTTTGATGGAGGAGCCAGAGCACAAGGGCTGGAATAGACAATCAAGCACCTGCAGCTCTACACAGGGCAGTGGGCCCCAGGAGGATGCCCCGAGTCCCCCCAAACCTGGAGGAAGGGCAGCAGGTCTGGGCAGGTTGGGTCAGTTCCCGGAGCCCACCTGCCAGGGAATCTGCCCCCAAGAAAATCAGGGCTGCAGCTGTTTCTGGCTGGCATCCATCTCCCTCTTGATCCTTTAGCCGAAGGCAGGCATGACTATGCTGCAGTTGGCCGTGAAGGATCTTCACTAACGAGCCTCCACCCTGACGGCTTCCATTCCAGACAAATAACCATGGAGCTCGGCTCTTTCCCAGAGAGCCTCCCACTGCAACGCAACACCGGCACATTAAAGCCCATGATGCATGGCACCCAGCCTGCTTATAGTTTCTTTATGGCCTCGTCAGCTGTAACTGGACAATTACAAAGCCTTCTCCTGTTTTTAAAAACAGTGATTTATTGACCCTCTTCAACCCTTCCTCTCTGAGTATGTGTATTACATGGGCATGTTTGGCTATAATTAAGTTCCTAGATTACTGTCAAGCCAATTGCTTTACCCATCCAATCTGTAATAACGCATTTTATTGTCTCTTCTTATTTTTTAATTAAGATAGAAGTAGATACATTCCATGAGATCAAGAATGGAAATAAAACAGGCTCCTTTTCAATCTCAAGTCAGTCAACTCCAGTTGGTTGACTCCCCATCCTATCTCCCTGCCCCTGGTTCTGCTGCCGGGAGTGGGAGGTGGGGGGAGGTCAGGGAAAGCCAGTGACTTCAGAACCCATAGGGCCCCTGGGGGTGAGGTTTCGGGGCAAACCATATAGAAGACCCTGGGAGCCCATGCTGTTCCTCCTCCCTATTATCCTCACGGAGCCTCTGTCTCCCTCTCAGCCTCACATTTCACCTTCCAGCATCATAGCCACTGGAGGCACAAGGCTCCAAAAGGGGGAGAAAAGAAGCCTGTCCCATTCTACATGCATGTACAATAAGTACCTTCATTCACCTGGACTGTGTCCCAGGACACAAGACTCCCAGGGCTAATGCTGAATGTGTATGTGCTAAGTTGCTTCAGTTGTGTCCAACTCTGTGTGACCCCAAGGATTGTAGCCTGCCAAGCTTCTCTATCCATGGGATTTCCCAGGCAAGAATACTGGAGTAGGTTGCCATTTCCTTCTCCAGGGATCTTCCTAAACCAGGGATCGAACCCACGTCTCTTACATATTCTACAGGTGGCGGGCATGTTCATTCTCTACCACTAACGCTACCTGCGAAGCCCCTAATGCTGATTAAGTCAAGTAAACCAGTATGAGTTGGTCATCCTGATACACACACACATCTGCATGTGCATGTTTGTGTGTGTGTGTGTGTGTGTGTGTGTGTGACAGAGAGAGATTCTCAGGTAGAAAGTCCAGACCTCCAGGGTACATAGGACAGGAGATGTGGTTCTATTTTAACCCAAATGGTCCACGATGTGAAAGAACTGAAGCCTTTCACATGCTCATCATGACAGAACTCCTCAAAACAATTCCAAAGAAGGACTGCAGAGCCTGAGAATACCTCTCCATTATGTTCTTAGCCAAAACAATGAAGCACAGAGAGGTGTGAGCTTGTAGACCTTTTTTTATATTTTCAAAAAGGTATTTGGAGCTGAACCTATGTGTCTGTGTACTAACGACAGGAGTCAGTGGACGAGTTTCTCTGCTCTAAGTCAATCCTCATTCCTAATTAGGAACCATCTTTCCTTGCAGATGTGGGCAATTTAAAGGATCCATCAGGTTTTGTTTGGTCAAAGCAAAGGTATCTTCTTGTCAATCTACTTTTTCTTCTGATGTAGAAAGTTCCCTGAATCCCCAGCCGTATTTTCAGACTGAACAGATCCTGCTCTTAGAATTGAAAGTCTCAGATATCAGGTAAGAAACATTCATGTCCATTGAGTCAGTGATGAAATCTAACCATCTCATCCTCTGTTGTCCCCTTTTATTTTTTATACTCATGGTTCATTGACAAAGTCTGTTCTTATAATCAGAAAAGGGACACACAAGATCCTTGGGGGTAAGTTCCCCTCCCCTTTTCTCAGGTTTTTTGGAAGCAGAGCATCACTTGGACCTGAACAGGAATGCCATGTACAAGCATGTGACCGATAACCCCTGGGACCCCTTGTGGGCAGGTCAGCACAGGAGAGCACAGGTCACCGCTGCGGCAGGGAAGATGAGCTAATGCCAAGTATTCCATTAGCCTTAGAGGAACAAAGCAAAGCCCCATAGTCTATAAACAGAAAATAAATGTCGGTTAGCCAACAGATATGCATTATCGTCCACCATCTTGATTAATTTCTGGAAATCTCTTCAGATATTTTCTGCTGTTTGAATTATGGGAATTCATTCTAAAGTCTTCAGATCTTGTTTTCTCTTTCCCCACCACCTATCTTTATAGGTAATTTCTCTGACATTTATCTTTGTGGACAATTCAAGTACTTCTTGGTATATTTCTATTCCCAAAGTCTTCAAAGGCCACCATTTCTTATTTTTGTTCATGGCTTGTACCCTTTAGCATGCTGCGTTTTTTATGTCAGGTATCAATTTTTAACTTTTAATTCTGTCTCCGGGAAGTAATGTAAAGAGAAATATAAAGGTTAAAATAATACTTCTCATAAGCGTACAACTGCAAATTTCATGACTAAAAATGGAAAATTAATAGTACCTTTTCCTTTTAACTCTTAATGTGGGAACCGGTTCTTGGTTTCTGCATGTCACCAAGGTCCTTGTGGGAGAGAATTTCACAGTTTTATGGATTCGGTATCTGGGACAGGAGCCCTCCTCAGCTGGAGCACAACGATGCTACGTGAAAAACAGTCCTTTCCATGCAGTGCTTTCAAATGCACTCTGAACATCTGTTTTTCACCCTTTAAAGATTTCAGACTTTTAAATGTGGGACCAACTGTGGCCCAACTGTGGCCATGAGGGAGAGGACAGAAAGGTGGGTAAGGGAATTTCTATGGGTAATTTTTTTTGAGATATTGTATCAAAGACCCTCAGACGGAAGGATGAAGGGGCTGGGAGCAGCGCCTTGGAATCCCCATGTCTTTCTAGAGGTGTCAGGGTTCCACATAGGAATAGGCCCTGGGGCTGGAGCAGCAGAGACGGGGGGGAGACCAGAGAAGGGGCAGGAGGTGGGAACACACAGGTGCCACCGCTGAAGGAGCCCAAGGCTTCTCAGAACAGCGACGAAGAGGTCTAATGGTGGGACACACACGGAGATGCTGTCATGCAAAGCCCTCCAACCCCCAGACAAACAGAGCTCCTGGGAGTGGGGGGGGGGGGTTGGTGGCTGTGAACCACCAGATGTCACAACCAGGGCAGAGCAAAGAGTGAGGGAGCTCAGGGAAGGGAGCTCTGAGGAGGGAGACTCCCGGGAGGTGCAATAAACCACAGGGTCTCCAGGAAGGAGCCAGGAATCGAGCTGGTGTCCAGGTCACACTCCAAACCCTCGGAAGCCACTTGGGAGCACTGTGGACACTGCTGGCGGGAGGGGGTGGGGGGCAGGTGAACAGCCCATGAGCTTTCGGACTCAGAGTAGAAACAGGAGGATGACGGTGATGACCACTGTTGTCCTGGTTGAACCTGGACTCATGATTTCAGAACTGCTCTGAGAGGTGGGACTTAAGGTGACTCTCCCTACACAAGTGGGAAACTGAGGCTCAGAGAGAGTAGGACCTGCACCCAAACCACACAGGCAATGAAGCCTGAGCAAGGATTCAAACCCACCTCTCTGGGACCCCCCAGCGCTCATTCTCCATCTTCTCTTCCATATTCTACCTGGATGCAGACCTGGATAAAAGGATGTAGATGTGAGAACAAGTGCCTCCTGCAAACTTGTTAACTCTGTGTGAGTGGTTAACCCCATCCGGTGGGCAGACTGCTGCCACCATCAAGTGTTAAACAAGTGAGCACGCATAGCGTCCTGATATAAACATCATCCACCAGCTCTGACAGTCACTCCCAAGCTGTGCTTAGGGTGCCTGGAGGTGTGTGTGTTGGGGGGGGGTCATCCAAGAAAGCAGCAGAAAGCTCCTGGATTGAGCCTTTGATCTCAGCGGGTGCACACCTGGGTTAAGCAGTGCCTGCTGGATTAACACAGATGAAGCTCAAATCACCCCACCCCCTGAAACTTGCAAGTGAACACATGTGATGCCACTTTTGTTGCAGGTTATGATGAAGATTCACACTCACCACCTGACTAGAGAGGGAATATTTACCAATCCACTTCTCTGGGTGGGCCACTTCTTGTGCATAGTAATTCAGAGAAAATAGGGGCAGAGGAAAAAATAAGAAAAAAAAGTATTTAGCTTTTATGTTTTGTTTTTACTAGACTTAACAATCAACAAATCCAGCAACCAGGCATAGAAGAGAGGCTTATCCTTTTGGGTCAAAAGGCCTGGATCCGACCCATTTCTCTACCTGTGTAAACCCATGCTTAGCATCCCTAAGCCTCAGTTACCTGATCTCCGGATTTCCAGCCCGTCTCTTGCTCCATAACTCACTGCACTGCTGCTGCTGCTGCTAAGTCACTTCAATCGTGTCCGAATCTCTGCGACCCCATAGACGGCAGCCCACCAGGCTCCCCCGTCCCTGGGATTCTCAAGGCAAGAACACTGGAGTGGGTTGCCATTGTCTTTTCCAATGCATGAAAGTGAAAAGTGAAAGTGAAGTCGCTCAGTCATGTCTGACTCTTTGCGACCCCATGGACTGCAGCCTACCAGGCTCCTCCATCCATGGGATTTTCCAGGCAAGAGTACTGGAGTGGGTTGCCATTGCCTTCTCTTGCACAGGTCCCCACAGATCTAGCCGGGCAGGTGCTGAAAGAGCAGGGTCATGTGTTTACACGAACGACAAATCATCAGTCACACATACCTGATACCTGTGCCCGAGGATGCAGAAGGGAAGGGGTTTCAAGTGAGCTCTGTTCTCATGGCCCCTGTCCCACCCACAAATCTACGCCCTTCCACCCTTCCATTCTCCTTCTGTCCACATCTGTGGCTTCTCCAGCCTCCCCACCTCCCAAATCAACAAGTGGAAGACTGTTCAATGTCCCTCACTCTCGTGCCCACTTCTGTCCAGCCTCACTGACCAAGGTCCTCCTCCTACAGGCACTACAGCTGGTTGACCCGTCACTTCTCAGTGACCTCTAGGGATGGCTTGGAACCAGCCAGTGGAGGGAGTGTTTACACTGGAAACTGGCAAACCCCAGCCCTCAGGTTTGTTGACCTTTCTTTTCAGAGAGCTGGATTACCAGCAGCCCCCTACACCCCCAAACAGCTTTCCAGGTGGTTCAGTGGTAAAGAATCCGCCTGCCATGCTGGAGATACAAGAGATGCAGGTTTGACCCCTGGGTCAGGAAGATCTCCTGGAGGAGGAAATAGCAACCCACTCTAATACTCTTGCTGGGAAATCCCATGGACACAGGAGCCTGGCAGGCTATAGTCCATAGGGTCACAAGGAGCCAGACATGACTACACATGATCACACATGTCCCCTACACCCCAACAGGACTATCTGAACTCAAGCTCTCACATCATCTCTCACATGGACCACTGCTAGAGTTAGCCATCTCGGCTCCCATTCCTGCCCCTCCCCACACACTTTCTTTTCTGCAGCTGATAAGAATTTTAAACCTAATTTGTGCTGTAACTACCTATTAGATTTAGAAGGGAAGAAGTCTAAACTCCTGCCTCGCCAACTACATCTGCAGCATGGGCCCATTTATCTCCCTTCCCTTGGTTCCCTGTGCTTGAACCACACTGGCCTCCATTCTGTGCTGGGCCATGACGAACGTCTCCAGAACTCAGGACCTTTGCACATGCCACACCCCTTCCTGGAACATGCTTCCCAGCACCTCGCCTGCAGGGCTCGAGTGCCAGGCCCTCACAAAGTTCTTCCTTGACCAGTGTTCTAGTGAATGACCACACACAGGACAGTTCACCTCTATTTCTACTGATTCAGGTTAATGTTACAGCACTTGCACAGTCTGTAACTCTATTTGCTCACATATTTGCTTATCTTCTGAACATTCAGAAACAACTGTAAGCCCCCAAAGGAGAGGAGCTATATCTGTTTTATTCTCGCGGGCATCACTATAGGCTGTCACCCCATCAACTCTCAAATCGATGTGCATTGAACGGATGAATGAGGAGCATGTTCTCAGCAGATGTGAGAGACTAAGCCTAGGGTCCAAGGCTTCAGGCAAGTTCTCAAGGATTCCTCTGAGGTCACGTGGAAAATCCTGTGTGTCTGTGGATTTCATTCTCAGTGTCTTTGTATTGTTCTCTGAAAACGGCAGGCTGCTGTGAAAACCATGAAGGTTTTACTGGATTGTCATTACCTTAGAATCTGTCCCCACCCTTGTACTCAGCCACCGCCTGGACCCTAAGCGCAGCCATGTACGCAGAAACGATCAACAGCTTCCAGCAAAGAGTTCCCTCCTTGTTTCCTCCAGCAGCTTTCTACAAGTCAGCTGTGGGTTCTTTAGCTCTGCCTCTCTGTCTTCTGACACCTATAGTTGTGCAGAGACAGTGTGGGACTCCCAGGAGAAACTAGCTTCCGAAAGAACAGCTCAAGGCACGCACGTTCCTGTTGAAAGTTGACACAGTGCTGGCCTCGTGACACATTTGGCAGAGCCAGGAAGGACCTGACATTCTGTGGCTATCCTGGCTTCTGAGGGACACAGGTTGGGGTCCTGACATTCCAGGAGGTAACTAGGAGCCCAGGAGAGTGCAGCATAACAATGGCAGCTGCTGGCCAGGCTCCACAGTGGAGCGCCCTGCCTCTCCTCTCAGATCAATTCTTAACGCCCCAATTGATCTCAACTGGTTTCCTCACTGAAAAGCAGCAGGTCCAGAAGAAGTGGTAAACATTCCCCCAAATAGAATACAGTGAGGCAATGTGAGCAGAGACACATGAAAATGAAAAAAGGTTTTCTCTAAAAATCAGAGCATGTTGATAACAATAGCAGATAATGGAATAGCATTATCTTCAGAAAGCAAAGGCACCAATTAAATCTCTGTTGGGTAAAATGTCCCCATTGCGAGGGATGCGCACAGAACCTCCACACAGATTCTCCTCTGTTGTTCTGATCTCCTACCTCTGTGATTATGGAAACTGCAAAGACTTGGCTGGGGGGTGGCAGAGACAGCACATCTATTAAAAACCTCTTTTTAAAAAATGAGAAAAAGTAAAAACAGGACCCATGAGGGACTGATTACAGTAGAGTGCCTGACATGGGTGGAAGAAGAGAGAATGCATTTTGCCAAATACAGAATTCCTGAACTGTGGGCCCCTGGGGTCTAGTTGGGGTTCATGTTGGATGAGGAAAATTGAGTTGCCTGTCTAGAATGTTCTCCTTTGACACATGTTGGGTCAATTTTTCCTAGCAGGAAACATATTTTTGCAATAATGCATTTTGATTTTAATTTATCTTTGTGAAAATTGAATACTCTTAAGTCCTGACTGCTCCCCCTGCCCCATTTTTGAATACTTGATGGGTGGGAGTGGAAACACCCTGCTATTTTAAAGCCCTTAGCAATTTTCTGAACCACATTTGGGAAAGGAGACTGCTTTTTTATTTCAGAAAAAAAAAATAAAACATTTCAATAAGCCTGTTGATTTTGTAAAGAAGAAGCCAAAATCCTCTTTAGGAATGGAGAGATTCCCAATAAGTAGATGTGAAATTGCCCTGCATGATAATGTGAGGGATAACATCATTCTGGACAGATTTTACCTCTGAGTTGATGGCCCATCCTGGGAGATAAGCCTTGGATTGTGTGTGTCTGTGTGTGTCTGTGTGTCTGTGTGTGGTGAAGGGATGGGGGTGCTTTTCTTTCTGTTGGTTCCAAAATACCCAAAATACTTCCATTGTTAGCAGGTTGGAAGAGGGATCTTGGGACTGGTGGACTAGCTGCAAGTACATGGTTTCAGGTTGACAGTTAAAAAGAAGCCTGTTCAGTGGGGACCCACTCCCATAGTGGAACATGACTTGAAATTATAAACTTTGTTCAGCTTCTTCCTGTCCCTTCAAGCTTTCAGTGAAGTTTTGGTCAACACTAAAATAGTGTGATTCAATCCCATTTTGAGGAATTAGGGGGGAAGCTTAAACTACATGTAGAATAAAGACATACAGGGAGATCAGCAGCCTTTTGGAGAAGATAAATGCAAAGTGCTGATGACCAGGGGAAGGCCAGAGCATGGTTCTGAGAGTGGACATCACTGGGTAGAATTCACATCACCTACTCCCTTCTTTGCCTTCATTCTCCTGCCATCAGAACTTCTCTTTCTTGTCTGAATACTTCTGCAAACCAGAATTAGCCAATCAGAATGCGGTATCTCAGTGCACTAGACTCAATCCTGGCCAATCAGAACCTTCCCTAGGACTTTCACTGAAACCATCAGATGTTGGCTGAGATGGTTGCTGTAGCTATGATGTAAACTTAGTGGGGCTGATGGTCTGCTCTGGTGCCACAAGGGGGAGTTCATCTGAGAATGAAGAATGGCCAAGTTATTTATTCCTCTGGTCCCCTCTCTCCTCCAGTGCTGCAAGTTGTCTGCATCCTTCTTCTGAAGCCACCATCTCTGTTAGGTGACCGCTCCATACAACACTGGCTCCAATAGTCCTCTCTGGGATCCTATAACTGCTCCCTCCTCCTGCTCCTTCAGGTCCTAGGATGGAAGCAGTCCTCCCTACTATCATCAGCCTGGGATTTCCTCAACATACTACTGTTGGGACAATTACTCTTTAGTACATTCTCCTGCTTGGCCATTTTGTAATCCATATCCTTCCTGAACTCTTATCCATATCCAGGTGAAGGTCAGGATTTTATGGCCAAACAGATTCATATTTTCTTATCAGCTGGACAATAACAGGAGCTGTGAGCCACAAAGAATGGAGACATTTCTTGCCATTTCTGTTAAACTCATGATAAACACAAGTTATCAGGTCTAGTCTTTGCTCACAAAGCCTCATGATTCCTGAGAAGTAGCCACATCTGTTTGGAGCTGCCTCTGAACTGCCCTCATCATGATGCTGACCAAGGGCTTGATGTGCTGACTCTTGAAAACCAGGGCTGGGAAAGTGACAACAGTAAGACAGAGGAAGAGAAAGCCCCTCACTCATACCCTCACTCAGCAACAATAATCTGGCATTTATCCATGAACAAAAGTGCCTTTGTGTGAGTTTTGGGATCCAGGCTGGAGATGATGAAACCTCAAGCAATCCAAGAGCTTTTTGAGAATACACGGCCAGGTAGCTGACTCTCTGACTGTGCTCTTGACTACAGACCCAGAAACAGCTCCATTCCCCTGAGGACTCAGCTACAGTCTGCTAGTCCTTGGTTCTGCCTTCAGCACTATATGCCAAGAAGCCTGGAAGAAGTCACATACACCTGTACATTGAGTAAAAGAACCACAATCTCATCTGAAGTGGCCAGTAATCTGGCTCTGCCAGCCACACAGCAAGATCAGAAGGATTTATCCCTGGGATGCAATGATGGTTCAACATATGCCATAAGGTAAGGCGACAGAATAAAGACCATGTGATTATCTCAACAGATACAGATAAAGCATGTGACAAAGTTAAACAAGTTTAAGATTAAAAACTCTCAACACATTAGGTATAGAAAGAAACGCATATATGGAAAACACACTCCTGACAAAAGCTCTTCCTCTGAGATCAGGAAGACAAAATTCCCTCTCACTCCTTCTATTCTACACAGTGCTGAAATTCTAGCCAGTGTAATTAGGCAAAAATAAATAAATAAAGTATGTACAAATCATAAACTAAGAAGTTAATTTGCCTCTGTAGACGACCTGATCAAATATATAGAAAATCTCAAAGACTCCACATTCACACACCTTAAAAATCTGTTAGAACAATAAACAAATTCTGTAAAGTTGCACTATACAAAATCAACATTAAAAAGTCAGTTGCATTTATATACACTAACAATAAACCATCTGTAAAAGAAAGGAAAAGAAAAGAAAACCCATTTATAGTAAGATCAAATGCAATCAAATAGGAATAAATTTAACCAAGGAAGTGAAAGATATGTACATTGAAAACTGTTAAGATATTGATAAAAGAAATTGAAAAAGACATAAATAAATGGAAAGATACATCCATTTTCATGGATTGGAAGAGTTAATATTAAGTATCCATACCAAAGTCTTCAATAGACACATTACAATCCCTATCAAAATTCCAATGGCATTTTTCACAGAATAGGAAAAAAGTCCTAAAATTGTATGGAATCAAAAAGAACAAAAAATGGCCCAGAAAATTCTTTAGGGAGAAGAAAAAGATCCTAAAGCATACACTTCTTGATTTTAAACTATAATACAAAGCTATAGTAATCAAAACAGTAAGATACTGGCAACAAAACCAGACACAAGAATCAATGGAACAGAATTGAGAACCCAGAAACAAATCCAGATCGGACAATCTGCCTATGGTAACACATCTGGTACTTGACAGAGCCAAGGTGCTCTGAGCCTCAGCAGCCACACTGGTAGTCTTGCCTGCCTGGGTCAGGTCTCTGCTCTCTAAATGGACCCAGTAAGTGTTAGGTGCTAGAAGCTGAAAAAGACTTGATCCCTAACTCCTTTCAAATAGCCTCATTTAGCTAGGTTTGGGACCAGAGACAGTTTGCAGATGTCTGTAAACTATGGCCCATGGGCCAAGCTGGGTTCATTATCTGAATTTTAAAAAATAATTTATTGAAGTGAAAGCCATCTAACATAAAATTAAACATCTGAAAATGAGCAATTCTGTAGCATTTAGAAAATCTGCAGGTTGTGCAATGACTACTCCAGTTCCAAACATTTCTTTCCATCACTTCAAAGTAAAAACCCTGTACCCACTAAGCAGTTTCTTCCCATTCCATGCCTGTTTTTGTAAATAAAGTTTTACTGGCACACAGCCACATCCTCTCTTTATATATCATCTATGGCTGGTTTTGTTTCATAATGGCAGAGTTGAGTTGATACAACAAAGATTGTATGGCCTGCCAAGACAAAAATATTTACCATCTGGTCCTTTACAAAAAGTGAGACCCTGAGAGGAACAATTTAGAGCAATCATTTAGATGTGGGTTGGTATCCTCTCTTCTCACTTAGCCACATGACCTTGGGAGCATTCCTTTATCTCTCTGAGCCTCCCTATCCTTTTATGTAAAACAGGCAACAAGCCTGTACTCTGCACCGAAAGCACCTTAGCACCTGCCTGGCATGAAGCAGGCAACCCCTGTCAGTCAACACTATTATCTTGGCATCCATACCCTTATTGAATCTTCCAAGCTCCCTCTGAGGCTGGTAAGGAGAGACCCTCCTCCCAACTTTACTGTTGGGGATGAGGGCTTGGAATGGATAAGGATTTGCTCAGGTTACAAACCAGTGACAGTACAGCAGAGTGTCTTGGGCTCATCCCCTCGCTGTCCACAAGGCTTCGTGCTCAGGGCCAGGGAGCAGAGAGAAAGAAAATCAAGCCCAAAGATCAAAACCCAAGGCCTCCCAGCAATTTCCCAGCTCTGGGTAGTGAGTGAGCCCATTCAGGTATTGCAAAAATGTGTGTCTTGCTTTCTGGAGTGGTTTCATCTCATATCCCAAATCCTGTGGATTTCACTTGCAGAGTGTCCACTTTAAAGAACCCCTTGCTTCCTCGAGGTGGAGGCAATGAGGAAGCAATGTGTTTCTACATCATCAGTGCCCTGGTCTCAGCAGACATTCCTTCTTCCATGGTCACATTTGCAAATTAAACTCCTCCAGAAAACGGCCCCTCTCCACTGGCTCCATGCTGAGCTGGCTCCTGCCCTGTTTGAAGTCTTCAAAGCCACTCTCAACACATCTTTATGTCCTCTCCCAGGGCCTTGATGTCTTCACAGGGCAGCTGCTCAGGTCTCAGGGCTGAAGCTGGCGCTTTGTGTAGTTCAGGGAAAGGAGAATCCAGCTGACTCTGCAGAAAGCCATGGTATAGGGGGGTAGCACAGCAGTCAGAGCCCTGCTCCTCACCAGCAGACACAGGAAAGAGCAGCTGAGAGCTGGCGAGTTGATGCATGACAAGTTCTATTCTCATGGCATCTGGGCCAAGGTGAGGGCTGGGGGTGACTCCATGGAATTTGACCTAAGAGCTGAGAAAACCACAGAGAGTCGCTCCTGCCTCTGACTCTGCCCTCACGGTGTCTGCACACGGGAAAGCAGGAGCTGTAACATTTCTAAAGTTCTCCTTCCAGCCAGAGGTGCTGGGCTTTGATTTACACTCGACGAGCCTCTTGTCTCCTTGTCTGGGACCCACACAACTAAGCAGCTGGCTGGCTTGCTCTTGGAGTTGATTTAAGTGCTTGAGTAGTTCAAGGTATAACAACCATAATTTTGATTCTTTGACTAAGAAAAGCACACAGATTCCAAGTTACTCTAAATTTCCCTCTGAAGACCCCAGCAGGGGTTGGGCTGACATGATTTGTCTTTCCTCAGTGCCAGATGGGCAGGCTCAGGATCACAAATCACTGTCTGTGTCTCACACACAAACAGAAATGGACTGTCTCACTGTTCTGGGGTCCAGAAGGGCAAGATTAAGGTCAGCAGAGTGATTCCCCCTGGAGGCTCTTTCCCAGTTGCTAATAGCTGCCTCCTGTCTTCAGTGTCCAGTCTCTGCCTCTGTCTTCATATGGCCATCTCCCCTCTTGCCTGTCTCAAATTACCCTCTCTCTTCTCTTCTAAGGACACCAGGCATTGAACCTGTTTAGTCACTAAGCCGTGTCTAACTCTTTGTGACCTCATGGACTGTAGCACACCAGGCTTCCCTGTCCTTCTCTATCTCCTGGAGTTTGCTCAGATTCATGTCCATTGAGTCAGTGATGCTATCTAACCATCTCATTCTCTGCTTCCTTCTCCTTTTGCCTTCAATCTTTCCCAGCAACAGATTTGTTTTTGTTTTGTTTTGTTTTCAGTAAGTTGGCTCTTCACATCAGGAGGCCAAAGGATTGGAGCTTCAGCTTCAGCATCAGTCCTTCCAATAAATATTTGGGGCTGGTTTCCTTTAGGATTGACTGGTTTGACTTCTTTGAAGTACAAGGGACTCAAGAGTCTTCTCCAGTACCACAGTTTGAAAGCATCAATCTTTCGGGGCTCAGTTTTCTTTGTGGTCCAACTTTCACATCTGTAACTGGAAAAACCATAGCTTTGACTATGCAGACCTTTGTCGGCGTAGTGAACCCTCTGCTTTTTAATATGCTGTCTAAGTTTGTCATAGGACTACAGCCCACCTTAAAATCAGGATGATCTCATCCACAATCCTTAATTTAGTTGCATCTGCAGAGACCCTGTTTCCAAATAAGGTCACTTTCACAGGGTTAGGATGAGACATATCACTTTGGGAAACAATGTTCAATCCACAGAGGGATCTATTAACCACAAGGTACTGCAAACAAGCTCATTGTTCTGTCCTCTGAGAAAAGGACATTTGCTCTTAGAGAAATGGAGAGACCATGAGTGGAACAGAGAAATTAAATTCCAGGCCAGGAGTATAGCTAGGCTGTGTCCTCCCAACCCTGCAGCTTTCTAGCTAGATGACCCCCTGATTGGTCACCAGTATGTTGCATTGCGTGGTTCAGATAATACTAGAAAGGAGCCAATAGGTTTGCCACAAACCTATTGCCAACAGAAAAGAGAATCCGTGGTGTTACCCAGCAGAGAACAAGTTCAGTAGCTGCTCGATGTCCTCCTTGTCTTCCCAATGGGAAAGAGTGATGGAAAGGAAGGATGAGGTAATCTCTCAAACCCTCCTGTTTATTAGTGGTGAGGTCTTTGATTTTGTTTCTGATCTAAGTTAATCATTTATTCATGAGCATTTGAAAATTAGACACAGGCTAATTGAAAGCTCATCAGAAGAATGGGTTCCATGCTTCTCACTAATTACTAGGAGGTGGGGTGTTCTGACAGTGGTAAGAGGGGAAGCAGGCTGATTCTGCAGACATCAGTGAGGAATGAACAAGCTTAACCCCCTCAGGTCTGAATCTCTTCCCCTCTACAAGGGCTCACTCTCAAAATCTTCCCACTTCCTGACCCTTCCAGAGGTCATGCTCAAAATATCTAAACCCTACATTCAGGAGTAGGATTTCCAGATAAAATTCAAGGCACCCAGCTAAATTAGAGTTTCAGGAAAAAAATAACAACTGATTATTAGCATAAGTATAGCCTAAATATTAGGCTTCCCTAATAGCTAAGCATTGGAGAAGGAAATGGCAACCCACTCCAGTGTTCTTGCCTGGAGAATCCCAGGGATGGGGGAGCCCGGCAGGCTGCCGTCTCTGGGGTCACACAGAGTCGGACACGACTGAAGTGACTTAGCAGCAGCAGCAGATAGCTAAGCTAGTAAAGAATCCATCTGCAATGCAGGAGACCCCAGTTCAATTCCTGGATTGGGAAGATCCTCTGGAGGAGGACATGACTTTCCACTTCAGTATTTTTGCCTGGAGAATCCCCATGGACAGATTGGTGGGCTACAGTCCATGGGGTCACAAAGAGTCAGACAAGACTGAGCAACTAAGCACAGCACAGCACATCCTATTACATGGACAGTTATACTTAAAAATTTCTTGTTATCTGAAATTCTAATTTCAGTGAACACTCTGTATTTTTATTTGCTGCATCTGGCCGCCCGAGAATGGAGCTCAGCCAGAAACAGCCAGGCCAGGATCCTAGAATTCCAGAGATGGACACCTCCTTTTCTCCCACCCTGCAGGCTCATCTTGATCCATGCCACTCCCCCTTAAGAGATGGAATCAAACTCCACTTCCTGTGAACTGAAGATGGTGGCAGGGGAGCAGGACTTGTAAGTTGCTTACAACCACTAGAAAGTGTCAGAAGTGCCACAGCCTGGCTTCTGAGGCATGTGGATTCACATCACTGGCTGGGACACTTTCCTTAGAGCCCTGAGCTGCCAGGTAAGGAGCTCAACCACCCTGAGGCTGCCATGCTGTGAGGAATCCCAGGTCACATGGAGAGGCCCTGTGCAGGTATCCCAGATGAGAGCCAGGGTTCCTGCCGTGATCCCAGGTAACAGCCAGCATCAGTGGCCAGCCACACGGGTAGACGCCTTGGGATGACTCCAGCCCCCAGCTGTCAAGTCACTCCCAATTTCTGAGTCCTCCCAGCTGAGGCCTCTGCATCATGAAGTACATGTGCTCTGAATGAATGTCTGACCCCAGACTGTGAGCACTCACAACTACACCAGGAGGTTGTGTGTCACAGAAGAACCAAGGGTCACTCAGGCCTCTGAGTGTGTCCTGTTGGGCACCAACTCAGGTCACTTTTCTTCTGCACAACAGCCCTTTGTCCTGAACTGGCTGATGACAGGCAGAAGAAGGGTCCCCCAAAGATGCCCACAGCCCAATATCCAGAGCCTGTGAATGTGTCTCCTTACGTGGCAAGAGGAGATTAAGAATAAAGATGGATTGAAGATGGTCAAACAGTTTTTGAGAGAGATTAGCCTGGATCAGCTGGGTGTGCCTAGCACAGTTACAAGGGTCCTTGTAAGCAGAAGATGGGAGCAGAGTGGAAAGAACCAGAGAGATGGCGGCTGGACAGGAGCTCTGACCATAGGCACTGGCTTTGAAGATGGGGGAGGGGGGTGTGAGCTGAGGCATAGCTCCCTGGGAGCTGGAAAAGGCAAGGTCTCCTCTGGAAGC
The DNA here is from genome assembly GCF_014754425.2 of Oryx dammah. Classification (NCBI taxonomy): domain Eukaryota; kingdom Metazoa; phylum Chordata; class Mammalia; order Artiodactyla; family Bovidae; genus Oryx; species Oryx dammah. The sequence goes on along the minus strand of NW_024070194.1, from coordinate 27,043,027 downwards.
CTCCAGGAGGATCTTAGCCTTGATAATACCTGGATTTTAGTTAGTCCAGTGGGTCCTATTTCACACTTCTGACTTCTAGAACAGCAAGAAACTAAATGTGTGTAGTTTGAAGCCACTGAGTTTGAGGGGCTTTGTTATAGCAGCCATAGGAAACAAGAGTTCAATGCCATTAGGATTCCAGATAAAGAATGAAATTTTAACTGTAATTATGTCCATGCAAAAATGTCCCCTGTCCCTGGGGACTGACCTCTGCTTCCTCATCTGTAGCTAGCATCGATGCCACATTCAGCTTTTAGATCTTTCCAGTCCAGTTTGTCCACTGGACATCAATGCCTGCCACCAGGCCCCCTCCCTCTAACTTTTACCTCCCCTAAGGTTTCCAGTTCTTAATGGGCAAGGAGATGATCAGCTAGGAGCAGGCCAGTTCCTCTCACCTGTCACCTGCCTTCCCAGGTGACCCACCCGGCTCCTCCCACTGTCTGCTTCTGATACTTCACTGCTACCAAGGACCTTCCACAACAACCCTTCACGTCTTCTGTATTTTCCGTCCAGATTTCAACAGCCTTTTCAGACCATTTCCATTGGCTCTTGCTCTGACAAGTTAGGAGCAAAAGCAAAACATATAGTCTCATGGTCCTCAGGGCATTGTGAAAGCGGCTATTGGAAAGACTAGACTCAGCTCAGCTCAGCTCAGCTCAGTCGCAGAGTTGTGTCCAACTCTTTGTGACCCCATGAATTGCAGCACACCAGGCCTCCCTGTCCATCACCAACTCCTGGAGTTCACTCAAATTCATGTCCATCGAGTCGGTGATGCCATCCAGCCATCTCATCCTCTGTCATTCCCTTCTCCTCCTGCCCCCAACCCCTCCCAGCATCAGAGTCTTTTCCAATAAGTCAACCCTTCACACGAGGTGGCCAAAGTATTGAAGTTTCAGCTACAGCATCAGTCCTTCCAATGAACACCCAGGACTGACTTTCTTTAGAATGGACTGGTTGGATCTCCTTTCAGTCCAAGGGACTCTCAAGAGTCTTCTCCAACACCACAGTTCAAAAGCATCAATTCTTCGGCACTCAGCCTTCTTCATAGTCCAACTCTCACATCCATACATGACCACAGGAAAACAAAAGCCTTGACTAGACGGACCTTTGTTGGCAAAGTAATGTCTCTGCTTTTCAATATGTTATCTAGGTTGGTCATAACTTTCCTTCCAAGGAGTAAGAGTCTTTTAATTTCATGGCTGCAATCACTATCTGCAGTGATTTTGGAGCCCAAAAAAATAAAGCCTGACATTGTTTCCACTGTTTCCCCATCTATTTCCCATGAAGTGATGGAACCAGATGCCATGATATTCGTTTTCTGAATGTTGAGCTTTAAGTCAACTTTTTCACTCTCCTCTTTCACTTTCATCAAGAGGCTTTTTAGTTCCTCTTCACTTTCTGCCATAAGGGTGGTGTCATCTGCATATCTGAGGTTATTGATATTTCTCCCGGCAATGTTGATTCCAGCTTGTGCTTCTTCTAGCCCAGCGTTTCTCATGATGTACTCTGCACATAAGTTAAATAAGCAGGGTGACAATATACAGCCTTGATGTACTCCTTTCACTCAAAGATAAATGAACACAGCTCCCAAGAACATGCAAGAACAGCTTAGTTTGTCAGGAGACAACAAAAGGCATAAATTGGGTTCAGCAAGGCCACCAATAAGATGGTTGTAAAACACATGCACCCCCCAAATTTGTAGGTTGAACACACTTGGGCTCCATCTTTCTGATTTCAAGTATAAATGAGGAAAAAGAGCTATTTTCAGGCATGAGCCCCATTCACTATGAACTTCCTCTTAATTCAGTCCATAAAAATGTAAAGGGGTGAAATCGTTTACAAATTTAGCTGTTTACACACAGCAATAATTTACTAAGATGTATTAAATGAGACCTTACAAGGCACTGGTTCCCAGTCTTCTTTCCATTCCCTCATGCCTGTTGAAAATGGACATTAAAGGTCAGTTTCAAAAAAAAAAACTGTTGTAAATATATCACCCAGATTGAATATTATTGAAAATTCCAGTAAGGACTTGACTTATATTATTTAACATCTTAAGCACAGTTGCTGAGGTTAATTAGATTTCTGACCCCAGAAAATTTTAAGTGCCTCTGATGACTTACTTCCAACTGATAATTTTGTGTTAGAAACAGAAAAAAAAATAGCAAACAGACAGTGAATAAATACATTCTTCACATTCCTTCTTATGAACACATAGAATATATTTCTGAAATTTAATTAAGTATCAAGATGTCCACAAGATCTATAATAAACCACTTGGCAAGACCTCTAAATGTCAAGGAAAACACATTTTACATGAAACACCCCTCCCTCGAGTAAATATGTGAAGATTCGGGACTTTCTTTAAAACCTACAGAATCCTCAAGTACATATTTTATCTCAAGAGCACTTTTTTAAGACTTGGGGAGTAGCTACTTGTTTGCAGTGTGACAGAGTGGAAACTATTTTAATTTATCACACAGTGGTTTGTACCATTCGTTTTAGAGAAACGCCAGACAGTTTTAAAATAATGCAAGAGATGTGGTGTTAAAGTATAAAGTATTGGAACTTAGTAAAAGATGATCTACAATCACTTTTAGTCGCTTTTCCACTTTCCACATAAAGCCAGGCTAGGTCCTCAGTGATGTTCAAGACATATGGAAAAGGAGGTGGTACTGCGGGCTGACAGTGTAGAAAACAAAACAAAACCATTCGTTAGCCCGATAGCCTCACCACCTTAATAAGTAACAATGTCTTTGCGTTTTTTAGTCTCTCTCAAGCAGAACGGAGTCGTATTTTGCTGCCAGCACATCTGTCACACATTTCAGACACCTGCTGGTGTCTTCAGACCAAGAGAGACCCCACGCTCGGAGCCGTTGGCAGCAGCAGATTCCGACGAGAATTTCACGATATTGCCTAGGTTTGCTTCCATCTCTGCTGTACGGTGCTGGCTATTTACGGCAGCACTGCTAACTTCACACTCAGTTGTGGTGTGAGGTTGTGGCCAAGACCAGATGCTGGGGCTTTGTCTGCCCGTTAACATTTGAGAAGCATCTGTCAGAAGCGGGAGTTGGCAAACTATCTGCAAATGGCCTGGGAGTAAATATTTAGCTTTGGCGGCCACAGGGCTTCTCGACTCTGCCTGTGGTTTGAGACAGCTATCGACAACACGTAAGCTAATGAGCATGGCTTTGCCTGTGCCCCTACAAAACCTGATATTTGGAACAGGTTACTGGCTAGCTTTGTTCCATGGGCTGTAGTTTGCTGGTCCCTGGTCTAAAGTAAAATAAACCTGTTTCATTTGTTTAATGTGAAATTTTCAGAAGAAAATGTTGAACAAATAGTAGCTCAGAAAGTCTTAGCCATCCAGTAGGATGCTGTGAATGTCTCACAATGGGGTCTCCAGGGGGTTAAAAAAGCCCCATCTTGTCAGGAGTGTAGATTTCCCTGGGGTAAACGCACCCATCTGTTTTCAAGCTAGGAACAAATAGCAGCAAACATAGAAATGGAAACTTGCTCCTTGGAATAAAATCTATGGCAAACCTAGAGAGCATATTAAAAAGCAGAGATATCACTTTGCCAACAAAGGTCTGTGTAGTCAAAGTTATGGTTTTTCCAGTAGTCATGTACAGATGTGAGAGTTGGACCATAAAGAAGGCTGAGTGCTGAAGAATGTATGCTTTCGAATTATGGTACTGAACTCTTGAGAGCCCTTTGGACTGCAAGGAGATCAAACCAGTCAATCCTAAAGGAAATAAACCTTGAATATTCATTGGAAGGACTGATGCTGAAGCTAAAGTTCCAATACTTTGGCCACCTGATGCTAACAGTCAACTAATTGGAAAAGACTCTGATGCTAGAAAAGGTTGAGGGCAGGAAAGGAAGGGGATGACAGAGGATGAGATGGTTGGATGGCATCATCAGCTCAATGGACATGAGTTTGAAAAAACTCTGGGAGATAATGAAGGACAGGGAAGCCTGGTGTGCTGCAGTCCATGGGGTCGCAAAGAGACAGACACAACTTGGTGACTGAACAACAACATCTGAAACTGTCCTGGGCTTGAGGAGTTGCTCCAGGGAACATGTCGCCCACACCTCGCTTGCTTGGCATTTATTTTATTCTAAAAATCCCCTGCCAATCTTTTCTTTAACGGAGATGGGTCTTCTTGCTTTCTCTCCCCTCCTCATTTTGCTCTAGGAGGCTTGGCTCTGGCGGCTGTTACTTTGTTGGGAAGGCAAGAAAAAGGTTAATTAGCTTTTGTGACCCGAGAATGCTCAGGGAAGATGTCAACTGATCCACTAATTGCCCCTCAAAGCTTGATACGGTTGGAAGGGCAAGGTCTGGGAGGCAAGATGGGAGGTGGCTGGGCTCCCAGCATAGTAGGCAGGGCGTTGGCAGGATGCTGCCTCCCCAGCAGTCCAGTGAGACCTCCTTCACATGGATCCTATCCCCCGGTGGCCCCCAGTCCCCCAGGCTAGCCCAGGACTCTGCTGGGGGCCAAGACTCCCCACAGTCATAGAACATACTCTCAAACCTATACAAGTCACATTCAGCTTCCTGAGTGTCACCCACACAGCTCTCCACTGGGCATGGGAAGTCCAGGCTGAGACCTGAGGTGCACCCAGCCCCAACCTTCTAAGCCACCAACCCCCTGAGCCAGCCTCCTTGCTTGGGAGTTGGTTGGAAATGCAGGATCCCCGGCTGCACCCAGACCCGCTGAGTTGGTATCTCTGAGTGGAGGGGGCTCGGGTATTCTTTGTAATCTGGGTGCATCCTGGAGTTTAGGAGCCCTGCTCAGCACATGCTGCTCCCAGACTGCTTAAAGCTCAGTGGAAGATAAGCCACCCCTGGCTCCCCGAGAGAACTGTCACCAGGATGCAAGCTGGGGAATGGATCGAAGACAAGGTCTCCATTGCCTTCTCGTTTTGTAAATCGGTATTTCTCAGTGATTCTCTTTTGCAGTTCCAAAAGTTCCGGAAGAGTTTCTTCCTAACCAGACTTGGACGGGTGTTCCCTTGACTAGCTCTCTGTGTAGAATATTCTTAACTACAAATGCACAGCAGCAGTCACACACGCACTCTGTCACAGCAGGCACCCCTGTCCACGTGGCTCTCCCTCCCACCACCCAATGCCTTGTCATCATCTCCCCTTGGAGGACTCCCTTCCTGCCCCAGTAAAGCCTCGGGAGCTGCCTTGCATGCCCCCTGCCCACTTCTGCTGAGGGTTTCAGCTTGCCACTATGTTTGCCTCCGTCAGGACTGTGAGCTGAGCTTTCTTTTCAAAACTATGTGAAATTACCAAACGCAGACTCCAGGATGGCTCTCTAAGCCCACGCTGCCAAGGACTTCACAGAGTCAGCAGCAACAAGGGAGGTGACCTCTGATGTCATGTCCTGACTGGAGATGCCATCAGAGCCTGGATGGTGACCGTGGGGAGGGAGGGAGGCTTGATTCAGGTGCGGCTTGCCTGAGGCAGGCACAGCCCATGGAAGCAGGGGCCCCCTAGGGCAAGGGGCTGGGGAATGGGGAGGGGGTGTCCCTTTTCCTTGAACTGTAGATGAACAGGACTGGAGGCCGGCCCACTGTGAGCCCCTCACTTATACAGCCTTCCTTCCATGACCTGGAAGATCCCAGTCATGAACTCTTCAACCTCATCTGGTTCAGGCCACCAACCAACAGTTCTGCCCTGAAGTCCCTCCTTGGGACTTCTGGTGTTCGCCTCCTGTCAGATGGTTGGAAGGACTTTGGTATCTCTGGGACGTGTTCCTTGAGGGCTTGGTGGCATCTTCGTGCCACTGCCAGCCTCCCTGGAGCTTCTGGCCCCACCAGCTGCCTCGCCAGCTCCCCCAACACTCCAGTGTCCAAGAGAGTGAATCCATCATGAGGTGAGCTTGCCCGTGGTGCCCAGCACCCCATAGACAGCAGAGGAGAAAGAAGCCTTGCAATACACAGAGCCAGACAAGAGATGGTAGAAAATTCTTCCTAATACAAAAAAGTTACTCTAAGAAGAGGACTCGGGTCTCAAGCCGTCAGTCAAAACGCACATTGTCCCAGAATTCATGCTTCATACATGCAAGTGTCAACACTCCGTTCATTTTCCTGATGGGGTGACAGAGATTTCATCAGAAGTCTTGTGTCTACAGAGCAAAAGCTCATACAAGGCGACAGTGAGTGTGTCTGGGTGTCAATCTGCATGCTGTGAGCCGTCACCTAACCATAATGAAAAAACAAAACACTTTTACCCGACCCCACTAGGAGAGACATGGACAATCTTTCTATTCTCCCTATGGAAACAATGCCACATCTCTGTCACACGAAGAGGTAAAAAGTATGCATCAGGAAAATGAATTATATCACCAGGAAGCCAATTAATAAAAATACTCAGTAATTGTACACATTTTTCAATTTTTTGAAATACATCATCTTTTTAGCATTTAAATAAACCCTTTCTTTGGAGAAGGAAATGGCAACCCTCTCCAGTATTCTTATCTGGAGAATCCTATGGACAGAGGAGCCTGCCTGGTGGGCTACAGTCCATAGGGTCACAAAGCATTGGACATGACTGAAGAAACTTCACATACACACAAGAAACTCTTTGCTAACTCATTTTGTATGTGGGATTTTGTATTCTTTGTAAATTTTAATAAGAGCCCACAGGACCTGGATCTGGAAGGATTCATCTGTTCAATATTTCTTCAGCAGATACTGACTGAATCCCCACTGCAGACATCAGGGGCTCAGTAGCAGAGACCAACAGATCCTCACTCCCCTGGGGTAGACATTCCACTGGAGGGCACAGGTGGTCAACACATAAACAACACCCAGGGAAGCTCCAGCTCTGGCCAACCCGTGAAGGGGATGAATGTAACTAGATGGGATGCAGGGAGAGCTACTCTACACAAGACAGTCAGAGGAAGCCTCTGAAGAGGTGAGCTTGAGCAGAAAGGAGAATGGTGGTGGGAAGGGATCATATGGGTGAGGAGCAGTGGAGGGACATTTTGGGAGCAGCACCTGTAAAGTTCCTGAGGTTGGAGGGAGGGAAGAGTTTCCATGGTCCCAGAAGAGAAGGAGGACCCGTGGGTGAGGCAGATGGCAGCAAGGGCTGGATCAGGGAGCTGAGCTCACGTGCTCTGCCGAGAGCCACCAGCCACGCTCACAGGCAACCTGACCTTGATGAAGGGGTGCCTGCTCCCGCGTCCTCCTCTGGCAGATTCCCCAATCCTGCCTCAGCCTGGTCTAATTACATACACACACACCCTTCTTGATCGTCATCCCAGAATTCCTGTGTAGACCCGGTGCTGAGCACTGAGGCCTGCCGAAGTGCAAGGAAGAGCCTTTCAATTAAACATCTTTCACCACAAATGGGAGACAGGGCCCTTTAATGTTGACTCCAGCTGGTGCAGTGAAAGGAGCAGCAGGCAGGAACGCATGATGGTTTGGACACTTCCTCCAAATATCAAAGCCAAGAGGATTCTTTTTCAACTTGGAGACACCAGTGCTTCTCCCAATACAGTGCACCAATGAAAACTGCGGTGTTCCCTCCTCCAGAGAGTGAGAGAATCAGCTCCTTAGTATACATATTTATGCTGAGGGACGTCATACTCTTTGCAAACAGGGGCCCAGGTCCTTTGCTGGTCTGGTCTTCAGAGAATAGGAGCAGTGACCGTTCTCACTGGAAAGCCCAATTATTGGGAGGGGCCAGGAGATTTATATGGAATTTTTGTTTTCTCGGCAGCTTGAGTGTGAAGGCATGAACACCTGTAGAGGCTGTGCCCTGAATATCTCAGGATGCAGGCAAGCGTCATCTACACAGCCCGCCATCTGCACAGTGGGGGATGTTACCCTCAGGCCTACCCCCAGGGTGTGGGGTCCCCCTTCAAAGAGGAGAACTGGTTTCCCCTTATAACATGGTTGTGACCCTGGAGGAGAACAGTGGGCTGACCGTGGCCTGACAGGCTGTCACAAAGGACACTGGGAGGGGAGGCCCCCATGCTGCCCGGCTGCAGTTTCTGCCCACCTCACCCTCCCCTGGACCCTCAGGGTATGTCTGCTGCAGCATGAGGTGCAAGGGCTTCAAGACCTTCTGTCCCACAGACCTTGAACTCTACTAAGATGGGAGCCACGTAATGCCTGATCCTGCATGGTTTCATGTGCCCCCAGTAGACACACACACACACACACGGTACCTGGCACATGGCAGGAAGGAAGTGACTAGTGAATGACCACCCTGAGCCGGGACCCCAGCTCCTAAACACAGAAAGGCACACGGGGTGCTGTGGATCGGAGACCAAGCCCTGGTGTCTGCACCACAGGCCCAGAACGTCTGCTGCCCATGACCCGTCTGACAGTTCCTGCCTGGACCACACGAGCACCCACCCCCCAGGCAGCTGACTAGTGACGCTTCAACTCCCAGCGCACACACCAAAGGCACAGACACATGAATCAAATGCCCAGTCCTACTCCCGGTCTCCAGGCCCGTCGCGGCGAGCAACACAACATTTGTGGGGACAAACAGAGCTTATCAAAGTGCAAGGCCCACTGAACTGAGGATGTGGAGATGCAGGTGTGGATGGGTGTGGACCCACAGGACGGCTGGTCCAAGCTGACAGAGTGAGAAGGCTGCCCACCCACAGGCATCCACACTGAATCACAGGCCCCTTAGCCTATCCTTCAGGTAGGAAGTCATCGTATTTATTGGGACTGACAGAGCATATTGTTATCCATTGATCCAGCCCCTGCAGTCAGAATCTATCAAGAATAATGCCCGAGCACTCCTGTTCCCAAGACACTGCCTGGTCTATTGGCTGGACACACTCACAGAGAACAACACACAAGCTGAGACCTGACGCCAGGTGGACATTCAGGACCCTCCGGTGGGCAGGCAGGGAACACGTGCAAAGGCCCTGGGGTGTACGGGTGGAGGGGCAGGCCCTTGGTCTACTGAAGGACCTGGTGGAGACAGTGTGGCTACAGCACCAGGCGGGAGTGAGCAAGGGGGACACAAGTGAGGGGTTTGCTGTGGCCGAGGCTCCAGAGGCCATGCACACAGATGTCACTCAGTAGGTGCCCAGCTTTGACAGGACACCTGGGGAATAAAAAGGGAAGGCACTTGAGGTGCTTTTCAAGCTTTCCACAAAAGTCATGTTTACATCAGTCCTGGTTCAGGCTTGATCAGGAATGGGGAGCTGGGTGTGCAGACCTGAGTGGTGGGCTGCTGCATGGTTCAGTGGTCAGCCCCTCAGTGTCAGCTCGAGGTTCCCTTCCTGAGTCATTCACCAAACTCCACCCTGATGCCTGACCACCTTTTAACCTGACCTGCTGCCCCCAGGAGAGCAAATGCATAGCCATTTCCAAGAGCCCAGCTCATGATCCTGAGCCCCTGCAGACCTGATGGCTGCTCCTCTCCCAAAGCACCCGAGTCCAGTTGAGGCTGGAGAGGGAACGGCAACCATCTGGTATGCAGAAGATTCCAGAACTGCCTGTGGATCTTTCCCCTTCTAGGATTTTTACCTTAGAAATTCATCATTCTCTTCTTCCCTTTTGGGTGACAGACAGTTATTTCATGTACTGCTGAGAAGATAATTCCGAATTCTGTTTATTCTAATGCGGTTCAAAAAGTCTGTGACTAGCATTTGAAAATAGCTCTGGGCGTGAAGTCCTGACAGCCAGAAAGCTTCTGGAGTTGGTTTCTCACCATCTCCCAGGCTGCCAGCCACCCTGCAGTCTGTCTGTCTACATCTGCAGGAGAGACAGCTCCTCTGTCTCAGGCACCCTTGTCGGATCTGGAGGCGGGGGGGAGCTCCCTGGGCTGCTCCTTTCCAACCCATAGTCTTGGTGAAGCTTTGTGCAGAAGGGGCGCAGCAGCAAGAGGGCTGCCACAGGGCAGGAGCCAGACCAGTGCCCTGTCCCCTCGATGCTTTCAGTCTGCACGGGGAAGACGGATGTTGGAGAGAGAACGTCACCATCACCACGGTGATGGCTCACATCTGGGCAGTCCTTTGACTCATTTCACTCAGAAACTGCAAGGGATCTAGGCAGAAGGAGGCTGTAGAGAAGGGTGTGTGAGCAGAACATGGAAGTGGGAGGCCACTGGAGGTGTGAGCACGGGGCAGGTGTCAGGAGGAGAACAAGGCAGGGCTGGAAACACCACAGCCTGAGAGCCAAGTTGGGTGGATGCGCTGGGCATGGAGGCTAGGCCTGGGAAACACCAGCCATAAGATCAGTGTCCACACAGCCTCCCCGATGCCTCCCGGACACGTGGGCAGCTGGACAGGTGAGCCGAGATTCTCATGCCTGGCACCAGGCCCAGTGGGGTTGGCCCCACCCACTCCTCCGGCTTCATTTCTTGCTATTTCCCCTTACTCCATGACTCCCAGCCACGAGGACCTTCTTCCAGGCCCTGGAATCCTAAGCTCCCTCCTGCCAGAAGGCCCTTCCTCATGCTCTCCCTCTTTCTCTCCACTCTCAGAGCAATCATCACCTCTTTCAAGAAGGCTTCCCTGTTTTCTCAAGACCAGCTCAAAACCTCCCATCATTTGCTCTCACAGCACCAGGAGGCCCTGCACCTCCATGGTGCTCATTTATTCACACTGAAAGTTTACACAAAGGCATATAATTTAAGGGGGCTTCCCAGGTAGCTCAGCTGGTCAAGAATCTGCCTGCACATGCGGGAGACCCTGGTTCGACTCCTGGGTCAGGAAATTCCTCTAGAGAAGTGATAGGCTACCTACTCCAGTAGTCTTGGGCTTCCCTGGGGGCTCAGATGGTAAAGAATCTGTCTGCAATGAGGCAGACCTAGGTTCGATCCCTGGGTTGGGAAGATCCCCTGGAGGAGGGTATAGCAACGTACTCCAGTATGCTTGCCTGGAGAATCCTCATGGACAGAGGAGCCTGGTGGGCTACAGTCCTTGGGGTTACAAAGAGTCAGATGCAACTGAGCGACTAAGCACAGCATAGCAGCATGCAATTTAAACAGTTGTTTTCTGTCCTCTCCATTACATCTCACTTCCTTGAAGGCAGGCAGGGGCTGCCATTAATTCTGTTTAAACTGGAATCTATATAAGAAGAGTGAAATCAACATTTTTTTTAATGGACAAACATGTAAACAAAAGAATAGTCTAAAAGAATGCTGCCAAGACTCAGACCACCTCTCCCAGGGGTGAGTTTCCTCTGAACTCTAATGGGGTGGCTGGAATATGGCAAACCACCTTAAATCATCCTACAAAAATATCCATAACCCCAGTTTTCAGGAATTCAGGCCTCTACTGATTTCATTTAGAATAATGTTGTTGAATTTGGGAAAACTAAGCCAAACACTTCATCACTGTATCCATGAACCATCAGGTAATACAGTATTTAGACTGAGTGAACTTGCCTTGTAAACAGCTCTGAATATGAAAAACCAACATCAAAACGCAGAGAGTTTGGGCATTCCCTGCTCCCTGAGCACACCCTTCATCACTACCTCCTGGGAAGGCTTCCCTGGTGCCAGAGGTCAGACACTTGGATCACAACTCCAAAGCTCCATTCCCAGCTGATGCCATTGCTCCACACTGACCAGCAGGTATGTGCCTCTTGCCTGACTACATAGGCAGACAGCTCTGAGAAAGGGCTCTTCAGCCAGTGCCCACCCTGCTCTGTGTGTGACACTCCAGGATCCTGGCTAAACATCGGGAACCTAATTACCTTCCCCAAGTCTGCTATGAGCCTGGAGTCACACATGTCCTCTGGAAAGTGAAAAAATGAAAGTGTTAGTCACTTAAGTCCTGTCCAACTCTTTGTGACCCCATGGACTGTGTAGCCCAGGCCCCTCCATCCATGGGATTCTCCAGGCAAGAATACTGGAGTAAGTGGTCATTCCCCTCTCCAGGGGCTTTTCCAGATTGAACCTGGGTCTCCTGCATTGCTGCGGATTCTTTACCGTCTGAGCCACCAGGCTGTTTTCTAGAGCTCCAGCCAAATAAGCTCCTCTGGGAGGCCAAAGCCTGTCCAAGTGCTCAGCCTGGACCCAGGTCTGCTGTGCAAACATGGACTATGTGAAACATTAACACATTTCCAAAGTGCTGGTGACTGACAGGGCCATGGAAACATCTAGAACAGGATACAGTCCAGGAGTGTGAATCAAAGAGGCTCTAGACAGAGTCACCACACTGCTTCTGAGAAACACACACTGGAGGCCAAAAGGAAAGGCGTCTGAGCCTGGAAAGCATGAGCCAGGCTGTAGGACCCCTTTCCCTCCCTCCTGGGTCTCCATTCAGCTCAGGAGGGCGAGTCTGTTGGACTCAACTTGCAACTACTGCTGGAAGGCAGGACAGAATGTCTCCAATGGCGGGAGGCAATCTCCCCAAAGAACCTGAGATGCCACTGGCCAGGGAGGTGGGGTAGGTGCTAGAAGGACGAGAAATAACTATCCACTGGTGAAATCATAGCAAACCAATTCTTGCCCAAAGTTCTGTCAAAACACTCCTTTTCCAGCAAGTCTCAAAGGGATCTTGATACAGGATTACCGAATAATATTGAAGCAACAAGTTCCTATCTGTTCATATTTCTCCCATTTCAAATTTAATTAAAGTTTCGAAAAAGACAAGGCTCAACTGGGCGTATGTGTGTAGAGGCGTGGCTGTTTTCTCAGAGGAAATCTAGAAAATTCTATCTAGAGTCTAGCGGCAGGGGAAACATCCCTGATTAAGACTGGAAACTCAGATGTTGTTTAAAACAAAGACAGAGAGAAAGAAGACAGTCATATTTGGCCACATAAAATTTGAAAACTTTTATATGGCAAAATGTCTCCTAAATCATATCCCTTATGACTATACAGTGGAAGTGAGAAATAGATTTAAGGGACTAGACTGATACTATGGACGGAGGTTCGTGACATTGTACAGGACACAGGAATCAAGACCATCTCCAAGAAAAAGAAATACAAAAAAGCAAAATGGCTGTCTGAGGAGGCCTTAAAAATAGCTGTGAAAAGAAGGGAAGTGAAAAGCAAAGGAGAAAAGGAAATATATACCCATTTGAATGCAGAGTTCCAAAGAATAGCAAGGAGAGATAAGAAAGAATTCCTCAGCAATCAATGCAAAGAAATAGAGGAAATCAACAGAATGGGAAAGACTAGAGATCTCTTCAAGAAAATTAGAGATACCAAGGGAACATTTCATGCAAAGATGGGCTCTATAAAGGACAGAAATGGTAGGGACCTAACAGAAGATGTTAAGAAGAGGTGGCAAGAATACACAGAACTGTACAGAAAAGATCTTCACAATGCAGATAATCATGATGGTGTGATCATTCACCTAGAGCCAGACATCCTGGAATGTGACGTCAAGTGGGCCTCAGGAAGTATCACTACGAACAAAGGTAGTGGAGGTGATGGAATTCCATGAGCTATTTCAAATCCTGAAAGATGATGCTGTGAAAGTGCTGCACTCAATATGCCAGCAAATTTAGAAAACTCAGCAGTGGCCACAGGACTGGAAAAGGTCAGTTTTCATTCCAATCCCAAAGAAAGGCAATGCCAAAGAATGCTCAAACTACCACACAATTGTACACATTTCGCACGCTAGTAAAGTGATGCTTAAAATTCTCCAAACCAGGCTTCAGCGATACATGAACCATGAACTTCCAGATATTCAGACTGGTTTTTAAAAAGGCAGAGGAACCAGAGATCAAATTGCCAACATTCGATGGATCATTGAAAAAGCAAGAGAGTTCCAGAAAAACTTCTATTTCTGCTTTATTGACTATGCCAAAGCCTTTGACTGTGTGAATCACAATAAACTGTGGAAAATTCTGAAAAAGATGGGAATACCAGAGCACCTGACCTGCCTCTTGAGAAACCTGTAGGGAGGTCAGGAAGCAACAGTTAGAACTGGACATGAACTGATTCAAATGTATTCTTTTTAATGGCTGAGTAATACTCCATCGTGTATATGTACCATAGCTTTCTTATCCATTCATCTGCTAGTGGACATCTAGGTTGTTTCTATGTCCTGGCTATTAAGAGACACAGATGTATAGAACAGACTTTTGGACTCTGAGGGAGAGGGTGGGATGATTTGGGAGAATGGCACTGAAACATGTATACTATCATGTAAGAAACGAATCACCAGTCTATGTTCGATACAGGATACAGGATGCTTGGAGCTGGTGCACAGGGATGATCCAGAGAGATGATATGGGGTGGGACGTGGGAGGGGGGTTCAGGATTGGGAACTCATTTACACCCGTGGCAGATTCATGTCAATGTATGGCAAAACCAATACAGTATTGTAAAGTAAAATAAAGTAAAAAAAAAAAAAAAAGAACTGGACATGAAACAAAAGACTGATTCCAAATAGGAAAAGGAGTGCTTCAAGGCTATATATTGTCACCCTGCTTATTTAACTTACACTCAGAGTACATCATGAGAAACGCTGGCTGGAGAAAGCACAAGCTGGAATCAAGATTGCCAGGAGAAATATCAATAACCTCAGATATGCAGATGACACCACCCTTTTGGCAGAAAGTGAAGAGGAACTAAAAAGCCTCTTGATGAAAGTGAAAGAGGAGAGTGAAAAAGTTGACTTAAAGTTCAACATTCAGAAAACAAACATCATGGCATCTGGTCCCATCACTTCATGGCAAATAGATGGGGAAACAATGGAAACAGTGTCAGACTTTATTTTGGGGGGCTCCAAAATCACTGCAGATGGTGATTGCAGTCATGAAATTAAAAGACACTTACTCCTTGGAAGGAAAGTTATGACCAACCTAGATAGCATATTGAAAAGCAGAGACATTACTTTGCCAACAAAGGTCCACCTAGTCAAGGCTATGGTTTTTCCTGTGGTCATGTATGGATGTGAGAGTTGGACTATAAAGAAAGCTGAGCACAGAAGAATTGATGCATTTGAGCTGTAGTGTTGGAGAAGACTCTTGAGAGTCCCTTGGACTGCAAGGAGATCCAACCAGTCCATCCTAAAGGAGATCAGTCCCGGGTGTTCATTGGAAGGACTGATGCTAAAGCTGAAACTCCAATACTTTGGCCACCTGATGTGAAGAGCTGAGTCATTTGAAAAGACCCTGATGCTGGGAAAGATTGAGGGCAGGAGGAGAAAGGGATGACAGAGGATAAAATGGTTGGATGGCATCACCGACTCAATGGACATGGGTTTGGGTGGATTCTGGGAGTTGGTGATGGACAGGGAGGCCTGGTGTGCTGCGGTTCATGCGGTCACAAAGAGTCGGACACGACTGAGTGACTGAACTGAACCGAAAATGTCTCCACAAAAATGTCAATAGATAAATGAAGGATTTGTAAAATATAAATATTTGTGGGGCTTCCCTGATGGCTCAGTGGTGAAGAGTCTGCCTGCCAATGCTGGAGGCACAGGTTTGATCCCTGATCTGGGGGATCCCACGTGCTTCAGAACAATTAAGCCCGTTCCCCGCAGCTACTAAGTCCATGCTCTAGAGTGTGGGAGCCACAACCACGGAAGCCCTCGCAGGCTCAGCCCTTGCTCTACACGAGAATCCACCACACGAGAAGCCCACACACCACAACGAGAAAGTAGCTCCCCATCCACACAATTAGAAAAACAGCCCATGCAGCAAAGAAGACCCAGCACAGCCAAAAATAAACACATACGTTTGCAACACAGATGACAGGTCATGGGTTAAGAGTTAAAACAGACACGGCCCTCTTACAGAAATGATAAGAAGGACTTTTCAAACAAGTCCAAGTAAGTCCAAACTAACCTGATAGTTAGGAAACGAACAAAAACGATTTGAAGAGGTCATTCTCAAGAGTATAGCCCAATGGCCAACAAACATATGAAAAAAATTCTCAAACTCACTAGTCATCAGAAAATGCAAATTAAAGTCACACGAGCTATTGCTTGACACTCATCAAAATGGCAATAGTTTAATGGAGTAATACCACCGAGAGCTGATAGAGACAGGGGGAAGAGAGAGGTCCAGCTGCTCCAATGGCTGGTGGAAGACCCAGTGCCTCCCTGTCACGGCGAGAGTGCTGCAGCTGTTGGGCCCAGAAGAGCAGAAATGTGACTGGGGTCTCTGCCCTTCCCTTCTCCTTCACACCAGTGTGGATTAAACATCTTTTAACCTTGTTCATTAGTGTAAACTCTTCTTTTCGATGCTTTAGAACTATGGTGCTGGAGAAGACTCTTGAGAGTCCCTTGGACAGCAAGGAGATCAAATCAATCAACCTAAAGGAAATCAACCCTGAATGTTTGCTGGAAGGACTGATGTTAAAGCTGAAGCTCCAATACTTTGGCTACCTGATGTGAAGAGCCGACTCATTGGAAAAGACCCTGATGCTGGGAAAGATTGAGGGCAGGAGGAGAAGGGGGCGACAGAGGATGAGATGTTTGGATGGCATCACCGGCTCAATGGACGTGAGTTTGAGCAAACTCCAGGAGATAGTGAAGGACGGGGAGCCTGACGGGCTGCAGCCCATGGGGTCACAAAGAGTCAGACAACAATGACGGAACAACAACAGCCTCCACCAGGCAGCTCTCCACATAGGTCCCGTTTCCACCTTTCCCTCCCACACAGCCCCATCACGGGAGGAAAAAGACCTCAGCACGCCCACTTCCCATCTCCCTGTAATCGTGCCTGCTTTCCTGAAACATATGCCCATCCAGTCATCACAACCACAGCCTGAAAGGTGAGAACCTCCATTATCTCTACTTCCGCTATGAGGCTGGGTGGAACAAGGTAGCCTGCCCAGATATGCACAGGTAGGATAACTTCTACACAAGGCACAGTGACTGGTATGTACTAGCCTCACTAATAATATTTGTTGAGTGAAAGCAAGGATGGAAGAAGGGAAGAAAGGAGGGTTCAGAACAAGAACCTGCAGCGACATCAATTTTCCTGCTCAAAACCGAAGACATGGTCAACTCAGAAAACCCATACCTGCCAGAGCATTAGTCAGATGCATAACTCAGCACATAACTTATCGGCAGGTCATAAAAGTTAGGGGGCACCTCCTTCCATGTTTGAATTTCATGCATAAAATTTGCACATGTAATAACCCCTGTCAGATGCTCACAGGTGATGGGCTTACAGCTCTTATCTGTCTGGTGAGCACAGCAGGTCACTTCCCCAAGTTACTGGTCAGAAAACTGTCCAACTTCAGGACAACATTCTACTCACCCCTTCCTATCCTTCATCACTGAGTATTTAAAAAGTTTCCTTGGGGCTACCAGAGAGCCTCTGATAAACTGACTCCAAGCCTGGGTCCTAATCTATCCAGGTGTCAGGCATTAAGGGAGACAGACACCCCCGGGCTGGGAAGTAGTGCTTTGTGCAGGAAGGCAGCTGTGTGTTGCTTTATGATTCCCTGCCAAAGGCATTTGAGAAAGGAAGATGCTTACAAAGGGAGGAGCTTCTCCTGATGAGACCTACAATCCCAGCAGTGCAGGCACCACTCACGCACCATGGCTGACAGCTGATCCTGAAGTGGGAAGAGAGAGAACTCTGGACCTCTAGCAGATTGCTCCAAGATCTTCGGGAAAAAGACAGCGTCAGAGAAGAAAATTCATCTCTTGATCAAAACCCTGGTGAGGCAAATACAGTATACCCCACATATAAGTCTGATGCCAGGAGCTGGGAGCCGGTATGCAAACCACAACCTCTCCCATCCAGACAGAACACAGTGTTCATGGATGTGAGATCTGAGGTCCAAAATCCAGATTCAGATCCTGGCTCCACTGCCTTCTCAATCTGGCACATTATTTAACCTCTCTGAGCCTCAATTTCTTCACCTTTTTTTTGGATTTTTTTTATTAAATAAATTTATTTATTTTAATTGAAGGGGTATGGCGAAACCAATTTCTTCATCTTTAATCTAGAAATTGTTATTGTTCAGTTGCTAAGTTGTGTCTGACTCTGTTATCCCATGGACTGCAGCATGACAGGCTTCCCTGTCCTTCACTATCTCCCAGAGCTTACTCAAACTCATGTCCACTGAGTGGGTGATGCCATCCAACATCTCATCCTCTGTCTCCCCCTTCTCTCTCTGCCCTCAAACTCCTCACAGAGTAAAATTAAATGAGAAATTAATTACAAATGTGAACTCACTGCCACTATTGTACTGGCATCAACTTATTTGATATACACAGCAATGTGTTTTGCTCCTTTTTAATTGTTTCTCAATTCTTCTGATAAAGAAGAATATCTCTATTGCATGATAGTGGGTCTTTGACACCTCGATTTACCCATTTATCTTTTCAATAAAGGAACAGATCTTGGGCTCTGATTCTTTGATAATTAATGGCATTTAGCTAAAATGTATTCACTTTATATTGTATCCATTTTTTTCTGTTATCTCCTATTAATACAAATGGTACTAGTTTTCCTTCCATCTATAGTCCTGGTTCCCTCAAAAATAAATTTATTTCAATTTAAAAGTTAACTAAGTTAGCTTAAATGTATATTTCCAAGTGAAAGAAATCAAGTTGATTCCCCTGATCAGACATTCTGGGGAAGGAAAGAACTATGGAGGCAGTAAAAAAATTCATTGGTAGCTGGGGTTTAGGGGAAGGACAAGAGATGGACAGATGAAACACAGGATTTTTAGGGCAGTGAAAATACTCTGTATGACAGAATAATGATGGATATATGTTGTTATATATTTGTCCCAGACCCAGAGAATGTACAACATCAAGAGAGAGCCCTCAGGTCAGCTATGGAGTTTGGGTGATGATGACATGTCGATGTAGGTTCATCTGTGATAACAAATACACTGTCTGGTGGAGATGCAAATAATGGGGGAGGCTGTGGGTTGGGAACTCTGAGTCTATGGAAAGCCTCTGTACCTTCCTCTCAATTTTGCTGTGAATCTAAACTATTCTCACAAATAAAGTATATAAAGTCAACTCAGGAGGAAATAAGTGAATAATAATAGAAGTGATTTATAAATGGCAAAATCATGAAGGTGCAGTGTGGTGCCAAGTATATTCCACCAAAACCTCCGAGGAAGGAAGGCAATGGCCGAGGTCGGGAAGATGCTTCCACTGTGAACCATCTGGGACCCAGTGCATGGGTGTGGGGGTGGTGGGCAGGGGAAGAGGACCTCCCACCAGAACCAGGGTCCTGCATGGAATAGAGGCCCTGCTGACTCCTGATACTATAGCAACTGGGTACATAGACAGTCCTAGCCTCCCACTGTGGTGGTCAGAGCTGGCCTGGCAAGCCCACTGCACCGTGCTGGGGGAGGCGGCCCAGGGCCAGGCAGGGCCCCGCACCAATTCTTCCAGTAACAACCAGGGGCATCTCAGTTCTCGGCCCTGAAGCCCTTTTCCCACCTCAACCTGCAGAGGGGACTCCGCCTGCTCACTGACCTCGGAGCAGCACTGCTGAGCCCTTGTCCTTGGGCCTAGAAATTGGGATCAGGAACCACACCATCACCCCCACTGTGCTCTGCTCAGGGAAAGGGGAGCAGGAGGATTCATGACAGCTGACCCTTCACTGCTCTCAGGAACTCACACGTAGATGCTCTTAACCCTCCTGGAGACACACACCAGGCAAACACCCACCACCTAAAACCACAGGAGCAACACCCTCGCCCTTGCCTAGTTCAGATAAAATGGTGCTCATGGTGCCTCTCAGGCATCCCTAAGGATGGAGGCCGAGGATGTGAAAAGTCACTGGCTCTTCCCCTGCAATCACCTTTCCTGCTTCTGCACTTTCCCAAAGAAAACTGTATGGTCCTTTATACAAGGTAAAGAGTGACATACATTTCACAAAGAAAATACACGTGTAGGCAGAGAGTCAATGAAGAAGTAGAAACAAAAAGAGAGATGTGACTAGATTGCAAAGGGCTAAGAGGAATTTAATTTTTTAATACTATCAGAATAACTCTGGCTCCTCCATCTCTGCTTCACTTTGATTAACTTTTCCAGGACAAATATATGGAAATAATCCACCCCAGGCCCTGCTTAGCCTATTCATTTTTCTGTGCAGACGGTTGCATAGGTTTCACCAGGTCAGATTCATAATTATATCTCCTTAGGTGGGAGTCTCTGCTGTGGCTGCAAATCCATTTATCAAGCAACACAATGTTATTTATTTCAACTCCCATTTGGGTTTTGGGTTTTTGTTTTTTGGTTTTTTTTTTTTTCAGCGCAATTTTTATCTGGAATGAATTCCCCCTACTGTTCATTCTGGAGGGGGACCTCAAGAAAGTTAGTTACTGAAGAGAAAGAGGAACCTGGAGACTCTCTAGATCATTTCCTCCAAAAATGTGTTTCAAGGCAAGCAGAACCAAGCAGAGAGGCAGGGTGACACTCAGCAGCACCTTTTACTAAGGGCAGTGGGTGGAGGGGCCAGAACCACCATGTGTGGCCATTCTCTGCAGAGACCCTCCCCCATTCTTAGCCTAACAGAAAAGGGAAGGGTGAGAACTTGGGACAGGGCGCATTCATACTCTCATCATCAAGGCTCTGTCACTAATTTTTTGGTCTATTCTTTCCTTCTCTCTTCACACTCTGGAAACTGCAGGGGCAGAGAAACCTGGCTGTTAGTTTTCAATATAATTGGACTTAATTGCAGTGTATGTAGGGCTTCCCTGGCGGCTTGGACAGTAAAGAATGTACCTGCAGTGCAGGAGACCTGGGTTCAATCCCTGGGTCAGGAAAATCCCCTGGAGAAGGAAATGGCAACTCACTCCAGTATTCTTGCCTGGATAATGCTTTAAACAGAGGAGCCTGGTGGGCTACAGTCCAAGGGATTGCAAAGAGCTGGATGCAACTAAGTGACTAACCATGCGAACGAGCAGTGTACATCATACCCTCCTCCTCAGCATGGGACCACTGTTTGGGTGGTCAGACTGGGAACTATGTCAATATGCTCTCTCTCCGGGGAAGCGGTATACTTTTGAAGGGCTGAATAATGGATACAAAAGACTAGACCATTTAAGAAATGATTCCGGCCGGGGATTGGCTTTTTCTTCCTTCTTTCCTGGATAATGTGGCGGTTTTAAATAACACTGGCAGCCCCATGACAAAAGTTGTCATTTCCAGCCACATTCTCCATTCGGCTGTGAACAGTTATGCCATCAACACGGATTTAACGATGGTTCATATTTGTCACCATCAAAATGGATAGCGGAAACAGCAGTGCTCAAAGATGTGTGTGTGTTTCGGTTGTTCTGATCAGATATCTCTGGTGCTTTCAAACCTCCCCACTCCCACGCAGGGATGGGGCGCATGTGGGGATGGCTGCAGAGGGAAGCCCTGCAGGGACCTTTGTGAAGAGGGACAGCAAGACACAGCATCACAAGGATTGTTCTGGAGACATGGTATTGGGAAACTCTCAGTACAACTGAATTCATTGCATGCCAGAAGCCAGCCTGGTCCACCCTCAATGGCTAGCCCAGAGCCTGGCATACAGTAGATGCTCAATTAATATGGCTAAATGAATGAAACAATCAATAGCAAATCACCTGGCCCTCTGGCTTAATGCTCAGACTCAAAGGAAATGAGACACACGAATGTCACACATGAGTCTAACCAGACTATACATAAAGGAACCCAGACATCATCTTTACACATCCATAAATTCCCTGGTGCAACAATCCACAGGCCTTCATCCTGAACAAAACTCTGCTGCAAGTCTGATGTTTGCTGCAGATAGAGGAGAGGCCCACAGACAGAGTACCAGATCATTCTAATATTTAGAAGTCTGGGAGATGACAAGGAGCTGATGACAAAAAAAAAAAAAAAAAAGAAACATCTTAGAAGAACTAGCCATAGAACTAGAAGAAAACTAAGAGGAAATAATGTCCCCAAAGCCAAGAGAGGTTTCAAGAAGGAGAAAGTAATATTTAACGCCCGATGCAACTGGGAGTAGCTCCCTAGCTTTAGCAGTGCATAGACCATGAAGATGGTGATGAAACCCCTTTACATGGAGGGGTGGAAATGAAAGCATAATCTCAGAGGCCTCTGAGGGGCTGGGAGGGGAGAAAACAGAGGTAAAAATAACTGACATTGTTTCCATGCATTTTTTTAAAAGGATGTAGAGAAATAGGACAGTGACTGAAGGGGAAGGGTTTTCTGGTATTTGTCTAAGAGAGAACATGTATTAACATATTTGCATGGGTAGAGGAAATGTGATGCTGAGTAACATAAAAGAGAAGCTCCTGGACAGACATGTGTGAGAAGGTGAGAGGGGCTGGCTCTCGTGGACAGATGGGGAGGTTGGCAGTGGCAGGAGAAAGGCTGAGGCTGGAGACCAGAGGGTTTTGGTGGATGTACATGGTGATGGGGAAGTACAAGAAGTTTTCTTGGAGTGTTTCTGTTTTCTGAGTGAAATAGGGAACAAGGTCAAGAGCTGGGAATGGATACAGTGAAGGAGGTGTGGGTGACTTGAGAATCAGAAAAGGTGTGAAGCAGTTACCACGGAGAGTGGATGAGTGGGCAGACCACAGAAGCAATATAGGACTGATGGACAGAAAGAAAGACATCTGTGGTCCTGCATTAAAAAATAAATAAATACAGAGCATGGACCAAGTGGTGGTGTCTATTTGTTTGTATTTTGTTTGTTTAGACACATTCACCTGCCTGGGCACAGCAAGAAGAGATGGGCTGGTTTTCACCTAGCTGGGCTTTGCCATGTGAATTCAGCCAAGAGAAAGGGAAACAGCTGAGAGTGCATGTAAGGGCAAGGATCCTGTGAAACACTGTGGAATCCAAGGGAGGTAAGAAGAGAAGTGATGATGCAGAAGCTGAAGAGAAACCAAGAAATGACAATCAGGAGATGAAATTGACAAGCCATGGGAGCCCAGGTGGATAGTATAAAACCCCACACCCTGACAACCAACTCTGAGGACATGGGTAAGTTTTTCATCTCTTCATGCCTGTTTCCTCATCTGTCCAATGGGAGTAAAGACACCCTCCCCACAGGGTACAAGGAGGATCACATGAGATAAGAAACAAAGTCTGCAGCTCCACGCTCGGGCCCACAAAACTAGTAGAGCTTTGCTGTTGTTTAATCGCTAGGCCTTGTCCGACTGTATATGACCCCACGGACCATAGCCCACCAGGCTCCTGTCTCCATGAGATTTCCCAGGCAAGAATATTGGAGTGGGTTGCCATTTCCTTCTCCAGGGGATCTTCCCAATCCAGGGATTGAACCTGGGTCTCCTGCATTGCAGGCAGACTCTTTACCAGAGTCTTTACCAGAATCCCTGTACCTATAGGTTCCACATCTGAGGATTCAACCAAAGGTGGTTCGAAAAATATTTGGGAAAAAATAATTACAGAAGATTCAAAAAAGCAAAGCTTAAATTGGCCAAACTCTAGCAATGAGTCACCCCCTCAGTATACTAGGGTTTCCAACCACAGATTCAACTGAGGATGGAAATTTTCACCTGAGGCTGATTGAATCCACAGATGAGATGTGAATTCCCCAAGTACAGAGGGCAGATTGTGCATTATTGAAAAGCATCTGAATACACATGGACCCACACAGCTCAAGAGCATATTGTTCAATGGTCAACTGTATTTTCATGGCATTTAGATTGTTCTTACAAGTATTTACATGGTTTTAGATCGTCACCCTGCTTATTTAACCTATATGCAGAGTACATCATGAGAAATGCTGGGCTGGAAGAAGCACAAGCTGGAATCAAGATTGCCAGGAGAAATATCAATAACCTCAGATATGCAGATGACACCACCCTTATGGCAGAAAGTGATGAGGAACTAAAAAGCCTCTTGATAAAAGTGAAAGAGGAGAGTGAAAAAGTTGACTTAAAGCTCAACATTCAGAAAACGAACATCACGGCATCTGGTCCCATCACTTCATGGGAAATAGATGGGGAAACAGTGGAAACAATGTCAGACTTTATTTTGGGGGGCTCCAAAATCACTGCAGATGGTGATTGCAGCCATGAAATTAAAAGACGCTTACTCCTTGGAAGGAAAGTTATGACCAACCTAGATAGCATATTGAAAAGCAGAGACATTACTTTGCCAACAAAGATCCGTCTAGTCAAGCCTATGGTTTTTCCAGTAGTCATGTATGGATGTGAGAGTTGGACTGTGAAGAAGGCTGAGCGCCGAAGAATTGATGCTTTTGAACTGTGGTGTTGGAGAAGACTCCTGAGAGTCCCTTGGACTGTAAGGAGATCCAACCAGTCCATTCTGAAGGAGATCAGCCCTGGGTGTTCTTTGGAAGGAATGATGCTAAAGCTGAAGCTCCAGTACTGTGGCCACCTCATGTAAAGGGTTGACTCATTGGAAAAGCCTCTGATGCTGGGAGGCATTGGGGGCAGGAGGAGAAGGGGACGACAGAGGATGAGATGGCTGGATGGCATCACTGACTAGATGAACGTAAGTTTGAGTGAACTCTGGGAGTTGATGATGGACAGGAAGGCCTGGCATGCTGCGATTCATGGGGTCGCAAAGAGTTGGACACGACTGAGCGACTGAACTGAACTGAACTGAGGTATTATAAGTCATCAGAGATGATTTAAGGTATACGGGAGAATGTGTGTATGTTACATGCAAATACTAAATCTTTTTATATAAGGGACATGAGCATCCTCAGATTTGGGAATCCTCAGGGAGCAAGTCCCCTGAAGGATGACCATACTTAGCTAACAGTTTTGAATGAATGTCTGTTGAATAATTTTCCAATGGTATCAAGTGATGTGGAAATAAAGGAAAAGAGGAAGACCCCACTTCCTGTACCTTTCAATGCCAGGGTGGACTTCCGGGCCTGTGGTCCTATAAGGGGGAAACCGTCATCTATACCTCCCTGCTGAGTGAGCTGTGATCCCCCTTGGTCCTCAGGGAGCCTGGCCATCCTGGGGATGCTACAGGTTGTTTCCCAGACTCAGGTGCTCTCACAAAGGCAAGTCAAAGTCACCCAGAGGAGGAGAGACAAGCAACTTTAAAATGCATCCCATCATCTGGGTCTATATCTCTAAATTAAGTTTCAATGACTTGCTGGGAAAATGTGTTCCTTTATGTGTTTCCATAAATCGCTCATTTCCATGCTATATGTTTCTTTTTTATTATAGAAGGAGCTTAAAAAAAAAGTTAAATAATCTCCATGGGCTATATTTTACCTTTTAAAAGATTCTGCCTTCTAACTAGACACCAGGTAAGACAGGTTCTGCAAATTAAACACATGGAGGCTCTATCTGAGTCCAGGTGGCCCCTCCACTCACAGGACATGGCATTTTCACACCAAGAGGCCAGCTGACAATCATCCTAGGGGCTTTGAGGACTGACAGGCAGGTAACTGCTGCTTATACTTCATCTTCTGTCTGCACTTCCTTTTTCTCTCTCAGGAAGTGAGTTTTCAGGATTATTTTTAAAACCAGACTGAGAGGAAAGTCATTCCTGGAGTTATCCTCTAAGGAACACAGAGAGAAATACAGATACATACACATATAAATCTCTCCAGGTGGCGCTAGTAGTAAAGAACCCATCTGCCAATGCAGGAGACGTAAAAGAGGTGGGTTCAGCCCATGGGTCAGGAAGATCCCCTAGAGAAGGAATTGGCAACCCACTCCAGGATTCTTGCCTGGAGAGTCCCCTGGACAGAGGAACCTGGCAGGCTGCAGTCCATGGGATTGCAAAGAGTCGGACTTGACTGAGCAGGCATGTGCACACACACACAATTTCTTAAAGGAGTAAATAAACACTCTTTCTGGACACTTCCTCCTCTCTGAATAATAACAACAATTAAAATCCAAGTGCTTCATGCTTGGGATGAACCGGGCACCACCAAGAAATTTCCATGCCATGTTCAGTCCTCAAACAGCCCCGTGGGAGAGATGCTACGATTGTTGCCTCCAGACTGCAGACAACAGACCTGGACCCCAGAGTGATCTGAGCCTCCCGTGAGCTCTATGGGGCACCTGTTCCCTCGACCATGATACCTACCCAGCAGATATCCTCTTATTCGACAAAAGCACAAGGATCAAACAGTGAATTTTAAAAGTCCCACGAAGTAGAAAATCATTAACGTGATACATGCCTTAAACACTTGGACATAAAACATGTAGACAGATGTTCAATTACATATTTGCTGACTTTTTGGGAAAACAATCCCTCTTTGCTTTTAGATTTGGGGCTTTGCAGCCACTACACCCATGATGTCATTTCCGGCTTACTTAACTAGGCATGAGAACTCACAGGAAATATGCTGCAACAGCAGGTTCAGGCATTGTTGGAATTGTGACTTTTTTTCCCTTCAATCCGTTCTTGCTGTCTCACAGAAACATTTTAAGGGAAGATTTTAGTACCTTGCCTTTTTTGAGTCTTTCCAAAAATTCAACTGTTTTCATAAAAACAACAGCCTTCTTCCTGTTTGCACTCAGATGGCATTGTTTTGTGTACTAGTTAATTGCATGGTATAATTGCACCAGCTAGTGGGGCTAACCAACAGACTTGCAAACTAGAAACAACTCAGTGAGTGTATAACTCAAGCATGTGAGTGTGGGGAGCAGTCGTGAGGTGGGTCTTCCTGAAGAGTCTGTGATACTAGAAATTGGCTGATGGAGGCAGGTGAGGGGGTCACTTCTTCCCCAATCGATCTCATGCCAGGCTGTAAGCGGCTTAAAGACAGTACTATTCTCCTAATGTGAGGTGGGCAGGTGGTGAACAAACGGGATGGGAGGCAGCTCAAGCAGGCAGACTCCAGGGTTGATGAGGTCAGAAGGGCGGGAGGCTTGGGTGAGAAGGTGGTGAATGAGGTGGCTGAGGACCAATGCCCGATTTAGAGAGCCAGCAGTAAATCAGGAGCCCAGCCCTTCCATTGTGGTCCTCCGGCAACCGAGCTGTCTGCTCGTGATCAGTTCAGTGAATGTAAGGGCTCAGAGGAGAGGGAGACTCAGCTGGGCTCAAACAGCCTGACAAACATCATATCCATCCATTCAGTGCTCAGAGCAGCTCCAAGAGAGACCGTGGACAAGGAGCTCAGTGGACCCACCTGCCTGGGCTCCACCTGCAACTCCCAAGAGGGCAGGTGGCCGGTAGCTCTGAGGTTAGGGATGGCACAAGTGCTCTGGCTGGGGCTTCAGAGCCGAGCTCCACAGGAGGGAAAGCATGTGACACTTTTGGAACATCTGCTCTGAGCAAACAAAGAAGCAGACGCCAAGAGACAAGCTCCCCCCAGGATGGTGGGGTCCAAGGCAAGGAGCTCCCACAGGCAGTGATGCTGGGTGAGAATGGGGCCCCCATACCCACTTCCCTCACCCAACTATGCCTGCTCTGCTTTCTCATGAGTCCAGTTTAACCAAAGGGCCAGAGGGTCCCTCCCCTCCCTCCCCTAGGAAACAATCACTATTAACATGATAGCAACAGCTAACACTCCTGGACCTCTCACTGGTGCCAGGCATTTTTCTAAGTACTTTGAACAAATGATCACTCAGTCATTCCAAGGTTGAGCAGTGAGCCCCCAAAACATGTTCACATCCTGGAACCTGTGAACACCACCTTGTTTGGGGAAGGGTCTCTGCAGGCATAGTTATGCTAAGGGTCTCAAGATGAACTCTTCATGGATTACCTGGGTGGGTCCTGCATTCAGTGGTGAGTGGCATTATAGAAGATGGAAGAGAAGATGCATACACATAGGAGGTGATGTGAAGATGAGGCCAAGAAAGAGTGATGCCAGAGCCTGGAGCCTCCAGAAGCCAGAAGAGGCAGGAAGGGTCCTTTCTTGGAGCATCAGAGGGAGCATGACTCTGCGGACACCTTGGTTTTGAACCTCCACCTCCAGAACTGCAAGAGAAGAAGTAGTGGTTGCGTTAAGCCATCAGATTTGTGGTAACTGTTATATCATCCACAACAAACTATTCTAATCTCACTTGGCTATTTCCATGCGCATGAGTAAGAAGCAGTATCATCCAACCCTGTTATAAATATATTTCAAGTATAGATAGATAAATAGATAGATATGGTGTTCAGTCCCAAACACCTGCAAGCTGCTTTCTCAAAGAACTCAGTATTCCTCTTAATCAGATCAGGCTGCTATAACTGTACCACAGACTGGATAGTTTACAAAGAACAGGAATGTATTTCTTACATTTTCGGAGGTCTGAGATCAGGGCGTGAGCAGATCTGGGTTTGTTGTAGACCTACTTTCTGTTCACAGAACGCTGTCTTCCCACTGTGTCCTTACGTGGTGGGAGCTCTGAGGGGTCTCTTTAACAAGGGCACTAATCCCATCATGAGGTTGAACCCTCAGGACCTCGTCACCTCCCAGAGGTATACCTCCTACAACCATCCCAGTGGGGATGAGGCTTAACATTTGAACTTGGGGAACACAAAGAGTCTATGGCAGTATCTTAAAAGCATGAGACTGTTAAATTGTGTGTACCGTGGAGTGAACGCCATCTGCAAGTAGCTTATGCAGAACACGGGAGCTGTGGATGTGGCACATCCCTGGCTGTGGGCCGAGGGAGAGCACTTGTGCAATTTAGCCGTGAGCCTCCTGACTCTCATGTCCGAGACTGTCTCTCCTCCACACAGACCCAGACAAGCTATAATGTCAGGAGAGCAGAGAGTGATCCCACAGGCGTGACCTGGATTGGAGACCTGTCTCCACCACCTTCCAGAGGTATCACTCCTGACAAGCTCCTTGGCATCTTCCACCTCCAGTTCCCCATCTGTGATGAAGCCAATGACAGATCTGAGTCCCAGGAGGGCAGGAGGAGTGGAGCCTAAAAACAGCACCTTCCTGAGTACTTGGTCATAGTCACCATCCTGCACCAGGCGACTTGTCTCCCTCCAGCCCCTCGCAACATGCAGAGGATGTGGTGACTATTCCCTGCGTCTTGAATCCTGCTCACCAAGAGTTGTTTTATGGGAACCTGTGTTCCAGTCCCAACATCGGGTTGACGTGGAAGTTCATCACCTTGGGGTGGCAAAATAATTAAATTTCATCATTTGTACCCCCACTAATTTCTTGTTTTACACATCATAATTAAATAACTAATTATGGCATCCATAAGAGTGTGACAAATAAGCTTAAGAAATTGACAATGTTATGCCCTTGAAAGGTCGGTCCAGGACTCCATCTGCTCTGCCCCAAACAGGAAGCCTTGAACCCCAATTCTCTCCCCATATCTCCATGCCAGGCTTGTTTATCAGGGCCCTTCTCCCCAGAACCCCAGAGTTCAGTTAATTTCTCTTCTTAACTCATGGAAATGATGCTGTTGTTTGCATCAACTTTCATCTAACCTTAGCAGGGAGCACTGCTAAGAAAGTCTGGTGCAGAGGGCTTTAATCTGTGATGTGGCGGTGACAGTGGAAAGGGTGGATGGTTTGAAAGAAGCCAGCTGAAGAGTGGGCCCTTCAAAGTTCAAAGAAAGAGCCAACATCAAAAAAGTTATCTTTCCGTATCTGTGGCATTCACCATTTACAGCAAATATTGTTCCATTTGACGTTAACCTTCCTCTCAAACTTCCATTTTTAAAGGATGAAGGTACAGGTCCAAGTGTTGCCTCTGCTGTTTAACCTTTGCTGCAGGTGGCTGCGTGTGTCAAAGGTGAGGTCCCTCCTTCCTGCTGGATTTCCCAGTGGAAGATGGGCTGGGGGGTTTTCCTTTCTGCTCAAGGGAGAAACTGGTTAAAAGTCCAGCTCTAAAGCTGCCTGCCAAAAAAGGCACAGGAGAGGAGCACATCTGGGAACTTCCATCCATCATCATTCATCACACCACTCCATCACTTCTGCCCTACCGGTCTCAGAACCTTCTCACTGGCATCCGTGTCTTGTTAAAATCCCCTCTGCACACAGCAGGCAATGCAGGCTTTCCAAAATTCAACCTCATCATCACACACCTCTGTCTACAATCCTTCAGTGGCTTCTTGTTCCTCTGAGGAGGAAAACTGAGACCCAGGGGCTCCTTGCTCCTCCTTCAGGATCAAAGAAGTTGCAGAAACTGAGGGGTAATGCTCAGCTCTGGGCTTTGGTACCAGTAGGCGGAAACACCAAACACCC
Organism: Oryx dammah; assembly: GCF_014754425.2. NCBI lineage: Eukaryota > Metazoa > Chordata > Mammalia > Artiodactyla > Bovidae > Oryx > Oryx dammah. The sequence goes on along the minus strand of NW_024070194.1, from coordinate 27,013,025 downwards.
ACCAACCAGCAAACCTCTGACTGCTTTCTCTTTACTTCTTATTTTCTGGGCTGTATCTTCTATGCATAACTATTGGATCAAGTTCAGTCAATATTTACACTTTTCAGGCTATTTATCTTAAAATAGCCAGAGAGAAGAGGCAGTGGGTCTGCATCACAGATTGTGGGGTCTCTCATCAAATTCACTGTCTCCCTGGCCCCATTTTTCTCTCTGTAAAACTCCTCCAACTGAGAAGGTGCAAGCTTGAAATTAACTGGTCTTACGTGTGCCCTTTGAGCTCTTAGCTTTTGTGCAAGAGCTCATGTTCACAGTGATCTGTGGTTCTAATACAGATATTCAAGGTGACACAACTCCCTCTACATTGTGTTGACACACACATTCACATCGCTGAAAGCCCACTAAGTCCGCAGTAATGAATGACAGGTCTGTTGGTGGCAGAGATACATCGTTTTGCAAAATAAAGTCTCTGGTTCTTTCAAGACCACTCGTAAATGCAAATGTGTTCACCGTTCACTAGGATGTCAGATGCAGAACATGTTGTATCAGTCAATTAAAATATTTATCTCACTTCAGAGTACACAAAAATTAAGATACGATTTTTTTCAGGAAGAACAACTTGTATTTGTATTCGTATTCCTGGGTGTGTGTACTCAGGCACTTCAGTCGTGCCCAGCTCCTTGTGACAGTAACCCTCCAGGCTCCTCTGTCCATAGGATTCTACAGGCAAGAATACTGGAGAGTGTTGCCATAACCTCCCCCAGGGGATCTTTCCAACCCAGGGATCAAACTCACATTTCCTGTGTCTTCCGCGTTGCAGGGAGATTCTTTACTGCTGAGCCACCAGGGAAGCCCCATTCATACTCCTAAATACACAAATAACAGTGACAGCAGCTAAGATGCAATGGCTCTCCACTTGGTGTTGGTCCTTTTGCACATGGAAGCTCAGCTCCTCTTGTGCAAGTGGGAAACTGAGGTCCGGGGAGATGGTGTAACTGCTGAAATCCTTGGGCCCACAAACATGGGCTTCCTATCCACCTGCCCAGCTCATGCTGCCCCATGGGCATCCCTGCTGTGCCTCCCACGCAATCTGGTTGTTTTCAAACATGGTCAGCTGTGATCAAGCCAGAACACACAATACCCTAAATAAATAATTAGTCATGGGGCTTGAAGTTAAATCTTTGTTGATGACCTTCTCCTTGCTCTATGCATTTTTCAGTATTTAGCCCTTAGACAAATGTGTGTCTTTGTTGTTGAGGAATTAAATGTGATTATGAATTTATGACTCTTTGCAGGAGAGCCCATTTGTGCCTAAGCTGTTTCTGAGGGGTGGGTAAACAGGCAGATGCTCACCCGCTCCTGAGTCTCTGACAGTCAGAGTCAGTAGCTCAGACATGGGTCAGCACGGCCAGAGAGGAGCCCCATGGGGTGCACTGCTGACTACAGGGCGCTCTGAGTGGCCCTGTCAGAACCAGTCTTCACGATCCGGGGCAGCACAGAAGAGAGACAGCCTGCCGGATAACCCACCAACTGCTGGCCTCACTGAGCTCCCGCCAAGCACCTTATCCAAGCTCTGGACCATATGAGACATGGTCTTTTCCACAAGGGCATGCACGACAGGTGGGGTGCAAGGCACAAATGTGAGGCCAGGAGAGAGAGAACAAAGAAATAAAGATCTATTAACTACTGATGGCTAACCACTAACTGCTTACCACACGGCAAGACCTGCACCACACCTTCACCTCTATTTATCTCACCTTGATCTCATGAATGCTAAGTCACTTCAGTCAACTCTTTGCGATCCATAGACTGTAGCCCACCAGGCTTCTCTGTCCATGGGATTTCACAGGCAAGAATACCTGAGTAGGTTGCAATGCTCTCCTACAGGGGGTCTTCTCAAGCCAGGGACTGAAATTGTATCTCCTGAGTCTCCTGCAGGCAGATTCTTTACCCAGTGAGCCACCTGGGAAGCCCCAGGAAGGTGGAAAGCCCCAGGAAAGTGGGAAGCCAGGGAATTCCCTGGCAAACCTGCTCCCACTGTAATTAGCCTGGGTCGGTCAAATGAGGCCTCCAAACCTTAATGACCGTGTGTGATCACTGACCTGCTCTAAAACGGAACCTTACGATAAGAGGGTGCCCACATTTCCATCAGAGCTTGTTATTGTTGTCAGACAGACCTATTACCCAACATGAAACAGCCAGCAAAAATTGGATGGGAAAATGAATTTCTACTTCATAAATACATAGTACAAGCAGTTTCATTTTTTTTTTCCAAATTGCCTTATCTCGGCAAATTGTTTCTCCTTTCATGTTAAAAACCTATAGGCTGATTCTAATTTAATTATCACAAGTTTTTATTAGAATTATCGACAAAGGTCATAATTAGAATTCTGCAAGGGACATGGGACTGGGGTCACATTTGTCACTAGAACAAGCCTTTCATTCACTCTCACAGGCAGCTGCCCTGAGATGGGCAGTGGGTTACAGCATGTAACCCATGGGCAGACACTGTCCACCAATTCTGGTTGCCAAGAAATGTATTCCCTCCACTGAGATGGCTGATTTCTAGGGCCCCAGAACACAGGGCTACAACAAGGCTCCCTGAGGTTGGCCCCTGCAGGACCGTGTCAGCAACTGCTCACCCTCCTGGGGGCAGGCAGGAGGGGCGGGAGGCCCCGCCAGAGCAAGAGCAGGGCTGGCCCAGGAGGGGACCCCAGGCCCAAGCTGCTGGAAGACACCGAGGCTCAGCACTGGATGCACGGTCTAAGGAAACATCCAGTCCTGGGCCAGAGGTGGGGAACCAGGCTGGGGCTACAGAAGCAGGAAGCCGGAGGCAATAGAGATGGTGTCAAGGGGAGACCATGAGAGTCAGATATGAGCCAGTGGTTTCCGGGGCCAGAGCTTGGAACACTGCAGCTCCTGGAGACCTGTGGTTGCCCATGGGGCAGTGACTGGGAAGATAGGCAGCTGCCATCGCAGCCCTGGGCACGCTGACAGTCATTCCTTCATGCTTCCTTCCCTTTTCTCTCTTTCTTTTTCCCCTCCTCCACTCCCACCCTCCTTTCCTCTTGCCTCCATCTTCCCTCCATCCTTCTCTCCTTTCCAGGTCTTTCTCCCCTTCCTCTCCTCTCTGGTTCTCTGTGTATCTCTACCTGCCTCTGTCTCTCTCTCCCTCCTCCTCCTCCTCCCACTCCCACCATGATGAGAATCGAATCCTTACTGTCTGTAATCCTATACGACTGCCTGTCTCTCCAGCCTCCTTTCCCACTGCTGTCTCTCCTACCCAGCCCTCTGTCCACAGTGGCTGACATCCATCCCTCCCAAGGCATTTCAGTCTACCCAGTGTCCACTCAGCTCTTCCTTCCACTCAATAGCCTCTCACACTCTTCACATGACCACGTCCTCTGACCTTGGAGCTCATCACCTGCCCCTGTCTCTCACCCAGCAGGGCTCACCACACACCCCATCCTCAGGGACTGTTCCCCACTTCACGTGTATCAGGGCATCAGGTCCGTGTCCACTCTGGAAACCCAGCCTCCCCCAGCCCTGCTGTCCAGCCTGAGATGCCCTCTCACCTGGAAAACTTTTATTGTGTCAGGAAGGGTCCCAGGACCCTCTGGAGTTGAGAGGAGCAGTATCCACCTGTGGTTTGACATTGTCCCAGCAGCACTGTGGGCTTTTCTTTGGGGGGGGGAGGTGGCTGTCAAAACACCTGTAGGTGCTGAGATGGTGAATCTGTGATGCTTGGTGCCATTTCACTGGGTCCCCAAATATATCAAACAGCACTAAGTGCAATTTGCAGGTCGGTGACATATTCTGGGTGAAATGCCCACAGGGCCCAACACTCATGGGTCTGCATAGGTACCTGTAAAGCTTCCTCAGTCCCTCTGATCACCTGAACGACCAGAAAGCAGCCTTCATTCTCCTGACTAAGGGTGAAATACTGCCCCTTGGCACTGTGGTTCCAGTGGCTGGTTTTTTCCTGTTCCTGCCATGTCACCTTGACTCTGGTGGCACCTGTGATTTAGAATCGTGTGCTCAGCTCAGCACAAGTGAACTTTCAAGGCATATACAGTCTCTGTGTTGTGAGAGCCAGATGGGATTTTTATTGACTTGTGCCACTGCTGAGCATAATTAGACAGAGGAGGCAAGAAACCACAGTTGTGGGAGAAGCCAGACAGCAGGCAGGGAAGCAGGGGGCCCAGGAGAGGAGACTGTGGGTGCTCTCAGCTAGGGGCAGACCCGAAGGCCCCAGGTGGCCAGGGTGACTCCTCAGTCCAATGTGCACCGTGAGTCACGGGAGAAGGCTCCAGGACCATGGACAGGTCACCAATTAGGTCAGCTCCCCCACTGGGAGTTGGTAGGTGCAGTTTAATCTGAATTCCGGGGTCCCACAGCTGTGCCCTCCCTGGCAACCTTCCAAAGACAGGCAACTCCTGAACCTCTTCTTGTGCAGGGCAGGCAGACAGAGAATTCTCCTATGCTGGCTGTCCTTGGAGAGCTCGGCATGGGGGAAGCCCCATAAAGCACCCACACGCCTTGTTCTCCAGGCGCCCCTGCCTCTGGGATCCACCCCCTAGGCCTCTTCACAGTGCACTAAAAGCACTTCTGTCTCCCTTGCCTTGATTTCTTTTTTCTGCATTCATTTTTAATACAGGAAAATGTACAGAGTAAGAGTACAGGCATCCCATGATCATGACCCGGAATCAACAAACATTAACAGTCTGTCACTCTGGTTTTCTCATCCTGCCCCAGACACAGCCACTATTATGGAAGTGGTGTGCATCTTTCAACTTAATGTTGCAATACTTTGCATATAAATAAACATGAGAAAATATATGTGTGTATATATAAACTATATGCTGCTGCTGCTGCTGCTAAGTTGCTTCAGTCGTGTCCAACTCTGTGCAACCCCATAGACGGCAGCCCACCAGGCTCCCCCGTCCCTGGGATTCTCCAGGCAAGAATACTGGAGTGGATTGCCATTTCTTTCTCCAATGCATGAAAGTGAAAAGTGAAAGTGAAGTAGCTCAGTCGTGTCTGACGCTTAGTGACCCCATGGGCTGCAGCCTACCAGGCTCCTCCGTCCATGGGATTTTCCAGGCAAGAGGACTGGAGTGGGGTGCCATTGCCTTCTCCATAAACTATATAGTATATGCATTTACTCATGCACTTTGAAAAGTGAATGTGAAAGTGTTAGTCGTTCAGTTGTGTCCAACTCTTTGCAACCCGTGGACTGTAGCCTGACAGGCTCCTCTGTCTATGGGATTCTCCAGGCAAGAATATTGGAGTGGGTTGCCATGCCCTCCTCCAGGGGATCTTCCTGATAGAGGGATCAAACCTTGGTCTCTTTCATTGCAGGCAAATTCTTTACTGTTTGAACCACCAGGGAAGCCCATGGACTTTACAAGCTTGTAAATATATTAAAGTGCAGGTTCTGTGTATATGTGTACATATAAATTAATGAAAAGTACATGGCACTGTTTTATTTTTATCAGATATTTGTTTTTTAAAATTTATTTAACTGGAGGCTAATTACTTTACAATATTGTATTGGTTTTGCCATACATCATTGTTTAATTTGCATAAATGGTATCACACTGTACTGACTTTTGGAGCTTGTTTTTCTCTCAATCTTGTGTTTTTGAGGCTGGTCCACACTGACATATATTGCAGGGGAGCTGGCCAAGTTTCAGGTGAGGCATGGAGCTTCAGACTGACAAGCTGGCCCATGACTTCAGATGCCAGTCTCAGGTTCAAGGTTCTAAGGGCCTCCCTCACTCTGATCACCTGCTGCAAGTCCTGGGCTTCCCAAGAATTCCTCCCATTTGATAACTGACTGGAACATCTCATAGAACTCAGGAAAGCACTATATTTACAATTACTGTTTTATTGTAGCAAAAGGATAGGAATAAGAAGCAGCCAAAGGGAGAGAGGCAAAGTCTGGGAGGGCGCACACAGGAAGCCTCTGGCTGTCTTCTCCCCAGGAGGTTCTGCGCAGTTACCATCCCCAGCTTTGACATACAACGATGCTCCAGAATACAGCCAAGCGGGGAAGGTCACCCAGCCCCAGTGTCCAGAGTCCTCGCTGAGCCCTGATCAGACTGTCTGCACAGCTGACTTTAGTCTCAACCCCTCCTGAAGGCTCAGGCTGACACTTCCAGTCTCCAGTCCCCCAGAGGTAGGAGCTGATTCAGTGTACCTCAAAGGCCCCACCATGCCTCACACCATGGGGCTGTTTGGTGGTCAAAGGTCCAGCAAACAAGTATACTCCCATTGGGCAGGATGTCTCAGAGGCCTGGGGGGTCACCTTTGGCATCCAAGGTCAAAGCCCAGATCCCTCTTTGGGCAAAGTTCCTCTTAACCTCACACATAAGTCTAGGTCCTTCGCTCTGACCTCTGATTGGTGTTTGTCACCCAGGCTTTCCCATGATGCTGGATCGTCACATGCACATCACCTCCCTGGGACCCCTCTGCAGGCCTCAGTGTGATGGCTGTTTCCTCAGACAAGCCCCACTATCCCAGGACACACGTGTCTCAGATGGGTTCCTCAGTCCCCCTCCATCACAATTAATCTGAAATGCATCTTCCAAGTACATGTTTCTGGTCCCATTCTAGCCCTCTGGGAGATGGTGACCAAAAGTCTGTATTTTAATAAATGCCACAGGCCAGCCTGATGTTTACCACACATTGAGAACATTACCACACATTACCCTCTCCAAGTCAAAGATTCAGTTCAGTACAGTTCAGTACATTTCAGTCGCTCAGTCGTGTCCAACTCTGTGCAACCCCATGAATTGCAGCATGCCAGGCCTCCCTGTCCATCACCATCTCCCAGAGTTCACTCAAACTCATGTCCATCAAGTCAGTGATGCCATCCAGCCATCTCATCCTCTGTCGTCCCCTTCTCCTCCTGCCCCCAATCCCTCACACCATCAGGGTTTTTCCAATGAGTCAACTCTTCGCATGAGGTGGCCAAAGTACTGGAGTTTCAACTTCAGCATCATTCCTTCCAAAGAAATCCCAGGGCTGATCTCCTTCAGAATGGACTGGTTGGATCTCCTTGCAGTCCAAGGGACTCTCAGGAGTCTTCTCCAACACCACAGTTCAAAAGCATCAATTCTTCAGCAATCAGCCTTCTTTGCAGTCCAACTCTCACTTCCATACATGACCACTGGAAAAACCATAGGCTTGACTAGACGGATCTTTGTTGGCAAAGTAATGTCTCTGCTTTTCAATATGCTATCTAGGTTGGTCATAACTTTCCTTCCAAGGAGTAAGCATCTTTTAATTTCATGGCTGCACTCACCATCTGCAGTGATTTTGGAGCCCAAAAAAGAAAGTCAGCCACTGTTTCCACTGTTTCCCCATCTATTTCCCATGAAGTTGATGGGACCAGATGCCGTGATCTTCGTTTTCTGAATGTTGAGCTTTAAGCCAACTTTTTCACTCTCCTCTTTCACTTTCATCAAGAGGCTTTCTAGTTCCTCTTCACTTTGTGCCATAAGGGTGGTGTCATCTGCATATCTGAGGTTATTGATATTTCTCCCATCAATCTTGATTCCAGCTTGTGCTTCCTCCAGCCCAGCGTTTCTCATGATGTACTCTGGGTATAAGTTAAACAAGCAGGGTGACAATGTACAGCCTTGACGTCCTCCTTTTCCTCTTTGGAACCAGTCTGTTGTTCCATGTCCAGCTCTAACTGTTAGTTGACTTCCATCAGAATTTTGTTAACCTGGCCCCTGCATAACGCTCAGGTGTTCAGTGACCAGCTCTTTCCACCTCCATTGATCATTCCCATCATCGATTCTGGTCCCAGGTTTGGAAAATGACACAAAGATAAACATGCGCCCTCAGTGTAAAGGGATTCCCTATTTCTCCAATAAGAGGTTATCCCCAAGCATACTTTGACCAACTTGGGTAGAAAAACTCCTGGAATAAGATGAAAAAGCCCAGTGACTGTTAATAATATTTAAGTAATCGGCTTAAGCACATATGTACACTTGAATCAAATAGAGAATGTTACTTTGGAAGCATTCACTTTTCAGTCTCGCATTTGATCAGTTTACTCAAAGTCTTTGTCTTTTACCTCTGTGACTCTCTGTCTCTAGGGCTACCGTATGAATCATGTGATACACTTTGTCAGAGGACAGCATTTTGTCTTTCATCTCAGATGCTGGCAATTGAGTACTTTTTGACTCCACATATGAATGTTTATAGAAACTACCTTTCAAGCCAAATACTCATTTATATGATATAAGGATGGTTTGTTTTTCTTATAAGGATATATCAGTTATCTTCAGAATAACTAGTCCCTGTTTTGTTGTTTACAATGTTTCCTAAAAGGCCCACAAGAGCACACAATGCTTGGAAGTGTGAAGCCCTACCCACGGAATAATTGCCCAATTTGTGCTCAATGTTCCTGATTGCTATAAAGGAAAATCTCCAACTCCAGTTCTGACTAACCTCTCCATGGAGTTTGGGAAAGGAAGATGGTGGCAGAACCACGCCCTGTGTTCTTCTCTGTGCTGCACTAGTTTTTACTTATTTCATATAATTTTGAATTGTTACAAAGTTCCATCCATTTAACAAAAGTTATCAAGCAGATGAGGGTCTGCGCACCATGTCACGTGAAGCCCCTGCCTCAGATCTCTGGTAACAAGGAGATGAAAAAGAACACTGGTGTCCTGGAGCCTAAACCCCTGCCTGGGCAGACATTAAAGCACTCTCATCATATGACTGACTACCTGCGGGAGAGATGCACTCTGAAAACAATCATTGAACCTGCTTCCAAAGTGACCAACAGCACCAATTCTGATAAGAGAACAAAGAGTGTTCCAGAAGCACACACGTATAAGTCCAGAGGAAACATTTAGTCAACAATGGTCTCTCATTCAAAAGCAGTAAGTACTGAAATACATGCCAAGGGCATGTATAGAACATTTATTCTCGCCACTCATTGTTCGCGTCACTTTGTATTGTGCAGTCTGCCTCCCCCAAGGAAACATCCCAACTGAAGTAAGAAGGTAAGACCAGCAGAAAGTCATTCTAAAAGGACCCCGAGGCTGAAACTTTGTTTTTAAGACACTTGCCCCTCACTCCCCAACCAACCAACCATGATTGCCTGTATTTGCATTTTAATAGTTACCCTAATTCCAAACTTAAAATTATAGACTTTTCCCAGCTGCTTTTTAAATGCTACATTATAATTTTGAGGACGCATCATACGTAATTACATTTAATAGACAGAGAATTGATGGAAACACTTGGCTGGAACAAAGAGCCCAGACCTAATTTTGTAAACATGTTATTGTACAGTAACCCCCAATGAGTTTGTTCTTAAATCTTCTAATTAATTCTTAATTAAAAAGCTCAAAGATGCTATTACACTTGTTGTTGTAAATGGCAATCTCATACAAGTAGAAACGGCCGAGCAGAGCAGACAAATATCTCCCATTAAGATCAGCGTTAATGAGAACTGCTGCGCTCAGAGTGTCTGAGATCAGAACAGGAGCAGAAACCACCATGGAGGGGAGCCATTGATGGCAGCTTGGTTTTTTTCTTAACTTGCAGAGATATGTGTACATGGAGTGTGATGAGTTTGTATACGACAAGCTGTCCAAACCTTTATTTAAACACATCCTTCTTCCACCCTTTCCAATATCCAGCTAAATATAGTCTGAGCATTCCACGGTGAATTATATTTAATACTTTCATGAGCCAGAGAAGCCTTTGCTTCCTGCCATGATGAATCTCTCTCCTATTCAAATGCCATCCTGACATGATATCGAAGCGCCCCCTTCTGCACTGCCCCCGTACCAGCAGACCAAGTACCCGTTTGAACCTGTCTGTCTATCCATCCAGTCCCGCAAGAGTTTGGTGGCAGTGCAGTCACTGAAATGCTGCATTTCTCTAGGGATCTGGGTGATGCTACAAATGGGAAGTTATTAATAGTGCCCCAAACAGCAAGTGTCTCTTTCCAATGTAATCTCTTAATAACAGGAGGGAAAGAGTTTCAGGCAAGACCAGATGGTTCTCCTTACCTATAACTCAGCCATGACAAGGACATCACTGGAGGGGCGTCCTTTGCCCACCCAGGTGCTCAGGGATCGAGCCACTCGGGGGACTGTAATTTGGAGGCTATGGGGCCATGTTTTCTGGCTGTCCTTGTTGTGGCTCAGTCTCTCAATCATGTCCGACTCTTTGCAGCCCCGTGGAATGCAGCACACCTGGCTTCCCTATCCTTCACCTTTTCCCAGAGTTTGCTCAAACTCATGTCCATTGAGTTGTTGATGGCACCCAACCATTTCACCCACTGTTGTCCCCTTCTCCTGCCTTCTGGCTGCACTTTTAAGTTAAAAGGAAAAGTGTCCACGGAGGCCACTGTTATTGTTCTCAAAAAGGCAAGATCTATAAAATACGTATATATCATTCTGTGTGGATTTATTTCTTCTCTTCCAATTTCCCAAAGAAATGAGCTCATGGCAGTCACAAATTTTGCTGTAAGGTCCCTCAGAAGGAAAGTTTCCTTGGTGGCTCAGAGGATAAAGAATCTGCCTGCAATGCAGGAGACCTGGATTTGATCCATGGATCTGGAAGATCCTCTAGAGGAGGAAATGGCAACCCACTCCAGTATTCTTGCCTGGAGAAGCCCATGGATAGAGGAGCCTGACGGGCTGCACTCCCTGGGGTCGCACAGTGTCGGACTCGACTACCCTTCTCCTCCTACCCTCAATCTTTCCCAGCATCAGCGTCTTTTCCGATGAGCCAGCTCTTCACATCATATGGCCAAAGTATTGGAGCTTCAGCTTCAGCATCAGTCCTTCCAATGAATATTCAGGGTTGATTTCCTTTGGGGTTGACTGGTTTGATCTCTTTGCTGTCCAAGGGTCTCTCAAAGAGTCTTCTCCAGCACCACAATTCAAAAGCATCAATTCTTCGGTGCTCAGCCTTCTTTATGATCCCACTGTCCCATCCGTATATGACTACTGGAAAAATCATAGCTTTGACTAGGTGGACCTTTGTCAGCAAATGATGTTTCTGCTTTTGAACATGCTGCCTAGGTTTGTCATAGCTTATCTTCCAAGGAGCAAGCATCTTTTAATTTCATGGCTGTAGTCACTCTCCACAGTGATTTTAGAGCCCAAGAAAATAAAATCTGTCACTGGCATGACATAATATTCTTTTTGCCAAGATGTAAGCTCTACTGTGGAAAATTCGGAATACCAGGCCACCTGACCTGCCTCTTGAGGAACCTATATGCAGATCAGGAAGCAACAGTTAGAACTGGACATGGAACAACAGACTGGTTCCAAATAGGAAAAGGAGTATGCCAAGGCTGTATATTGTCACCCTGCTTATTTAACTTATATGCAGAGTACATCATAAGAAACGCTGGCTGGCTGAAGCACAAGCTGGAATCAAGATTGCTGGGAAAAATATCAATAACCTCAGATATGCAGATGGTACCACCCTTATGGCAGAAAGTGAAGAACTAAAAAGCCTCTTGATGAAAGTGAAAGAAGAGAGTGAAAAAGTTGGCTTAAAGCTCAACACTGAGGAAACTAAGATCATGGCATCTGGTCCCATCACTTCATGGGAAATAGATGGGGAAACAGTGGAAACAGTGTCAGACTTTATTTTGGGGGGCTCCAAAATCACTGCAGATGGTGATTGCAGTCATGAAATTAAAAGACACTTACTCCTTGGAAGGAAAGTTATGACCAACCTAGATAGCATATTAAAAAACAGAGGCATTACTTTGCCAACAAAGGTCAGTCTAGTCAAGCCTATGGTTTTTCCAGTGGTCATGTATGGATGTGAGAGTTGGACTATAAAGAAAACTGAGCACCGAAGAACTGATGCTTTTGAACTGTGGCGGTGTAGAAGATTCTTGAGAGTCCCTTGGACTGAAAGGAGGTCCAACCAGTCCATCCTAAAGGAGATCAGTCCTGGGTGTTCATTGGAAGGACTGATGCTAAAGCTGAAACTCCAGTACTTTGGCCACCTCATGCGAAGAGTTGACTCATTTGAAAAGACCCTGATGTTGGGAGGGATTGAGGGCAGGAGGAGAAGGGGATGACAGAGGATGAGATGGCTGGAAGGTATCACTGACTTGATGGACATGAGTTTGAGTAAACTTCAGGAGTTGGTGATGGACAGGGAGGCCTGGCGTGCTGCAAGTCATGGGGTCACAAAAAGTCGGACACGACTAAGCGACTGAATTAACTGAACTGAAGCTCTACTGAGTGTACCCCAGCCAACAAATTCCTATATATCCTGGCTTCTTCCCTACCTCTTCAGAACATGGTATTCAGAGCTCCTGAGTGGCTGTCTCCTAGACTAGAGTCCTCAGTGAGACCCCAAATAAAACTCAAATCCTCAGCTCTCATGGCATGTTTTTCTTTAGGCTGACACTGGAAAACACAGGACCCAGTTATGCCAATGAGAAGTGGGGGTTTATAGGCACTGGTTGCTCAGAAGCCTGGGTCTGAGTCCCGGCTTCACCTATCTCTGTTTTCCAGAAAAACAAAGCTTGTTCCTTCTGCCTCCCGGTTTGCCTGTGCATCGTGTGTATGAAAGAGCTGTGAAGACTGCAAGTCGCTACTGCAAATGCTGGTTATTTTTCAGTAAGAAAAAAATTCTTAATGGCCAGCAGCAGTTACATAAATAAGTCTAGGTAACGTAAGAGCTGTGCAGAAATTAACTTCTTGTAAATTCCTCACAGGTTCCCAGTGGCCTCAGTCCACAGGAAAGCTTATCTTCCTGGGTTTTGAGGTCACTTCCAGTCCTTGGCTCCCCAGTTGGTGATTTCTCTTTCCAAAGGTTCCTATTTTTAGCTGTTTTCACAAGGGCACCCGGAGGCAAGTATTATACAGAAACCACCACGTTCCACCTGTGATACTCCACACCTGCAGGTCGCAAAGTTAACTTCCATATAAAGTGTGTGTGCATGGTGGGGGGCGGGCAGTGCTGGCTAAGTCAACTGATGGCCTAAATCAATTGCTTTGCAACTGAGTCAAAGCAATGCTGAGACTACTCAGCCCTTTTCTTAAGCATCGTTCTCATGCATTCCAGGAGCACCTCACAGTTAATATGTGAATCACAAACCATCCCTATGTATGTGGAGACTTGGTTTCTATCTCTGGGTTGGGAAGAGCCCTCGGAGAAGGAAATGGCAACCCACTCCAGTATTCTTGCTTGGATAATCCCATGGACAGAGGAGCCTGGTGAGCTACAGTCCATGGGAATGCAAAGAGTCAGAAATGACTGGGTGACTAAACAACAACAAATCCTCATCTATTCAGAAAACAAGAGATTGGTGGCTTGAAGAAAGGTGCTATGTTAGAAGAAATAAAATCAGTTTCCTTACCAAAATCTTATCCTTCAAATGTGCTCCCTTCCCAAACAGACATGCCCAGCCTCAGTCAAAATTCCCAAGCAATGACTATAATCTTATTTTTTTCCTGTGAAAAATAGAATCACCAGGAAAGACGTAAACCAGTATCTTGATTTCTTTCCCCTTCCAATGCCAATCTCTCATTTTCCTTGGAATCTATTCTCTTAAAATTCTCCTAAATCACTCACTTTTGCCTTCTTCCTCAGCTGAGCCAGCTTCCCACATCTGCAGTTTAGCACCTGTCTCTCTCTCTGACCCTCCCATGTCCTGGCAAGCTCCACCCTTTAGTGACACCTCATAGATACTTGAACCCAAATTATCTAGGTCACTGCAACCCTGTGTTCCTGGGCTATGACCCATAGCTTTGAAATTTGAAATAGGAATCTCAGCAATTCTTAAGGTATAACCTTTTCAAGGGCTTCCCTGGTGGCTCAGACGGTAAAGCGTCTGCCTATCTGCCTACAATGTGGGAGACCTGGGTACGATCCCTGGGTCGGGAATTTCCCCTGGAGAAGGAAATGGCAACCCACTCCAGTACACTTACCTGGAAAATCCCATAGATGGAGGAGGCTGGTAGGTTACAGTCCATGGAGTCACAAAGAGTTGGACACGACTGAGCGACTTCACTTCAACCTTTTCAAGGGTTCCACCAAGCAGGACTGAGAGCTGGGTGAGTTTTCACTAAGATCAGCCTAAATCTCTGGCTTCTAAACACTGAAACACTGTACATGCTCCAGTATGCCCAGCTGGCATCTTGGTTCCCAAACGCGGGATGTTTTTGTTTGTTTTTAAGTTAATGCTACTCCAGCCTTCTCCCAGTGGAGATCCTGTAAGGTCATTACTAGCCAGCCCTCAAGGGACATTCTGGAATCTAAGTCTAAAAGAAATCAATGCTTCTTCATGCCATGGCTGTCATTAAATCCAATATCCTATTCAACAATGCAGCAACCATTCTAAGGAACCACTGTATTTAGTAGATCACAAAGATTACAAGAGTCACTTACTCTCTACCTTCTGGACTCTCCATGAGGGAAGTCGGACTAACAATTTCTAAGCTGCAACTGTCTCTCTAAAGAGTCTTCTCCAGCATTACAGTTCGAGAGCATCAGTTCCTCAGCACTCAGCCTTCTTTATTGTCCAACTTTCACTCTTCCTGAATATTTATTGGAAGGACTGATGCTGAAGCTAAAGCTCCAATACTTTGGCCACCTGAGATGAAGAACTGACTAATTGGAAAAGACCCTGATGCTGGGAAAGACTGAAGGCAAAAGGAGAAGGGGGGCAGCAGAGGATGAGATGTTTAGATAGTATCACCAACTCAAAAGACATGAGTTTGAGCAAACTCCAGGAGATAGAATGCTTCCCTGGTGGCTCAGATGGTAAAGAATCTGCCTAAAATGCAGGAGACCTAGATTCAATCCTTTGATCAAGAAGATCTCCTGGAGAAAAGAAAGACCACCCACTCTAGTATTCTGGCCTAGAGAATTTCATGGACAGAGGAGCCTGGTGGGCTACGGTCCTCAGGGTCACAATGAGTCAGACACGACTGAGTGACTAACACGTTCACTTCTCACTGGCTTCCAGGAGATAGTGGAGGACAGGGAAGCCTGGCATGCTGCAGTCCATGGGGTCACAAAGAGTCAGACACAACTTAGCAACTAAACAACAATTGTCTCTCTAGAGCCAAGGGCTCACCTGTGAAGGACCCCACTGTGTGCAAGTGGATTAACCTGAAGATGCGGGCAAGCGCAAAATATGGGTACATCAAGTCATCATTATCCATGGACTTGCACCATCACTGGAGGTAAAATGCACATTAGTTTTTGGTGCCTAGCAACAATAGGCACCAAATAGAAGAGTATTTTTCTCCTCTGTCAAGACTTCAATATTTTAGCCCAATGACCTATGAAAAATAAAGGCCAGAGTTTCTGACTGTGCCAGCACTGTGCATCTTTTATGTGTTAAATTGATGGCTCCCCACGATAGCACTAGAACATGGATAGTATCACCTTCCTGCCACAGGGAGAGTTGATAACATTCCCAGGGGCTGTGGTCTGAATGTTTATTTCCCCCAAAATTCTTATGTTAACATTACTGAACTAAGACATCAGGAGGTGGGGACCTTGGGATGATTAGTTCAGGAGGGTGGCACACTCCTGAATGAGATTAGTGCCCTTATAGAAGAGACCCCAGAGAGCTCACAAACCCCTTCCTCCACATGAGGGCACAATGAAAAGACAGTCATCTATGAACCAGGAAGGGGGTCTTGCCAGATGCCAAACCTGCAAGCACCTTGATCTTGGATTTCCCTAGACTTCAGGAATACTGCTTGTTGTTTATAACCTGGTCTGGTATTTTGTTATAGCAGCCTGTATGGACTAAGACATCAAGCCCCTAGCCAGCAAGAAGCAGAAGCAGAAAGGCACTAGCCAGTCAGGAGCAGTTTTACTTACTAGGGGACCCAGGAGTCTCCAGTGCTCATCCTAAAACACCCACCTAAGAAGCACTTAATTTGCCTCACTGACAAAATGCACAGCCTGGGTGTAAACCTGCAAGTTCCCTTCACACACTCAGTCTACCAAACCAAACAGGAGCCAAGTGAAACATCATGTTGAGGGGCCCCAGAGGGAGGGGCCAAGCCAACCCTGCCATGGCCAGGTCCCCAGCCTGTGAACCTCCAAAGGTGCTCCCACAGCCAGAGTCTCCTCTCAGAAGGCCCACAGTGACCTGGAGGCAATGCCCTTGACTGCCCCTCAAAATGAATTAGAAGCAGTGCCCTTGGTTGATGGGTCTCTGACTTTTCCCATCAACAGTCACAAGACTGGGGAAATCAGAAGGAGTCACTTCTTGGGAAGAGGTGGGACACCCTCCAGCAAGGTGCAAAAGCAGAGCTAGTGAACCAAGGAGAGACAACAGATTTCCTTCCTTCTGATCCCCTACAGTGATCTCCAGGAACTTCATCACTCTGGGGATAATCGACTGTGAGTTCATTGATTAGAAGAGGACTGTTCTCACCTGACGGAGGCAGCAGTCCTCCATGGGGGAAAAAGAAAATGTTTTCTCGTGGATCGTGCAGAGCTGCTCCAGAATAAATAAAACACAGCTGAGGGATGAAGTAATGACAGCTTTTGTCTTCAACTGGAAGGGCATCATTATGCAGGAATAATTCATGGCTTGGTACTGTCAGTCCTAGTTACGTGACGCTCAACTGTCAGGCTCTATGAGACAAGACTCCACTTGAACTCTCGTGTACTTCCCTCGATTTATTTAGGTCCCTGAAATACTGAGGGATTACCAATTGTCACTTATTCAACAAGGGCCTTAACTAGCTTAACTTTGGTTTAGCTCATCAGAAAGACAGCTTCTGCCTCCAAGACCGACGCTTGGAGGAATTCAATACGCTTTGACCCCAAAACGTTGACTCAAGTTACATCAAGATTTAATCGTATACAAAAGAGTATCACAGTTTCTTTTCCAGAAAAGCAAAGCTTTTCTCTGCCTGCAATCCATGGATAAAATGCTATACTCTCCGTTGTAGAAAAGGAATGAATTACAGCAGGAATTGGGAATG
This sequence comes from Oryx dammah, assembly GCF_014754425.2. Lineage (NCBI taxonomy): Eukaryota > Metazoa > Chordata > Mammalia > Artiodactyla > Bovidae > Oryx > Oryx dammah. Next base: position 26,996,058 of record NW_024070194.1, on the reverse strand, counting down.
AAAGTGCATTTTCATTAGCCTCTCTTGGATGCTGGGGAAATACTGGTTGAGCAGGAAATGTCTATTGGAGTTGCACTGAAGAAATACATTTTCATTTACTGCCCATTCTAAGGATGGGAGCTCTCCATTCTGCTAAGAGGCTGAGTGCTTAGGGCTTAAAGAGGTGCCTTTTGTTTCTCTCAGATATTTCCAAAGCAAGTGGCCTTTCCAACAACCGTAAAGGGTCATTCTTCCAGTGCTCAGCCACCTGCTACCAGGCCCTGCATGGGAGCAAAACCCACTTGCTTGTCTTTCCACAGGCTGGGGTGCAGCTCCCATTCTGAAATGTTCAACATCCACTCTGTGCCAGACACTGTGCACCATTCGTCAGCTGCCAGTCACAGGAACTCTCAATCAAACTAGCAGGGACAAAGGAAATAAACTCACATGGCCAGAAAACTCTGGGACTGCAGGCCCATCTAAGTCTATGTGTTTGAGAATTCCCTCAAATCCAGCCTCCATCTTAAGAGGACACCAGCTGATAATCCAAGGAGAGGTCCAGGGCTGCCTAGTCAGGTGTGCATTCCAGAAATGACTGGTTAGTATAGATCATGTGAGCGTCCTGAGCTGATTGGCTTGGTCCAGTCTGGGTCATGTACCCATCCCTAAGGGAGGATTGGGAGATTGCTCTGGATCAAATGTACTCCCTGGGCAATGGGGGCCCCGCTAGCCAAGAAGAAAGCAATGGGAAGCAGGCAGCACCAGCCAATGCACATTAGAATTTGCATCCTAAGGGCCCAGTGCCTCTTACAGGTGACAATATCAGCCCAGAGAAGTGAACTAACTGACCCAGGTCACAGAGCTGGGGACTGGCGAGTCCAGCATCAAATGAGGGCTGTGTGGGCTCACTCACAGTCTATCCAGCAGGTAACACCTTTAGTTCTGGATTCCAAACCCTACTAATGCCGTCGACACATAACACTTCAGAACAGTGTAGAAGACTGAAGCTTCAAAGGCGTTGATAATACAGGCCCATTTACAACCCCACATGGACAAATTGCCCTGGGAAAAATCTCTCTCCCAGACAATGGAGAGTGTGACAGCAGGGCGGGGCTCTATTTAAAGGCCTCAGAAGTTGGAGGAGAAAGGAATTTGGCAGCGGGCAGATCCCATGTGTTAGAGCATGTGAGTTTGGGGTGTCTACCCCTGTGCAAAGACTTCTGGAGGTTCAGGTCTGGACTTATGTGTTGCTCTTGTTCATTCCCTAAGTTGTATCTAACTTGCGACCCCATGGACTATAGCACACCAGGCTTCCTTGTTGTCTTTCAATATCTCCTGGAGTTCGCTCAGATTCATGTCCACTGAGTCAGTGGTGTTATCTAACCATCTCATCCTCTGCTGCCCACTTCTCCTTTTACCTTCAATCTTCCCCAGCTTCAGAGTCTTTTCTAATGACTGATGTGACAAGCTCTAAAACAAGAATACGTCAAGGAGTAGGTCCTCCCTGAAGAGCCAGGACCCAAAGCTGAGCTGTGAGTAGTGACCAGAGGAAGGGAGGGGGCACGTGCCAGGAGCTCTGGCTAGAGATCAGGAAGAGAGAGATGGTAATGGGAAAAACGAAGTTGCCCCAGCAGAGGAGGGCAGCACAGGACAGCTTCCCAGAGGACAGGAGAAGAATGTGGACAAATGATACACTGAACATGACCAAAAAGCCAGGAATATAAAGGCAGATTTGACAGCAGGAGAGACAAGCCTTGGTGAGTAGTTACTTGGTAGACACATGTTTATAAATACCTGTGACCATGTGGTCTTAGATTCCATTCTCGGTATACAGTAGAATGTTCCTAGAGCTGCCACGAGAAGAGTGGAGACAGGAAGAGGGTGAGTGGATCTATGCCTGAGTGGATCTATGCAGCTCAAGGCAATGGCAAGAGGAGCTCGTAATAGCCCCCATGAGAGTGAAGCCCAGCCTGAAGCAGGCTATTAGGATTGCACTAAACCCAAGGTTACCTGTGCCCATCGCTGGCCCTCCCTCCCATGATCCACCTTCAAAGCCCAATAGGTCCCCCAAGCTAGGAGCTCTTCTCCAAAGGCACCTCCTTTCCTTCCTGTTGGGATCCCTGGTGCTCAGAGGAAGGGGATACAACACCTGACCAGCCCCTGAGTTTAGCCAGTCCATGGTTCTCTGAGGAAGAATGATCAAGCCCACAGTCTGTGCCCGAGATCACGCTCCCTGGATATTTTCTTTCCATGGAAAAGCTAGAGCAACCATGCCTTCACTGGGTGGATTTTCCTGGAAACAGTCACCCTCTTCCTGTCTCCACTCTTCTCGTGGCAGCTCTAGGAACATTCTACCTTTCTTTTCACCCCATTGCTATTTATTCCTTCCAATCAAGTGTTACAGAAACAGTCTCTTCCAGCTGTATTTACTGTGCTTACAAGCCATTGCTTGGACTGGGAAAAGTCTGAACCTGCGAATTCACTTTGCAGAGCAGACGGATGTAATAGTTACAACGTTCCTGCCTGAGAGGGAAATGTTTAGCTTAAATAAGAGAATGAGGCTGGCAGGATATCCACAGGACTGGGATCATTGCCTGGCTCTTGGGTGGAGAGGAAGCTGCCGATGGTACCAGCTGGCCCCCTCGTACTCTTAGGAGCTGGTGATGTATGATTAGGGAGTGCTAAGGACCACGGATGTCAGGACGAGTCTTTTCTGTTGGAAAAAGAGCTGTGACTCCAGCTCTTCTTGGTGGTTCAGGGACGCTGCAGCTTTTGCTGCCACGCTGCCCCCCTGAATCAGGGCAAGCACGACCAAATGAATCTGCTGCAATCATATCCCTATTATTTTTCTGTATCTCCAATTTATTCAGGGAACACGAGAGATATTTAACAATTACTTAGCAGCCTTCTTTACAAAAGGAGAGGATGAATACAGATAACACTGGAAAAGATTATTGAGAGCAGAATATTGAATTATCTGTGCCTGGGAGATAGCACATGAATAATGCATCACCCCACCTCAGATAGCGTCCCCTCCAAGGCCTGCTGGGCTGAGTACGGACAGAGGGGTAGGGGATGTGTTGACATTTTGGCCCCCCACCCATTTTGCAAAATGTGCAGAGTTCCACATGGAACTTGCCATGTCAATGTAGCTGCATGTCAACCTTGGTGCTTTTCTGCAGAGCATGTCTAATTTTTGCATGGCTGTGGGCAGTAATCAGTAATGAAGTCATTAAATGCAAGAGGGGTGGAGAGAGAACTGTCTGCCAACCTTCTCCATTAAATTCAGGTACTTTGGCACATCTCTAATTAAGATCAGGAGGCTTGAGTTCCAATTGACAAAGCACTCCATCCCCATGATACGCAGTCAAGAGTGCTCGAGGGCAGAGCTAATACAGTGAGCAGGGTAATGGCTTGGATAATTCCAATAAAGATTTCCAGTTATATGAGATTCTAGAGGTTACCGGAGCTCTCCAGAGAAGGCGCTCACTCTGGGTGTGTGGCTAGGGTCTCCTAGACCTATAGAGACATGATAGTCATGAGGGCACAGCTGAGTGATTCACCTGGAGTCCAAGGGTGCCACCTTAGATCCCTGGGACTGAGCACTCCTCTTATGAAAGGGGTGGCATCTCCCTCGGAGCTCTGAGATCTTTAGCATAAAGTATTCCCAACTGGATTCACTCTGCTGCTGCTGCTGCTAAGTTGATTCAGTCGTGTCCGACTCTGTGCGACCCCAGAGATGGCAGCCCACCAGGGTCCCCAGTCCCTGGGATCCTCCAGGCAAGAACACTGCAGTGGGTTGCCATTTCCTTCTCCAATGCATGAAAGTGAAAATTGAAAGTGAAGTCGCTCAGTCGTGTCCAACTCTTAGCGACCCCATGGACTGCAGCCTACCAGGCTCTCCATCCATGGGATTTTCCAGGCAAGAGTACTGGAGTGGGGTGCCATTGGATTCACCCTAGGAAACAGCAAATAGATGCCTTGTGTCTATGAGAAAATGGATGGCCAAGTAATTCCCAGGAGGGGGTGGGGGGACTCTATTGTTTTATTTTACACTCATTTAGAAATGTGGAAGAAACATTTTGACATTTGCTGATTATCCCCCTTTTCCCTAAAGAACCAAGCTTGAATACATTAATTTTAGATTCGTTCTAAGTAACACATCTCATATGTGTGTGGGGGAGTCTGTGGGGGTTGGAGAGAGAGAGGACTGGTAATATGTTGGCTACTGTAGCTTCGGAAAAGCTGACTGGGAGAGAGAGGCAGGGAGAGGCAAAGGCGAGGGAGGAGGTGCCTGCAGGATGTCTGTTAGGGGAGGAGGCTGGCTGCACACCACGGATGTCGGCCAAGTGCAGGCAGGCTCTCTGTCCATCAGGGGTCGCTCTCCAAGCCCAGCTCATTTTCCATCCACAGGCGTCCTGCCTGCATGACAAGTTAACCAGCTTACTTGTCTGCAGGCAAGAAGCAGACACCTGCCCAGGTAAGGACTTAACTCTTGGTGAAGACCAAATATGGGGTGTTCTCTGTCTCCTTGCTCTGTTGGTCGTTTTTCAAAAGGCCTGTCATCATCTGAATCACCAAACACCTCCCAGTCTTCATTAACTGCCAATCCGTGTGGGTTTTGCCAAAGAACGAATGCTTTCAAACTGTGATGCTGGAGGAGACTCTTGAGAATCCCTCAGACTGCAAGGAGATCAAACCAGTCAATCCTAAAGGAAATCAACCTTGAATATTCATTGGAAGGACTCATGCTGAAGCTGAAGCTCCAATCCTTTGGCCACCTGATGCAAAGAAGCCAACTCGTTGGAAAAGACCCTGGTGCTGGGAAAGATTGAAGGCAAAAGGTGAAGGGGGTAACAGAGGGTGAGGTGGTTGGATGGCATCACCAACTCACTGGACATGCGTTTGAGCAAATTCTGGGAGACAGTGAAGGACAGGGAAGCCTGGTGTACTGAAGTCCATGGGGTCGCAGAGTCAGATACGATTTAGCGACTGAATACGTGGTTTTCCATGAAGGCCAAGATGGAAATCATTTGCTTGCATCAGGTATCACTCCGTGGTGTGAACGTGGGGGACGCAGCTACACCTCTGCACACTGGACATCCCAGCCAAGCCCAGTACCTAAGCATCTGAGCAGTAAACTGCAGTTAGACCAAGTGGCTTTAAACATCTCTATTAAGGCATATTCCCAAGACTTCTCTGGTGGTCCAGTGGTTAAGAATCCAACCAACCCATGGCCAGCTTGCAATCCCTGGTCTGAAAATTAAGATACCACATGCCGTGGAGCGACTAAGCCTGTACACTGAGACTTCTGGAGCCCGAGTTCCCCAACTACTGAGCCTGCCACAAGAGGGTCTGTGCCCCGCAGTGAAAGATCCTGCATGCAGCCAAACAAATACATTAAAATAAATGTAAGAAAGGCATTTTCCTGAACTGCATGCAGCTATGGTGTCATTATTTTCACTGGATGGACAGCCATTAGTCAATTTTTTTTTAACATCCAGTTCTTAAAATTTATTTCACAGCACACTTGTTATATTTCTATATCTTGGAAAGCAGAACTGCTCTTTTTTAAAGGGTTATAAGGAAAAAAATATTAACATTCCCAAGTCTACATGCCTTCTTTTATTGACTAAAATAATTCAACGAAAGAGTTTCTGAGGCTTATAAATAAAGCCATACAGAACCATTTATATTAAAAGGTAAAAGTCTTCTCTCACCAACCTTTCCACCCAGCCCTGCCCCACTCTTCTAGGGAGGCCCTAAGAAAAGTTTGGTCTGCAAGTTTTTAAGAGCAAAGTTGGAAAAGTTATACTTTCATCAGAAGCAAAGAAATGGCTTTAATAAGATATTTTAAAATCTAATAAAGTAACCAAGAAAGCAAGTAATAACACAAAAGAAAGGAAATCTTGATAAAATTATCCCAATGAACATGACCACAGCAGGAATTAATCTAAAACCTACAAAGACAGGCAGAGAAGCGACAGTACACACCCCCTCTCAAGCAAAGGCTAATGAACCCACACTCTAAGGAACAGTAGATAATAGTTTCTGCAAGAAGCATTGGTATGTTAAATAGAGGATTAGATGTGAATCTTGTCACATGGAGGAAAAAAGATGATGGAGATAGAAGAAAATACAAAATGAACTGCAAGCAAAGAAAAATGGATTGGGTGGGTGGTTTTTGATGTTGCTGCAAACTTAATTCTCTCTACTTTGGGTAGCTGCTGCAACGACAAGCATTATTTCCAGAAGGTTCCAGGGGGAAACCAAGAACATCCTCGGTGCATTGGCAGAAATGGACACCGTGAAGCCCCCTGCTGGAGGCTGTACATGAAAATCCTTACTATTATACGTTGGTCAATAGTAATAAGTTTCATTCTGGATTTTTTTTTTCTTTATAGACTTTCAATGTGCCTGCATGCTCAGTCATGTCCAGCTCTTTGCGACCCCGTGGACTGTTGCCTGAAAGATTCCCCTAGCCATGGGATTCTCCAGGCAAGAATACTAGAGCTGGTTGCCATTTCCTTCTCCAAGGGATCTTCCAGACCCAGGGATCAAACCTACATCTCCTGCATCTCCTGTATTCAAAGGCAGATTCTTCACCATCACACCACCCAGGAAGGCCAGGAATGAGTTTCAGGAGAGACCCAGGAAGATGTCAACCCCAGGCTATACAGAGCACCTTCACCACGATGACGCCTAATCACCCTGTATCAGTCAGGAAAAGGAACTCAGAGTCACCTACTTGGATTCAAATCCCAGTCACACCACTCAGTGGCTGGAACATTCAGCAACACACTTAAACTTTATCACACTTGATCTACATACACACAGAGTGCAAAGTGGGGAGGTCACAGAGAACTCAGGATTCAATAGGACAGTCTGTGAAAAGCACCAAGACTACAGTAAACACTCAACAAAGAGTAGCTAATGACTAATGAAGAAAAGTGAGCTAGATATAGGAAAATAAGATAGAACAGAGATTCTGGAAAGAAAATCCCAAACTCTTTTCTGCCCTTTCCCTATGCACTAGCTAATCACGGAGGAATGCCCTGACTTTCATATTTATGATTGATTGATTGCTAATAAGCATAGTAATTCCATTCTAACAGCCAAGTATTTATTGGGCACTTGCCGTGTGCCAGGCCCTGTGCTAATAAGCACTTTACAAGAAGTATCTCCTATCCTATGAGACAGTCTATTTTCTCCAACCTCATTTTACTGATGAGAAAGCCAAGGAAGGTGAAAGAGGGAGAGACAAAGAGATAAGCTGATCTCACAGTGGACACAGCCTCTGTCAGGTAAAAATCCAGCTATTAAGCCTTTCCTGTGATCCTGTGTGTGCTTCCTATCACAAAACCCTCCATTTTTCTCTAGTATATTTTGGCAGGAGACTGAAACCCAGGCTTAACCCTGATTTTTGTCCTCTTAAAAAAAAAAACCCCAACAGCAGTTTCTATTACTTGCATGGATTTTCTTGGTAACAAGAACTCTTAGCAACCACCACCAAGAGGTTTTACTTGTCCCCTGGGTTGTGTTCGGGTGTGAGGGCAGGAAAGCAGGTGGTCTCGCTGGAGACGGGGTCAGTATAGCTACAGGGTTGAGTTCAGGTTGCTGCGGTGCACCTGGACCCCACAGCGCATGATGCACCTGCCACTATGGCTGAGCGGGTGGTCTGGACTTCCAGCAGGAGGGACAGAATTTGTTAGAATCAAATATTGACACATTTAAGGAAAATGATTTTCCCAATAAGAAGACCCCTCCCCAAGGTGGGAATGAGAGTGAGTGGCCATCAGCCACTGACTAAAGTGTCTAGGCTGAAGCAGGCCCTGAGGTCATGAAGCAGGCCCTGAGGTCATGAAGCAGGAGAGGAGGAGGAGAGTCCGTGCAGGCAAGGTCCCTGCAGAGCCAACCATGGGGCCAAGAAATGCAGAAGCTGACTCGGTGAAAGGTCACGCATGGGATGCCCACCACACACAAAGATCGGGCTGTGTCCCACCAAGCATCCCAAGTCACAGAAAGATCATCTCTTGATCCCTGAGCTTCCCTGGATGGGGAGACTGATTAAGGAGTGATTTGTTAATGGAAATATATTGTGCCAAGCTCTGCCCTCTGGACACATGTATGTGATTAGTTACACGAGCTGGTAGAGATCAGAGAGAACTGATTAAAATTTCACTCAGCGCCCTCCGAGCACCCTCAACTCCACTCTCTGAGGTGTATTTCTCTCTCAATGATGCCATAGCATATTTATCTCCCAAATCAAATCGATAGTTAGGGGCAGAGAGGCAAAACCAGCATGAACATCACAATTACAGGTCAGGTGAGCCCACATTGGAAGTGGTAAAAATAGATTCGTTCTGGGTTTCATTTTTGTTGCTGCAGAAAATTTTCATGACCTCCCTGTCCAAGGTCCTGGTGGTTTCCAGAAGGATCTGAAGTGGGGAGGGAACACCCTTGGGCTTCTCCTCTAATGCAGGAGGAGGGGGATGTTCTGCAGCTGAAAATCCTAACAACATCCGCCTTGGGCTCCAGTGTGTCTTGCAGGCGGGATCTCACTTTGCTTCTAAGTTAACCCCTCCTCCTCCAGCCATTCCACCAGCTCATGCGGGTCCCTGGCTGCTGTGCACATGCTCACAATAACCATCCCGGTCTTGGAACCCCCAGGAGTGGGTGAGGCTGGTGCTGGGCACTCAGAGTCCCCGTTTTCTGCAGGAAAGGTGCTGGACATGGACTCATGGCTTCACTGAACCCATTATACCGCAGCTGGGCTTCCCGGGTGACTCAGTGGGAAAAAGAAATGGCCTGCCAATGCAGGAGATGAGGGAGACTCTGGTTTGATCACTAGGTTGAGAAGATCCTCTGGAGGAAATAGCAACCCACTCCAGAATACTTGCCTGAGAAATCCCAGGGACAGAGGAGTCTGATGGGCTACAGTCCATGAGGCCACAAAGAGTCAGACAGGACTGAGTGACATGCACTACACCATGACCACTCTTTCCTTCATTCATTCAGCAAACGGCACCAATGCCTGTGCTGCAGAAGGCCCTACCTGCAAACAGCTCACAGCAAGGGAGAGCAGATCCAGAGGCCTTTACCAGGAGGGGCTCCATGGGCAGCAATGGGGAGAAAGGACCCTTAAGGGGAACATTCTACCAATCAGAGACCCTGGGAGGGGGCACTCTTGAAATTTGGAACCTGCAGTTCCCAGGTAAATCGTGAGTCGAGGAGTGCACCTCGTGGCTGAATCAGTTTCCTGGATTCTGATGTGGCACCGCCGTGGCTCCCCACAGAAACAGAAGGTCTGTTTCTGATGAGCAAGGGACAGTATTGTAAACATTCTGAATGATTTCCTGGGAGACGGAGCAAACCATAGCGTGTCCTGCACATGGATGGATAGATGTTCGGCAGATGTTGCGACTGATACACGAAGAAACTCTCTTTGTTTGAAATGCAAGTTCTCTGGGACCTGCCAAGTGTTACTTTCAGTCTTGCTCTAACCAGAGAGTCTCGGGCGATTCCTGGGAGCAGAATCACCCTGGCTGAGAAGTGCTAGCTGAGCCATACGCCTGGGTGTTCTATCCCCACTGGTACCACTACCAGGTCCCACCGTGAGCATGACCGAGGACAACACACACTTTGTCCACAGCTCCACCTGAGGGCCATCAGGAAACACAGAGGCTAAATTTGAGTGGATTACTTGGATCCCTTGAATGACTTGGATACGCACACCTACCCTTCTGCCCCACAGCCCGCTTCATGCCTCAGTCTCAGCACACCTCCCCAGGCTCCCAGACTGTGCTTCTCTGGTGGTCTGCCCCCTCCCCTGCTACCCTCCCCCACCCCCCACCCTACTCTTTTGCAAAGACACTGTGAGACCAAGCACAGCTCTGCCCCCAGGGACTTCTCGTGGGTCCCTCACTTCCGGCTGCACTTGTTCCCCCCCAACCCACATCTTTCCAGGAAGACCTTTCCCAACGGAGTCTCCAGCCATCTCTCCAGCTCTCAGCTTGTTTCACTTTGCAGCATGTCTCTCCCACCCCACCCCAGGACAAGCCACGTGACTGCTTACTTACTTCCTGCCTGTCTCTGGGCCAGAACAGGAGCCCCGTGAGGGCAGGGACTTCACAGTTTTGCTCACAGCTCTAGCCCTGCTGTCTGGTACTTTAAAAGCTGCTCAAAAATACTGGTTGAAGAGATGGGTGAGGGCCAGTAAAGGGCGTGTGTCATCTGGATGTGCTTGCAGTTTTGACAGGAGTTGCACCCCTGCCCCCAAAGCACAGCCTTTCTCATGCAGAAAGGCTCCGCAAATGGACCCCCCACCAAAAAAAAATATGTATATATAAATGTAGAAACCTAACACGTGGTGGCCAGTGCCCTGCTCAGCCTCCCTGGTGCTCGTGGAGATTCCACAGCACTCACTGGAGCTCAAGGCCACCCTAGCCCCTGCACAGAGCTTCCCAGCAGACTGGGAAGCTGCCCCCAGCAGACCTACACACGACACCCCATCGGTGCGTCTTCGAGTTCCTGGGAGCCTTCATCCTCCTTTATTTTCCGTGTCTGTAGCCATCTCGCTCTGCCAACGCCAGGGTCCTGTGGCATCACCACTCAGTGCCCCACAGTCACACCCCCTTCCTCGGGGGGTGGGTTTGCAGATTTCCCACTTCAGATAAACCGTTCTCCCCACAGAGCCCCAGCCCCTCCCTGACCTCAGCCTCAAGGAGACACTGGAACGCATGATTCCCAGAAATACCTCAGGATTCCCTCATGTGTCATCATTCTCACCTGGTCCAATCACAATGGACCGAGCATTCTGATGCCCAGGCAGTCCTGTTTCCTGCCATTTTCTAATACAGAGATGCCCCCACCTCGTGCCAGGCAGCACCACTAGGTCTTGGGGTGAATGCCTGGCCCTATGCCCACCCTTTTTTAAGAAAAGTGGCAGCCCAGGGCCTGCACTCCTCCCATGGCGGTTCTTGCCCAGGGTCTGTGGGCAAACCCGCCCTCCCTCTGCTCCCCAGCTCAAAGGCGGGGAGAATGAGTTTTCCATCACAGCATCCTGCAAATGGGCTGCATAAATACCCCCGAACCAAAGAATATATTTAGGGGAACAGGTCTGAGATGCTGCCGTGCCCGAGAATTCCATGGAGACCACTGGACAGGTGGAAGCCGGGGAGAGTCCAGGGGTCAAACAGAAGCTGACGAGGATGCCAACAAGGACATGCACCTTGGACAGGGCTCTAATAAAGGCTCCTGCTTCCACTGTGGGTGATGTAACACTAATCAGAGTGGATGATGGATATAACTCTCAGGAGTTCTTAACAACATCAGTAACGGCAAGATCAAAATAATCATTGAACCACCGCAAGGCTCCTTGAATTCCAATTCAATTGCAATAATCATTGTTATTATAATTGTGAGTTGAAAAGTAATTTTACGTTAATAAACCAGTGAGCAAAGACGGATTCTGTCACTCCATGTGAGCAAGGCTGGCCCAGCTGGGTCACTTGAGGACAAGGGCTCAGTCTGGATATTCGTACCATGAGGTGGGGGTGAGCGCAGGGTGGAGGATGGTGAATGTGTTTAAGTGCACACTGCATCAAAACAACAGCAGCAAAGTCCTCGGCAGAACACCCAGGAGCTGAAGAGTGAAGGACAGGCTGATGAGATGCCCAGTCCTGGAGCTTTCATTAACTTCTGAGATGCTAGAGTTGGAAAACTCCAGCATGGTCAGACACTGGCCTGCCTGGGTGAGTGAACGCAACAGAAACAACGAGAGCCTGAGGACCCGAGGCACCACCTCTGCTAAGTGCCCCACGAGAATTCTCGTTTCCCCGCCCGTCACACAGTTACCCCCACAGTCTTCATGTTACAGGCATGGGCTCACAGGCTCAGAGACACAGCTGACAAGGAGCCAACCCAATCCCAAGCCCTGGCAGGTGGTGGAGCTAGGACTTGAACCCCAAGACACCAAGCTTCTATTAATAGTCCTTCCAGAAAGATACAAATAAATGACTTGGGTAAAGGACTGTGTACATGTGTGTGTGTGTGTGTGTGTGTGTGTGTGTGTAAGGCAAAAACAATTTGAAAGAGAAACCCCACATTAGGCCATATGAAATGGGGAACATGCATATTTGCTCTCTTACAAGATTAACCTTTACAGACAGAAATAATCCCACGTTCGTGTGGTTGGTTTTCAACTCTCTGCGACACTATAGCTGAGGCATATGGATCTGATTGCTATTTTAAATGTCACAAAATGGATGCATTTGGAAGTGGAATTTTAAAATGATGTGTTCCTTCTTCCTTCCCTTCACATCTTTTTTCTTTTGAGAAAAATAAGGTGTGGCTTTGTGCATTACCTTCTAATGAAATTTCAATGTATTGGGAGTATTTTCAGCAGTCTACAATTTCAGAGTGCTGAAAATACTAAAGCTCTCAAAAGACTTCAAAATTGAATTAACCTGCAACATATATTCAAGCTATATTTCTTCTTGACCTAGTTTATCTATTTAAAAAAAATCCTGAAACTATTCAGGAGCTCTCTTTCCCTCATTTCTCAATCCCACAGTCATTGAGCATTTAGGATGAGGTGGGTATTACTATGCTAACTGCCCTCAAGGATAATCTTAGTCAATTAACACACAACCCCCAGAGGAGGGTCATTCTGTTCTTTCTTTGTAAGAGGCAGGGAGGCTCAGTCTCTAAGAGGCCAAGGTCATAGTTAAGAGGATGAGCCAGAATTTGTGCTGAGCTCAGGTCTGTTGATTTGATACAACACAGCTCTTTTCCTTATTCCTTTTCTGTGGCTACTTCTGTGAGGAGGGCATGGCAACCCACTCCAGTATTCTTTCCTGGAGAATCCTCATGGACAGAGGAGCCTGGCAGGCTACAGTCCATGGGGTCACAAAGAGTCAGACACGACTGAGTGACTAAGCACTGTAGCAAAGGGTCACAGATGCAGTGACTAGACATCACTTACTACTTCCCTGGTCTGAAGGCAGAAGTTTGCACTGGCCTCAAAGGAAAAGCATTCCTGCTCATTCACGGTGAGGGCAGCATGCCCTTCCTTGCTACTGGGGTGTGTGCTGGTTGTCAGCTGAGGGCCCTGCCCAGCTCCTTGGTATCACCACGTACATTCCTGAGCTCCTAGCTCCCTGCCTGCACCTTCAGCACTGCAGTGGTGGGTGGAGGCTCTCTCTTAGCTCTTACCTCTGAACACTCCTCTGCCTTCCTCTTCCAGGTATGTAAGACTTCCTGAGATTGCACAGAGCCCCCTGATAATACACGATGATCTCTGATCCCAAGGTCCTTAATGTAACCACATCTCCAGTGGCACTTTTGCTACGTAAGGTGAGTTATTTACAGGTCCCAGGGACTCAGTTCAGTGGTTCAGTCATGTCCGACTCTTTGCAATCCCATGGACTATAGCACGCCAGGCTTTCCTGTCCATCACCAACTACTGGGGACTAGAGCAGACATCTTTGGGAGCCAATTCTTGGCCCACCACAGGTTTCCTAGCACACTACTCTATAAGTCTTTACCATCTCTTCAGCTCCTTTCTCAAAATATCCAAGTTGTTGGGATAATCCTGACAGCCACCACTCTCTCCTCTTCTATTTGATAACCCCCATCCCTGTTTCTCATGTTAGAACACAAATTCACAGAAAACAGCTCCCTTTGGATGTAATCAGTGCTTTTTGGCTACCAGCTCCCTACTTCTGATAGCAGATAGACCCTGTCTGACTCCATGCCTCACTGCCAAGATGGGATCTCTCTCTCTCTCTCTCTCTCTGTATACCTGTCCACAGCATGGTGACTGCAGGTGAGAGGAATCCCAGCCTGGCAGCTCAGAGCTCCACAAGGGGTTTGTCCAAAGAGAGACGGAGCCAAAGGAACCCTGCCTCACTTTTTTTAGCAGAGCCCCAGAAGCCACGCAGCCTCACTCCTACCACCTCCATGCAACACAGGCAGCACAAAGAATAGGGGCAGAGACTAGGACCTTGGAGGGGGAGGTGCAGAGTTCTGTGAGAACTTGTGGGGTGGGGGGCTATCGTTGTGGTCTCTTGTGGAATCTGCAGGCTGTAGAATCTGCTGCCTTGCTGATTCCTGAACTCCGCTTCCATATTAGCCGATGCTTCTCCCCACCACACCTCCTGATGATGTGGTCCCCCACTTCCTCCAGCCCAGCCACAGTCTCTATCCGGTTTCTGGGGCAGCAGAACTCATTCTGTCCGCAGTATCCATGACTCTGATGGACACTCAGACCAGCAGCTGGAAAACTCAGTCCCCCTCTTCCTTGAAGGTATGTTACATCTATCTGGCTGTGTGGGGTAGCTAGGAAGCTTACATGACGAATGAGGATTCAGACCAACGAAAACGCCCGCACCTGACCCTCACTATAAGAACGCACCTAGTTTTAGGCAGGCAGCTGAAGAACTGACTCTTCTGATGGCCTAGAAGGCAGTGATGGAGTGGTGAATCAGAGATTTGAACCCAGGGGACCTAACCTCATACAACAATGTCTTTACAGCCATCCAACTGCAATGCGATAAAGGAACCGGCTTCTGCACCTCAAAAGCCCTCCAGACAGTTGCCTGGAGTGCTGTTCACACAGATTCCGGGGCCCCCCACTCTCAGGTCCAGGCCTGGGCTGAGGGTCAGCATCTCTACCATTTCTCACAAGCTGCCAGGTACCAGCCTCAGCACTGCTGGTCCGCAGCCTGCCTCCAAACAGCCCTGTGCTCTGGTGTCATGACGGTGACGCTGCCCCACTGCCCACTGCCCATGCTGCATTACTGTGAAAAATCAAGTAAGAGAACCAAAAGAAAAAAACCGTAATTCTTTTTTCTCTGAACGTGGCAGGAATCATTGCACAAAGAATGAATGCCAAAAAAAAAAAAATGTGAACTTCTGCTAGAACATATAAATATGTATGTTTATGTATCATATGTTTTAAATGTATTTTTAAAAAATTTTACAAAGAAAATCAGTTTCAATTTAATAAAATCGTATGCAATTTTTAATTAAATAAAAAAAGGAAACAGAGCTCTGAGAGAGTAAAAGGCAGGTTATTATTGTTATTAATATTGATATTATCTTGGTCTGGTTCACCTAAGTCACTGTCACCCATCCCCTCCTGGAAGTGGTCCAGAATACCTGCCTGATGAGCTGGAGACTGGAATTAGGAAATTAGGAAATCCTAGGCCATGTCTTTGGGAGGCCTGTTCTCACATTATTATTCTAATAAGAAATGCTAAGTGGCATCAATAGGAAGCCATGTGAACTGTCTGTGAAAAGAACGGCAGAACTTCTTTTTTTTTTTAACTATTATTGTTGCTTCAGTGTCTAGATATTTCATTGTAATGAGAGAAGTCACAGACCTGGCTGAGACTTAATCTGGTATTTTGTGGTGTCGTGAGGAATATTTTTCCCTCCTAATCTCTGTTTAAAGTGTAAGTAAGAGTGCCTCTATCCAGCGCCGTGAACAAAACGCACAAAAGGATTCGGAAAGTAATAACAAAGATAAATAACTTGGCAATAAAATTTCAGCTCCAGTAATTTTCCATTTATATTTTCTCACTGAATCATGTAGTCCTGAGCATTGCGCTTTTAGCATCGGAGCTGCACCATGCAAAGTCATTTCATATCTAGAGCTTCCCAGAGAGCCCGGCGTCGAAGCCCCCTGCTCTGTGGACGCAGTGCAGTCAGTTACAGAGTTACATACTTTGCCCCAATAATGAGGCTTCCTGTGCGATTTCCTTGTCTTTCTTAGGTAATCAATCTCAATGTCTCAGAGAGAATGAACTGTCAGTCAGCCCCCTTCTGCAAATGGGGCTTTAGATGCAATTACTTAGGCCACTTACATCGGAAGCCAATGCTGAGTGTGGTTTTTCTGGGTGTAACCGCTACTGTGGTTTGCAGCCAGCAAGTGTGGGCCCTGCTAGCAAAGCCACTGTGTGCTTAGTCCCTCAGTCATGTCTGACTCTTTGTGATCTCATGGACTGTAAGCCTGCCAGGCTCCTCTGTCCATGGGATTTCCCAGGCAAGAACACGGGAGTGTATAGCCATTTACTTCTCCGGGTGATCTTCCCCACCCACAGATCGAACCCACATCTCCCGCATTGGCGGGTGGATTCTTCACCACTCAGCCACCAGGGAAGCCCTGGAAAGTCTTCACCTTTGTTGTTATTCACTGATGAGTGTGTTTGTTCAGTTAAAATCTCCCCACCCCCACAAGGCCCAACATGAGACAGCATCTTGAGGCAGGTCTCGTCTGCTTTCTCTCTGCATCCTGCCTGGGGTTGAGTGGAGTCCCTCAAAGATCCATGTTCTAGCAGGATCACAGGATGTGACCTTATTTGGATACACACTGGGGTAAGGTGGCCCTTAGTGCGACACGGCTGGAGTATGAGACAAGGAGAGGAAAGTAGAGATGCGCAGGAGAACAAACCCCACGTGAGACAGAGTCAGGGGTGAGAGTGGTGCGGAGTGAGCCAAGGAGAGGCACAGCTGGCCAGCCACAGTGGGAAGTTAGACAAGGCCAGGGCTGACACTCCCCAAGCCTTCAGAGGGAGCAGGGTCCTTCCAATGCCTCAGTTTCAGACTCTGAGCCTGCAGAAATGTGAGACTCAGATTTCTGCTACACATGTCACTGTTGGGACTTTCTCGTGGCAGCTTCAGGAGTCTACGGTAGGTCCATCACTGAGCGTGGCTGCTGCTGACAGCCATCCTGAGAGCCACATATGTTAGTCCATGTCTCTGCCTAACTTTTAGTCTGTGGTCCCCAGGACTTGGAATTCACAAGCCTCAAGTGACTTAATTTGCCTACCCCCAGAGAAGACCAATGCTCTGAGAGCAGGAAATTCATGTGATCCCAGCAAACACCACTGGGGGTGGTGAGGTGAGGCAGGGAAGGAAGGGGCCAATATGATGGACGCACATCAAAGGGCAGGGTGCCCGTGTGGACCAAGGGGCTCAGTCTCACTGGGGCCTTAGGGGCCAGTGTGGACAGCGTGTCTTGGAGACTCCCAGCCATGCAGGCAAGACTGAGGGCTGACAATGGGGACAGGACCCCAACAGCATCTGTTACAACCCCAGAGAACTCACCTAGAACTGTCATTTTTTATGTACTCAAGTGGGAAACAAATACAATTTCTATCTAATGCCACTTCATAAAAGGACACTTTAACAGCAAAAGGTTGAAAGAGTATAATTTCAGAATAAAGGAGAGTCTTCTAATCTCGAGTGTGTACTAAAGTCATTACCATCATCCTTATTTTGTTGCTTGTTGTTGCTTGGAGGGAGGGGTTATTTAAATAAACTTGCATTCTGGAGAATTTTTATATTTACAGAAAAGTTGCAAAAATAGGGCAGAGTTCCCATGTACTCTTCACCCAGCTTCTTGCAATGATGACATCTTATAAACATAACACATTTGTCAAAACTAAAAAATTAACCTTTGTTCTTGTTCAGTTGCTCGGTCATGTCCAGCTCTTTGCAACCCCATGGACTGAAGTACGCCAGGCGTCCTTGTCCTTCATTATCTCCCGAAGTTTGCTCAAACTCATGTCCAGTGAGTCAATGATGCCATCCGACCATCTCATCCTCTGTTGCCCCCTTCTCCTCATGCCCTCATCAGGGTCTTTTCCAATGAGTTGACTCTTTGCATCAGGTGGCCAAAGTATTGATAAAGTACTATTACCTACTTTGTCTTATTTTTTTTAATATTTCATAACTAAATAATACTAATCCCTGAATCAGTGTTTGAGAACCAATGCATTAATCTAACTTGATTAAGTACAACATAGGTATAAGTTTCTCTCTGATAATTTTCTGTCTTATACATAAACATAATGCATTGTATACAAGGGATATAAATGCATACATTGTATACAAAAGTATGTGTGGTATACCATGCAGACAAAACAGACACTGAAGGACAGTAATTCATTTTCTGTTAAATTAATAACTTTAAGGTTTAATTTATACAACTCACAGCTTTACCTATTTAAAATATACAATTCAATTATTTTTATATTTACAGGCATATCTTGGAGATATTTTAGATTCAGTTACAGAACTAAATGATGATCACAATAAAGCAAGTCACAGGAATTTTTTGGTTTTCCAGTGCTTATAAAAGTAATGTTTACACTACAGTGCAGTCTATTAAATATGTGATAACACTGTATCTTACCCACTCCAGTGTTCTTGCCTGGAGAATCCCAGGGATGGGGGAGCCTGGTGGGCTGCCATCTATGGGGTCGCATGGAGTCTGACACAACTGAAGTGACTTAGCAGCAGCAGCAGCAGCAGCAGCAGCAGCAGCAACACTGTATCTTAAAAAAACAATATACAATGTCATTCTCCCAAATCATCCCACCCTCGCCCTCTCCTACAGAGTCCAAAAGACTGTTCTATACACTGTGTCTCTTTTGCTGTCTGGCATCCAGAGGGATGGTACAGGGAGGGAGGTGGGAGGGGGTTCAGGACGGGGAACACATGTATACCTGTCGCGGATTCATGATGTATGGCAAAACCAATACAATATTGTAAAATAATTAACCTCCAATTAAAGTAAATAAATTTATATTAAAAATATATACAGGCCTTAATTTTAAAATAACACTTGGAAAATGACACTAATAGACTTGTTTGAAGCAGAGTTGCCACAAAATTTCTATTTATAAAAAAAAATGCAGTATCAGTGAAGCTTACTAAAGTAAAGCACAATAAAATGAGGCATGCCCATAGACAACTGTGAAACCACCATCATAATCTGATTTTATATCACTGTCATCACCCCAGAAAGAAATCACACACTCATCAGCAGTCACTCCCCAACCCTCCCTCCCCAAGCCCATCATATAAATGGAATCAAACACAATGCAGCCTTTTGTGATGGGCTTCTTTCCCTTTGCACCATATTTTGGGACTCATCCGTGAGGTAGTACCTATCAGAGCTCCTTAATACCCTCAAGGTATGGATAGACTACAGTTTGTCAATTTACTCTCCAGCTGGTAGACATTTGCTGTTTCCACTTTGGATTTTTCTAAGTGATGCTCCTATGAACAGTCTATGGGTTAAGTTTTATCAAACATGGAGAGAAAGTCAGCCAGCCAGGAAACCTCCTTCCAGGATCAAAGGGCCGTTTGCACAGCCTCCAGGGAAGACTAAAGATTCATAGAGCTGAGAGGAACCTGCCTAAGTCCCATTTGACCAGGTGGAGCAGGATGTGCTGAGCCTGCCCCGCCCTGCTGGCCAGCTCTGTCCAGGATGTTCCCATTGAATTCCCTCCACAATCCTGCAACAAGGCCCTCACGTTACAGATAGGGGACAGAGGTTGTCCAAGGTCACAGGCTAGGAGAGGCTCCACCAAGAACCCCCTAAACTCAAGCTTTCTTAGCTTCAGAGACTGCATTCTCAGGACTTCCCTAGTGGTCCAGTGGCTAACACTCCACAGTCCAATGCAGGGGGCCTGGGTTTGATCCCTGGTCAGGGAACTAGATCCCACATGCCACAATTAAGAGTTTGAAGGCTACAACGGAAGACCCTGTGAGCCACAACTAAAACCCAATGCAGCCAAATAATTTTTTTAGTAAAAAGAAGACTACATTCTCATTGGGGACATCTGTGGAGATTCTGGGGGAATCACAGGGTAGGGAAAGGCAGACCCCAATGGACCCAATGACAGTGTGCAATGTTTGTTTCTTGCTAACCACCCTTTGCAGGACCGTCTGCCCAGCTGCTCCCTCCCCCAAAAACCAGCCTTCTTGCAGCCAGAAGACGCTGGTACCAGCTGCTGAATCACTTGTCACCAAATCCCCACCGTCTTAAACATGGCCTTCCTAGCTAAGGTTTTACCTCTCTAGAAGACAGTCTCCCTGAACCAAATCTCAATAATAAACGCTGAGAAATACATCTTAACAAAGGCCTTGCCGAGATGCCTCTGCAGCAGTACATATGTTAAGAAGTCCCACCCACCCCAAACAAAAAGGGTTTTTCTCAGCAGGGCAAAATACCCTGCCGTCCTGCACAGCAGGTTCACTGATTACCACCCAGAAGGAGGCTGTCACTTGGTTCTTCCTTGGAGAAAAATGCAGATCTTTCTGGCATATTTAAAATATGCCATTAATTGCTGAACATTGTCTTGATTTGGAAAGAAAAAAAAAAGGAGCACATAATTGGAGACTCCCTTTTACTCTGAAGATGTCCCAGGAAATATGGGAGGAAACCAGTGGAGTGTGACTGTTTGTCACCAGAGCTGACTGGTGACAGCAGATGTGAGCACCAAGCAGCAGAAAGCTGCAGTCTTGGAAGGAGCACTCTCAGCACAGATGTTGCAGGGCTCAGGGCACACCCCCAGGGCTCAGGGCACACCCTGGGATTGTCACTCAGGGAATCACTTTGTTTTATTGCAGGGCCTGGAAATCTGCTTTGGGGCTGCAGAGCCAAATTGTGGGACCAGGGTGGCTGTGCTCAGCAGGTCACATGGGCGTCCACTCTGCCTGGCAGCTGTGGCACAAAAGCACATCTTTGTAAGCCAAGCTCTCAGACCAGGTGTCCCTTGCATGGGCAAAGTCAAGAGGCTTACTTACTCACGTCTCCCCCTCTGTCACTTCATGGTTCACGTTCAAATTTACCTGGGCTTGTTCCCCACATCACTGCCCAATAGACAAGAGAGTCTGCCAGGACCTCCCCAGTTGTGGGTCAGAGGGTGAGAGGAGCAGGCTACCTTGCCTCTGCGGCAGGTTCAAAGGGCAAGGATGGGGCCCTGCAGGTAGTCTCAACTGCAGGTCATCTCAGGCACCACAGAGACACAGCATACCTTGTGGCTTTCTTTCTTCTTCTTTTTTTTTTTTAAACCAACCTTCAACTGATTTGTGCCCATTTAAGTTACAACTGGGCTTCCCTAGTGGCTCAGACAGGAAACAACCTACCTGCAAAGCAGAAGACTCAGGTTCAATCCCTGCATCAGGAAGATCACTGGAAAAGGAAATGGCCACCCATTCCAGTATGCTTGCCTGAAAAACCCCATGGACAGAGGAGCCTGGTGGGCTATACAGTCCATGGGCTTACAAAGAGCTGGACACAAGTGAGCATACACAGAATTAATTATACATAAAAATCTGTATGCAGGTCAGGAAGCAACAGTTAGAACTGGACATGGAACAACAGGCTGGTTCCACATAGGAAAAGGAGTACGTCAAGGCTGTATATTGTCACCCTGCTTATTTAATTTCTATGCAGAGTACATCATGAGAAACTCTGGACTGGAGGAAGCACAAGCTGGAATCAAGATTGCCGGGAGAAATATCAATAACCTCAGATATGCAGATGACACCACCCTTTGGCAGAAAGTGAAGAAGAACTAAAGTGCCTCTTGATGAGAGTGAAACAGGAGAGTGAAAAAGTTGGCCTAAAGCTCAACATTCAGAAAATGAAGATCATGGCATCTGGTCCCATCACTTCATGGCAAATAGATGGGGAAACAGTGGAAAGTGTCAGACTTTGTTTTTCTGGGCTCCAAAATCACTGCAGATGGTGATTGCAGCCATGAAATTAAGAAATGCTTACTCCTTGGAAGGAAAGTTATGACCAACTTAGACAGCATATTAAAAAGCAGAGACATTACTTTGCCAACAAAGGTCCATCTAGTCATGGCTATGGTTTTTCCAGTGGTCATGTATAGATGTGAGAGTTGGACTGTGAAGAAAGCTGAGCGCCAAAGAATTGATGCTTTTGAACTGTGGTGTTGGAGAAGACTCTTGAGAGTCCCTTGGACTGCAAGGAGATCCAACCAGTCCATCCTAAAGGAGATCAGTCCTGGGTGTTTATTGGAAGGACTGATGTTGAAGCTGAAACTCCAATACTTTGGCCACCTGATACGAAGAGTTGACTCATTGGAAAAGACCCTGATGCTGGGAAGGATTGAAGGCACAAGGAGAAGCAGATGACAGAGGATGAGATGGCTGGATGGCATCACTGACCCAATGGACATGGGTCTGGGTGGACTCCGGGAGTTGGTGATGAACAGGGAGGTCTGGTGTGCTGCAGATCATGGGGTTGCAAAGAGTCAGACATGACTGAGTGACTGAACTGAACTGAAAATTTACAACACACACATAAACATGCCAGGTTCTGCAGAGAAACATCTAGCCTTAAAGTAAGCCTCTTCCTGACTTGAGTGGTCTGAGGAGTGGGAACAGATGTCTGCAGTCAACACTCTGTCCCTTCAAGTCCCACTGTTAAACCAGACAGGCTCTAAAACCATAAAAGAGTTAACCAAGACAGACTGCGGATCTAAACATGAATGCATTATAACATCAGAGAGCAGTGTGGGCAGAGATAGATATCTGTTTGTTTTTTCCTGATGCTGGTGACAGTATTTGTTATGTGTGTTTTTTATTGAAGGAGCTTTTCTCATAGATAACCCAATACAAATTATTTGAAAGAAAATGTATTTTGTTATTACTTGGAATAAAAATGGCAATAATGTTGGAATGAAATGCAGATAAAAAATGAGATCATAGAATAAAGGATATGGAATTTGGCAATTTAAGCAAAGCCACTTAAACGAAGGTGATTTGTGAATAGGCTGGAAAAGATGGCTCAACTAATGGGTTTTAACCACCTACTGTGGGCTGGGAAAATTTTAAGTCATCCTTCATTTTAACTGACAATTGTTTAATACAACTTATAAAAGAAAATATTCATTTGGTGGGAAGGTCCCCAGAGAGGGCATTATGATGGTAGGAAACACAAGTGTATAAATTAATCTGGGGCTGACATACCTTCTTCCTTGCCACCTACCTGACCTGAGCAGGAGGGATGCTCTCTCCCCAAACATGCTTTGTACTCAGGCAATAAGGGCACATGTCAGTTACAGCCAATGAGATATTAATCAAAGTCTTATAGGTGTTAGGACTTCTGAGGCAGAAACAGGTAGCATAGACCTTCCCTCATTCTTACTGCCTGGAATGTCGGTATGATGACTGGAGCTGTGGCAGCCATGTCATCACTGTGAAGATGAGACTGGCAGAGATCTTAGCTCTGAAGCTGTTGAGCTACTGAACCAATGCTTAGAACTGCCTATCTCAGGCTTCTCATCTTTTAAGAAAAATAAACCTCGGTTATTTAAGCCACAGTGAGTATGGCTTCTATTTCTTTTAGCCAAACTTTTTATTAACTGATATATTCCTTTTATTGCATGAAGGGGACACAATGGGTATTTGTCCTTCTTGACATTAATAATTACAGAAATATATGTTTTGGCATTTCTTTGAAAACTTAAAGGCAACTATTAATGGCAATAAAAAGCAGGACAAATCTTCAAGATCCCTTGACAAAATGATTAAAGACAACATAAGCCATGTAGCAAAGAAAACAAGGAAGCATAAATGCAGAAAACAGGATGAAGCAAAGAAGATAAAGTATGTCATATCTATTACAACAAAGAAGTAAATGGGTTAAACTTTGCATTGTGATAAAATACCTCATATTGGTAAGCCCATATCCAAGCATGTTACAAAAGGCACACCAGCAAAGTGACAAAGAAAAGTTAATGGTAGGGTACTTACAAACGTGCTTATATATTTAGAGAAAGGTACTTTATGAGGTTAACTGAGAAAAATCTTATCATTGCCTCCTACATGGATGTAGGCATAGAAAGGCATCTAAGGAAATTCAACGTTCATTTTCTGACAAAAACTTCTTAGTAAAATCAAATCAGAAGGAAATTTGCTGTCATGGTAAAGAATAACTATCTTCATGTAATATCACACAGAACAGTAAAATACTTACAGCATTTCATTTATGTCTATAAAAAGGCAAAAATCCTCACCATCTTTGCACTTATCACTGTTCTATGAAAAGTAATTAAACATTCTAAAATGATCTGTTGTAAAGTTAGAGACAAAGATCATTATTTTCATACTTAAAACTCAAAAAGTCTACCTGGAAAACAAAAGAAAACCATCTAAAAAGTTACTGAGGTATCGAAGAGAGATTACTAGGTGACTTTTTAATAAATAAATCCACATAAGAACTGGTGATAAAAATATAATAAAGATTCCATGTATAAGAGCCACAAAATATATCTCAGGCTAAACTCGACAACAAATGTCTAAGACTTCATAAAAATATTTTAAAGCTCTACTGAGAAACACAGAAGATGAAGAAATAGAAAGATGTATTATATTCTTGAACAAGAAAGCATGATGTACCAAAACTATCAAGACTTCTAAAATTGAACTACACATTTAATGAAATTCCCATTGAAATCGCAACACGGGTTTTTCTGAAGCTTGATAACATGATTCTAAAGTTTATCAAGAAGAATAAATGCATAAGATCAGCCTTAAAGTTAGGAGATGGGAGGAGGGGGAGATGGAGAAATAGGAAGAGATGGAGAGACATGGAGGAAGGGAAGAAAGGAAGGAGGGAAGGAGGGTAAGAGCACAAGTGTGGATTATCTCCACAAAACATGAACACTAAATTAAAACCATCTGTTCCCACCTAGAAACAATCAAAGATCACTGGGACAGAAGAAAAATTTAGAAACAAACCCAGGGATGTGCTGAGCTGCTTCAGTCACGTCCGATTCTGCAACCCCATGGACTGTAGCCCACCAGGCTCCTCTGTCCGTGGGATTCTCCAGGCAAGAACTCTGGAGTGGGTTGCCATGCCCTCCTCCACGGGATCTTCCCCACCCAAGGATCGAACCTGCATCTCTTGTGTCTCTGGCATTGGCAGGCACATTCTTTACCACTAGCACCACCTGGGAAGCCCAGTTAAACCCAGGGATCGATCAGTTCAGTTCAGTCGCTCAGTCGTGTCTGAGTCTTTGCCACCCCATGAATCGCAGCACACCAGGCCTCCCTGTCCATCACCAACTCCTGGAGTTCACTCAGACTCACAT
Organism: Oryx dammah; assembly: GCF_014754425.2. NCBI lineage: Eukaryota > Metazoa > Chordata > Mammalia > Artiodactyla > Bovidae > Oryx > Oryx dammah. The sequence continues at coordinate 26,971,153 of NW_024070194.1, read as the reverse complement.
CCATTGAGTCCGTGATGCCATCCAGCCATCTCATCCTCAGTCGTCCCCTTCTCCTCCTGCCCACAATCCCTCCCAGCATCAGAGTCTTTTCCAATGAGTCAACTCTTCACATCAGGTGGCCAAAGTACTGGAGATTCAGCTTTAGCATCATTCCTTCCAAAGAAATTCCAGGGCTGATCTCCTTCAGAATGGACTGGTTGGATCTCCTTGCAGTCCAAGGGACTCTCAAGAGTCTTCTCCAACACCACAGTTCAAAAGCATCAATTCTTCAGCGCTCAGCCTTCTTCACAGTCCAACTCTCACATCCATACATGACCACAGGAAAAACCATAGTCTTGACTAGACGGACCTTAGTCGGCAAAGTAATGTCTCTGCTTTTTAATATGCTATCTAGGTTGGTCATAACTTTTCTTCCAAGGAGTAAGCGTCTTTTAATTTCATGGTTGCAGTCACCATCTGCAGTGATTCTGGAGCCCCAAAAAATAAAGTCTGACACTATTTCCACTGTTTCCCCATCTATTTGCCATGAAGTGATGGGACCAGATGCCATGATCTTCGTTTTCTGAATGTTGAGCTTTAGGCCAACTTTTTCACTCTCCACTTTCACTTTCATCAAGAGGCTTTTTAGCTCCTCTTCACTTTGTGCCATAAGGGTGGTGTCATCTGCATATCTGAGGTTATTGATATTTCTCCCAGCAATCCAGGGATAGTTTGTAATAAAAGTGGATAATTCAACAGATGTGATGACCAGGTGATCATTTAGGATAAAACAAAGCTGGATATCTGGTTCATGACTTACACTTAAGTAATGACCACAGTGTTAAAAGGGAAGTGGTAACTCGGAGATAATATTTTTATTAAATTCTTAATACAGAAAGAGATCTCCTAAATAAGAAATCCAGAAAGACCTCCATGAAAGATGTTCAAAAGTTCTGAATAGGTAATCACAAAAGGAAATTCAAATGTTCAAATAGCAGAAACTAAATGAATTCAATATAGCATTTCTCACTTAGAAACTTGGGAGATATTTTGAAAGCTAAGATGCTTATTCGGTGTTCAAGTAAACATGAAATGGACAATGTATAGAGCTGGGGAACAAAAATTAACAGAACGCATTATGGATAGAATTTGATGCTATCAACCTCATAGGAAAATATCCTGAGAAATAATCTCAGATGAAGACAAATAAATTAAGAATGAAGACATCAGAGAATTGATAGTTAAAATGGTAAATATAGTTACAATGATAGTTACAGTGGTAAATACTGGTGAAAAATCTGAAGTGCCAAGAACAAAGGCATGGCGATCTAAATTATGGCAGGTTATGTAGCCATAAAAATTGCAGAGTTTTTAATGGTGTGGGAAAATATGATGGACAGACAAAGGCTATGGGACCTTTCAGATGTATGGTATTGATAAGGAAAAAGAGAAAGAGGATGGTGGGAAAAAAAATAGAGAATCTGGGATAGAGTGACTAAAATGTTCAATGTCTCTACCGAATGGCTGAGCTGACCAGAAAGACTACCAGGACACCACTTGTTCAATCACCCCACAGGTGAATGTACGGTCAGCACAGTATCTGTGTATCTGTGTACGTTTTAAGCATCCATTTCCTTTTTCATTCTCTCCTTCCTGTATGCACGGGTCAAGTTGTGTGTAACACACATAGGGATAGAGGCAGACACCTTCTCTCCTCCCACTCCTAGGAGCACACAGGTAGCAGGATATGACCCCAGCTTCGCCATCTTGGCAGGTGTAGGAAGGCAGGAGCATCACTCCCCCCTGGGCACTGGAATCCAGTTCTTCTTTTTTGGGGATTGAACTTCACCAGAGTCCCCAGAGCAGTGAGCCAGAGTGGAGCCACAGACTTACTATGTTTGGGCAGAAGCCTCGAGGGAGGGATTCTTTCTTCTTCTCGAATGTAGCAGTCCTTGTCTACAAGGACTGCCTTGTCCTTTGGGCTTAAAGAGGGAAGCTAACTCTGCAGCCAGACAATGTGTGTGTACCTGAGGCAATTTGTTCCACTGTGGCTGCTGGCTTGGCACGTTTATCTGTGGCTCATACCAAACTCAGTGTACTCATACCAAACAACGTACACTGAGGATGTGGCCTCCCCACAGTTCAGGGAGGCTGAGATGAATCTTCAGAGCCACAGCGCAGCTCCAGATGCCAAGACCTCTCCAACATGGGCACTTTGTCCCTCTGCAGGGCTGTGCTAGAGCTGAAGTCCCCCAGGCTCATACTACACCCATGGTGGAGACATGTGTTCCTGGTTCTTGAACTTGAGTTTTGATTCAAGACAAGTCAGTGATATTTGGGGGAAATATTTTTTTAAAGAAGAATCACAAATCACGTGTGCCCCTGCCCAAAGGTACATATTATCTCACCCAGATAAGCAGACACAAGAGAGTCACTCACGTGAATCTCCCCTGCCTTTTAATTCTGGAAAGCCCCACGCACTTTGCCGTTTTGCAACTCCTATTAACTATTATGGTACAGGCACTGAACAGTGAGAGTCCAAAGAAGTCAAGAAACTAAAACGTGATCTCTGCTCTTAAGCATCCAAAGTCAACCTGGAAAAACAAATACATAAGCAAATACCCAGAACTTTGTGAGTACAGTGGAAGATGTGAGGGAGGAGCTGTGGGAATTTGGAAGGTGATGCTCAACCCTGCCCCCAGGGAGGCAAGGAAATAAGCACTAGAGGCAGTCTTCTGAACTGTCAATAAGAGTTTTCAAAGGAGCCAGCCTCCTCTCCCCTGAAAGGGCTCAGCACGTGCAAACTATAGCAGTGAGGAGCACAGAATTCAGCATCCACAGGACTCTGGCCACCTGGGTGCTTGTACATCGATTTCTGGCATCTTTTGACACTACCATTAAACTCCAATTTAGTGCCGCCTGCAGCTTTTAACCAAGGATTCCTGAAGGCCAGGGAACCTGAAGGCCCGGAAATCAGGTATACAATCAGGTATGTTTTCCTAGTTCACAACTTTTATCAGATTCTTGGGGGCATCCCTTCTCCAGTGGTTCTTAGAGTCATGGAAGTATGGTTAATTCTTGCTTGACTGTGTATTGTTTTGCAGAAACCCTTGAAAAAGAGAGAGCCATAGTATTTTACATGAGTAAATTCTAATAAATCTGCAAAATGATTCAATGAAGAGAATTCAATAAATGAGAAACCTTGGTCCAGAGAGAGGCCTTTCCCATATAACAGAGCTACTAAATGTTAGTAGCTTATCAGCACATTACTCTGCTATGAAACAGAGGACTATCTGTAGAATTGGAGTAGTATGTACATCTTAAACAAGAAATCCAAAGCACAAGCGATAAAAGAAAGATAGATGAGTTTAACTACGTTAAACTTCAAAATCTTTTTTTGACAAAAGATACCATAAGCCAGAGTAAAACAAGTTGCAGTCTAAAAAAAAAAAAGTCTTTGCAATGCATATTACTGACAAAGAAATAGTATCTAGACTACAAAGACCTCCTAAAAATTAATAAGAAAAATGCACTGAAGCCAATGGGGAAATTGGCAAGTCACAGAAGGGGAGATGGGAAAAACAGATGGAAAATATCTTTAACTTCCTGAGCAATATGGGAAATGCAAATGAAAACAAGATAGAGTTTCTTCACATTCAGATTGGCAAAATTTGTACTTTGATGGTAACTTGCTGGAAAATTTCAAAGAAATGGCAGTTTTATGCCATGCAGGGAGGGGAGAGGAGAGGTATTGGAACAGCCCATTTGGAGGGAGAGAGGGACTCCACCAGCTGCATATTCTGAGGGAGCCATTGGGACTTTGCCTGCTTCAGTCACCATCTCCATGCACACAATTTCTGCACACACTACCTTCCAAAATCTGTCTTTCTCATTTTGTGTCTGTAGACATCGTCCAGTCCATGGGAACCCCATGGAAACTCCCACGGTGAACATAATGAGCCATTAAACATGGCTTTGAATAGGAATGTTTAACGACGGGAGAAAACATGCACTGTCTATTGTCAAAAGAAGAGAGTTCAAAGTACTATGTACAGTTAAATCCAAACTTTAAGTAAAGAAATACATCAGCGAAGAGGAAATATGGATGTGCTAACCCAAACACTAAAAATTCAGTTTGCTTCTAACTTATTTTATATGCACTCTTTTCCTAGTTACATGTCATTTCAAAAATTTAAAACTTCAAGATGAACAATATAACTTTTGTGATTAAAAATGGTTTTTAAATACATGTTTCAAATAAATAAGCTACTGTTACATATAGTTATACAAATACATAAAATAATACATATACATTAAATAAATATACATATAAATGAATTATAAATATGTATATTTTAAATATTGGGTTGGACAAAAAGTTCCTTTGGTTTTAAAGTAAAAATAAAGGACACGTTCTTCATTTTTACCAAGAACTTTATTGAACAACATATTCACTCTTTTGTTCCACTATCTTCTGCCATTTTTCAGGCAACTTCTTAATTCCATCTTCCCAAAACTTTTTTATCATTTTGAGAAAAGAATCATCCTAAGTGTCTTTTACAGTCTTCCAGGGAATTCCCTTTTCTCCATTAAGAAAATTTTGTAAAGACTGAAATAAATGGAAATCTGAAGGTGCAATGTCTGGTGAACACAGCAGATGAAACAGAACATCCCAGTCGAGTGGTAATAGTTTTTGCCTGGTCATCAAAGAAACATGTGGTCTTGGGTTATCCTGATGGAAGATTATGCATTTTCTGTTTACTAATTCTGGATGCTTTTCATCAAGTGCTGCTTTCAGTTGGTCTAATTGGGAGCAGTACCTGTTGGAATTAATCCTTTGCTCTTCCAGAAGGATCTCATAAGAGAGGACGGTCTTCCAATCCCACCATACACAAACCTCGCCTTCTTTAGATGGAGACCAGATTTTGGTGTGGTTAACAGTGGTTCATTGTATTTGCCCCACAAGCTCCTCCATTCCACATTACTGTCTAGTGTCCTCTTTTCATCGCCTATCACAATTTATTTTAAAAATGAAATATTTTCATTATATTTCAGTAGAGAATCACATGCAGAAATATGGTCGAGATGGTTTTTGTCACTTACCTTATGTGGAACCCAAACATCAAAAAGATGAACATAACCAAGCTGGTGAAAATGATTTTCAATACTTGATTTGGATATTTTTAGTATGTCAGCTATCTCACACATGATATAAGGTTGATTGTTCTCAATAGATGTCTCAATTTGATCCCTATCACCTTCAACTGGTCTACCTAACCGTGGAACATCAGGCAGCAAGAAATTTCTAGCATAAGACCTCGCAAACCACTTTTGACATGTTCAGTCAGCCACAGCACCTTCTCTACACTGTGCACATACCTTTTTATTTTTGCATTTCAATTGCATTTTTACCTTTCTTGAAATAATAAAGCATAATATGCCAAAAATGTTGCTTTTTTCTTCCATCTTCAATATTACAAATGGCTACCCCAAAACTCACCCATTTTGATAAGCTTTTTTTAATGCATGCTGATATGACAGCTGTCACAATACAATCTAACAAAATTTTTTCAAATGATGTAGAAGACAACTAAGCACTACTAGACTCATCTTACAGAAAAAAGAAGAAAGAAAATGAATGAACCTTTTGGCCAGCCCAAGACGTATATATACTCTTTCCCCTACTCCAGGGTCTGTGCTAAATGCTTCGCCTGCATGAGCTCAAGTTCCACTCCCTGGGTGGGAAGACCAAGGCTGGGCAATAGTAGACAATTTCCCAGAATTAGGAGCACGGCCCCCTGACTCCCACACCTCGCCCTTCACCACCACCTTGACTGCCCAACTGAAACTCCCAAACCTGAGTCTGCTGATGATGCAGAAACAGAATTGTGTCTCCTGGCTGCCCATGTTGTACCTCTGGATACGGTGTCATCATGTATGTTCCAAGGATGAAGCCTCAGGTGTGGTATGGACACAAACATGACTCATCTCTCATCGGGGAAGAGTCATCAGTTCCTCCTGGTTTCACTGAGAGAACATCTCAAGGAAAGTACTCTCCCTAGACTATTAGCAGAAGAGGCCACACTGAGACTGTGGGGGTTAACTGCACATTTACTGTGTCTGCCGCGGCTGCTGCTAAGTCACTTCAGTCGTGTACGACTCTGTGCGACCCCATAGATGGCAGCCCACCAGGGTCCCCTGTCCCTGGGGTTCTCCAGGCAAGAACACTGGAGTGGGTTGCCATTTCCTTCTCCAATGCAGGAAAGTGAAAATTCAAAGTGAAGTGGCTCAGTCATGTCTGACTCTTAACTATCCATGGACTGCAGCCCACCAGGCTCCTCCGTCCATGGGATTTTCCAGGCAAGAGTATTGGAGTGGTATATTCATCGCCTCCCAAGACTCAAATGGTCTGAGCTCCAGTGCTGGCTGAGCCTCTGTTTCATTCTCCTGTGGCTGCTGTAGGACATTGACTGGGCAGCTTAAAACAATAGGACTTTGTTCTCTCACAGTTCCAGATGCCAGATGTCTGAAATCCAGGTGTGAAAGGGCATGGTTCCTTCTCAGGGCTCCAAGGTAGACGCTTTCCTTGCTGCTACTCCAGCTTCTGTGGCCCCAGCTGCGTCATACCCATCCCTGCCTCCATCTGCACATGGCCTTCTCTTTCTCTGTGTGTCTCCACCTTCTCTTCTGTCTATTATAAGGACAGGTGTCCATGGATTCAGGACCCACCTGGATAGTCCAGGATGATCTCATTTTGTGATCTTTAATGACATCTGCAAAACATTTCCCAGATCAAGTCATTCATTGGTTCCTGGTAGATATATCTTTTGGTGAGAATTCCATTGACTCACTGCAGCCTCTTACTAATACTTAGTGACAACAAGCAAGTTACTTAGCCCCCTTCAGCACTGATTCTTTACCTGGAAAATGAGGATAATACTTCCTGGGTTATTCTGAGAATTTGTTCAGATCATATCTATATGGTGCTTAACACAGAGCCTGGCACACAGTAAGTCTGAAATAAATGTTACTAGAATCGTCATTACCATCATGCTCCTCACCATGAATTCAGCAATGTTGGCATCTCCTGATCAGTAGAGACAAGCTCTGGAGTTCAGAGAGGGTGGATAATTTGCCTAAAGCCTGTTTTAAACAATTTGGAGTTAACCACTGATTTCTCTGAGTCTGCTCCTGTCCAAGGTCCTTTCCTGGGCCAACCTGCCATCATACCCACTTCCCCAGCCAGCTGCTCTAGTTCACCACCTCATGAGGCAGTGAGGAGGTGCCCCAGTTTATAAAGAAGGCGTGGCATCTTTGAGTGGATAAATCCCCAAGCCAGCCCAGGGCCTCCTCAGCCTTACATTCAGGGCTCCTTCCAGCCAAAGGTGGAGTTGCAGAGCTTTGTGGATTGGCCTACCCACAGCAAGTGACACGTCCAAGCTGCCCAGGAGAACTGATGCAGACAGCACCCGGCCTCCTTCACCCCTAGAGGCTGCCCCAGAGCTCAGAGGTCATCTGCCCCTTGCTCTTCACTTTACCTGTGTCCTGTTTGTTCACTGGGAGATCACGGGTCTGGGGACAGCCTAGAGTGAGCTCTCACAGTCCATCCTCAACAGGGACCTCCCTGTCCCAAACAGTCCCTGATGCTCATGGCCTCAGTCTGCTGGACTGTGAGAACGTGGAGCTTCTGGGCCCCTCCTGCAAACCTTGGCTGGTCCAGGCAATAGCTCAGGCCTATGGACCGGGGACACCACTCAGTCACACTCATTACCTCACCAGTGCCTCCCACAAACAGGCCCACACATCCTATCTTCACAAACTCTTAGGCCCAGTCGTTTTATACACACAGGATCCCACCTCGAAACATCCCGCACAGTCCATGGGATTGCAAAGAGGTGGATATGACTGAGCAGTCATACACTCTGCCTGCTCACCGGCCAGCCTCACGAGCGACAATCATGAGGACATTTGGAGATCTGGGACCACAGAGCACACTTTACCCCTCCTCTAGCTCCCTTTCCTCCCCTCTATTTGAGATGAAACACAGAAAAATGAAAGATAATAGAACTTCTGACAATGGTCAGAGTGGCCCTTAGTTTACTCTGATGGCAGTAAAAGGGGGACAACGGAGATGAAAGTGAAATGATTGCGTGTGGACTGGGGGGCCTGTGCTGGGCCTCTATTTGCTTCCAGCTCAGCCTCCAGCTCCCGTTGCCCCTTTCCCTCACCTCGGTCAGGACAGTGACCATCCCCCAGAGATCATGCGCTGCAGAGCCTCAGAGGCAGAGATGAGAAGCTATGCCTCCACATGAGCAGGCCCCTGGGAAGGCAGGACAGGCACAGCACGTCTAGGCATTGGCAGCACCTGCATGACCAGTGATGAAGAATCATAACACAGCACAGTCCGCAGGGTCACAAAGAGTTGGCGTGACAGAATGATGGAACAACACTTGTTGGTTACTCACTATGTTAGCAATGTGCTAACAGTCTCATGTATGATATTTGAAATAACCTCATGAGGTGGTTACTCTTCCTTTCATCCACATTTGTAGACCAGAAAATATAAGTTCATAGAAATCATGTATCAAAATGCCCCATCTATCATTGGTAGAACTGGTGTTAGAATCTAAGGGTGCCCAGCATGCTGACCAGTGCTCTGAGTCATTGCTGCTGTTGGATCAGAATCACAAGGTCCAGGGGACACCCCATCCCCCACTTACTAGATGCAAGTTTCCAATGATCTCTCTCTTTCAGCCTGGTTTCCGCTCAGTAAGGCTGGAATTCAATACAGAACAGTTTTCAGAGTCATATACAATTTTTGTAAATACTGCCACAGTGATAAAATTTGCATTGTTATTAAAGATGATAAATCACCAGTCCCAACAGCCTTAGGAGAGTTTTCTGTAGAAACAGACTTCACGACAGGAATGGACATTTTCTCCAAAGAGCCTCATACTGGAGAGTCCCAAAGAGTGTGAAGAGTTCCCTTTGTAAGCAGACTTCCTTTCTCCGATGCTTGAAGGATATAGGCAGTTTGGGTCTGAGGCCTCTCTGACCCCAGAAGCATCTCCCTGTTCCTCTGCATTATACTGTCTGGTGTGGAGGGCAAAGGGCCACTGGAGATAACTGGGAGTGTGAGAGCTGGGGTGTGTGGTTATGACACGCTCTGAACTTTCTCCTCTATGCTGGTCACTAAGGCACTTCAACCACAGCAAGCTCATCAACCAGGGGCAATTCTGCCCTCTCCCTCCAGGGAGGGACATTTGGCGATGTCTGCAGATACTTCTCATTGTCACAACTGGGGGTGTTGCTGGCACTGGCGTGTAGCCTGGAGATGCTGCTCCCAGACATGCAACAAAGCATCTAAGGGCTTTCTCATAGCTCAGCTGGTAAAGAATCCACCTGCAAAACAGGAAGACACCAGTTTAATTCCTGGGTCAGGACGATCCACTGGAGAAGGGAACGGCTACCTACTCCAGTATTCTTGGGCTTCCCTGGTGGCTCATATGGTAAAGAATCCGCCTACAATGTGGGAGACCTGGGTTCGATCCCCAGGTTGGGAAGATCCCTTGGGGAAGGGAACGGCTACCCCTCCAGTATTCTGGCCTGGAGAATCCCATGGACTGTATAATCTGTGGGGTCGCAAAGAGTTGGACACAACTGAGCGTCTTTCACTTTCTCTTTCACTGTTGCTTCGCTGATGGGACATGGACAGGATTTGAATGCCCATGGCTTATGGGTAGCAAAAACTACAAGGGAGCCCTGATCTCCCTGAGGCACTGGCTTGTTGCTGGCCCTGGAGCCCCGACCCAATTTTCAGATTCAAGATGTCCAAATGATGAGCTTCAAAACGCCCCATCCCACCCCATTTCCTGGGACATATCACATGACCTAGAAAAATCCAACCCGGTGTGAGAAATCAGACATTTTCAGGAGCCAAAAAAAAGGCCTGGTTTTCACTGTTACTGCTTTAGTGTTTATAGAGAACTTGGGAGGAAAATATTATCAGTCACAAAACATCACAAGAAACACTCAGTGTTAATGCACTGCACCAGGCTGATGCTGGTTGAATAAAATGCTCAAGAAGTGGAACATTTCACGGGAGGTATAGGCAGGTCCTAAGTCATTTTTCTTCATCATCTGGTCATGTTTCCCTGGGGCAGGAAGGGAGGGGGACACCTCTCTTTGAAGCTATTCATCTTCTTTCACCTAGAAGATCATGTTTTGTAGCTGTGAAGCCTAAACATACCATTTCATAATTTCAGCAAGAAGCTTTCTGGAAATAGTAGTCATGGTATTGATTAATCTGTACATTCAAATAGAACAGAGCCTCCAATATGGAATACTGTTATCCAGGCAGTCACTGCAGATGGATTCATATACCAGCCAGACATGTCTTGGGTGATAATGAAGTCCCAACCTGTTGTTTTCCCCATATCTCTGTCTTCTGGCTTGAAAGGTTGGCACATAAAGGCATGCAGAATTCTATCACTATTAAAATTCATCAAACCCAAACTCAGACCCTCACCTCTGGCATGCAGTATGCTTGGCACTGGGGGTTGGCAGGAAGACAGTGGAAGATGAGGAAGAATTAGGTAGTTGCTAGGCTTCCTGCCCTCGATATCCTGTGAGACCTCGAAGGAGGAAGAAGGCAGCAAGCATGGAAGGTTATGCAAGAACACAAAAAGAAATGCCACACAGACTCAGTGCACATGCATTTGCAAAAGATCTGGTTTCTCTACAGTTGATCTTTGTTTTCTATAGACACTCTGCATCCATCACACACCACTCCCATCCTTTGTAACTGTAGCTCCATTTCTTGTGGGGACTTGCCCCTCTCCTGATGGACTTGTCTTTGTAAAGCAAAGTTCCCATCAGTCTCCAGCTGACAGGGAGACATGCGACTCAAGTTAGACCAGAAAAACTGCCTCCTGGACACTGGAAATGGCACAGTGAGTCTAAGGAACAGCTCACAGGTGTCCTTTCGGTGACTATTCACTGAGCACCCACTCTGTGTCGGACACTGTGCTGGGTGCTGAGGGTGCACGGGGAAGGAGACCAACAGACCCCAGGACTCAGGAACCCGAGACTGCCACACGGTGGCAGGGGTGGGGGAGGCGACATAGAAACAAGCAAAATGGCATGCCATTTGCCGCCAGGTGGTGATAAGTATAGTGAAAGAGGAGGAGGAGAAAGGGGAGAGGGAGGGGGAGAAAAAGGGGAGGAGGAGAAAGTAAGAAGGGAACAGGAGTTGACAGATCCCTTCAGGGACAGCCTCCTGCAGGGGCGGGGCATGTTCCACTCTCCATTCCTCTGTTCACTCTCTGTTGAGGCTTATGGGTGGTTCCAATCCCCTAGGTCAGGGGCAGCAAGTATTGTCAGTACAGGGACAGATGGTAAATATTTTCAGCTCTGGGTGGCCTGTAGCCTCTGTCAGAATGCTGCCCTTATGAACACAGCTGTGGGCAAAGCATTGGTGAATGGGTATGGCTCTGTTCCAGTAATAGTTGATTTATAAAACAAATGGCACATAGGATCTGGCCTGCAGACCAGAGTCTGCCGACCTCAGCTCTTGATCTCAGGATCTGTGCTTATTCCTACCTTTTCAGAGTCAGTCCTCTAATTGCAGCTTCTATTAACACAGGGCAGTCCCTGATTTCTTCAAATAAACCAACCTAACATGACACATGAGCTTTCCCTTGCTTACAAACAAGTGAACCTCATGGATCTAGAAGGTGCTTCTCAGATGAGAAAGGGCAGGTGTTACATCTGTGTTATTAACGAATAGCAAAAGGCACAAAGGGCACGTGGTGTCATCAAGTCCTATCACCACACTTTATAGGTTGTTACACTGGGGATCAGAGAGGGAGAGATGCCTGCCAAAGAATACTTACCAAACCCCAAACAAGGGCCAAATTCAAGCCTATTGTTTCCCTAGGTCAGTACCCTTATCATGGGTCCTTTTCAAGGGGAAATAACAGAAAGCCCAATTTTAATAAAAGGGGGTTAATTTTACCTACACTACAAGAAGGTTGAGAAGGTAGTTGCTGACATCATTTCAGGGGTCTAATGGTGTCGGGGCTGTGGTCTCCACAATTTCCCCTGGCCTTCCTTCATGAGTACAAAATGGCTGCCACAGCTCCAGACATCACACAGATGTTCAAGGCAAGAGGGAGAAGGAAAGGGTAGTATCTAAATAAATCTGTTCTCTCCCCAAAGCCAAAGATTTCCAGCAACCACTCAGAGCATGTGTGCTTTTATATGGCCACTCTTAAATGTCTAGGACACTGAGAAAGTGGATATTTCAATTTTCAATTGCTGAAGTGAAGACAGAAAAGGGAGAAGGGGGTTAGGAATTGATGTTAGATTTGTCGACTCATAGCATTAGCCTCAATTTCCTTTCTACAAATCAGTTCAACAAATACAAAATTATGGACTGCTCCCTGCAAGGGTGGTGCTGATTCAGAAACACCAGAAGGGGTTCCAAAAATCTAGTCCATTGAATAGTTCACTTAGGGAACTTTGTGAAATACATATTCCCAGATTTCACTCAAAAGCTATTGTTCAGTCACCAAGGCATGTCTGACTCTTCACGATCCTGTGGACTGCAGCACGCCAGGCTTCCCTGTCCCTCACCATCTCACTCAAAAGTGAGAGGATCAAAATTCTAGAAATAGGACCCAAGAATCTGAATGTAGATGAAATCTTTTATCATAAATTTACAGCTGTCCCTCTGATCCCAGTCTCCAGCCTTCTATTTCCTCTCTAGGGACCCTTTTGTGACAGTTACATGGGGATCCTTCCAGAAATCATCTGGGCATGATCAGCATATGTCTTTATATCTCTCTGATATTTTCATAACCAGAAGCCACCGATACATTGCATAACACTGATTTGTCACCTAACTTTGAGGTCTAGACACACCTTAAAAGAGTGTCAAGGACAGCTGTCTGGATGCCCACCAGGCACTGTGTGACACACTGACATGGGTCCACCCACCCTCTCAATAACCCCAGAAGGCAGGGTTTTGATCCAACACCCTTGTTGACTTCACTGGTAGCTCATACAGTAAAGAATCCGCCTGTAATGCAGGAGACCCGGGTTCTATCCCTGGGTCAGGAAGACCACCTGCAGAAGGAAATGGCTACTCATTTCAGTGTTCTTGCCTGGGAAATCCTATGGACTGAGGAGCCTGGGCTACGTTCCATGGGGTCGCAAAAAGTCAGATGCAACTAAACACGTTCACTTTTCTTTCCTTGAACAGACGTGGACACTGAGTCTTGCAAAAGTACAGGAGAACCCATCATGGAGTCCACGTTTGGGTCAGTGCTTGGAAACCAGGTGTGAACTGAAGCAAAGCTAATTTCGAAATCCACCTGAAAGTTAATTTCTTTTCCTTACCAAATTCCTACTATCTTTTCCTTTTAATTTCTTTCCCCTTACTCTATCATGAAAGTTGAGTCAGGTAAAGGGCTTCATTTATATACTTAAATAAGAACTCCATTTAATCGTGCTACCCTGTGCTGATTTTAAAGGCAGATATGAAGGATGTAGATTTCCAAAACTCAACACTCATTTTGAATATTGATTATATGCCAGGCACCGGAATACACAATTTCTAAAACCTTCTCTGCTCTCAGGGACTCACAGTGAACTATAGGGAGAGGTGGCGGACATACACACGGATGGTTATAATACAGTGCAGGACTGGGAAATGGGGGTGAGGCAAGAGGTAGCCACTGCAGCAGCAGGAGTGGGGACAAGACACCTGGTAGGGCCAAGGACGGCCTCACAGGAAGGATTCTGCAGAGCTGAAGGGTGATTAAGAGCTTGCAAGGTGATCTGAAAGGGATAATGACATCCCATGAAATGAGAAACACATGTGCAGAACTCAGACTCCCACAAACATGGAGCACATTCAAGTGACCACAAGGAGCCAGAGATCTAGGTAGACTCACCCCTGCTTGCCATGTCCAGGCCCCTGGCAGGCACTACTAATCAATCACATTCTGAATCTCAGGGAACTCTGACTCAGGATGGAACTCCTCCAGATGGGGCTCCAAGCAGCCTCCACCACGAGAGCTGGAACCAGACAAGGAAGGAAGTCGGGGCCACACTGTGGAGTTAGTGCAGGGGGAAGTCACTGCTCAAGCTTCCATCAGAGCTTTAGAGACTATCTGGAGCCAATGGAGAGGGGGGAGGTAGGGGAGATGGAGGACGAGGAGGACAAGCAGAGAGGACTCATGTGAGCCAGGCCATCCTGATGAGAGCTGGCAGGAACAGGACACTGCAGAGAAGGGAGCTGAGGCCAGGACACACTTCCCAGGTAGAAAGGGGAGGAGAGAGTGACTGAAAAGGGGGAGGAGTCAGACAAGAAGGCCCTCGACTGGGACACTGAACTGGGAAGGAGCAGGTTAGAACCCATGTCTTCCAGCCTCCATCCCAGCCTTAGAGGCAGAGCAAGGCCAAAGCTGGGAGTGTGGCCTCTAGCTTCCAGCAGACCCACCAATCCCCAGCCGCTCGACCTCGAGCAGAACCAGTGGTGCAGGTGAACACAGGCTCTGGGGTGGGGTGGGGCATGTGTTCCAACCTTGGTCTGGCTGTGAGGCCTCATCGAGGCTGTCCAACTCCCCAGGCTCTGATTGCAGACAGGGCTGTTGGAGTGGGGGGTAAATAAGAAACTCTGTGAAGCACCAAGGGTGTGTCCCAAGATTCATGGGCCACAAACAAGGAGGGATGTCTCCATCATATTCCTACTGGTTCACGCCTCTGGCTTTATCACCAGGGTGCCTCCAATACGCTGCTACCTGGGTTCACCCCTACCCCATTCCTTCCTTCTTTGCTGGACTCTTGCCTCCAGAATCGGGGGTTTGCTTCTGCCTAAGATTCAACACTCACAGAGTCCTTTGCTTGGAACTTTGGCTCCCAGGACACCACTTTGCTCTAGACCTTCTACTATTCAAGGGCATGACCTCAAGCCCTCCATTCCCTGACATGGGTCCGGGGTCCTCCGATGGGGCCAGCTCCCTCTACCCAGACCCAGGTCACTGCAGTTCACATTCTAGCACACTACTCCAAGATCAAGTCTTTAAGTTTCCACCTTTGCTATTACCCTGCATTAAAAACACGTCTGGAACATAGACCCATCCCAGACATGTGTGCAGGGGCCTCTTCTTAGCCACCATCAACTCTGCAAACACCAGCTCACCCCACCTTCACATCTGTCAGATTTTCTTTCGTTTAAGACATACAGGAATATCAACCACATTTTCATGGTACCCAGCATGGTACCCTTGCTTTCTCATGTATTAAGGCTCTGGTAAAAACAAAAAAGCCTCTTTTTCAGTGGAATGAGAAATTTACACAAATAAACATGGTAACTTTTAACACAGCCTCTTGGCTGACATACATAGAGCCCTGTTTCTGGTTCTCATGGACAAGAGAAGCCTCAGAGACAGGAAAAACCCAGGATCGCCCATTTAGAGACATCCAGGAAAACAGCAGCCTGCTTGGGAGTGCATTCTCTGGTTGAGTTTATTACTCCTAAATTATTCAGAGCCTTGACTGGGATTCATCAAGGTCGCCGCATCCCTGAACCTTTTGTGCCGAGAGGACCCAGCGGTGCATTTCATTGCTGAAAGGACGCATGAAATAATTCTCTAACAGCGAAGCAGCCTCTGCTGATCCCCAGCGTCGTCTTGGGCTTCCCCAGTGGCTAGATGGTAAAGAATCCACCTTCAGTGCAGGATACTCCGGAGTTTAGATCCCTGGGTCAGGAAGATCCCCTGGGAAGAGAACAGCAACTCACTCCAGTATTCTTGCCTAGAGAATTCCACGGACTGAGGAGTCTGTGGGCTACAGTCTATGAGGTCACAAAGAGTCAGACACCACTGAGTGATTAACACTTTCACTTCCAGCCCTTTCTGCTCTCACTCATCCTCAGCAGAATGAGTGAGGCTCATCAGAGTTGAATCCTGAACCGATAGCAATGTCTGGCGGCTGTTTCGAGCTGAACAAGGGCTATCCAAGGCACAAATGGGCCACTGTGCATTATACTGATCATCTTTTCTCTGTTTGTGGCTGACATTTACATTCCCTCTTTTGTTCTGAGCTGTGCCCACGAAGCCTGATTGTCCAAAGCGCCCACCCACTTTACTCCCTGATTGCCGCCTGGGTGGAGAGGCACTCTGATTTATGATCAACCAGGGTCTATCTCCAGGACCTGGAGGAGACACACCCAGAAGCCCCGAAGTATGTTCTCTTCCTCACGAGACCCTGCATCGCTTCCCAATACACCAGATTTTCTGGGATTTAGTGTCAGGGTGCCTGGGACTACAGAGGTAAATGCCACCTGGAACACTTCATTCTGCAAGATTATCGTATAGCTCTCCATTTGTTCCCTTGGGATCAAGAGGATTTTTTTCTTCTTCTTTTTTTCTTTCTTTCAAGAGGAAGAGAATTTTAAAAAGTATTAAGCCGAAACCTAAATTATTTCTTCTCTCCTGACACACTAAGTGGATGCAGATCATTGGAAATTCTCAAAGACTTATTTTCAAAGGGTGAAACTCTAAAGATTTCAAAAAAGATGGTCAAATATAATCTTTTCTTTTTTCCTTCTGAAGAACAGTGGATCACAAAGTTATCTGAGTTTTACAGCCAGGAAAGTAAGGAAATGGAGGTCTGGCTGTCTGGGCACAAACATTAAGAACCCTGCAGTCCTCCTGTGTGCGCAGCTTAATTTCTTTTTGTTTTGTAATTACGGTGCTTTCCCAGGGGCAAGGGGGATGCAGAGCGAGGCAAGGGCGCCATCTGTAGGAGAAATTTCACAGCCCAGGTCCGTACAACACCAGACACTCAGGGTTCAGAGGCTCCTGGGGCCAACACCCTTCACCATACCCCTGGAAAAGCCAAGACAGGACCCCCTCATCGAAAGAATAATCAGTGGCAATGATGTTCCAGGGAGACTTAGCGAGATCTATCAGATTTTTAATTGCCCATTCCCTTTGATCTAGCAATTACTCCAATTCTAGGGTTTATCCTATATAAATATCAGCTCATATGCAGAGATAAAAGTCCAATATTCACTGCAGTATTCATTTCATAGTGAAATATAAAAGCAATCTAAACACTTATTAATAGGGGCTGGTTAAATAATTAGGGGCCTCCCTAATTAATAGGGACTGATTAAATAACTGGGCACAGACCTGACAAAGAACAAGGGAACTACACAAGAGTGGTTTTCCACTCTTGAAAATGTCAAGCGGTGAAAAGCAATTTTGCCAACATTCTGCAGAATGTGGCCTTTTTGCAAAGACACATGTTCACAGAAAGTGTAACACTTAAAACTGAACTGTCAGCATATACATATGAAGGATCTGGAAGAACATCTTCCTAACAGTGACGATCATGGGAGGAGTGGACAGGGAGGGGATTCTACTCTCCACTTTTCTGTATTAACTGAATTTCATTGCAAACACAACTAGGTACTAACAGCAAACTCGGTACTAAGTACTAATGTTGGTTTTATCGTACATGTTGATGGAGGGCATACTCAAGTCAAAGGCAAACTTCCTGAGTCCTTGCATATCTGGAGACTCTTCAACTCAGCCTCAGCCCTGAATACTGGTGTGGCTGAGAGTGAGTGGGATTCCGGCTGCAAACACGCCTCCCTGGGGCCTGGGGAGATGCGACTCTGTCATCTCCTGGCATCTGATGTCAGCAATGAGAAGTTGAATTCCCATCCGAATTTTGTTTCGTAGAAGAAACACCACTCTTCTTTCCAGAAGCTCTCAGGATTGGGCATACCCTTGGTTTTCTAAAGTGTCAGCGGGTGGGCCTTGTTCCTCTAGTTCCCTACGCAGTGGGTCCTTTCACTATGATGACATGTCTTTCTGTAGCTCTGGGATGTTTCCACGATTTCTTTTGTTGTTGTTGTTGTTTTTTACATTTCTTTCTCGCTAATCCCCTTTTTCTCTTTTTCCAGGATCTTTAACTAGATGTCAAACTTAGGTTCATCCTCCACATCGCTTCACTTTTCTCATTATCATGCCTGTCTTTGCAAAGAACCTCTTGACCTTGACTGGTAGGCACGGCTGTTCTGCTCCTCAGCCCAGGGACAGCGTTTCCTATTTCAGGAGCAGCGCTCTGCCTGGGGAGGTCGCACTGCAGACTCCAGGTCTCTCTGAACCTCTCCAAGTGCCCTGAGATTCCTTCTTTCCCCTCTGCTGTTACTCATTTCTTGACCTTTTGGCCCTCTGGCTTGCTGCATCTGGAGTAAAGCATGCCTGGGGCTGCCTCTCCTCGCATGTTTGTTAATACATGGGTATTTGTGTACCTTTCTGGGACGCCTCCTTCCCCCAGTATCTGAGCTCCTGTGGTGTGTATGGGGTGGCAGGAGGGCCTGCTGGAACAGGCGGCACATCTTGCTTCCTGGGTGCAGGGCAGCACATCCCTCCCAAGACCTCTAATTCCTAAGAGCCCTTACCAGTTCCCCTGGCCTCAGGAAATGCCAACCTACCTAACACAGCAGGAAGAGGGGAAGAGGCTCCTCACCAATTAATTAATAAGACCCCCAATTAGTCCCCATCAACCTTCCCTCCCCACACCCCTGCATCTCAGATCTTTAACTCAGAACTCAGGATCTTCTGCTTATTTTTACCTTCTCAGTTCCTTCCTCTGTGTTGGCTCTAGTTTTTGCTTCCTGTAAGCCTGATTCTCGGAGAAGGCAATGGCAGCCCACTCCAGTGCTCTTGCCTGGAAAACCCCATGGACAGAGGAGCCTGGTGGGCTGCAGTCCATGGGGTCGCTAAGAGTCGGACACAACTGAGCGACTTCACTTTTTTTTTTGCGACTTCACTTTGACTTTTCACTTTCACGCATTGGAGAAGGAAATGGCAACCCATTCCAGTGTTCTTGCCTGGAGAATCCCAGGGACAGAGGAGCCTCTTGGGCTGCTGTCTATGGGGTTGTACAGTGTAGGACACAACTGAAGTGACTTAGCAGCAGCAGCAAGGCTGATTCTATTTGCTTTCTATATTTCAAGATGTTCTGACCCTCTGTTGTCACTTAATTCTGTTTGTATTTCTTTTATTATCTTTTTGGCCTTTCTGTAAGGTATGGGATGAGAATTGACGTGTAAGGAAAATAAGGATGCCAAGGTAAGGAAGATGAGAAAACACACAGTCTTCATCACTAACTGCAAAGTGTGGTGTCCCTGGTCAGCTTCCCAAGAGGGGTTAAAGGGCATGTATGACTTGTTCCATGGAACCGCTCTGCTTAACTTTGCTTCTTAGCATTATTGAATTTCAGGAAATAAGTTACTCTCAGTAAATACAAATGATAAATATCAAGTCATAAAACCTTTTTTTATATAAAATTTGGCAATAACTGCACCTGTCAAAAGAAACATACTCCAAGTGAACCAGTTAATCTTTTCCTGTTTTCTTCTTTCTCATTTCATCAGCAATAAATGATAAGAAAAAATATCTGGATCTTAAGTTTATGAAACCTTGCTGAACAAAGTAGTTCTGTTTTTCCTCTGTGATTTTTTTTTTTAATTCTCTGCCCTCACCTACTTACTTGCATGCTTTCTGTCTTACACATTAGAATTTAAGTTCCTTGAGCACAAAGACTTGCATTTTGCTCTTGGCTATCAATCGGCCCTTAGTCTAAAATCCTACTGGCCATTAACAGTGAACAATCTTTATTTAATGGAACAAAAAAGGGAGTCTCCCTCATACCTGATAAGCAAATTCCATTTCCAGATGATTCACTGGGAGTGAAAGTACAGCAAAAGCATTCCTCAAAAGTTCAACATAAAATCACCATATGATCTGGCAGTTTTACTGCTACATAAACACCTCAAAGAACTGAAAGCCAGGCTGATAGACACTTGTACGCAGATATTCATGGCTGACTTGTTCACAACAGCCAAAGGCAGGGATAACCCAAATATCCATCAGCAAATTCACAGATAAACAAAACGTGGTACACATATACACTGGAATATCACTAAGCCCTGAAAAAAGATGGGATTCTGACACATGCTACAACAGGGATGGACTTTGAAGACATGCTCAGTGGAATAAATGACTTAAACTGTGACCCTCAAAAAGGACAAACGTTGTTTGGTTCCTCTTATATGAGGTTCCTGGAGTAATCAAGATAACAGAGATGGAAAGTAGAATGGTCATTGCCAAGGGTTAAGCTGAGTGGAGGGAACAGAAGCTACTGTTTAAGAGGCCCAGGATTCCTGCTTGGGATAGTGAAAAAGTCTAGAAATAGTGGTTATAATTGTACACTATTGTGAACACACTTAATGCAATATGTGCACATGAGTGCTAAGTTGCTTCAGTCGTGTCTAACTCTCTGTGGCCATATGGACTGTAGCCTGCCAGGCTCTTCTGTCTTTGGGATTCTCCAAGCAAGAACACTAGACTGGGTTGCCATGCCCTTCTCTTTCAATCTTCCTGACCCAGGGACTGAACCCACATCTCCTGTGGCTCCTGCATTCCAGGCTGAGCCACCATGGAAGCAAACTTAATGTAGTATACATTTATAAATATGTGTGTGTGTGTGTGTGTGTGTGTATTTTTTTTTCTATTTGTCTTAATTTTATGAAATTAGATGAATTTATCCTGAGATTCATATTAGATGAATCAGCACTGGTAGGAGTCTTTTACCATCTGTTTAACTTAAAATCTTAACAAAATTTCTGATTTAACATTCTTTGTTGGTTTTATAAAAATGAGTTCTGATAATTATGTACATAAGCCAATAATGTTTGATTTATTATGCAAGCAAGAGAAAATACGTCAGATGCTAAATTATTATTTTTTTCAATGTCATTTGTGAATATTACTCAAAGTTTTTACCCATATATTACTTCTGTTCCCTCAAAGATGAAAAACAAAATCACTTCTACCAATGTTTGTCAAAATTGGGAGCACTTTAACAAATAGCTCTCAACTATAGCACCTTCTAACATGTCATTAAATATTCTCCTTTGAATATAATTTAAAACTTTTCAGTTACATCAGAAATTTTCTAATATATTTCCATAAATTACAATAAATAATGTCCTTTTAAATTTCTGAGGGGTTTTCAACTAATGTGTGATATGAGTAATTCAAGTTCATCTCACTGGGGGTCTCCAGTTCTTCCCACCAGCCACACTCATTAGGGACAGAAGCCAGTGCCACCAGAGGTATTTCAAAGGATTCCAAAGCTGTGTGTTTTTGTGGTCATCGTGGGTGGAAAGGAGGTGGGAGAGGAAGGTTTGAAAGCCTGATTTAATGCTGCTGTGGGTCCAGGTCACCTTTGAAAAACCTCCTCGGAGCAATTACAAAACCATTTGCAGCAACAGGCACACAATAAATACTATTTGACTGAAGACCCCAGGGTTCCCCAAAAGCCTGTTACCATCACTGATGGTAGACAAGAGATTTTAGGTGCTACAAGGACAAACACTTGTTTAATTATCATACAGATTAAAAAAAATAATGATGGCAAGGTTTTCCATCATGGTTGAATGACATAGTCTACTGTTGGTAATAACAGAAAAAAAATTTTTTTAAATAAATATACTTAAGATGGTTCTAGCTACAGAAATAAATAAATAAATAATAGGTATTTATTTATACTTATTAGGTATAGGATTTGGAAAAACTCCACAGGTGGCCCACAAGTTTCTGGATGGGGCAACCCTAAACTAAGTTCACGTTAAGGTTCCTTGTTTTCCATTAGAAGCTGGAGACTGGGAGGAAGGAGAAGGGGGTGCTGTCGGGCTGGTGCTGAGACCTCTGTGGGGCACCAGGAGTCTGGTTCTGGTATGTGGAAAGCAGTAGAGGCTGGAGTCAGTGGTGGTGCCGAGGGGTGCGGGCAGAAACGGCAAACAGGAAGGAGCAAGTCCCTTCCTCCTCCAGCTCTGCAGCCCCACGCTGGTCAGGGCTCAAAGGAAGCAGGGGGCAGAGGGGAAAAGGAGCTTACAGAGCCCCACTGCAGGACAAAGCCAAGTGCAGACAGCAGGCTGGGAGCCCAGACAGTAGCTTAATGCCGATGGGATAGGGAGGCCAGTACTCACAGGGCGCTCTGAATGAAATGGCCTCAGATTGCCTCCTCACCCTCTCCCTTCCCACCTGCTTCTCTCCCGACACCCACGCCAGCTGATGTTCCTCAGCCCTTCATGGACCTCCCTCTGTCATCCCAGCTCTTCCTCGAATTCCTTCAGCACCTGCAGCTGGGTACCACGAGTTCATCACTGCTCCATGTCTGCTGTACCCAGTCTCTCTTTCCAACACAGCTCCAGGCTTCCCACCTTGGACCAGCCTTCTACGTGCTCCAAGTTGCTCGAGCCACCAAGCAAAGCTGTAGACCTCCAGTGAACCATCCTGAATGAACCTCTGAAGTTGATACAGTTCAAAGCTAGAGCTCATAAACCTTGCGGGAAAAGAGGGTAATGTCAAGCTACTATGAGAATTATCTGACAAGGCAGCTGTCCTGGGAGATTCTCTCTGAATCTGGGGTGAACATCTGAGCCGCACCTCTGCCCAGCTATTGGCCTTGGCTAGGTCACTGGTCCTGGCTGTGCTTCACTTCCCAGTCTGTGAAATGGGCTAACAGTGGGGTCTGGCTGCTATCAGGTGTCATGAGGATGAGGAGAGGTCATCAGGGGAACACTTAGCACCGCACTGGCTGAGCACATGCTCGGGAAGTGTTCAACACAGGAAAAGCAATGGGGCATCAAACACGAAAGTCTCCCCACAACCCCAGGGAAATCAGGAGAAGGACATCAGACAAATTCCAACCCAGGGCATTCTGCAAAAGCTCTCTTCAACTGCCAAGATAATCAAAAGCAAGGAAAGCTTGGAAGACTGTCACAGCCCAGACTAACCAAAGGAAACATGAAGATTAAAAGTCTTGAGTCCTGGGGATTCCTTGATAGTCCGGTGGTTAGGACTCTGTGCTTTCACTGCTGAGGTCCTGGGTTTGATCCCTGGTTAGAAAATTAAAATCTCACAAGCCACACAGCAAAACCAATAATAATAATAATAAATTTAAAGGGAAAAAAAAACAAAAACAAAAAATGAGTCCTGGATAGGGCTCTGGAACAGGAAAGGACAACTCTTTCCGACCCCATGAACAGTAGCCTGCAAGGCTTCTCTGTCCAAAGGATTTTCCAGGAAATAATACTGGAACGGATTGCCATTTCCTCCTCCAGGGCATCTTCCCAACTCAGGTATCCAAGCTTCCTTTTTTGTGCCTCCTGCGTTGGCCAGCAGATTCTTTACCATTAGCACCCCTTGAGTGTCTGAGCACACAGTGAAGTCTGAATAAAGTATCACTTCAGTTCAGTTCACTTGCTCAGTCATGTCCAACTCTTTGTGACCCCATGGACTGCAGCATGCCAGGCCTCCCTGTCCATCACCAACTCCCGAAGTTTACTCAAACTCATGTCCATTGAGTCGGTGATGCCATCCAACCATCTCATCCCTGTCGCCCCCTTCTTCTCCTGCCTTCAATCTTTCCCAGCATCAGGGTCTTTTCAAATAAGTCAGCTCTTTGTATCAGGTGGCCAAAGTATTGGAGTTTTAGCTTCAGCATCAGTCCTTCCAATGAACGTTTAGGACTGATTTCCTTTAGGACTGACTGGTTGGATCTCCTTGCAGTCCAAGGGACTCGCAAGAGTCTTCTCCAACACCATAGTTCAAAAGCATCAGTTCTTCAGTCAGCTTTCTTTATAGTCCAACTCTTACATCCATACATGACTACTGGAAAAACCATAGCCTTGACTAGACAGACCTTTGTTGACAAAGTAATGTCTCTGCTTTTTAATGTGGTGTCTAGGTTGTCTAAAGTATGGACTTCAATAAGTGATAACTATCCATATTGACTCATTAGCAAATATATCATACTGATGTAGCTTATTACCAACAGGAGAAACTGGGTTTGGGGTGTATGAGAGCTCTTCATAGCACCTTAGTGGTTTTCCTGTAAATAGATACTATTCTAAAATTTAAAGTTTATCAAGAAAGAAAAGAAACCAAACCTTTCTCTCCCAATGACCCACAGCTGGCATAAAACAAAGCTCTAGTTCAGACCCACTTATCAGTTATCAGGGAGCCCATTCCATCCAGGCTGGGCCACACCTGCTATTATTAAGACAATTACAGGGCTGGAGGAGGAAAAGCTGGGACTGCAGTCATTCCATCTGGGATTCAGGTCTGCAAAGGCATGTAAGTGGAAGATCATGATGGAGAAAGGACCTGGGAGGAAAGCTCAACCTGCTGTTTGGGTTTGGGGGACACAGAGCCTACTTGTCTACAGAGCCCTTGAGATCAACCCCTTGTGAGTCCAGAGTAAGTCAGGTCCCTGCAGCAGCCAGGCCCTGGCTTTAGAGAGGCTCGAGGGCAGGCAGGCTTGTCACGATGGCAGTTACCTGCCTGGATCAACTGTAAGCCTTGGCAGGAGGCTTCCATACAGGGTCCCATCCCCTCATCCCCTCCTCCTCAGGATTCCACAGGCACTCCAGGGAGCCCTGTCTATGTGGGGCCCCCTCTCCCCAGCAGAGTCACAGGCTCTCAGGGGCTGAAAGCTGCATCAGCCTGGGATTCCAATGTTGGGGTGTGGCAGATCTCGTAGGGACTTCACCTAATTTCACCCAGACTTTGTGGCAGTTTGTCTCTCAGAGGAGCTCTGGTGTCAGAGTCTGCTTGTCAAGCCAGTGGGGTAGAAGGCAGTCAGCATCCGTGCCTCTTTCCGGCAGTCTGCCCCCTTGCCATATAGAACACAGCTGTTTTCCCAAGTCATTTTGTTTTTTACTTACAAAGATTTATTGAGCACCAACCTCAGGGACATTCTAGTTGGATAGGCAGTCGGAAGAACTTTATGTTGGTCCTCGCTTCTCCTGAAGCCTAAGCACCATTC
The DNA here is from genome assembly GCF_014754425.2 of Oryx dammah. Classification (NCBI taxonomy): domain Eukaryota; kingdom Metazoa; phylum Chordata; class Mammalia; order Artiodactyla; family Bovidae; genus Oryx; species Oryx dammah. The sequence continues at coordinate 26,946,250 of NW_024070194.1, read as the reverse complement.
ATCTTGCATTCTCAGCCTGAACATAGAGGGTGGCCCTGTCACCTCCAAGCACACACTCCGCTTCTTCTGGATCACCTCCTCATCTTGTCTGAGGATCCTACCTCCTCCACTATCAGACCGTGTCTTTGGAGGGAGCTAACCCACACTCCAGTTCCAGGAACAGGTCCCACGTTCCACATCCAGTCATGGTAATTAGCTCAGAGATGGACACAATCCAGTCCAGTAAAATGGTGCTCTAGGGGGTTGCCAGATTTGTGCTCTTTTCCTGGTGAGTGTGCTGAGTTGGTAGGATGTGAGCCTGGAGCTGCTGGCAGCCAGCTCTGCCGTGACTTGGAGAGAACCCACTGTAGGAGGCCTCTTAGAAATGAAACCAACATCACCCATGAGAGAAAGAAAAGCCTAATGGCCCCCAGGTCAACTGGGCCTTCAGCCCATTAATTCCTCTTTTCTTTGCCTAATCCTGTTTGAGCTGGATTTTGTTTGTTTTACCTAAAAAGTCCTGCCAAATGTACTTACTTTGATGGTATTGTCAAAACTGAAGCAATATTGGTGCAATAGCCAAAGCATGTCATTGTATGTCATAATAACATACATGGTATGATGGTGTGTCTGGAGAGGGCAGTGGCCCCCCACTCCAGTGCTCTTGCCTGGAAAATCCCATGGACGGAGCAGCCTGGTGGGCTGCAGTCCATGGGTCGCTAAGAGTCGGACACAACTGAGTGACTTCCCTTTCACTTTTCACTTTCATGCATTGAAGAAGGAAATGGCACCCCACTCCAGTGTTCTTGCCTGGAGAATCCCAGGGCCAGGGAGCCTGGTGGGCTGCTGTCTATGGGGTCGCACAGAGTCAGGCACGACTGAAGCAACTTAGCAGCAGCAGCAGCAGCAGCAGCAGCAGCATGATGGTATGTCACGTTGTACCATCCTGCTTGAAACCAAATGGATTCACTAACCTGTCAGTCTTTTAAGGAAGCATGATGCATTAGGGAAATACTTCCTTTCAGTAAAGGGGTGAGAGCTCTCAGCTGAAAGTGTTCTGCCCTGGGCATCAGTACCCCAGCTCTTTTCCCATGATGGGGGTGCCTATGTGTGTGTGCTCAGTTACTCAACTGTGTCTGACTCTTTGTGACCCCATGGACTGTAGCCCACCAGGCTCCTCCATCCATGGGATTCGCTGGGGAAGATCCTCCAGGGGATCTTCCCGACCCAAGGATCGAACCTGCATCTCCTACATTGCAGGCATTTTCTTTACTACTGAGGGCCCAAGTGCTAATTGAAAATCTAGGAAAGGAGCATCTCCAAAACACATATTCCTTGAAACAAAAGGTATGTGGTCAATAAGTTTGAAGAACACTGAGCTTCATTGGTTGACTAAGTTTCCCCTGTGTGGGCCTCCTAAGAGACTTTAATATATGGATGCATGCAACTCTCCAAGAGGGTGAAATGTCTCTCTTATATGAGCACAGAACAATTCTTTTTTAATAAAATATACACAGGGACTTTTTTCTTCTTAGAAGACTTTCTTGAAGTCCTATGTCTTACCACTCTAAGCTAGGTGCAAGCCTCACCCACCCCCACAAGAACTGTTGGAATCTCAGTGGGGAGGGGAGTATAGCAGACATGGGTTACCCGAACTCATTCTCTTTGGGGGCTTTTCTCTGAGAACATCTTCCTTGCAAAAGTTTGGGCATCTCATGGTGAGCAAAAGCATCCTATTTTTGGTAATTTCAAAGCCTTATAAGAATTAAAAGCAGCTGCTCCCAATCAAATATCTTGGTCTTTTTGGTGGATATAAATATGCACAGTGATGTTATATCTCCTTAAATATTCACAGTTCACCTCCCTGCAGCAAAGTCAGGGGGCAAATGTCTCCAGCAGACTCCCCCCCTACAAATAGCCTTTTCTTAGGACTCAAAGGAATCATTTGGAATCTTCTTATTTGAAGCCCTCTCCTTTTGAAATATCTTTGAACTTGTTTCATCTCTTTTTACCTTTCTTTTTGATAAGGCTGTACCTTCTTAAAGTTTCAGAGACAGCCCAATTTTCAGGGTAAACTCTTGGGCAAATTTTAAGGCAATTTCCGCATGAAGGAGCTTTGTCTGATCTGACTCGTCCAACAAGGACCCGCTCATTTCCACTAACTTTTTCATGGATTTTTTTCCTGGTTTGAAACAAAGAATGGCATGGAAATTAAATGTGACAGGAGGGGAAATAGATAATTCTGAATTTTCTTCACTCTGTGTGCATGCATGTTAAGTCACTTCAATCCTGTCTCTTTGCAACCCTATGAACCATAGTCCACCAGACTCCTCTGTCCATGGGAATTCTCCAGGCAAGAATACTGGACTGGGTTGCCATTTCCTGATTCAAGGGATCTTCCTAACCCAGGGATTGAACAATGTAGGTCTCCTAAATTGCAGGTGGATTCTTTATCATTTGAGCCATGTTTACTGACCCTAGGTGACTTACCTAATTTCTTTGTGCCTCAGTTTCCTCATCTGCAAAATGCAGCAAATAATCTTATTTTATCTCAAAGGCTTTGAGGATTAAGGAGTTAACATATAAAATATAAGGAAGCCTGGTATCATGGTGCAAACAGTCATTCAATAAGTATTAGCAATGTATTTTTTTTCTAAATTTATTGTATTATTTTTAGCAGCGCTGGGTCTTCATTGCTTTTGCATGGGCTTGCTCTAGTTGCAGCGAGCAGGGGCTACTCTTCGTTGCAGGGCACAGGCTTCTCATTGTAGTGGCTTCTCTTGTTGTGGAGCACAGGCTCTACAGTGCAGGTTAAGTAGTTGTGGCACACAGGCTCAGTTGCTCCACGGTATGTGGAACCTTCCCAGGCCAGGGACTAAACCCATGTCCCCTGCGTTGGCAAGTGGATTCTTATCCACTGGACCACCAGGGAAGTCCAGTGATTTTATTCCTTTTATGGCTGTATATTATCTTCATTCTTATTGTCCCCTTCAGCCTATAAATTCCCCCTGGTTCAGGCTGTGGCCACTGGTTTACAGACCAAATACTGATTCTGCCAGCTCACTGAGAGGGCACCCCTCTCCTACAGCTGAAGTAAAAGACCCAAATGCCAACCATTCTGCTTATGGTAACTCAGCTCTGTAGTTCAGTGGCTAAGGACCCAGGCTGGAAGTCAAGCTTCCCTGGGTTCAAATCCCAGCTCTGCCACTTGTTCACTTTGGATAGAAGGAGCCATGCTGGCGCATCTAACCATGCTTTGGATCCTCCCACATGGCTAATCAGACCTCCTTGGATTGAAGTAAGGATCAGCACAAGGCGATGCAAATAAGAGTGCCCACAGGAAGCCTGGTATCAAGGTAACTGGAAAATTTGCCCCTGCATCCCCAAGCCTGCCCCTCACCACAGACATAAGTCAAATCATATTCAGAATATCACTTGTCTGATTTAACAGTGAGAAGTCAGTCTTCCTGAGGATTGAAGGCTTACAGCCCCTGAGACTCCTGTACTATCTCCCTGTAGACAGACCAATGGCGGGGGTGAGAAGGAGAGGGGTGTCGAGGGAAGAGCATCAAAAACAATCAGCAACTAACCTGGGGAGCTTGGAATAGAAACAAGTAGAGTTGGGGGCACTGAATCACTGATGCTATCAGGCTGGGAAAAAGCCTCACGTGACAGGTTTTCCTGCTTCTGGGCAGAGGTGGCTTGGATGGCTCAGCTCCCTGTACCTCTGAAGAGGCTCTGAACCCATCTCCCAACATCTGCTAGTAGTATCCCTACTTGACTGTGCTTTCCTGACAGACCAACCCTTCCTAGAACAGCACAAGCTCTCCTTAGATATGCTAATAGATTCAGTCGGACGCCCCAGAAGAGTCAATCTCCTGTCTGCCTCCTCAACTGGCTTTGCCTCTCAATTCTAGGGAATTCAGTGATGTTCTATTTCTCCAAAGCCAACGTATGCCAGTATTTCTAAGTCCTGGAGGACTGGAGAGTGCCTCACTTCAGCCTCCAAACATTTAGCACACTGTAAGTATGCTTGGATCACTTCAACTTCTAAAGCTGTGTGTGTAATTGAACTCAATTTTTAGAAATTATGTCATGTTTCTGCTTGGAGAAACAGCACCAGCTCCCACTCTGGGATGCCCTTTTATGTGGCACTCACTGTGTTAAGCATTTTACATAGTGTATCTTATTCAATCCTAAAGGTAAACCCATGTGGAATACTGCTCAGCAATAAGAATGAACAAATTATTAATGTATGCAAAACCCTGGATGGGTTTCAAGGGAGTTATGTTGAGTGATAAAAGTCAATCTTTAAAGATTACATAGTGTATGATTCCATTTACATAACATTCCTGAAATGACAAAACTATAGAGATGGAAAGCATATTAGGGGTTGCTAGGGGAAGAGAGGTGTCTGTGGTCCATAAGAGTGGCATAAGAGTCCTTGTGATAGAGATTCTTTATCTTGACTGTGGTGAGGGTCACAGGAATCCACACAGGATGACATGTATATACACAAATGGGTGCACATGAAATTGATGAAGTATGAACAAAGTTCGTTGATTGAATCCACATCTATATCCTCATTTGAATACTGTAGGTTTTCAAGATGTTACTGGGCAAGAGCTGACCATATAGGATTTCCTTGTGTTATTTCTTACAGCCGCATGTGAGTCTACACTATTACCAGGGAGTCGCTGTACACAGTAGTGTTTCAGAGACAGAGAGCATCAGTTTGAATCCCATCCACTACCTCCTGTCTGTGCAACCTGTTACTTAACCTTCTGCAGCCTCAGATGGTTGGGTGCACAACAAGGGGAAAGGTGATGCCTATCCCAGAGGGTAATTTTTTGGTTTGTTTATTTTTTATTTTTTTACATTAAACAGGATCAGTTTCTGTCCTGTTATAACAACAGAACTTTTGAATTAATATAGAATATTACTTTATGATAGGGTATCAGGTGACTAAGTTGATAAAATCTATCATCTGGTTAAAGGTATAAAGGACTCGCCTACAGCAAGATAAATCATTTAGTGAAAAGCTAGGCAAAATACACACATATAAAAGCTGAATTTTACAAAACTGTGCTATTTTTTTGCCAAGATTAAAGACAGAACTACCAAACAATGTGTTTTGCCCAGAGGAAAGGAAAACATGTTTGGATGAAGCCAATCTACGACGCTGTTCCCCATGAATTTCTGCCGGTTTGCAAAGAGTATGGATACAGGCTGAGAAGGCCAGGAGAGAGCCCAAGCTGGAGGTGGAGCCAGGCAGAGCTATGGGTGGTGTCAGAGGGCTGCAAAATAAGCTGATATTCTAGGATGCCAAGGTTCTCAGGAAATGTAACCCAAGACCTTGAAGAGAAGTTGGACATAGAGACACAAGTTCATATTCTATTTTTCCCTGGAGATGTTTGCTGATGGCTAAGTGGGGAATAGTGAAAGGCTAAGAAATCAAGCAGAAAACTGTACTATGTGTCAGAGAAATAGCATCACTTTCAGCTCATGGTCCTAATAAGGTAAAACTGGAGCTCAGGGCTCCTTAGGAAAAGGAACAAAGGAAGGAAGAGACCAAGCCTTGAAATGATAAAAGAAATTCTAACTGGCTTAAGGTGTTCTCCCCCTAATGTATCTGCCTGCTCTGAGAAGATACATTAAAAAAAATCATATTCTGGAAGAATATAGTATCATAGAGAGGCTCTACTCCATTACTCAAACAAAAGCTTAAAAAAATGTCATGTATACTATGAAATAAGACACAGAGAAAAAGCAGACAAGGAAACAGATCTATAGATGATCCATTTATTAACACTGTAAATTATGGGTTTTAAAATAACTATGATTAATGTGTTCAAACCACTGAGAATATAAGACAAAGAGAAAAACTTAAAAGCAACCAGAAAAAAATAGATCATATGATTTCAAAGGAGTAACAATAAGTCTGACAAGCATGATTGTTTTAAGAACCAAGGGAAGAGTTGCCCAGAACTAAAGCACTGCCCTCAAGGAGCAAAGAGTAAGTATTACAGCTAACTTCTCAACAGAAATAGTGGATTCCAGTTGAAAAAGGAACGCTATCTGTAAAATGGTTAAAGAAACTAATATCCAACCTAGAATTTTCTGTCCAGTGAAACTATCACTCAAAAGTGAGGACTAAAGAAAGATTTTCTCAAACAAAAATCTGTGAACTATGAAAGTGCTATCTATCAGTTCAGTTCAGTCGTTCAGTCATTCCGACTCTTTGTGACCCCATGAATGGCAGCACGCCAGGCCTCCCTGTCCATCACCAACTCCCGGAGTTCACTCAGATTCACGTTCATCGAGTCAGTGATGTCATCCAGCCATCTCATCCTCTGTCATCCCCTTCTCCTCCTGCCCACAATCCCTCCCAGCATCAGAATATTTTCCAATGAGTCAACTCTTCACATGAGGTGGCCAAAGTATTGGAGTTTCAGCTTCAACATCATTCCTTCCAAAGAAATCCCAGGGCTGATCTCCTTCAGAATGGATTGGTTAGATCTCCTTGCAGTCCAAGGGACTCTCAGGAGTCTTCTCCAACACCACAGTTCAAAAGCATCAATTCTTCAGTGCTCAGCCCTCTTCACAGTCCAACTCTCACATCCATACATGACCACAGGAAAAACCATAGCCTTGACTAGACAGACCTTAGTCGGCAAAGTAATGTCTCTGCTTTCGAATTTGCTGTCTAGGTTGGTCATAACTTTTCTTCCAAGGAGTAAGCGTCTTTTAATTTCATGGCTGCAGTCACCATCTGCAGGGAAGCCCAGTAATATGTATGGAGGATATTAATCCAACTATGTCAATAATCACTTTGAACATCAATGGTCTAAATGCACCAATTAAAAGACAGATTGTCAGAGTGGATCAAAATACAGACCCAATATTATATTGTCTGCAAGAAATCCACTTTAGATATAAAGAAAAATATACCATGCTAATAGTAACCAAAGAAAGTAAGAGCAACTATATTAATTTCAGACACAGCAGATTTTGAAACAAGGGAAGTCTTCAGGGATAACTCAGTAGTGAAGTACTGAACATGTTCCACCAAGACGGGAAATAAAGCTATGATAGTCATTATTCAAAACTGTACTGGAGGTCCTGACCAAGGCAATAAGAATAAATAAATAAATACAACAATAATTGCAAAAAATTGTCATATTCAATGCTGATATAAAGAAAAATTTTAAAAATTAACAAGCTAATAGAATTAAGAGAATTCAGTATCACTGCCCCATATGTGTCAACATAAAAAAGCAATTACATTTTATATGCCATTCTGAAGGAGATCAGCCCTGGGATTTCTTTGGAAGGAATGATGCTAAAGCTGAAACTCCAGTACTTTGGCCACCTCATGTGAAGAGTTGACTCATTGGAAAAGACTGATGCTGGGAGGGATTGGGGGCAGGAGAAGGGGATGACAGAGGGTGAGATGGCTGGATGGCATCACTGACTTGATGGATGTGAATCTGAGTGAACTCCGGGAGTTGGTGATGGACAGGGAGGCCTGGCGTGCTGCGATTCATGGGATCGCAAAGAGTTGGACATGACTGAGCGACTGGACTGAACTGTACTGATACCATTGATGAGTAACTACAAATCAAAATGGAAAATAGTGGAAATACTTACAGTACCAAAGTTGTCATTCAGTAACTCACTCGTGTTCGACTCTTTGTGACCCCATGGACTGCAGCACACCAGGCTTCCTTGTCCTTCATCATCTCTTGAAGCTTGCTCAAACTCATGCATTGAGTTGGTGATGCCATCAAACAATCTCGTCCTCTGTTGTCCCCTTCTACCTTCAATCTTTCCCAGCATCAGGGTTTTTTCTAATGAGTCAGCTCTTCACATTAGGTGGCCAAAGCAGTGGAGCTTCAGCTTCATTATCAGTCCTTCCAGTGAATATTCGGGATTGATTTCCCTTAGGATTGACTGGTTTGGTCTCCTTGCAGTCCAAGGGACTCTCAGGAGTCTTGTCCAATACCACAGTTCAAAAGCATCAATTCTTCGGCACTCAGCCTTCTTTATGGTCTAGCTCTCACATCCATATATGACTACTGGAAAAACCATAGCTTTGACTAGATGGATCTTTGTTGGCAAAGTAATGTCTCTGCTTTTTAATATGCTGTCTAGGTTTGTCATAGTTTATTTTCTAAGGAGCAAGCATCTTTTAATTACATGGCTGCAGTCACCATCTGCAGTTATTTTGGAGCCCAAGAAAATAAAGTCTGTCACTGTTTCCATTGTTTTCCTATCTATTTGCCATGAAATGATGGGACCAGATGCCATGATTTTAGTTTTTTGAGTGTTGAGTTTTAAGCCAGCTTTTTCACTCTCCTCTTTCAACTTCATTAAGAGGCTCTTTAGTTCCTCTTCTATATCAATAGAAGTATTAAATATCCAGTAATAAATCTAATAAAAGAGATGTAAGATATCTATGGAAGAAAATATAAAAAAATTGAAAGAGCTAGATAAATAGGGTATATAATGTTCGTGGATTTTAAGACTGTTATTGGAAAGATGTAAATTTTCCAAAATCAATATAGGTCTTATGCAATCACATAAAAATTCCAAGTTTTTTTTTTTTTTTTAACTGATGAGCTGTGTCAAAGATGTATGTGGTGGAATGGGGAGGAAGATGGGAGGGAGTTTCAAAAGAGAGGGGATATATGTATACCTATGGCTGATTCACATTGAGGTTTGACAGAAAACAGCAAAATTCTGTAAAGCAATTATCCTTCAATAAAAAATAAATTAAGTTTTTAAAAAAGATGTACGTGGGAGAAAAGCAAAAGAAGAGTCATAGCAGGCTTAAAAGGATTCAGGAAACTGGAGGCTTGCAGGACCAAAAGTAAGCAGTCAAGACACAATGACGCTACGTGGGATGGCCTCGGTCTCACCATCTCGGCACTGCTGGCATTGGGGATGGATGATTCTTCATTATGGAGCTGTCCTGTGTGATGTGGGATGTTCTACAGAAGCCCTGGCTTCTAGTCGTTAGATGCCAGCAGTATACACACACACACACATACACGTGATGACAAAAAATGTCTTCAGAAATTGCAAGATGTCCCTGGAGGGGGTAAAGTCACCCTAGTTGAGAACTGTTGGAATAGACAAATAGAGCCCATAAAACGATACAGAGAATGAGAAACAGACCACACATCTATCGTTCCACAACTCATGACAAAGGCTTTGCCTCACACTACAGATATAGTACCACACACTACATCTGCCTCACAGACAAAATCCAATCCCAAATGATCTGTAGATCAAATTGTTAAAGGTGAAAATTAAAACAAAGCTGCTAGGTGGCAATATAACAGAATATCTTCATGGCCTGCGGCCAGATAATAATTTCTTGAATAGGACACATAATAGCACAAACCACGAAGGGGGAAAGTTGATTTATTGGACTTGATTAAGGTAAGAACTTCTGTTCAGCAAATGGCACATTATGGAGTAAAAAGGCACACCACAGCACTGAAGAAGATATTTCTAATACAAATATTTGACAAGGACTACTGACCAGAATAAAGAACTCACACAGTAAGCAAAGGCAGACAACCCAGGAGAAAAAATTGGCAAAGGAGTTGGACACTTCTCCAAAGAGCATATTCACATGGCAATAATATAAGAACAGGGACCCAACCTCATTAGTCAGCAGAAAAATGCAAACTAAAATCACATGAGATACTATTGCAATTCTATGAACGTGGCTAAAATGGGAAAGTCGGACACTGCCTGGCATTGGAGAGGATCTGGAACTGAAACAATCCCATGATGCTGGTGGATGTGTATACTGGCACAGGCACTTTGGAAACTAGCAACACTCATCAAAGCTGGACACTTCCTAAGCTCTTGTGTAGGTGCTGATTTCTACCCAGATCATTTTTACAAGCCAGGGCACCCCTTTCCTAACTTCTGTGATCACTGGCTCTTGAGAAGTCACACCTTTTCCACAGAATGACTGTACTGACAGGGGCTGCCTCACCTGAAAATGCCCGTCATAGTGTGCTCACCCTCAGGGTGAGGAGCCCAACAGTCAATGCCTGGCTGATGGAAAGTCACTGAAGTCCTCAGGGGGTGACTCTGCAGCACCACTCACCCCCAGAGACCCATGGAATCAGGCCTCCATGGGTTCCAGCCTGCCATGGGCTGGCTTGGCTCCCTCTCCTCCTCCTCTTTCCCTCACCACCCTATAGGCTCCTCCAGGGAGTGCTGCTTCTGTAAATCACCTGCCTGGCAGTATTCTTCCCAGGCTCTGCTTTGGGCCACATGACCCTAGCTGCTCAGCAGTACTCTGCAGAACTGTGCACCTATGTTCACCCAGGATACAAGCAAGGATGTTCACGGCAAAGACAGTTATAACAGGACTTCCCTGGTGGCTCAGATGGTAAAGCACCTGCCTACAATGCAGGAGACTCGGGTTCAATCCCTGGGTTGGGAAGATCTCCTGGAGAAGGAAATGGCAACCCACTCCAGTATTCTTGCCTGGAAAATCCCATGGGCAGAGGAGCCTGGTAGGCTACAGTCCATGGGGTCACAAAGAGTCAGACATGACTGAGCGACTTCACTTTCACTTTCCAGATATGCATCAACAATATAGTGGATAAACCAGTTTCATCTTGTGGTGGAATATTACACTGCAATGAAAGAGAACATGCTACAACCACACCAACACGCTTGCCTCCCTAAACAAACCGATGAGGGAAAGAAGTCATGCACTTATGTTTATATGAAGTTCAAGACAATCAGAGTGAACCGTAATGACAGGACTTCTGAGAAGGGTCACTTCTTGACAGAGTAGTAATTGTGGGAGGTGCTTCTGAGATCCTGATAATATCCTCTTTCTTGCTCTGGGGAGGAACACATTTGTTAACTCTACAGGTATCATTTATAGACACTCATGTACATATGTTACATTGTAATAAAATCCACTTTTAGAAAGAGATCACATTCTTATATAGTCAGTAATGAATCGTACAAATGCACTGCAGGTTTACTTCTCCCATCTCAATCATTCATCCAGCAGAGTCAATGAACACCCGCCAGGCACCCGGCACTATTCTGAACCCTGGGGACAAAGCTGTGAATAAGATTACAACCCAGGAAAGAGTCTTACCTGGAATCCAACACTCGTCCATCCACCTGGGAAGCCTATGAAGCACAGAAAGACGTGTTTATTCAAAAATACTTGCACAAGGGTAATCTTTTGAGGTAATAACTTGTGACAGAATAGAAACAGGAGCTGCTGAAAGACTGCCTTTCTGGCTCATTTCCTGAAGAAAATCTGCAGCCACTGTCCAGAATATTAGCAGTGAGGACCCCAGAATGAAGAAGGGAAGGTCTCCCCCGATGACTCCTTAACCTTCAGAACTTTTATGTCTCAACAGGACAGCAAATGGTCTCCAAAATGTCTGTGATTGAATTTCCCTCCAGACTGTCAGGTTTTGCCTCAGACTCGTATTCAATTCAGTTGGAAGAAAATAAAGAAACATGACACTTCTCAGATCCCCACATTTGCATGTAGGAATCCTCTCTGCACCCAGGACAGCAGTATTACCAGTAAGAGAGCACGAGGACATGTGGGGAGGGACACCTGCCCCCATTAGCTGAGAGGGAGAGAGTGAGGGTAGCTGGGAGTGAGCACGGGCTCTTTTATTCAGTCTTCCAACTGCATTTTCCTGACCTACAAAATTTCAGATTCCTGAGGGTTCACCTAATATTCACTCAGCATTAAGCACACACTCCTGTCAGTCAGCAGAGAGCTCCGTGGGGCCCCCTCAACCAGCCACCTCTGATGACACCGAGTGACTTTCACTTTTCATGTGTGTTTGTGTGTGTGTGTGTTTGTATACATATACATACACCTATCTGTTCCTTTTCTCTGGAGAAGCCAAATAGCCCGACAATGGCTCTAATACACAGGCCTATTAATTAGGATTATCTAAATAAGTCCTCTGCTCTACTTCCCCTGTAGTTGAAAAGTCAAAATGTATATTCATTAAAATTAGGTTCTCAGAGTGCCTCCTGCTGCGTTGATGTCAGGGGGATTTATCTATACTTCCCAATGCCTGAATAAAATCATTTTAATCACGGGTTTTGCATATCTTTCTTAAGGAAGACTAACTTAATGCTCATGCAATTCAAATTGCCATTCAGCTGTCTGTAATTTCAGTGACAACTGTCCCCATCATGCGTTCCTGCAACACTAATCAAAGACCTCGGCATGAGGCCAAAGGATGGGAAGATGATCCTCCAAGTGGCAAGTTTAGGGATTCTGTACAGCAGTCAGTTCCAGCTGAACACAAGAGGATCTGGTTAGCTGAGCACACATTAACCCAACCCCCAGTTGCAAGGTTGCAGAGGGAAGAGAGAGTTGTCATAAAAAACACACTCCCCTATAAGTGACTGTCAGAATATTAGCCTTTCAAACATCCCAGCCCACTTACCTCCAGCTCCTGCCCTCACCACTGCACCAATGTCTTCATCAGCCAGTTCTTTCCATGAGCAGATGTGGGCGTTATCTGAAAGGACAGGACAGATTGGTTTCAAAGGAAACGTGAAAATCTTACAAATGATGCAGGAATTTACAAAGTCGATCATGTGATTTTGGGAAACATAATCTCTTGCGGAGGCATTCACAAATGAGGACATGGCAGAGTCAAGAACTGAAAAAGAAAATTTACAAGAATGATGACAACACAGGCATTTTAAAAGAAAAATTGTTTAAATTAAAAAAAGTTCTTGGCAGAGCGGTCATAGCGACTTTATTTATAATGGGCAATTAAAACAACCCAAACGTCTGTCAGGAAGTGTAAATAAATTGTGATATATTCATAGCATGAAATAGTACACAGTAATATCTAAGAGTTAACTGCAAAGAACAGCAATCTGTACGAATGCTGCAGATGCTGTGTTGAGTGAAAAGACAGATGTGAAAGAACACTAAGAGTGATTCCATTTACATGAAGCTCGGAAGCAGGAAGAACTTAGCTAGGGTCAGGAAAGTCCTCTGGGTAGGGAAGAGTTGCTGACTGTGAACAGCACAAGGGAAAACTCTGGGATGACCTGAATGGTCTACATCTGGATCTGGATGTAGCCAGATAGAATAGGTCATCAAACTGAATTCCTAAGACATATGCACTTTAGTATAAGTAATACTTCAATCAAAAAATTTTAAGTGTGTTCGTGTGCAATGGATGAAGCCCCTGAATGACTCTTCAAAAATGCCCTCTTCCTGACGGTTCTTTGAGAGCAAGCACAAAGTGAAGGATAGTGTGCGGTCATCCAGCCTTGTTAGGAAAATTACGCTCCCAAAAAGCAACACTTGCCAGTCACAAAAAGATGAATATTGTATGACTCCACTTATCTGAGGTACCAGGAGCAGACAAATTCATAGAGACAGAAGGCTGAGGGAGGGGAGGAATGGGGGATTACGGTTTAATCAGGACAGAGTTTCAGTTTTAGAAGAAAAGAGTTCTGGAGATGGTTGGTGATAATATGGATGTACTTAATGCTACTAAACGGTACACTGAAAAAATGGTTGAAGTGGTCAGTTTCATGTCAGGTATGTTTCATCACAATAAAAAAACTGGGAAAATCAACCCCTGACTCTTTCTCCATGTTAAAATTAGTTTATAGTTGTGATTATTATCTAAATTGTGAATGTAAGGCAAAATTATCTTCATAATTTTCCATTTCATTATTTAAGATGCAACTTTATTTCAATCAGGTTTTTGTGTGTGCTTTTAGTTTTTTTAAGCACTTAATAACAAATATCCATTAACCATTGTCAGTGAGGTCACTTATGAGGCCTTTTGCCAGAGGCCAATATTCTAGGATCACAAGACGCTGCAGGGACAGAAGCCACAGTCTGAGGGACCTGCCAAGTTCATTCAAATTTCTTTTTTTCTTAAAATGTATTTTAACTATTCCCTCCAAAACACTCAAATAAGAAAGAGAAACATGCCTTCTTATAAGTCGTACATAACAAATCAGAACACAAGTTAGACTGTGTGCCGGCCTTGGAATAAAGTTCTCCACAATTTTTGTGCAAAATTTAATCTTCTTAAACATGTTTCACTGGCTCAGTAAGAAGGCTGAAACTCTGCACTGCAAATTTTGAAGATTCAGAGGTTTATGCATTCTACTTTTATAAAATCATACAAGTAAGCACACTGGGAAGCCTTTCTCAAACACAATCAGGCAAAACTGGGAAGCGTCTTTCAGGGCACGTGCCAGTACTGTGTTGAAGTATGTCTGTGTGCGTGATGCACTGTACATCTATGTTGTAGGTGAAACAGCAGCGATGCTCATAACCTCGATACTAGTCAGAATTTGTTCAGTGGACGCTCTGTGCCAGCCCCATTCTGAGCACATTCATTATATCATCTGAATCCTCAAAACAATCCCATGAGTTAGATGATATTATGATCCCATTTTACCAAGGGAGAAACTGGTAAGTGGATTTTGGTGGTTTATAATGTTTTCTTTACTGAGGGATGAAATAACTGGTTCAAGATCACATAGATAGTTAGTGGGAGAGCAAAAAAAACAGAAGCACCAGCAGAATCTGGTCTAAACCACTAACCTGTGCCACTCGGAGGGATATGTCATCTTGAGGTCCAACTGCAGGAGAGATATTTTAGCACCTGCTATTTTAGGGTGCTCCCTGGAAAGGAATGTGAGCTGTGATAGCTATCGTTGGCAGGGCTGGCTTCATGAGGTGCAACTTGCACGGCCACACTGGGCCCCTCACCTTGGTTTACTTCTCCACTGTCACTGTCTTGATGATCATATAAACTTAAAAAAAAAAAAAAAAACTTTACTGGAGTATAGTTGATTGACAATGTCATGTTAATTTCTGCTGTACAGCAAAGAGATTCAGATACACATATATAATCTTTTTCACATCTTAATAACTTTTGCCCAAAGGTCCACATTTGACTTTGCACTGGGCACCACAAAGCATGTACCCGTCTTGATTATTGGTCATTCCTATTTGATATCCATCCCTGCTGTTCCTTTTTCATCTCGTTGATTTGCTTAATTAAAGAGACAGAAAGGCGAGGGACTGAAAACATTTACAGTTCATACTTATATACCTGTGAGAAGCAAAATAATCTTAACATCCCACAAACAAAACAAAATTCATAAGGAAATGTGACCCTGAGCTTGACGTAAGATGCGAACGCCTTCTCCACCTACCTGCACCCCACTTCCCATCCTCGGGGTGACTGTGATTTCTCCTTGTGCTCTAGCTTGCCCACCCCAGTCCTGTTTAACTGCAGCTCTCATGGAGGAGGTCACCGAGAGGACATGATCACCGGCTGCCCCTCAAGCAGCTGGGGACATGCAGAGCCTCCTCACCCTTGGTGTCCTTGGAATGTGGTCCTTGCCCTCCAGGCCCACAGCAGGAATCATTTTCAAGGAGCAGAACCATGTGGCCTGATTGAACCCTATTAAAGCTTCCACATAAACTTTAAGATTCTGACAGGCAGCACACAGACTCCTCTGACTTCCTAGACAAGTCCTAAGCAAGCTCCCTTGCTTATTACCACCACCACCTACTTATCCTGAGCAGTGGCCTCCATTTTCCCTCGATCAGGGTCCTCCAGAGTGGAGCCAGCCTCCAACTTCCTGTGAGAGCACCTGGGAACACCAGCCAACAACATCGGCCCACTCCTGAGATGGACCAAACATTCTACAAGATGGTGGAGTAGAAGGACGTGCACTCATCTTCCCCTGTGAGAACTCCAAAATTACAACTCGCTGTTGAACAGTTCTCAACAGGAGAATGTTGGGTCCCACCAAAAAAAGATACCCCACGTCCAAGGGAAAAGGAAAACTCCCAGAAAGACGGTGGGGGTGGGGAGTGAAATTGCATTTAGAATCAAAGCCCATATCCACCAGAGATGCTTGGAGATCTCAAACAAAACCTTGTGCGCACCAGGAGATCCCACAGAGACTGAACCAGACCTGCCTTTGAGTGTTTGAGTGTCTCCTGCGGAGATATGGGTCAACAGTGGCCTGCTGAAGGGGCAGAGGCTCTGAGTACAGCAGACCTGGGTATAGCATAAGCCCTCTTGGAGGAGGTCACCATTAACCCCACCATAAAGCCACCAGAACTTACACAGGACTGGGGAAACAGACTTTTGGAAGGCACAGACAAAACCTTGTGTGTACCAGGACCCAGGAGAAGGGAGCAGTGACCCCACAAGAGACTGACCCAGACTTGCCCATGAGCGCCCAGAAGTCTCCAGCAGAGGCGTGGGTCAAGGGTGGCCTGCGGCATGGTCGAGGGCACTGAGTGTGGCAGTGCATCCATGGGACCTTTTGAAGGAGTTAGACATTATCTTCATTACCTCCACCATAGTTTGGTCAAACAACAGGGAGTGAACACAGCCATGCCCATCAACAGAAAATTGGATTGAAGATTTACGGAGCGTGGCCCCAACTATCATAACAAGACCCCGTTTCCTCCTCAGTCAGTCTCTCCCAGTCTTTCCCATCAGGAAGCTTCCATAAGCCTCTTTTCCTTCTCCATCAGAGGGCAGACAGAATGAAAACCACAGTCACAGGAAACTAATCAAACTGATCACAGGGGACCACAGCCTTGTCTAACTGAATGAAGCTATGAGCCATGCCATGTAGGGCCACCCAAGACGGACAGGTCATGGTGGAGAGCTCTGACAAAATGTGGTCTACAGGAGAAGGGAATGGCAAACCACCTCAGTATTCTTGCCTTGAGAACCCCATGATCAGCATGAAAAGGCAAAAAGATAGGACACTGAACTCACCAGGTCAGTAGGTGCCCAATATGCTACTGGAGAACAGTGGAGAAATAACCCCAGGAAGAATGAAGAGATGGAGCCAAAGCAAAAACAACACCCAGCTGTGGATGTGACTGGTGATGGAATTAAAGTCTGATGCCGTAAAGAACAATACTGCATAGGAACCTGGAATGTTAGGTCCATGAATCAAGGTAAATTGGAAGCAGTCAAATAGGAGATGGCAAGAGTGAACATTGACATTTTAGGAATCAGTGAACTCAAATGGACTGGAATAGGTGAATTTAACTCAGATGACCATTATATCTACTACTGTGGGCAAGAATACCTTAGAAGAAATGGAGTAACCCTCATAGTCAACAAAAGAGTCTGAAATGCAGTACTTGGATGCAATCTCAAAAATGACAAAATGATCTCTGTTTGTTTCCAAGGCAAACCATTCAAAATCACAGTAATCCAAGTCTATGCCCCAACCAGTAATGCTGAAGTTGAATGGTTCTATGAAGACCTACAAGACCTTTTAGAACTAACACCCAAAACAGATGTCCTTTTCATTATAGGGGACTGGAATGCAAAAGTAGGAAGTCAAGAAACACCTGGAGTAACAAGAAAATTTGGCCTTGGAGTACAAAATGAAGCAGATCAAATGCTAACAGAATTTTGCCAAGAGAATGCACTGGTCATAATACCCTCTTCAAAGAACCCAAGAGAAGACTCTATGCATGGACATCACCAGATGGTCAATACCAAAATCAGATTGATTATACTCTTTGCTACCAAAGATTGAGAAGCTCTATACAATCAGCAAAAACAAGACCGGGAGCTGACTGTGGCTCAGATGATAAACTCCTTTTTGCAAAAGTCAGACTTAAATTGAAGAAAATAGGGTAAAACACTAGACCATTCAGGTATGATCTAAATCAAACCCCTTATGATATATAGTGGAAGTGATAAATAGATTCAAGGTATCAGATCTGATAGACAGAATGCCTGAAGAATGATCAAAGGAGCTTTGTGACATTGTAGAGGAGGAGTGATGAAGACCATCCCCAAGAAAAAGAATGCAAAAAGGCAAAATGGTTGTCTGAGAAGGCTTTACAAATAGCTGAGGAAAGAAGAAAAGCTAAAGGCAAAGGAAAAAAGGAAAGCTATACCCATTTGAATGCAGAGTTCCAAATAGCAAGAAGAGATAAGAAAGCCCTCCTCAGTGATCAATGAATTAGAGAAAAACAATAGAATGGGAAAGACTAGAGATTACTTCAAGAAATTTAGAGATAACAAGGAAACATGTCATGCAAAGATGGGCACAATAAAGAACAGAAATGGTATGGACATAACAGAAGCAGAAGATATTAAAAAGAGATGGCAAGAATACATAGGAGAACTACAAAAAAGATACTAAAGACCCAAATAACCATGATGGTGTGATCACTCACCTAGAGCCAGATATCCTGGAATGCGAAGTCAAGTGGCCCTTAGGAAGCATCACTAAGAACAAAGCTAGTGGAGGTGATGGAATTCCAGTTGAGCTATTTCAAATCCTAAAAGACGATGCTTTGAAAGTGCTGCACTCAATATGCCAGCAAATTTGGAAAACTCAGCAGTGGCCACAGGACTGGAAAAGGTCAGGTTTCATTCCAATCCTCAAAAAAGGCAATGCCAACGTATGTTCAAACTACCACACAATTGCACTCATCTCACTAGCAAAGTAATGCTTAAAATTCTCCAAACCAGGCTTCCACACTACAAGAACAGTGAACTTCCAGATGTTCGAACTGGCTTTAGAAAAGGCAGAGGAACCAAAGATCAAATTGCTAACATCCGTTGGATCATAGAAAAAGCAAGACAGTTCAGAAAAACACCTATTTCTGCTTTATTGACTACGCTAAAGCCAGTGACTGTGTGGATCACAACAAACTGTGGAAAATTCTTAAAGAGATGGGAATACCAGACTACCTTACCAGCCTCCTGAGAAATCTGTATGCAGGTCAAGAAGCAACTTTCCTGGTGGCTCAGACGGTAAAGCATCCGCCTACAGTGCGGGAAACCCAGGTTCAATCCCTGGTGGGCAAGATCCCCTGGAGAAGGAAATGGCAACCCACTCCAGTACTCTTGCCTGGAAAATTCCATGGATGGAGGAGCCTGGCAGGCTACAGTCCATGGGGTTGCAAAGAGTCAGACATGACTGAGTGATTTCACTCACTTTACCAGCCTCCTGAGAAATCTGTATGCAGGTCAAGAAGCAACGGTTAGAACTGGACATAGAACAACAGACTGGTTCCAAATCGGGAAAGGAGTACGTCGACTGTATATTGTCACCCTGCTTATTTAACTCATATGCAGAGTACATCATGTGAAATGCTGGGCTGGACGAAGCACAAGCTGGACTCAAGATTGCCAGGAGAAATATCAATAACCTCAGATATGCAGATGACACCACCCTTATGACAGAAAGTAAAGAATTAAAGAGCATCCTGTGAAAGTGAAAGAGGAGAGTGAAAAAGTTGGCTTAAAACTCAACATTCAAAAAACTAAGATCATGGGATCCAGTCCCATCAATTCATGGCAAATAGATGGAGAAACCATGGAGACAGTGACTGACTTTATTTCTGGGGGCTCCAAAATCACTGCTGATGGTGACTGCTCCATGAAATTAAAAGACGCTTGCTTCTTGGAAGAAAAATTATGACCAACCTAGATAGCATATTAAAAAGCAGAGATATTACTTTGCCAACAAAGGTCCGTCTAGTCAAGGCTATAGTTTTTCCATCAGTCATATATAGATGTGAGAGTTGGGCTGTAAAGAAAGCTGAGCACCGAAGAATTGATGGTTTTGAATTGTGGTGTTGGAGAAGACTCTTGAGCGTCCCTTGGACTGCAAGGAGATCAAACCAGTTAATCCTAAAGGAAATCAGTCCTGAATATTCATTGGAAGGGCTGATGTTGAAGCTAAAAGTCCAATACTTTGGCCACCTGATGCGAAGAACTGACTCATTTGAAAAGACCCTGATGCTGGGAAAGATTGAAGGTGGGAGTTGAAGGGGACAACAAAGGATGAGATGGTTGGATGGCATCATGGACTGGATGGACACGAGTTTGAGAAAGCTCCGAGAGTTACTGATGGACAGGGAAGCCTGGTATGCTGCAGTCTGTGGGGTCGCAAAGAGTCTGACACCACGAAGCAACTGAACTGAACTGAGACGGACCTTGAGAGTACCCAATCAGTTCAGCTCATTTCTGGACACGTGATCCAGCTTAACCAGTCAGAGCGACTCTCGCCCTGAAGCTCAGACCACTGGCTTGGCACAGTTGGTGAGTACGTGAGAAGCTGGGGCCTCCTGGTAACCAGGAGCCAAAAGCAGGCTTGAAGAAGGGACCAAGGGAGGCCTAAAGACCCTGAAGTGCTAAGCGACCGACCACTACCTGCCGCCCGCAAGTTCCTCCTCTCTCAGCTAGCCCCCAGCCCCTGCCCGGCGTGCATCAGCCTACCTGACTTGTGTGTAGCTGGGGCCTACTCTGAGGTGGGCTGTGGGGGAAACATGCTCTTCCCGGTTGTGAAAATCGAGGTAAAGTACCTCATTGCATTTTTATGCCAGTTACGTGTTGAAGTGATAGTATTTGAACATATGGGTTAATAAAAGATGGGATTAAATGAATTTCACCTCTTGGTGTTTGTGTTTGCACGAGGCTGCTGGGAAAATGTAAATGGCGCCCAGGGCTGCTGCCCTCTTTTCCTCTGAGGAGCCTCGCTCCGGGGAAATGGTGAGGAAAGCAGTTTCCAGGGTGACCGGTAATGTGCTGGTCCAGTCAGTACAGTCTGTACAGGGGAGGGGTCACCCCTCATAGCAACACCAGGGCAAGAAGGGTCTGCTCCCCTCAGTAATAAGTCAGTGGATTTGATCATGGGAAGTGGAAACCAGATTGTAAAACTCCCTCTTTTCTTAATTAATTTATTTTAATTGGAGGCTAATTACTTTACAATATTGTGGTGGTTTTTGCCATATATTGACATGACTCAGCCATGGGTGTACATGTGTTCCCCATCCTGAACCCCCTCCCACCTCCCTCCCCATTCTATCCTTCAGGGTCATCCCAGTGCACCAGCCCTGAGCACCCTGTCTCATGCATCTAACCTGAACTGGCGATCTATCTCACATATGGTAATATACATGTTTCAATGCTATTCTCTCAAATCACCCCACCCTCGCCTTCTCCCACAGAATCCCAAAGTCTGTTCTTTACATCTGTGTCTCTTTTGTTGTCTCACATATAGGGTCAACATTACCATCTTTATAAATTCCATATATATGCGTTAATATACTATATTGGTATTTTTCTGACTTACTTCACTCTGTATAATAAGCTCCAGTTTCATCCACCTCATTAGAACTGATTCAAATGCATTCTTTTTAATAGCTGAGTAAAACTCTCTCTTTAACTTCAACTGCTTTGTAAGGGAAAGGGATGCCTTTCTTACTCCAGGGTCTGGGTAGGTTCCCTGTGAGGCCTCAGAGCAACCTTGGCAGAGCTGCAGGTGCTCTGAGAGGCTGGAGTTCCAGAGCCCACCTGAGGAAGGGGCAGGAAATAGTGAGTCAGAGGGTCCCTGGGGCAAGAATGGGGTGGGGGCTCAAAAGGTATTATTAAAGGAGCAGTGTTACCTATGCTTCCATTTGAAGTTGTGTCTTAATTTTTTCACCTTTTTTCCAATGCAAGAGTACCCCCTCCCCAATTAAAAAAAAAAAAGAAGCGTTTGCTATGTTCACATACAGTATGTGTGAATAAGATCCATTTATGGGACTGGTAAAGGAGTTCATTTTTTCTATCGGAATCAACATGGAGCAAAATAGCCCATGTTCAAGAAAGCCATGCTACCCTCCCATGCCCCCCATGCAAAGGCACCAGGAGGAGGAGCCCCCACTGTCGACCCACCCACTCACCTCTCTCTACCCAAAGGAGAACAGAAGGATTTTTTTTTTCTTTTGCAGACTATGCAGTAGAGGGTCTGGCACTGACCTTACACTCATCTCAAAGGACTAGGATGTCCCAGAAAGCATCAGAAACATAATTGTGAAAGTGCCATAATAATGGCAAAATAATGCTCTGAGAATTATTCAGTAATTTCCAACTACAATAGCTCTTCCTTCAGAAATGCTGCAGATTGGCATCTATTTTGCTCTAGAGAGAATTTTCCTTATTAGGGCAAAGCAAAAAGGAAAGCAACAATACCCAAAAAGAGACAGAAAATGAAAAGCCACAAGCTTCTGCCAGTGTAGAGAAGGCAATTTTTGCTGGTCCAAGAACAACTAGGCTGTACAGAGTACTCCATAAACAGCCGGCTGTGGACTCATGTGTTTTATCCCCCTCATTACAACATCAGTGTGTGCTGCTGAAAAAGGCCAATTTCTATAGCAAAGAATCATTCCCCAGAGAAGCATCTGGGCCTTATTGCTGCTGAAAATGCTTTGGAAACAGCATTGGTTTTTTTCTTCCAGATTCTTTAGACCTGTGCCCATGATGTGACCTGAGCTGATTCTCACAGATGCCATATAAAGAACACTTTTACTTAATCTAGTCCAGATTCACAGTGCTTTATACAAAAGCTATGTCCTTGAGAGGAGTTAAATATGCTGTCTCTTTTCAACTCGCCTGGTAATCTACTGTTTAAAGTAATTACCCATCAGCCCTAGTAACAACATCTAGGAGACCCATGTTACATTTCAGGATCTGCTCTGCAGTCTGCAAGCAGATTCATCTTTATAACAATACTATCGAGATGGCTGGATGGCATCATGGACTCGATGGACGTGAGTCTGAGTGAACTCAGGGAGATGGTAATGGACAGGGAGGCCTGGCGTGCTGCGATTCATGGGGTCGCAAAGAGTCGGACACGACTGAGCGACTGAACTGAACTGAACTGATTGGGTAGGCATTTTTTTTGTTATCCTCATTTTACACATGAAGAATGGAGGCATAGAGAAGCTAACTACTTTTCCAAGATGGAAGAGCAAGTAGAAGAAAAGCCAGGTCAAATGACTCTTAACTGCAGGCTTGTAACCCACACTATGCCACTTCCCAATACACATCCTGTATGTTAGTCACCTATAAGTTCTTTTGGAATATTCAGGTGTTCATTCATTCATTTATTCACTTAACCATGATTAGGTGCTTCCAGCTGCCAAGTATATAAAGATAAATGAAATCAGGCCCTTTACTTCAAGAAATTCACTGTCTGGCTGAGAATCATCTTGAAATGTGAAGGATCAAATCCTCATTTGTTTTCTCAATTTGAAACATTTTCTGTGCTGGGTTTACCATATTAGGTTTTTGTGTTTTATTTGTTTGGTTTTTCTGAGCTTAAAGGTGAAAGACCTTCAATTATGGTCTGTAATTTTTTTTATTGTTCCATTTTTTCTTGTTATGTTATGGATTCAGGACCCACTTTTCTGCACATCTCCCAGCTGCATCTGTCTACTGACAATATGCACATCCCAAACAGACACACAAGTAGAAGCTCCATCAAGCCAGTTTGTTGCAACAGTGTGTTTCACTGATTTTCAACTTTCATGTTAGCTATGCATGTACACCAAACATTTCAAAGAGGCTCTTCAGGCTACAGTAAGTTTTAGTTAGCCTGTAGAGTAGTTTATTTTGAATGGAATTAATGTTTTAAAATTAGCAGATTTTATATAAAAATCCCGATTTCTGGTTTCTCTTTAAAAATTAGAAAATCGGAGCTTTGAGCCAAACTTCAACAAGAGCCAGTGCCAAATAGTGGCCATCTTCTTCAGTAGGGCATGTTCAATTCCTCATGCCCCCCCAATAGTCCCTAATGCTCCTGTCATTAATACTATGTGTTCATTTGTTATCAAGTATCTCACCCACACTGTTGTAGTCTTATAGTGTGAGACTTACTGCATTTCTGTCTTTAATCAAATGTGGCAAATACAAATCATGCTAAAAGGGCCTGTGATTATTCTTATACCTAGACTTCCTTGCTCATTTACATTGCCTGATCTTTACAAATATGGCTCTGACATGGGGCAGACAAATTCCATTCCAAATCAGACGAACAGAAGTATATGTAATCAAGTTCTTCAGTGGAGTATAAGACTATGTGACTGAAAACCCCACTTATTCCACATGTATCAGTTATCTATTGCTGATAGTTATCCCTAAAGCTCAGTGGCTTAAAACAACCGTTTATTTGGCTTTTTGAATCTGTGAGTCCACAATTTGGGTTAGACTCGGGTAAGTAGCCCTTATACTGGTCTAACTTGGACTCATTCTTGTACCTGTGGTCAGTGGACTACTCACATGGCTGCAGGTTGGCTGGCTATAGGTTGAGACTGTGAAGGTAAGTGGGCTTTGTGTCTCCCACCCAGCAGACTATCCTAGGCTTGTTCCTGTGGTGGTGGTGGTGGTAGTAGGGCTCCTCTATTAGTCTGCTCAGGTTATTGTAAAATAAAAACCACAAACATGTAGCCTAAACAAGAGAAATTTATTTTCTCATGGTTTTGGCGATTGGAAGTCCAAGATCAAGGTGCTAGCAAAATTGATTTCTGAGACCTCCCTCCCTCACTTGCAGACAGACATCTTCTCTCATGGCCTTTTCTCTGAATATTTCTGCTGTCATTTACTCTTCTTAAGGAAACCAGCCACTCCTTTGGATTAGGACCCCATCCTTATAACCTCAGTTAAACCATAATTTCCTCTTTAAAAGTCTCATCTCTGAATACAGTCACATTTGGTGTTAGAGCTTCAACCTATGAATTTTGGGGCATACACAGTTTAGTCCATAACAGGTCTTAAGAGTAACCAGAAGGCAAGCTCCCTGTGTGACATTTGCTGTTTTCTCATTGGCCAAAATAAATCCCGTGGCCAAGCCCTGAGTCACTGTTGGAACTGGGGGGCATGAAATGAGGGACCATGACAGGAACAGCCCATGAGACGTGAGGCCAGTCCTCTTGAACTGTTGCGTACTTGAAATAGACATGTTTTAAGTGGATGCAGTGGTCTGCAGCTCACTATCCAACATATGATTCCAGTCAGCTGACCTTCTGAGCAGATGATGGACATCTCTTCCCCTTCCAATGGTCAGTTAAGGGGTGGTCGTGGACCCACTGATGCACAAAATGGAAATATCTGCTGACAGTACGTATTGGAAAGATTTGGGGAAAGAGAAAGTCCCCGTTCTTCTGGATTGTATTGATACTTGAGCTCCTGTGGCCAGCATGCTCTCCTATCGATGATGAAACTGTCGCTGGGAAAGGAGCGCCAAGGAATGCACCAGAGATAAAGGCACCAGAGCCTGATGTCCACACCTAGCTCTCTCACTCATCCTTGGGCTTCCTGTTGCAGAGCATCATACATGCCCTTTTGGTTTGGAGTGGCCTGAGTCATGGTGTTCTGTCACTTAGAACCTATTACATGCCAACAAGCACAGATACTAACAGGATTGGTCCACCCATTTGCAGAGCCACAGAGAGCAAACAGGCTTCCTCGGGGGTCCAGGATCCCTTTCTAACACTGGCTTGTGTAGGCTCCTATCTCAGGTTCCTCCTCTGTAAAAGTAGGAAATGTCTATCCTATAAGGCCCAAGCATGAGTTTGTGATCAGATGAGATAATGCATGGGAAAATAAACTATATGAACTGTCAAACCAATGTAAAGAGAAAACAACATCTTTGAGGGTGAAAGTATTGACATCTTATGGCTAGAATTCAGTCATATCAACAATCCATCCATTTAGTCAAGTCACTACGAGGACTTGTCAGACATGTTTACTGTAACAGACCAAAATCACCACCTTGGGTACAACAGACCTCCTCCTATTATTAACTTTTCTATTAAATCAAGACAGTCTTAGCATAGTGTATGAGCTAAGAGGGCTTACGGGTGGGAGCAGTAGGCAAAACCAAATCTGTATCAGGACAACTTCAGCTGCAAGGAACCAACACCAAACTTGCCCTGACTTGGAAAATAAAGGACAGTATTGGCTCAACTTGATAGGGTCTGATAGTACAACATCTACCAGAAGACTTTGGGTGAGGTGTGATTCAGTGGCTCAGCAATGCCGCCAAGAACCCAGCCTCTCTTTCTCTGTGCCGTCTGCCTTTCACGATCTCGCCATCACAGTCACACGTTTGACCAGTAATTACCAGATACACAGTCAAGGAAGATCACACGTAGTCATTGATTGCACTTTGCTGCAAGAAAGCATGAATTTGTTCAATACAACACTGAACATATATACTGAGAGCCTCCAAAACTGGATGAGACATCAGACTACTTTCATCACAGAGAGGACCTATTACTACTGATGCAAGCCATGGTCAGCCCAGAAACCATTTGCTTGAAATCTCTCTTACTGATATGCAGTTTGCTTTAGTTTTGGTAAATACACGTTTGGAAACTTGCTTTCATTGAGATGGGCTGAAATGCCCATGCATCAGATCCCCAGCTCCCCCACCCACACACATACACATGCAGATATCTGTGAACTTGAGGTGATAGCAACAGGGACCAATTCTAAATATGTCCAACGGAGATTAAAGGGAGTAACTAAAAGAATGAAAACCTTGTTTACATTAATTTATTATCACCCACTGTGGTTGGTATGCTCATTAGAATCTGGCATTTATAAAGAACTATAAATTGGCCCTGGTCTTTTAATTCTTTTGATGAATGATTCTCCTCTACCAGCCATAGAAGTTAAGACAACTCGTCCTTATACCTGTGTAAATATTTTTGTACTGAAGGTTGACACTGAGTTTGTTGTATAGGAACCAGAGACAGCTAAGTACTAACAAGTGTAAGCCACATCCCCAGGGTTCTGAACAGTCATGGTCTGGTCTTTCTGAACCCAATTGAATATGTATTTCTGTATATAAGCAAGCCAAATACCAAGTGGAAAGCATATTTGATATGCAGAGATGTCAGCAAACCTCAGTCTAGTCAAGCAGAAAGAAACAGCAATTAAAGAGTATTCTGATGGTATACAATATCCACCGAGACAAACTCACCCATTTCAGAGATTCATGCCTATACTCCTTAGGACTAAGGAACTTTGGAACAAAAATCTTAAAATCAAATGCTATTTTTATTCTATTCACACTACCAGAAGATATAGGAATAAAACCCTATTTCTATAAACACATATAGCTTCTGACTTTTCACAAGTTCATCCCTCTCCCTCATTTTATTTCAATTATTCTGAGTCACCCATAATAAATCATAATATAGTTGACACCAAAAATACCATATATATGCATTTGTATCCTCATTATTTGGATGCCCTGAGATCAATTTCCAGTGCAGTTATGTGTGTGTGGAGCATGTCCCCCAACACCATCAAGCAGTCCTCTGGGACCCCAGGTGGGTGTTCTACAATTTAACCAAATTCTGACACTTTCTACCCAGAAATAGCCTCGGATTCCATAGATAATGGCTCAGTTCTTCAGAACGCACTACCATCCCCACTTTAGACACCAGCCCCAAACCTGTGCTTCTGTAAATTGAAGATTCCAACATCTCCATCCTCAGGTTCAAGTAATTTGCTGAAGTGACTGACAGAACTCAGAGAAGCATTTTGCTTACTAGATTACCAGTTTGTTGCAAAATACATGAAAGGATATGAATCAACAGCCAGGTGAAGAAGCTCACAGGCAAGGCATAGGGGAAGGGCTCAGGGCTTCCTTGTCCTCTGGAACAGCACCCACACTTCATCTCCGTGTGTTCACCAACCAGCCCACCCCTTGCACCTTTCTGAACTTTCTGCTAATCAACTCACTCACATCACAAAAGTCACCTTTATTGTTCTTATCACTTAGGAAACTTCAAGGGTTTTAGGAGGAGCTCTTTGCCATAAATAACACAAATACATATCTTTTAGTAAACATTTTGTTATATGTTGCTATAAATCATAATATCACATCAATGCACATTTGTATATTTGTTTCTCCAATGCACAGCAGATCATGTAGTATGCAGTCAGTGCTCAATACGTGTGGCCTAAATTTTTATGAACTTTAAACTACCCACATGTACAGACCCTAGCCTGTTTGAACACTCATCCCTAAATATCACTGAGATGCGAACTTTCCTGGATGGCTGAGCATGTTTGTGACTGTGTCACACCACTGTTTGACCAACCAGAAAGTTATAGGATAGAATTTTTCATGACCTTCAATAATGCTAAATTAAAATAAATAAGCAACTGTTACATACTGCCCCTCAGAGAAGATAACTAAAAGGGATTTACATTATCATTCCTAAACTCTCAAATAAACTCTTTTCATAAGACATTTAAAAAAGTAGAAATCTACCAGTAAACATCTGACAATTACTGCCTTTGCATCCTTAAAGGGAAAAATGAGACCAAAAGTTAGATGTTCTGCCTTCTCGTCAAACTCCTTCTCCTTCTACCCCTGAATACAGACAAGCAAAACTTCCAAAGTTGGCCTTATTGCCATTCCTTTAATCTGGAAAGACCAGGCCAGACTCATCACGTAGTGATTTTTTTACCTCTAATACCAGTAGATGTCTACTGACATTTTTGGCCACCAGACATCCATTTCTACTTTTCCAAATAGCAGAGTGTGAGTTCCCATCAAAGAACCACCCTCCCCAGTTTGATGTATGTAGGCATTGAATCCACAACATGGCCCCAGAGGTGGACATAGGACCCAAGCTTGGCCAGTGGGCAGCATGCCTCTGGCCACGTGGTATATGTGGGGATGCCAGTGGCTGAAGCTCCTGTTGACCACGTTTACCACCAAGTGGAAAGATCCTGCCAGAGAAGGAAGTCAATGCGAAAGGCAGCAGGACCTAGACCAAGATCTGGGAGAGACAGATTCCTGAAGATTGCGTACCTGGCCAGCCACGCACGAGGAGCTGGCCTCTGGCTTTCCATCCAGTGACACAATATATTCTCTTTAAAAAAAATCTAACCTATTTATTGAGCTGAGTTTCAATAGCAGGTAACTGGAAGACTTCTGTAGAAAAAAATAAATAAATAAAACAGTACCTGTAGGAAGTCCAGAGAAAGGTCTTTTAAGGAAAATAAATCAATTAAACTTTGTAAACAAGCTAATTAGATCAGGGATACAGTTTGGGCTCTTTCAGTGCAATCCTTTTTAACAAACAGTTTAATCTGATGTCTTACAGCTATAGACACTATGGAGGTATTTATCTGCATTGTTCTGAAACCACCATCCCCATTCTAATATTAGCTTGGTCCTATATCATGCATTTAGGTACGCATGAGGATTTATGTCTTCATTAACCAATAGCTCTCTCAAGTTCCTGGTCTAAAGCATTCCATTAATGTTTCCCTGCAATGACAGATGAAAGTGTTGAGAACATTATAGTACAATTAGTGGTTGGCTCAAGAAAATAGAATTATTCTTTGCTGCCTTCATATAATTGATTCAGATACTTAATATTATCTCCAGTGGTTCTGAGGTTCTTTCCTCATACTGCTGCTCTAAAGTATGAAAGGTGCTTGTTGTATTTTTTTCATCTTTGAAGAGGCCTCTCAGTTGTAGTAATATCTAGTTGCTGGTATATCCCATGTTGGATATAAGTTGCTTTGGATCAACTTCAATTAATTCAAAGTAATTCAATTATTCTGAGATGATGAATTTGGAGAAAAAAAGAAAAGAGAAATACAGTTAGTCCAGGTTACCTTATATACCGAAGGGAATTACAAAATGAGAAAATGGTAAATACATTTCTGGCAAGAATCAATAAAATAATAGAAGAACATTTCTGAGCATTAAAAATATGAAAGTCTCATGTTGAGTCTTCTAAATGAAAGTGTTCCAGGGACCTAAAAAAATTAGTGAAAGTATAAACAAAGCCTAGATTTGTTAGTCATTCTAGGGAGCTTGTTTTTCTCCTGCAAATATTTAGCATATGTCTCCAAAAGATAAACATTTTTTAAATTACAATATCATTATCACATGTAACAAGTGACAGTAATTTCCTAGTATCTCCAAATATCCAGTAAGTGTATAAATCCCCAGACAGCCTCTTTTTAAAATCTTTTTTTTAAACAGATGGCTTATTCAAATTATGATCCACACAAGGCCATACCTTGAAATCTCTTTATGTCTAGTGTTTCCCTTCTCTCTTTTTAATTTCGTTGCAATTAATTTGTTAATGAAGTCATAGGATTTTCCATATTCTTAATTTTGCTTATCATATCCCTATATTGCCATTACATTTATTTCTCCATCCTCTGTCTTCAAGTTCAGTATGTTGACAAAAAATAATCTTGTACACGTTCTCACGTTTCCATCAGGAGGTACACAATGTCCGGCTGTTTCATTTTTGATCACAGCAGTCACTGGAGGTGATTCAAGACTGCATTTGAGGTTGAAAAATTGTGATTTATACTCTGTCATTCTGTCTTCATTCTTGAGTTGGAATTTATCAGTATGAAGCAGAAACTTTCTCAAGTAAACCACTTGGTTATCCTGATGTACTTTTTCAAATTAGAGGCATGAAAATTGCTCAGTCAGTTCACATGTCAGTCCAGTCAGTCACTCAGCCATGTCCAACTCTTTGTGACCCCATGAATGGCAACATGCCAGGCCTCCCTGTCCATCACCAACTCCCAGAGCCTACCCAAACTCATTTCCATTGAGTCAGTGATGCCATCTAACCATCTCATCCTCTGTCGTCCCCTTCTCCTGCCCTCAATCTTTCCCAGCATCAGGGTCTTTTCAAATGAGTCAGTTCTTTGCATCAAGTTGCTGAAGTATTGGAGTTTCAGCTTCAATATCAGTCCTTCCAATGAACACCCAGGACTGATCTCCTTTAGGATGGACTGGTTGGATATCCTCGCAGTCTAAGGGACTCTCAAGAGTCTTTTCCAACACCACGGTTCAAAAGCATCAATTCTTTTGCACTCAGCTGTCTTTATAGTCCAACTCTCACATTCATACATGACCACTGGAAAAACCTTGATTAGACAGACCTTTGTTGGAAAATAAATGTCTCTACTTTTTAATATGCTGGCTAGGTTGGTCATAACTTTCCTTCCAAGGAGTAAGCATCTTTTAATTCCATGACTGCAATCACCATCTGCAGTGATTTTGGAGCCCCCCAAAATAGTCTGACACTGTTTCCACTGTTTCCCCATCTATTTCCCATGAAGTGATGGGACCAGATGCCATGATCTTCGTTTTCTGAATGTTGAGCTTTAAGCCAACTTTTTCACTCTCCTCTTTC
The DNA here is from genome assembly GCF_014754425.2 of Oryx dammah. NCBI lineage: Eukaryota > Metazoa > Chordata > Mammalia > Artiodactyla > Bovidae > Oryx > Oryx dammah. The sequence goes on along the minus strand of NW_024070194.1, from coordinate 26,915,220 downwards.
ACTTTCACAAGAGGCTCTTTAGTTCTTCCTCACTTTCTGCCTTAAGGGTAGTGTCATCTGCATATCTGAGGTTATTGATATTTCTCCTGGCAATCTTGATTCCAGCTTGTGTTTCCTCCAGCCCAGCATTTCTCATGATGTACTCTGCATAGAAATTAAATAAGCAGGGTGACAATATACAGCCTTGACATACTCCTTTTCCTATGTGGAAGCAGTCTGTTGTTCCATGTCCAGTTCTAACTGTGCTTCCTGACCTGCATATAGGTTTCTCAAGAGGCAGGTCAGGTGGTCCGGGATTCCCATCTCTTTCAGAATTTTCCATAGTTTATTGTGATGCACACAGTGCAGGAGGGCCTAGAGGAGTTATCTCATGTTGAAGGTCAGGAACGGCAGCAGTAAGGAGATACCCCTCATCCAAGGTAAGGAGCAGTGGCTATGCTTTGCTGGAGCAGCCATGAAGCGATACCCCACGCCCAAGGTAAGAGAAACCCGAGTAAGATGGTAGGTGTTGCAAGAGGGCATCAGAGGGCAGACACACTGAAATCATACTCACAGAAAACTAGTCAATCTAATCACACTAGGACCACAGCCTTGTCTAACTCAATGATACCAAGCCATGCCTGTGGGGCAACCCAAGACGGGCGGATCATGGTGGAGAGGTCTGACAGAACATGGTTCACTGGAGAAGGGAATGGCAAGCCACTTCAGTATTCTTGCCTTGAGAACCCCATGAACAGTATGAAGAGGCAAAATGATAGGATACCAAAAGAGGAACTCCCCAGGCCAGTAGGTGCCCAATATGCTACTGGAGATCAGTGGAGAAGTAACTCCAGAAAGAATGAAGGGATGGAGCCAAAGCAAAAACAATACCCAGTTGTGCATGTGACTGGTGATAGAAGCAAGATCCGATGCTGTAAAAAGCAATATTGCATAGGAACCTGGAATGTCAGGTCCATGAATCAAGGCAAATTGGAAGTGGTCAAACTAGAGATGGCAAGGGTGAACGTCGACATTCTAGGAATCAGCGAACTAAAATGGACTGGAATGGGTGGATTTAACTCAGATGACCATTATATCTACTACTGCGGGCAGGAATCCCTCAGAAGAAATGGAGTAGCCATCATGGTCAACAAAAGAGTCCGAAATGCAGTACTTGGATGCAATCTCAAAAACGACAGAAAGATCTCTGTTCGTCTCCAAGGCAAACCATTCAATATCACAGTTATCCAAGTCTATGCCCCAACCAGTAACACTGAAGAAGCTGAAGTTGAACGGTTCTATGAAGACCTACAAGACCTTTTAGAACTAACACCCAAGAAAGATGTCCTTTTCATTATAGGGGACTGGAATGCAAAAGTAGGAAGTCAAGAAACACCTGGAGTAACAGGCAAATTTGGCCTTGGAATGCAGAATGAAGCAGGGCAAAGACTAATAGAGTTTTGCCAAGAAAATGCACTGGTAATAGCAAACACCCTCTTCCAACAACACAAGAGAAGACTCTACACATGGACATCACCAGATGGTCAACACCGAAATCAGACTGATTATATTCTCTGCAGCCAAAGATGGAGAAGCTCTATACAGTCAACAAAAACTAGACCAGGAGCTGACTGTGGCTCAGATCATGAACTCCTTATTGCCAAATTCAGACTTAAATTCAAGAAAGTAGGGAAAACCACTAGACCATTCAGGTATGACCTAAATCAAATCCCTTATGATTATACAGTGGAAGTGAGGAATAGACTTAAGGGACTAGATCTGATAGATAGAGTGCCTGATGAACTATGGAATGAGGTTCATGACATTGTACAGGAGACAGGGATCAAGACCATCCCCATGGAAAAGAAATGCAAAAAATCAAAATGGCTGTCTGGGGAGGCCTTACAAATAGCTATGAAAAGAAGAGAGGCAAAAAGCAAAGGAGAAAAGGAAAGATATAAGCATCTGAATGCAGAGTTCCAAAGAATAGCAAGAAGAGATAAGAAAGCCTTCTTCAGCGATCAATGCAAAGAAATACAGGAAAACAACAGAATGGGAAAGACTAGAGATCTTTTCAAGAAAATTAGAGATACCAAGGGAACATTTCATGCAAAGATGGGCTCGATAAAGGACAGAAATGGTATGGACCTAACAGAAGCAGAAGATATTAAGAAGAGGTGGTAAGAATACATGGAAGAACTGTACAAAAAAGATCTTCACAACCCAGATAATCATGATGATGTGAGCACTAATCTAGAGCCAGACATCTTGGAAAGTGAAGTCAGGTGGGCCTTAGAAAACATCACTACGAACAAAGCTAGTGGAAGTGATGGAATTCCAGTTGAGCTGTTTCAAATCCTGAAAGATAATGCTGTGAAAGTGCTGCACTCAATATGCCAGCAAATTTGGAAAACTCAGCAGTGGCCACAGGACTGGAAAAGGTCAGTTTTCATTCCAATCCCTAAGAAAGGCAATGCCAAAGAATGCTCAAATTACCACACAATTGCACTCATCTCATATGCTAGTAAAGTAATGCTCAAAATTCTCCAAGCCAGACTTCAGCAATACGTGAACCGTGAACTCCCTGATGTTCAAGCTGGTTTTAGAAAAGGCAGAGGAACCAGAGATCAAATTGCCAACATCCGCTGGATCATGGAAAAAGCAAGAGAGTTCCAGAAACACATCTATTTCTGCTTTATTGACTATGCCAAAGCCTTTGACTCTGTGGATCACAATAAACTGTGGACAATTCTGAAAGAGATGGGAATACCAGACCACCTAACCTGCCTCTTGAGAAATCTGTATGCAGGTCAGGAAGCAACAGTTAGAACTGGACATGGAACAGCAGACTGGTTCCAAATAGGAAAAGGAGTACGTCAAGGCTGTGTATTGTCACCCTGCTTATTTAACTTCTACGCAGAGTACATCATGAGAAACGCTGGACTGGAAGAAACACAAGCTGGAATCAAGATTGCCGAGAGAAATATCAATAACCTCAGATATGCAGATGACACCACCCTAATGGCAGAAAGTGAAGAGGAGCTAAAAAGCCTCTTGATGAAAGTGAAAGAGGAGAGCAAAAATGTTGGCTTAAAGCTCAACATTCAGAAAACGAAGATCATGACATCCGGTCCCATCACTTCATGGGAAATAGATGGGGAAACAGTGGAAACAGTGTCAGACTTTATTTTTTCGGGCTCCAAAATCACTGCAGATGGTGACTGCAGCCATGAAATTAAAAGACGCTTACTCCTTGGAAGAAAAGTTATGACCAACCTAGACAGCATATTCGAAAGCAGAGACATTACTTTGCCGACTAAGGTCCATCTAGTCAAGGCTATGGTTTTTCCTGTGGTCATGTATGGATGTGAGAGTTGGACTGTGAAGAAGGCTGAGCGCTGAAGAATTGATGCTTTTGAACTGTGGTGTTGGAGAAGACTTTTGAGAGTCCCTTGGACTGCAAGGAGATCCAACCAGTCCATTCTGAAGGAGATCAACTCTGGGATTTCTTTGGAAGGAATGATGCTAAAGCTGAAACTCCAATACTTTGGCCACCTCATGTGAAGAGTTGACTCATTGGAAAAGACTCTGATGCTGGGAGGCATTGGGGGCAGGAGGAGAAAGGGACGACCGTGGATGAGATGGCTGGATGGCATCATGGACTCGATGGACATGAGTCTGAGTGAACTCCGGGAGATGGTGATGGACATGGAGGTCTGGCGTGCTGCGATTCAAGGGGTCGCAAAGAGTCGGACACGACTGAGCGACTGAACTGAACTGACACAGTCAAAGGCTTTGGCATAGTCAATAAAGCAAAAATAGATGTTTTTCTGGAATGCTCTTGCTTTTTTGATGATCCAGCGCATGTTGGCAATTTGATCTCTGGTTCCTCTGCCTTTTCGAAAACCAGCTTGAACATCTGGAAGTTCACGGTTCACGTATTGCTGAAGCCTGGCTTGGAGAATTTTGAGCGTTACTTTACCAGCGTGTGAGATGAGTGCAATTGTGCAATAGTTTGAGCATTCTTTGGCATTGCCTTTCTTAGGGATTGGAATGAAAACTGACCTTTTCCAGTCCTGTGCCCACTGCTGAGTTTTCCAAATTTGCTGGCATATTGAGTGCAGCACTTTCACAACATCATCTTTTAGGATTTGAAATAACTCAACTGGAATTCCATCACTTCCACTAGCTTTGTTTGTAGTGATGCTTCCAAAGGCTCACTTGACTTTAGGATAGATCCATCCTTCAGAAGGACCCAAATCAATGTTGTTTTATGCATGTATTTTAACACAGCCAGTGTGTTTCAATCCACTGCTGTCTTTATTCTTATTGGTGCTCCAAGTGTGCTATCTCTGACTGGGTAGCCTGATCAAGTTGCTGACCCAACTGCCTTATTTTTTGTTTCCTTTGGTGAGATAAGATGATGCAGTATCATCTTGCACACACCCTGCCCCAAATCTGGAATCAGCCTCAGTCTCTAAGGAGGTCTGGTTTGTTTCAGTGATAAATGTTGTTCAGTGTTCACAGTCTGCATGCTAGGAGTGTCCATTGTTAGTAGATTACTCCTGGTTTTTAGGCTTGTGCAGTGGATAGATACAGGAAATGTGTTTTAAAAGAAGATACATCAAGAATCTGTAGTGATATTTCCAATTCAAAATAGGGTTGTAGTGTTTTTAAGCTCCTTTGTTTTTCTTTTTCTCTTGAGCTAAATATCTTGTTTACTGATGACATGAACACAATTTGTTGTTTTTTTTCTATAATTTACTTAAGTAGCTTCCAAAGAGAACTACCAATGTAAGAGCTAACGATACAATTACTGAGGAGAAACGCTATTCTTTTTGTCCTTAATATATATCCCACTAAGATGTACAGCCAAATTACTGTTCTTTACAGTCACTTAAATTAATTCCTCTCTGTGTGGGTTAAGTCAGCAACTCAACTCATAGGGTAATTTCTTTCATTTTGGTTATGACTTTAAGAAAGGGTCACATTAAAAGCAAAATCTCACCAAACCACAGATAATGACTTCTTCAGCTTTTTGACATGTATGCTTCTTATCTGTGTACATGAGTGTTATGAAAGAAATGGAATCACAGTCAGGCTTTGCATTTGCTTTATTTGTTCCAGAGTATATCATAAACCTCTTCTCATGTCATTAAAATATGTCTAAATCACTATTTTAGCACCTTCCTGGTATTTTATCAGTTAGATGAATTTACAGCTCTCTCAGGTAATCCTCTATTGTTGACCATTTAAGTTGTTTACAATTTTTCACAGTTTTAAACAACACTGTGATGAGTATCTTCTGGACCAAATATGTGCAAATATTCCAAAATTACTGCTTTAGATAAATTCCCATGAATGCATTTGCAAAACCAAGAAATTTTAAAATAATCACTTTAAGACTTTTGTTTCACACAGCTAAATCATTCTTCTGAAGTATTTGAGAGTTCTCAAATCCCTAAACTCTCACCAACACTAGACATTATCATTCATTTTTTAATTTGTCTAATTTGAAAGGTAATATAGCATGTGATTGTTGATTCTATAGATATTTCTTTAAATGGATCCCTGTAGGTATTCATTTATTCTCTCTTTCATTCAACAAAACTGTAATTCAGCATTTACCTTTTGCCACACCCTGGGCACAGGACTTCCATCATAGACCAGTCCCTCCCCTCATGGGGTTCTGAGTCCAGAGGAAAGGACAGATGTTTGAATAAGTAAGGTGGAAAGGAGAAATGCAAGGTATCAAGAAGGTGCATGATAAGGAGACCAGGCTAGATGGGGTGGAGGGTGCGGTCAGGAAGATTTATAGAAGTTTACTCTAAGACTGAAAACATCGGTAAGCTATAACTATGAGATAGGCAGTGATGCAAAGGAAGAACAGCTCGAAGAAAGAAAACCACACTGCAAAGCCCTGAGGTATGACTCAGGTCTTCCTTAATGTGCAGAGGCACCATTCATGAAAGAGGATCCAGAAGTCCAGGGACCCATCTTCTTCATGCCTGTTCTAAGCAGGACCCAGTTTGTGTGTAAAAGAAGGAAGAGCAAGACTTCAGCATTTTGTCTCCAACTCCTGTCCTGATCACAGGCTGCAGATCTCCATCCTCCTTGCCAGCATAAGCAACAGGTGCTTCTTCATCAGCCCCTAACATTCTCCCAGCCAAACCATGTGATCGAGGTGATCTATAGCAGCTGTACATCATGGGCAGATTAGAAAGAGAAATCTTTATAATTATACAGACTTGCTGTTACTTAAATATTTACCAACATTAAACACCAAAGGGCTGTGCAAACGATCCAGGGATTCATATTGTTCTAAGCTAATATTCTTTGTACGATATTATGCAAATTGCATAAACTTTATTTTGTTGTTGTTGCTGCAAGCAGTGTATCCCAAGGCAGCCATTCACTAAGTTGAAACAGATAAAGTTTTAATAATAAATAGTGATGATGAATAAGTCACAAAGTTTGTTCAATGCTAATGTACTCGCTCACTCTAGGGTAGTTTATTAGATAAACAAGTAACATTTCCTGATTTGCTTTTGCTCAAGTGGCGTCGTTTTCCTGGAAATGTTTGTGCAATAAATTATTTCAACCCATTAGGTGTTAACGAACAAATCATATTCGCTTGCAATCTGTCGTGAATTGCTGAGAATTGAGATTTAAACACTGAAATTATACATTAATTTTACTTTACAAAAACAAAGCTGGTTAAGAGAAATTAAACTTGGTTGAAATGGGAACAAAACAGTATGTCTGATGCTGAATATTTTAAGCCTGCAAAGGAGGCTGTGAATGGCTTCATTAATATTCAGAACACTTGGGCGTTGTGACAGCGACAAAATGCAAATAACCACACCATGCCTTGGGAATATCCATTAGCAGCAACACGGCTGGGCCATCGATGTGTTTGCCCACAAGATGCCTATGTGGGTTCAGCGTGGATCAGGGTCCCACCCACATGTGGTAGTCAGAACAGGCTGACCTGCCTCTTGGCATCCACCGGGTAGAATTGATTCTGTGCAACAAGGTATCATCTGTGTTCCTAACAAGCTGCTTCCATTTAGAGAGTGATTAGAAAATAGCTCAGAAAATAGCAGCTGGAAACAATGTAATTGTGCATCAGAGGGCCAATGGTGAAAGGAAACTGCTGGCCCTCTAAATGACACAAGTCCCCACAGCTACAGAAGAGGAGGAGGTAAACCCATATGGTCTGAAATCGATCTCCAAGACAGGAGTTTTTAAATTTCTAGCATGAATTTTATTGAAGAAAATCTTACAGAAATAGGCACAAAACCGTACGTTTCACAAAGTGTGCACACAACCTGGGTAACCAACACCCCCAAGTGCCAGCGTTACAACACCCCAGAGCTCCCTTGTGCTCTCTCACCCTGAGGATTCACTACCCCGACATCAGAGGTTAGTGCTGGATCCATCTACCTTTCACATCTGGATTCTTTACATCACCATGACATCTTCGAGGTTTTTCTACATTGTTGCTTATATCAATAACCTCAGATATGCAGATGACACCACTCTTATGGCAGAAACCGAAGAAAAACAAAAGAGCCTCTTGATGAAAGTGAAAGAGGAGACTGAAAAAGTCGGCTTTGCTTTCAACATTCAGAAAACTAAGATCATGGCATCTGGTCCCATCACTTCATGGGAAATAGATGGGGAAGAAACAGTAGAAACAGTGGCTGACTTTGTTTTTCTGGGCTCCAAAATCATTGCAGATGGTGATTGCAGCCATGAAATTAAAAGATGCTTGCTCCTTGGAAAGAAAGTTATGACCAACCTAGACAGCATATTAAAAAGCAGAGACATTACTTTGCCAACAAAGGTCTGTCTAGTCAAGGCTATGGTTTTTCCAGTAGTCATATATGGATGTGAGAGTTGGACTATAAAGAAAGCTGATTGCCGAAGAATTGATGCTTTTGAACTGTGGTGTTGGAGAAGACTCTTGAGAGTCCCTTAGATTGCGAGGAGATCCAAGCAGTCCATCCTAAAGGAGATCAGTCCTGGGTGTTCATTGGAGGGACTGATGCTGAAGCTGAAACTCCAATACTTTGGCCACCTGATGGGGAGAGCTGACTCATTTGAAAAGACCCTGATGCTGGGAAAGATTGAAGGCAGGAGAAGAAGGGGACGACAGAGGATAAGATTGTTGGACAGCATCACCAACACAATGGACATAGGTTTGGGTGGACTCCAGGAGTTGGTGATGGACAGGGAGGCCTGGCGTGCTGCAGTTCATGGGGTTGCAAAGAGTCGGACATGACTGAGTGACTGAACTGGAACTGGAACTGTGTGTGCTCATTAATGGATAATATTCTTTGCATAAATACACTGCTGCTGCTGCTTAGTCACTTCAGTCATGTCCGACTCTTTGCGACCCCATGGACTGTAGCCCACCAGGCTCCTCTGTCCATGGAATTCTCCAGGCAAGAATACTGGAGTGGGTTGCCATGCCCTCCTCCAGGGGATCTTCCCAATCCTGGGACTGAACCCAGGTCTCCTGCATTGCAGGCAGATTCTTTACCACTGAGCCACCAGGGAAGCCCACATCAATACACTACAAATTCTTTTCCTCTTTTTCCCATTGACAGTCATCTGGGCTCTTTCCACTTTTAACTATTACAGATAGTACTGCTTTAAATCATCTCATATACATCTCTGATGAATTTGAAAATGTGTTTTTTCAAAGCCATCACAGCCTGGTACAGATCAGGGTGTCACAGTGCACTTACACAGATCTGGGGATGTAGGTTAAAGGGTTGAGGGTCAATGTACATGCACACCACACACGTGCAGTCACTAGTGACGTTCCCAGAGACCCCTTTTGAAATATATAAGGTAATAGCCATGTTAAGGGACACGGGGGACCTTAATTATCACTATGTATATTTTTGTACTATTCTGAATTTTCCTAAGGATATGGAGTAAGTTAAAAATTAAACAGAGGGATGTAATTATACTGAATCCAGAGCCATTTAGGCTCTAACTGAACATGTGGTCATTGTTAAAACCTTTCGTCTTCCTTCAGCTGTGCATTCTAGCTCTTTTCCAAGGCTGTCTCATTTGTTTCTCACAATAATAGATTGTGAGAAGGCAGTTGTTGGCCATTTCTATAGACCATACATGTGCCATAATTTCATTTTAATTCTCATACTCAACATTGGAAATGGGCTTCATTAAATAACCCTACTACATGTGTGAGGAAGCCAAAGCACAGAGAGGTTGGTGGGGTTATCTGGGATCACATGGCTGGTAAACAGTTTTTGGACCCTTTGGCAAGTGCTCTTCCTACTCAAGAATGCCTAGAAGAGCTTGGAAAACACTGGCTTCAAAATGAAGAAAGGAGAAGAAAAGTGAAGGACAAAGAAACTGTGAAGTTACTCTCCCACGTAATTAAAGGGCCAATCCTGGAATAAACATAGAGGCTTCCTGCCCCCCTCCTCCCTAAGTGCAGGTCATGTCCTTAATGACCACTGAATGTCAGTGCCTTTGACCACATACCTCAGACCACAGATAGCAGACTTTTTCTATAAAGAGCCTGACAGTAATTATTTTAAGTGTACAGGCCATGTAGCCTCAGTCAAGCTTCTCTACTCTGCCTCACTGAAGCATAATGTAGCTGAAAGTGGCTGTAGATAACAACATAAGTGGAAGGATATGGCTGTGTTCCAATAGTGCTTCATTTAGGACATGGAAATCTGAATTTCATACAATTTCCACGTGTCGTGAAATATTTTTTTCAGCTATTTAAAAATTTAAAAATACAATTTTTAAGCCATTTAAAAGTTCAATAGTCATTCTTATTCTTAGCTCATGGGTTGTACAAAAACACTGGGCCAGATATGGACCATTGGTTTCAGCTTGCCAACTCTTTACTTTAAACACATAGAGAAATACGTTAAGAAGAAGTCAGTGAACAAAAGCTTATCAATTTGAGGTTAAAATTCATTTAGATGCAAAATGGGAATCAAACTTAAATCAGCTAAATCAAAATAGGAAATTCATAAACTAATAACTGAGAAGCCCAAGGGGTTGGTATTCAGACATGGTTGGTTTAGGGGTTTGGATAACATAAAGAAGACTGAACACCAAAGAAGTGATCCTTTTGAACTGTGTTTCTGGAGAAGACTCTGAGAGTCCCTTGGACTGCACAGAGACCAAACCAGTCAATCCTAAAGGAAATCAACCCTGAATATGCATTGGAAGGACTCATACTGAAATTCCAATCATTTGGCCGCCTGATGCAAAGAGCCAACTCATTGGAAAAGACCCTGATGCTGGAAAAGATTGAGGGCAGGAGGAGAAGTGGGTGACAGAGGATGAGATGTTTGGATGGCATCATTGACTCAATGGACATGAGTTAAAGTAAGCTCAGGAAGGTAGTGAAGGACAGGGAAGCCTCGCACGCTGCAATCCACGGGGTTGCAAAGAGTTGGATGTGACTTAGCTACTCAACAACAACAACAAGCTTTTTTCTCTCTCCTTCCCTCCATCTCCTTTTTTCTCCTCCTTCCCTTCTTCCTTCTTTTCCCCCTTTGCCTCAGGTGAAAAGACATTAGATACAATGCAGCACTAGAAAGAATATAAGCTGACATCTCGACAGAAATGATGGAGGCCCAAAACAGTAGCAACATGTTTTTATTGATGTATGATATTATACAAGTTACAGATGTGAATCACAGTTAAAATGATTCACAATTTTTAAAGGTTATACTTCATTTAGAGTTATGAAATACTGGCTACATTCCCCATGTTGTACAATATATCCTTTTAACTTATTTTATACTTAATAGTTTGTACCTCTTAATTTCCTACCCCTATGTTGCCATTCCTACCTTCCGTCTCCCTACCCAGGTAATGGCTACTTTGTTCTCTGTGAGTCTGCTGCTTCTTTTTTTTTTCACTAGTTTGTTGTATTTTTCAGATTTCACATTTAAGTGATAGCGTATAGTATTTGTCTCTGCCTGACATTTCACTTAGCATAATGTCCTCCATGTTACTGCAAATAGCAAATTCTAATTATTTTTTATGACTGAGTAGTATCCCATTGTGTATATACACCACATCTTTCTCCATTCATCTGTTGATGGACACTTAGGTTGAATCCATGTCTTGGAAATTGTAACTAATGCTGCCATGAACATTGGGGTGCTCGTATCTTTTTGAATTAGTATTTTGGGGTTTTAAAATATATATCCAAGAGTATACTGTATCGGTGTTTTTCTTTCTGGCTTACTTCATTCTGTATAATAGGCTCCAGTTTCATCCACCTCATTAGAACTGATTCAAATGTATTCTTTTTAATGGCTGCATAATACTCCGCTGTGTATATGTACCACAGCTTTCTTATCCATTCATCTGCGGATGGACATCTAGGTTGCTTCCATGTCCAGTAATTAACCTCCAATTAAAATAAATAAATTTATATTAAAATATATATCCAAGAGTAGAATTGCTGGATCATATGATAGTTCTATTTTTAGTTTTTTCAGAAACCTCCACAGGGGCTGTACCAATTTACATTCCCACCAACAGTATGAGAGGGTCCTCTTTTCTCCACATCTTTCCTGCCAATATGTGTTATTTGTGTTCTTTATGATGAAAGCCACTCTGACAGGTTTGAGGTGATACCTCAGTGTGAATTTGACTTGCATTTCCCTGATGATGAGCAATGTTGGGCATCTTTTCATTTGCCTGTTGGTCATCTGCATTTCCTCTTTGGAAAAATGTCTATTCAGTTCTGCCTATTTTTAAATCAGATTGTTTATTTCTTTGATGTTGAGTTGTATGAGTTATTTATATATATTGGATATTAACCTCTTATCAAATATTTTCTCCTATTTAGTACATTGTCTTTTCATTTTGTCAATGATTTCCCTTGCTGTGCAAAGGCTTCTAAGTTTACTTAGGTGTCATTTGTTTATTTTTACTTTTATTTCCTTCACTTTAGGAAACAGAAGATGGCAATGGCAACCCACTCCAGTACTGTTGTCTGGAAAATCCCATGGATGGAGGAACCTGGCAGGCTGCGGTCCATGGGGTCGCAAAGAGTTGGACATGACTCAGTGACTTCACTTCACTTAGGAAACAGAGCCAAAAAAAAAAAAATTGCTGTGATTTATGTCAAAGAGTGTTCTGCCTATATTTTCCTCTAGGAGTTTTATAGTATCTGGTCTTATATTTGGGTCTTTAGTCTATTTTGAGTTTATTTTTGTATACAGTGTTAGAGAATGTCCTAATTTCATTCTTTTACATATAGCTTTCCAGTTTTTAAAGGTATAAGAAAAATGAATAACATCTATTCAAACTAGAGTGCTCTGTACAGTTAAAACATACTTCAAAATTTAAAAACAGAAAATTTTTTAGACAGACAAAATCAGGGAATTCATATCCAACAGATATACAAACTCAAAAAATGTTCAGGCTTATGGGAAATGATACCCACCCTTAACTGTTTAAAGCAAAATAATAAAGTATTGAAGGGTTTATAACATACATAGAAGTAAAATATATGACAGTGTGAATACCAAGTATTGTGGGGAATAGATGGAATTACATGGTTATAAGAGAGTCACATTGTTCATGAAGTAAAATATTATTTGAAGCTGTCTGTGCTAATTTAAAGATGAATATTATAATATCTAAACCAACAGCTAAAATAAACACAAAAGATAGAGCTAAAAAAGAAGATAAAAAGAATACTATAAAAATATACAGTTAAATCAAGAGAAGATAGGAAAGTAGGAAGAGAGCAATAAAGAATAAATGGAGCAAATAGGAAAAAATGACAGAATAGTCAGCTTAAATTCACCTATAGTGACAACTACATTAAAAGTTAGAAGACTAAATATTCCATGTAGAAGACAGACATTGTCAAATTTGGGGAAAAAAACATTGAGACTCAATTGTATACTGTTTACTAGAAACAGGAGGTGGGAGGGGGGTTCAGCATGGGGAACACATGTACACCCATGGCAGATTCATGTCAATGTATGGCAAAACCAATACAATTTTGTAAAGTAAAATAAATAAATAAAACTGAAAAAAAAGAAAATAAATAAAGTTAATGTAGAAAAATGGAGGGAAAAAAACAAAATATAGACATACAAGTTGAAAGTAAATTGGTATTAAAAAATCAAGCAAAAAAGTAACTTAAGAAAATTACATAATATCAAAAAGCACTTTAAAACAAGTAATATTGCTGGGGACAGTGAGGGCTATTTTATAATTATTCAAGTATCATGCATGAAAAAGATATTACAATCCTAAATGTTATGCAAATAACAAGAGATTGAGAAAATGTAAGTAACAACTGGCAGAGAGATGAACAAAATAGACCAATCCCCGCTGGCTCAGCGGTTAAAGCGTCTGCCTGGAATGCGGGAGACCTGGGTTCGATCCCTGGGTCGGGAAGATTCCCTGGAGAAGGAAATGGCAACCCACTCCAGTACACTTGCCTGGAGAATCCCATGGAGGGAGAAGCCTGGTAGGCTACAGTCCAGGGGGTCGCAAAGAGTCGGACACGACTGAGTGACTTCACTCACTCACTCACTCACAGTCTTAGTTGGAGGTTTTAATGTTCTCTCTCAGTAATTACTAGAAAACTGAAGAACAACCCTATAAGAACATAAAACATTCACTCAGCACTACCTATTGCTGTGGTGTTCAAGTGCACCCTGAGCATTTACCAAGGCAGAGTAACGCCGGGCCATGACAACAAGTCTGTCTAATTTCAAAGGGCTGAAACATACAGAATATGTTCTCTGACCAAAATAGTATGAACTAGTGAAATAGTGACATCTAGAAAACCTCAAAATGGTTGGAAATTAAGCAGAAGACCTCCAAATAATGCATAAGTCAAAGACTAAATCCCAGGGGGAAATAGAAAACAGATTAATAGAGTGATAAGGAAAAAAAGTACCGAATTATATGAATAGAACACACATCAGTGAAATAGAATGAAGGTCTAGAAATAGACCACTTCATTGATTTTTGAGAAAGAGACCAAGTTAATTCAATGGGGAGAGGAAAGTATTTTCGATAAGTAATGCCAAAACAACTGTATAGCTGTATGGGGCCGGGGATGAGGGGCTGGGGAGGCAGGGAATGGACCCTTGACCCCCTCTTGCTGCATACCAAAATAATAATAATAGATTCTATACCTAAAGATAAAAGCTGGGACCATATGCTTTCTAGAAGAAAACAATACTTTCACAACCATGAGACAGGTCAAGATTTTTAGATAAGCTGTGTAAAAAGCAAAAAATTGAAAGTATATTTTAAAAACATGAAGACTCCAATTAAAATAGTGGGGAAACAACTTGAATAGGCAATCCGCAAGAGAATGAACAACTAATAAGCACATGAAAGACGTTTAACATCTTTAGTCATTAAGAAAATTCAGATTAAAGCAAGATACTTTTTCACATCCGCTGACAGGACTGAAATCAAAATAAATGACTGACAGTTGCTCACTGTGGCAAAGCTGTGGAGCAACTGAAAGTCTCATTCATTGCTGGTGGGCGTGTAGCATGGTACTTTGAAGAACTGTTCAAAGTTTTGTATAAAGTTGTATGTACAACTCTTCTGTGACCCAACAATTCTGCCCCTAGGTATTTACCCAAGAAATAAGAAAATATGTGTCCAGAAAAAGACTTGTACAAGAATGTTCCTAACAGCCTTAGCTATAGTAGCCCATAACTGGAAACAAGGCAAGGGTTCATTAACAGGTGGATGGATGAACAATAGTGGCATACGCAAAAAATGAAATGCTCAGTTCAGGTCAGTTCAGTCGCTCAGTCGTGTCCAATTCTTTGCGACCCCATGAATCGCAGCACGCCAGGCCTCCCTGTCCATCACCAACTCCAGGAGTTCACTCAGATTCACGTCCATCGAGTCCATGATGCCATCCAGCCATCTCATCCTCGGTCGTCCCCTTCTTCTCCTGCCCCCAATCCCTCCCAGCATCAAAGCCTTTTCCAATGAGTCAACTCTTCACATCAGGTGGCCAAAGTACTGGAGTTTCAGCTTGAGCATCATTCCTTCCAAAGAAATCCCAGGGTTGATCTCCTTCAGAATGGACTGGTTGGATCTCCTTGCAGTCCAAGGGACTCTCAAGAGTCTTCTCCAACACCACAGTTCAAAAGCATCAATTCTTCGGTGCTCAGCCTTCTTCACAGTCCAACTCTCACATCCATACATGATCACTGGAAAAACCATAGCCTTGACTAGACCCAGCTGTGGATGTGACTGGTGATAGAAGCAAGGTCCAATGCTGTAAATGAAATGCTAATTGTCAATAAAAAGGAATGAACTGCTGCTAGTACAAAACAACACGGCTGAATCACACACACACACACAAAATGGACATGAAAGAATACATTATGTGTGAGTCCATTTATGTGAGCTTTTAGAATAAAACTAAACTGATCTATAGGAACAGAAATCAGAAAGTTCTTGCCTTTTAACAGATCAACTGAAAAGGGGACTATGGAACTTTGGTTGGGGCAGGGGTGATGAAAATATTCTAGATCATGTGTGTTTTGGGTGATGATTACATGAATACATACAACTGACAAAAATCACTGAACTAAAGCTTAAGCCCTGTGTATAGTTGTAAAGTAATTCTTGATTATAAAAATACTTATAATTGTCTATCCCCTTGGTGCTAAGTGGGTAGAATTTAAGACAGAGGTCACAGAAATGATGGAAGAAGACAAGGTAGGAGACTGCTGCTGCTGCTGCTGCTGCTGCTGAGTCGCTTCAGTCGTGTCCAACTCTGTGCGACTCCATAGACGGCAGCCCAGGAGGCTCCCCCATCCCTGGGATTCTCCAGGCAAGAATACTGGGATGGGTTGCCATTTCCTTCTCCAGTGGTTCAAACCATTCAACAAGGCAAACTGTGATGTTCAGCTTGTCATCCTCATTACCATTTGCAATAAGCTCAGTGTCTCTGGTGAAATCAAGGGAAAGGAAGTCCACCACTGCTAGAAAAGAAACCCTTCAAACCCTGAGGTCTACTTCTCAGCCCTTTCCTGGGCGGTGATGCCTCTCCCACGGTGTCCCATTTGTTACATTACAACTGTTTGCTTGGCTCATCCCACTTGTGATCACTAAAATGTTCACTTCCTGCAGTCCCCTCTTTGTAATTGTTTCTTCCTCCAGTGTCTTTCTTGAATTTGAGAAATTATCATTCTCTTAATACTCTGAAACATAATGTATTTCCCACCTCTACTTCAGAAGAAGAGTGGAAGAGTGGTGAGGTCCCTGTCTCTGGGAGTTTTCAAGCAGAGAGTAGATAATGATATGCCCAGGGACTTAAAGTCAGACCACCCAGCATGGTCTGTATAACTCACACAATCCACAATTTTAGGATAAGTCCGTGATAAATGTTAATGCAGTCTAGTAAATAAAAAATATGGATTAATTTATGCTTAATTTAATTAGCTAAACTGAATTTTCCTCTGTATGCATTTTGTCAGACTAGAGGATAGAATTTCATGCATATTCATTCTGTGCAAGAAATTCTACAATTTCTTTGATCATCTGCTAATTTTGCTGCTGTAACAATTAGCTGCTGCTCAGCCGCCCTGGCTTCCAGGCAGAATCTGATGCTGAGTTTAATTACCTAACCCAAGACCAAGGTAAAGTGAAATACCGACTGAGTCTTAGTCCAATTTGAGTTCATTTCATGTGAAATCTATTGATTGCAGGTTGGACTTTGCTCCTGGAATGAAACATCACACATTGTGAGGTCTTTAAATATTTCTTTTTTCTTCAGTTCTCCTCTCACAGCCTTTCACTATTGTCATGGTTAATTACTTCAGCAGCCACAGCATTCTAGCTAACATGGTGGTCCCAACGACCCTCTCCAATGGTCCTCTCACATAAGCCACTCCATCTCCTGTGGGGGTTTTTAAGGGCAGTTCAGTTCAGCTGATAGTCCCTTTCAACCCTCAGACTAAGATACCTGGGACTGTTGTTGAGACAGCACGGTGGATGGTTCTTGCTTGAAAGCTTCCACCTGAGGCCCACTGTCCAATGCTACTTAAAAGATTGTTTTAAATCTTCTCAGGTAATTTAGATTAATGTAGTGGGCTTCCCTGGCGGCTCAGATGGTAAAGAATCTGCCTGCAATGCGGGAGACCTGGGCTCGATCCCTGGGTTAGAAAGATCCCCTGGAGGAGGGCATGGCAACCCACTCCAGTGTTCTTGCCTGGATGATCTCTGTGGACAGCAGAGCCTGGTGGGCTACAGTCGACGGGGTCGCAAAGAGTCAGACACAGCTGAGCAACTAAGCACACAGCACAGATGTGAGAAGCAGAAACCAGACTTTATTTTACTTTTCGTCCTACTCACAGCCAGATCTAATGACCATAGGTGATGGTCTTGACTGGAGTTCAGTGCTAATCCAGCTTAGTGGATTTCTCTCATCTGCTTCACTTTTTAATTCATGCACTATGGGTCGCACAGAGTCAGACACGACTAAAGCGACTTAGCAGCAGCAACAACAACTTATTTAAATATCAGAAAGTGTAAATGGCTTGATGCCATTGAGTTGCAGTATCACTCCATCCCTGTCAGCAAGGAGGGTCTGTTTCCACTTTGTTTTCCTTCCTGCTGGCCACCTCCCACATTATGCTAAGTAGGAGCCACTCCTGACTCATTTCCTGAGCAAATTGTGGCCAACAGGGAATAGGCAGAACAGAGAGTTTTAGGAGATGTTCTGTTTTGGGATAACTTGCAAATATGCCTGAAGAAAGAGAGGTCAAATTATCTTCATTTTTTAAAGCAAAAGGAATTGGGAACATACATGGGTGATCTCACACACAAAAAGTCCTAGTTTAGAAGTCAAAGTATCCTCCTAATTAATGTCAGAAGGATCACCGTGATGCCTGTCATCCAGATTATTGGAATCCCCCACAGATCTACTTTTGGGCACTTGGGCTTTATAAGATCTCTACCCTGGAAAGCCAAGCGAAAAGAAGTGAACAGGTGCTTTCACTACTTACAAAGTAAGGTCATATGCCCGGGCAGTGAGTGTGTGTGCCTGCACCCACTGAACACTAAGCATTTAGGGGGCCCGCGTGATCTCCATGGATGGCCTGTCATCCAGTGAAGCCAGATAGAAAGTGTTTCTCAGCAGTGGAGAGGGTGACCAAGACACATGCAACAGGTGTGGAGATGGAGGGAAGGCCTGCAGTTCACCGCGGCTTCTGCATATCTGTTTTCAATCTGTGAGTGAGCTCAGCTCCTAAACACAGGAGGTCATCTGATTTAGAGCATCTTCTTCCCAGAGTTGGCCACTGTGATTATCCTCATGGTCATGGAATTCAGGACATGAGGCCTGGCACCAGTTGGCCATTATTGCAAACACTGCTGCTGCTGCTAAGTCACTTCAGTCATGTCCGACTCTGTGCGACCCCATAGACGGCAGCCCACCAGGCTCCCCTGTCCCTGGGATTCTCCAGGCAAGAACACTGGAGTGGGTTGCCATTTCCTTCTCCAAGGCATGAAAAGTAAAAAGTGAAAGTGAAGTCGCTCAGTCGTGTCCAACTCTTGGCAACCCCATGGACTGCAGCCTACCAGGCTCCTCCATCCATGGGATTTTCCAGGCAAGAGTACTGGAGTGGGGTGCCATTGCCTTCTCTGACTGCAAACATTAAGTGCTTACAAATATCCAACCCAAGGTGAGGATGTCACCAAGAAGGCCATAGTCTCTGGACTTTCATTTCAGCAGGGCGAACAACAGCAGAGACTGCCATCAGAGGTTGTGTTCTAGTTGATGTCCCAGGCATCCTGGTATAAGAGGCCTGGTCCCTGCTCCCTCCCACAGCAGGTTTCTGAACTTTCCACTCCCTCTCCACAAACACTCTCACTCTCCATCCTGGTTTCTGCCTTTCTGCTAGCTGCCTTCTGGATTTTGTATGTTCCACCTTACTTGCTTTCTTTTTTTCCCTCTCTTGCTCATTATATCTTCACCTGTTTCTCTCTCTCACTACCTGTTTTTATCTTTCTCTGTTAATTATGAAACAGACCCACAAAGCACCCTCTTCACACAGAAAACTAAGCATTCAAGTTGCTTTGAATGTTCTCCTCCTAAAATGAAACAGAAATGTGGATGCCCTGATGCCCTGCCTACCACTTCAGAGGGTTCCTGGAAGGATCTACTGAGATCACGTGGGTGTTTGGAATATTGTCCAACCTTTTGCAAATATAGGAAGTATTAACACTAAGCTGGATCCACGTTCTCAAATTCTTTTTTTCAGCAAGCCTGCATTGTTCCCTATTGTAGCCTAGCACTATTCTCACAGGGCAGGGAGTGGGAGGTTAATGGGAGGTGAATGAGGCCTGGAAAAGGCACTGTGAGGCATGACAGAGCCACTTTCCCTGCCCTCCTGAGACCCATCTTGGCAGACCATAAGCAAAACAGCGAGAGATTGTGATGGATGCTGTGGAGGAAGACTCGAGGTGCTAGGCTGAGGAAGACAACGGGTACTTCATATTGGGTGGTCTCTTAGTCCACTCAGCTGTCATTCAAAATACCATAGGCTGGGTGGCTTAAACAAAGTAAAGTTATTTTCTTACAGTTCTGGAGGCTTTGAAGTCCAAGATCAGGGTGCCAGCAGGGCTGGTTCCTGGTGAGATCTGTTTCTGTTCGTGCACAGGTCTTTTTCCCCTGTGTGTTCATGTGACATTTCTTCAGTTTATGCACTTGGACAGAGAAAGAGAGAGCTCTCTCTTCCTCTTATAAGGCCAACCCTATCAGACTGGGACCCCAACCTAAGATCTTATGTAACCTGAATCACTATTAGTCAGGGTTAGAATCAACAAGAGACAGATAAATAGCCTAGGATATATAGATATGTAAAGAGATTTATTATAAGTTTGGCTCACATGAGTATGGCTTCCCTAGTGGCTCAGTGGTAAAGAATCCACCTGCAACGCAGGAGACTCCAGTTCAGTTGCTGGGTCAGGAAGATCCCTTGGAGAAGGAAATGGCAACCGGCTCTAGTATTCTTGCCTAGGAAATCCCAGGGATAGAAGAGCCTGGCGGGCTATAGTCTACGGGGTCACAAAGAGTCAGATACACCTTAATGACTAAACAACAACAACACATGATTATGGAGGCTGAGAGGCTCCATAGTCTATTGTCTACAAGCTGGAGACCCAGAAAAGCCAATGGTGAGTCCCAGTCTAAGTCTGATGGCCTGAGAATCTATGAAGCTAATGGCTGAAGTCTGAGCCCAGGGGTAGAAGATTGATCCAGCTCAAGCAGAGAGAGCAAATCCTCCTTTTGTTTACAAAAGTTCAAGCAGATGGTCAAGAAAAGACTGTTTGAGCAGATGACATTTATGGTGAGCCTTGGAGAATGGGAGGGAGACTGTCATCTGAAACTCTGGGAAAAGCCCACTGCAGAGAGAGAAACAGTGGGCAAGCAGATGGAGAAAATGTGGGAGAAATCGGTTGTAGGAATTAATATCCAGTAATGTTATTTAGGACATGTACAATAAATTTGAGCATCAGGTGACATCCAAATGGATAGATCAGTTAAACAGCTGAATAAAAGCGGAAAATTCAATAATATTTCAAATTATTTATGCCCTCCCAAAGCATGTTGGTCAGACACATCCAAAATAAATGTATGTGGCTTTCTCTGGCTGCCCCATCTGGGTCACTGCCATAATGCTTGGCTGGTGTAAACCAAGCCATTTTGGTGCTGGGGCAGCATGCAGAATAAACTGGCAGACATACCTGGGGAGCCAGATGGACTCTCAGCACCTGGGGTTTTTTCAAGGCCATGTACTTTGCACAGTGTACCAGAGGACATGTGTTTGGGCTCTCATTAGAGAGCACAGTTAGTCAAAACACAGTCTTCCTGTCTGGGAAGCCAGAATCCTGGACACATGCTTCCTTGGCCTCTTCAGTGGCCCGCTGTACATCAGAAAGAGCTGCCATCACCATCCGAGTCAGTTTCACCAAGTCCACAGCACCTGGGATTGCCCTGTCTTTCCTCCTGAAACAGCATATTTTAGAAACTCTAGCAATCCAGTCTGCATTCTCACTGAACATAGCTGTTTAGGTAAATCAGCTGAAAACCTCACCCCTCAGGGAGACTGGAGGGGAGGCTTCCAAATGCCATCAACGGTCTCACCCCCTCACCTGGAGCAGGGGTTTCAGGAAGGGCCCATTCCTTTCCACTGTCAGTGCTGGACAGCCCCACACTGAAGAAGCACCCATGATGTGGCAGTAAATGGAACCTAAACAGAACTCATCCAGATTTTAATAGTTTTATTCCTCTCAACCAAACAGAACATGAGGACAGGTAAGGGCCTCCAGACTGTCTTACAACTTACATGTCAGTTGCGGATTGCCAGCGTTTGTGACCTCACAACTGCTCATGGCGAGGGTTCTATTATAGATCCAGGGATAGGGTTGCCATGAGGAGAAGGGAAGAAGGAGTGGAAAAAATCTTCAGAACATTCATGATAATATACCTTAATCTCCGTGTGTTGAGGAAACACACCCATATCCTTTCCCATACCACAGCCTGAAATCTGGAGAAGCAGATGATCCAGAGTTTCAACTGAGGTCTGCTCACTGTGAGACACTCTTAGGTGGTGATTCTGACACGTTGCTGTGAGCCGAGTGTGTGCTGGCTGGAGAGTAAGACACTCCTGGGCTGCAGGCTCTGGTAGACTTTATCTCGAGGAACACTCCCTGCCAGGTTCTCATGATGTAAACCCTAAAAAGGCCCCCTCCTATTCTAACAGCAGAGGGGAAGTATAATCCCTGAAATACCCAGGGCCATAACAAAGGCCCACTCTACAAGGGAGGGAGTCTGCCCCAGACCTTCCCCACTGGGATGAACCCTTCTACCTTCCAGTGTCACCTGATAGGGTAAAAACAGTCAGGGGCAGGCTACAGAGAAGAGGCTGGGAATGCTGTAGCCAGAGCAGACTGGGATTTACCCGAGGATCACAGAACACTCCCAACCCCCAAACCTCTTTACCATGCCAACAGGGCTCCAGTATAGGAGCTGGGTTTTAGCTTCAAGAACTGCAAGACAGAGGCTCTTTGACAGATTTAGAGAAACTCAAAATCAAGAGAGCAGACTAAAACAAGGGCACTAGAGAAATCTGCAGCCTGGGACACCGTGGCTACTGCAAGCATGAAGCGCACTCTGACCGAGCCAGAGGACATTAAACCCTCTCCCTGAAGCTCGTTCACCTCACTTCCTGCTCCCAGTTCCTGTTACTTCCGATCATCAGACCAGGCCCTGTAAACAACTCTGGTTAATATGTTATAGTCTCTGGTAAAAAGTATATACCATGCAAAAACAGATTGGTAATATAAGCAGAGAGATGTAAACACTCAAAAAGGATCTAACAGAAATATTAGAAATTTTAAAACTGAAAAAAAAAATGGAGAATGCCTTTGGTGGATAGAGCTGAGGAAGAAATCAGGAAACTTGAAGATATATTGATAGAAACTTTCCAGCCTGAAAAGAAAAAAGAATGAACTATAACAGCAGCAACAAAACCAGAACAGAATACTAAGAACTGTGGGAAAACATCTAAACTTTTGACAGATGCATTACTAGAATATCAGGAAAAGAGAAACAGAGCAGAAGAATTTGAAGTAATAATGGCTAAGAACTTTCCAAAAATAAATGACAAATGCCTAAAACCACTACATCTAGCCATATCATATTCAAACTCCAGAAAGCCAAAGACAAACAGAAAATCTTGAAACAAGACAGAGCAGAAAGAGGAGGGAAAACAAAATACAAAGAAAAAACCCTTAATTAAGAATCACAGTGAACAGTAGAAACAGTGTCAGACTTTATTTTTGGGGGCTCCAAGATCACTGCAGATGGTGACTGTAGCCATGAAATTAAAAGACGCTTACTCCTTGGAAGAAAAGTTATGACCAACCTAGACAGCATATTCGAAAGCAGAGACATTACTTTGCCTACTAAGATCCGTCTAGTCAAGGCTATGGTTTTTCCCATGGTCATGTATGGATGTGAGAGTTGGACTGTGAAGAAGGCTGAGCGCCCAAGAATTAATGCTTTTGAACTGTGGTGTTGGAGAAGACTCTTGAGAGTCCCTTGGACTGCAAGGAGATCCAACCAGTCCATTCTAAAGGAGATCAGCCCTGGGATTTCTTTGGAAGGAATGATGCTAAAGCTGAAACTCCAGTACTTTGGCCACCTCATGTGAAGAGTTGACTCATTGGAAAAGACTTTGATGCTGGGAGGGATTGAGGGCAGGAGGAGAAGGGGACGACAGAGGATGAGATGGCTGGATGGCATCACGGACTTGATTGACGTGAGTCTGAGTGAACTCGCGGGAGTTGGTGATGGACAGGGAGGCCTGGTGTGCTGCAATTCATGGGGTCACAAAGAGTCGGACAGGACTAAGCTACTGAACTGAACTGAACTGAACTGAACTGAAGATAGCCAGAGAATGAAACAAAGTATCTAGTATTAAAAGCAGGAGGGGAAAATACTTTCTATATCCAGAAAAATTGTCCTTTGGAAATAAAGGAGAAATAAGTTTGCCCATAAACAAGAATGGAGGAAATCCATCACCTGCAGACAGGCAAGTAATGTTCAAAGTTATTGAGGCAGAAGGAAGATGGACGAGATCAGAAACGTGGATTGATGTAAAGAAAGGAAAAGCATCAAGAAAGCAGCAGTGAAGGTAAAAGAAAATCTTGTGTGTGCTACACTGATCTGTACAGATGACATTAAAAGCAGTAACGTGAACAGCATGCTGGGTGATCATGACCCCTGGGGAAGTGGAGTGAATGGCAGCGATGATGTCACAGGCATGTGTGGGAGGAGCCTGGACGCTGATTAAGGTACCTGCGGTATCTGTGGAGAGGTGCAGTGTTGTTTGAAGGTGGACTTGGATTTAGTAATTATCAAGGACAAGAGTTTCTAATGATATGAGTGGATGAACCAAGAAGGCAGAGTTGTTCAGAGCTCAGCTCTAGTGCCAAAGACAGTGCCACTCACCAACTATACCAGCTTAAAGAGGTTCTTACCCTCTGTTACCCCCAGATGCCTCATCTCAGAAATTAAGCTGTCAATAGCGCCTTTATAAGGTTGCTCCAAAGATGAAGATAATGCAGGCTAAGCGGTTAGCGGAACACATGGCAAATGGTAACTTTTCTATAGATAGAAGCAGCACGTCTCAAACCGTGGTCCGCAGACCAGCAGCATCAGCGTCACCTGGGAATATGTGAGCACTGCAGCTTCTCAGCCCTCCCCCCGGGCCCCTGAGTCAGAAACTCTGGGGATGGGCCCAGGGGTCTGCGGTTTCACAATTCTTGCAGGTGATGCTGACTCTTACTAAAAGTATGAGAACCACTGCCCTGGAGGATTGAGAAGTTGCGAGTGATGCCAAATACCAAAAAGAGCTTCCTAGCTCAGAAACTGATCCACAGACTCCCTTCAAACCAAGCTCTAACAGCACCAAATCGTTTAGACAGCAACATGGCTGGACCCAGAGATTCTCAGACTGCGTGAAGTACATCAGAGAAAGACAGATACCATATGATACTGCTTATATGTGAACCCCCCCCCAAAAAAAGGTTACAAGTGAACTTACCTAAAAAAGCCAGAGTTACAGATGTAGAAAATAAACTGATAGTTATGGGGGATGTGGGGAATACATTGGAACATTTGTACTGACAGTCTGTCACTCGAGAATTGAGAGATAGCTCCTCTATATCTGTCTCCCCACACCACACCCCCACCCCCAGAGCTGGGACTCCAGCAAGGACAGAGAAAGGTCATGGACAGCCTCATGATGAAGCAGAGTGTGGAACAAATGTGTGGTGATAAAGGCACACACATGTGTGATACTGGGAGTGATTAACAGATGCAGAGGCCGAGGCAGCTTCCTACAGGAGCAGGGGGGAGAGCAGCTGCCATGGGGGGCTTCCTGGAGACGTGATGCTTCTGCCCTCTCCAGGAGATAGGAATGTACCACCTGACTGTTACACAAGGGAACAGAAGTTAAAACAAGCAGCAAGTCCCTTTTGACTATTAAACTAGTGTTAAAATGTATGTAGTGGAAATATCTGGTGCTGGCAACAGTGTAGTGAAGTTGGCATTCTTGTGTGTTTCTGGAAGCATCTGCTAAGCCAGCAAATGGGAATAATAATAATAAATAATGGCAATGAGTTGGAAAGTACCAGTTAATACATTGAGGAGTTATTATAAATTTTCATATCATTGGGGCCCTGCAATCAGACATCTGAAGTCTGTCCTGATGGCTGTTGTTTTAAATAGAAGGGGAATGATATTCACCATTGCCTTCATCTGCAAATAAATGGAAGCAAAATAGATGTCAAAGAATGGTTATATAAACTGATCCTAAGGACACAGCGTTTTGCCCTTTAAAATATGTTTTCTGAAGAAATTCAGCCACCTGCAAATAAAAATCTTAAGATATATTTAAGGTAAAAATCATAACTCAAAATTTTAGTATGATTGCAAATACCTGATTAATAATAAACATTAAGGAAAATTACTGGAAGGAATTACAACAAATAACAGGTGTGTCAATAAGATGGAGGATTTTGATTGTTAATTCTTTATTTTCTTTACTTTCCAAATGTTCTAAGTTTTCATTCTACATAATACTTTACAGAATGAAAGCTATTAGAGCAAGAAAGAGAGGAGGAGAGTGAAAGATCACCTCCTTCTGCTCAAAAAGGGACACAAGTAGTCACAATGTTTTCTCATTTCCAGTTGCACTGGCCATTTCAAGACTTTATTTTCCTTCTTTTTCTTTCACTGAAAAATAGACTCCAAGGGGACTGAAGTTGGGGACACGGGCAAGGGGGAACTGTTTGAATAGATGTGTAAGGGAAAAAGTAAAAAGACTGATTTCTGAAGTTTGCACTTGAGACTGATTTGTAACAAACTGCAGTCTGGGCTTGTGGGCCATGGGGCATGGAAACACTCGCTATGTGTTCACACTTTCCCAGCTATGTTCTGTTATGCCCTCAACAACTGGTCATGTTGGAAGGGATTCCCCTATATCCCCATTTCCATCTCAAACAGAAAAGCTCTTTTTATTTTCTGTACTCATTATTTTTCCTTCCTCATATAATGTCGGTTACTCAAAGCTTGAAGATACTTGAAAACCTCTACATGTGCTCAGTCATGTCCAGCTGTTTGTGGCCCCATGGTCTATAGCCCACCAGACTTCTCTGCCAGTGGAATTTTCCAGGCAAGAATACTGAGTAGGGTTGCCATTTCCTACTCCAGGGAATTTCCCAACCCAGGGATCGAACCCTCATCTCTTGTGTCTCCTGCTTCGGCAGACTGATTTGACCACTGGGAAGCACTAGTTAATTTTATAACTAAACATAATATTATTTTCATTTACTTAATAACTATTTTAATATTTATTTTCCACTTATTCTAATAGCTATTGCTTTGAGTTAGATTAAGCAGGTTTTTTTCCCCTGTTAACTATCACTGTGTCATTGAAAGCTAGCTATATCTCACTGCAGATTATAAGATCTAAGTCCCTGCCATCCCATTAGCCTCCAGGCTCCATGATGCCAGGGACACTGTCTGCCTTGCCCCTGCTCTGTGGCCAGAATATCTTGCATGTAGTAGCTGTGGAACAAAGTGTACTTTTGAAAGAGTAAATGCTGCCACTTGGTGACCGTGTACCCAAGTTTCATGCTTAGTATTTTGATTACTTAATGAAATTCACAAAAAATTGAGGCAGAAAACCCAGGACATAAGTCTTGGTGATAGTCATCCCATTTGGCTCTTCTGTTTGCCTACTCAGCACACATTGACAATCTCTGAGATCACTCTGCTCCACATCTGCTCACACCTGTCTTCATGGCAAACAGGCAGTATTGCTCCATGGGTAACAGGGCTTGGCTTCTAGAGGACAGAATCTTTATGCCATCTTGGAACTTCTCACCAGAGAACAGTTCAATTCAGTTCAGTTCAGTCGCTCAGTCATGTCCGACTCTTAGCAACGCCATGGACTGCAGCCTACCAGGCTTCTCCATCCATGGGATTTTCCAGGCAAGAGTACTGGAGTGGGGAGCCATTGCCTTCTCCGTCAGCAAATCCTAGCCCCACCTATTCCCAGGCCACTTCAAAGGTTGTGTCCCTGACCTTCAGCTTCTTGGCAAACAGCTGGTCTTCCCTCCCACCATTCCTTGTGTCTCTGCCCTGACACCAGGCACCTGCAGACACACCAGGTAGTGCCGTCGAGTTATCTTAATCTGGACATAAGGGGCAGTCTCAGATACGAGAGACAGCTGTTTGCTCATGGACCGGAGAGATTTTAAATTATTGAAGGCAAGCAATAAAGGATGTTGCTTACCCTCTGATGTACTGCCTAATTGGTAGATTCACATGACATCACACTGGATTGTGAAGCCATGTTACTCTGATTGGTTATATTATGCTATCTTAATTTGGCTTATATAATTATTTAAGTTTAATTTTTAGGGCTGCTGTCAAATATTAACATTGTCTTAGGCAGAGGATATAACTAATTGGGGCACACATGCCCACACACGCCGAGGGCCTTGATTGCTTGTGCAGTAAGGGCAATTATCGTAATGAGAGCAGCGCTGAGTCTGGCACATACAGATGACTCTGTCCCTGCAAAGCCTGCTGGAGTGACAGTTACTGGACTCTGAGCTCGTCCCAGACATGCTCACTGTTTGGCTCAGTCAGTGTGGTTGACCTGACTTGGAGCGGAATAAGAACAAAGGAAAGTCCAGGGTCCGAGAAGTCGTGTTTGCTGGGGTCCTGACTCTTTCATTCCGAAGTCAGTGGAAGCCATTGTGCTGTGCCTCCCAGGCACATCTTGCACTGTGGAGAAGGTGTCGGCCCGCTGTGAGTGCCAGGATTACGGTCTCCCAGGTCCCTCTGCAAGGGGCTGCCATCTCCTGAGGCCTCTGGTCATCATCTGTGCAACGGGGCTACAGAGTCTGCTCTATGGGGTTGAGAAGCCACTGAGAATAAGACAGGTGATGTGCCGTGCCTGGCACCCAGCAGACCCAGGCCTGCACAGGCGTCGTGGTCATTATTGTTTTTTTATCCCAACAGCGAGAGCCAGGCCTACCTGCCACTTCTGGACACTAATTCCACTCCATGTGCTAGACTGGGAGGGTCTCATAAAGTTGTCTCTGGAGACTCATGGCCCATGCATTAACCCCTCACCCCAGAAGAGCCTCCCACCCTGCCTGTAAAGTGTAACTACATACCCATGCACTGTTCCACCAACCAGTACGGCCCATTGCCTGCTGCCTACGAAGCACAACAGCCTAGCAAGAGACAAAATCCACCTGCAAAACAAGTCTCTGTTCTGGATTCTTTCAAGAGATTAAACAACCAGACATGCTGAGATGTGAGCACAGAGAGATCCCTGAGCCATGCCAGCTGGTCACACCCCACAGAACCAGTGTGCGTACAAATCAGACGCTCAATGTTTAATCCATGGGTTGGACAGGGAGCACCATGAGGAAGCCTGGAAGATGGAGCAG
Organism: Oryx dammah; assembly: GCF_014754425.2. NCBI lineage: Eukaryota > Metazoa > Chordata > Mammalia > Artiodactyla > Bovidae > Oryx > Oryx dammah. The sequence goes on along the minus strand of NW_024070194.1, from coordinate 26,886,669 downwards.
CTTCTGGAAGAGGAGTGAGGTGAGGGTGAGGGGCAGGAGACAAAAATGGGCGTGGATATTCCTGCTGGAAAGAGCTGCAGAGGACTCAGAGAAGTGCTTTCTCTGGTGTGAAGGATCCTTCAGAGGAAGCTAGGATTATAATGATCTCATTACGAGATTGGAACTTCCCAGCCAATAAACACCCTCGGCCCCTGAGGAAAAGGAGTGCTACAGCTAACAGTTCTTATTGCACATTAAATATTAAACGAGATTTCCTCTTGGGCAATCATTCGTGGTCATTACCCTGCTCTGTCTACCACATCACAAAAGCCCTCAAGCAAGCGAGAAACCCTGGTCTGGGAGAGAGCCATTCAGGTTAAGCTCAAGGACACCTCAGCACACCAGTGGCCCAACTTCATGTGAAGTTTTATATGGGATGTCTTTTGCAGTCTTGATATCCTGCCTGAATTATTCTGGGAGACCAGGGAGAGGAGATGAAGCCTGTCGACCCCAGGAATGTACTTGTCCCAGCTTTGCCTTTAAAAAAAAACCAACCACCATGTCTTTCTCCCCAAGAGGGTGGGCTGGCCTCCTGATTCCTCAGTCTCCGAATCATCTGATTCCCTCACCCCTTCAACAGGCGCTCAGGCTCCCTGCCTTTCCTCCTTCCCTCTCTTTTTCCCTCCCTCCCTTCTTTCTTTTCTTCCTCATACTTCTGGAAGCCAAGAATTCCTTTCTATTCTGCCCACTTGACCCAGCTACAGGTGCTTCCCACCTGGACAAAGGAAGGGGCTTTGCTTGTGTGATGACCCCCAAGCCAATCCCTCACTTGCTCACCTTGCCCAAAGCTGTGCTTTGCTGAGGCGTTGCCCTGGGCTGCCTAGGGGGCTCCAGCCAGGGGTTCTAGGCTCCTTCAGTGACTGAACTCAGTGTCTCCCCTTCATCACAGAAAACTCATTATTAGGTTTCAGGTTGTTTTTCTTTCTTCTTCTTCCCCCCTTTTTTTTTCCGCTAAGTTCTATTTGAAGACAGAACTCAGGACCCATCCTTTGCAAACTACCAGAATCAAACTCAAACCCCCTCCTGTGGCACTCAGAGCCCCTCATAGCCTCACCACAACCCCTCACATGAATCTGCCTCAGGGCCAGTTGGTCACACTGTCCCCCAGCACACCTTGGCTCTCGTCCTCCTGTTTCTGCTCACACCACAATCCCATTCATCTGGTCCAGGTGACCTTTTGAAGCAATGTGACAGACCAGGTCACCTCCCATACTAAATCCCTCCAATATCTGGCAGGTGACCAAGGGTCACTTCATCAGTGATCAAGTCATGTTGACTTCGTGCACTCTGATATAATGAGAAAGTCACTTTGTCTCCGTGGGTTTATCCCCTAAAACTCATAACCTCAGTCCAACCATGTGAAAAAATCAGACAAATCCACACTAAAGGACATCCTGCAAAACACCTGGCCGCTGCTCTGAGATGTCCAGGTCATCAAAAACAGGGGAAGTAGGTGACACCATTACTGCCCAGAGGTGCCTTGAGAGACTTGAAGACTAACACACAGTGGTGTCCTAGATGGGATCCCTGACCAGGAAAAGGACAATGAAATCGAGTCAGGTCTGAGTTTGATTGACATAAATATTCCATGTTGGTTTCTTAATTATAACAAAGGCACCAGAGAAATGTAAGACAACAGCAACAGGCAGACCTGGGAAAGGGTATGAAGGAACCTTCTTTTCTGTAAACTGAAGACAAGTCCATCAATCCAGAACTGTTCTACCCTGAGTAGTTCAGTTTAGTCACTCAGTCATGTCTGACCCTTTGCAACCTCATGAACTGCAGCACGCCAGGCCTCCCTGTCCATCACCAAATCCTGGAGTCCACCCAATCCCATGTCCATAGAGTTGGTGATGCCATCCAGCCATCTCATCCTGTGTCGTCCCCTTCTTCTCCTGCCCCCAATATTTCCCAGCATCAGGGTCTTTTCCAATGAGTCAGCTCTTCACATCAGGTGGCCAGTTTTGGAGTTTCAGTTTCAGCATCAGTCCTTCTAATGAACACCCAGGACTGATCTACTTTAGGATGGACTGCTTGGATCTCCTTGCAGTCCAAGGGACTTGCAAGAGTCTTCTCTAACACCACAGTTCAAAAGCATCAATTCTTCGGCGCTCAGCTTTCTTCACAGTCCAACTCTCACATCCATACATGACCGCTGGAAAAACCATAGCCTTGACTAGACGGACCTTTGTTGGCAAAGTAATGTCTCTGCTTTTTAATATACTATCTAGGTTGGTTACAACCTTCCTTCCAAGGAGTAAGTGTCTTTTAATTTCATGGCTGCAATCACCATCTGCAGTGATTTTGGAGCCCAAAAAAATAAAGTCTGATACTGTTTCCCCATCTATTTGCCATGAAGTGATGGGACCAGATGCCATGATCTTCATTTTCTGAATGTTGAGCTTTAAGCCAACTTTTTCACTCTCCTCTTTCACTTTCATCAAGAGGCTCTTTAGTTCTTCGCTTTCTGTCATAAGGGTGGTGTCATCTGCATATCTGAGGTTATTGATATTTCTCCCAGCAGTTTTGATTGCAGCTTGTGCTTCCTCCAGCCCAGCATTTCTCATGATGTACTCTGCATAGAAGTTAAATAAGTAGGGTGACAGTATACAGCCTTGACATACTCCTTTTCCTATTTGGAACCAGTCTGTTGTTCCATGTCCAGTTCTAACTGTTGCTTCCTGATCTGCAAACAGATTTTTCAGGAGGCAGGTCAGGTGGTCTGGTATTCCCACCTCTTTAAGAATTGTCCACAGTTTATTGTGATCCACACAGTCAAAGGCATTGCCAAAGTCAATAAGGCAGAAATAGATGTTTTTCTGGAACTCTTTTGCTTTTTCGGTGATCCAGCAGATATTGGCAATTTGATCTCTGGTTCCTCTGCCTTTTCTAAAACCAGCTTGAATGTCTGGTAGAGTTTATTTTAAAAGCCCTCCAATACTTGCCCAAGGGCCCTGGAATGAACTCCGGTTCTGCACTCTGCCCCCGCCAAGCCCCACATCACTGCATCCTACTCTGTCCTCCATCCATCACCTTGCCAGCCTGTTCTCTGCTCCTGGCACCTGAAGCTCCTTTCTGCCTGGGGCTCTGAGGCGTGTTCTCCCAGTCACCACTCCTGGCCATCCCACCTGGCTAGACTCTTGCCTAGCTTTGAAAGTGCCATCTCTGTGGTGGCCTCACATTTTTTCTCATGACCTGATGAGTTCCTCATAGGCTACCTTCTGCTGACCTCTTCTGCCCCAACTTGAAGCCAAGACTACAGCTCCCCAGTTCACAGCAGCTTCCCCAATCACAAAGAACAATGTCCAGCATAAGGCAGGTGGCCAGAAATCCTTCCTGATTTAACAAAATCAGTTTATGCTATTGCTCAACAAATATTCTGGACTACCAACTATTGGCTGGGTACTGAGGACCAAGAGATGAATGAGGAAATGTTCCCTGCCTTCCAAGAGCTCATGGTCAAGCCCTTCTCCATAGCTTCAATGAATGTCCAGCTCTTGGGACAAAATGCCAATCCCGAGTATCCTCCTGAGTACCGATGTCTCATCCTTTCTGCTGTATGTTAGCAGCATAGCTAACATCTATAGCAGAACAACACTGTCTTCCTTAATCAGATCTAAAATAATTGTTATCATTTTTATTCAGATTTCTCATATAATGGGAAATCTATTAAAAGAAAATATATATGATAAAATAAAAACTTCTCATAATGTGATAACTCAGGAGAACTTTATTATTTTATGTATATAAGTAATCATTATGGGAAATAATTACAAATACCCAAGGGAGAAGTTCTTTTAAAACATATAATTAGCTGAACTCTCCCACACATGGATTAGCATAGTTAAGCTTTGTATCTTTTGCATTCCAGATGATGCCCTGCTTGTGTGCTTATGTGACCGCAACATAGAGGCTAGGTGTTTTATAAATAAGCATGGACTCCTGCAATAAGCCAATGTGAAACCCATGATGTCCACCTGGCATAGTTTCTCACTGTAGTAAACAAAGACCCGCAGCATCGTTCTGAATGGCTAGATCCCTTCCAATTGTTTCACACTGTGCAACATCTCAATTTATTTACACAATCTTTTTTATTATTTGTTTTGGATACTTTGCTTGTGTTTGTTCACTATTATAAATAATACTTTAATTAATTATCTTGCACGATCATCTTTGCACACTTTTCCAATTATTTTCTTAGGGTGAATCATAAAAGTTGGATGCTAGACTAAATTGTTATCTTAGGTCTGTTTATTTTGTTGTGTTACCTCTGAAGAAAACTGTATAATTTATATCCCACAGGTCAGAGTATTATTTTCATACAAACTTTCTTTTTCATTAAAAAAATCCAAGTAAGAAATGCAGACCATAAGATAATGCATTAAGGTAGCAGGATGTAAAATTATCATAGAATATTTCATACATACAATTCTTTACCTTTAACTTTTGGAGGCTTACAGAGTAAAGAATCTGCCTTTAATGCCAGATACTCGAATTCCATCCCTGGGTTGGGAGGATCCCCTGGAGAAGGGAATGGCAACCCACTCCAGTATTCTTGCAGGTTACAAGAGCCTGGCAGGTTACAGTCCTTGGGGTTACAAAGAGTTGGACATGACTGATTGACTAACTCTTTCAACCTTTTATAAATGTTTTTATTTTGTCAAAATAAATTTAAATTATTTTCAATTTAAAACTCGGGCGGACCAGCCAAGATCCCTCTGCAGGCAAGGTCATCGGACTGACTCAAGCAGACATTGGGCAGAGTCAATGCAAGCTACCATGATCATTCATTCATCCGTCAAACAAATATCTGCTGAAACCTTGATTCTGCCCAAGGAACTTGTTTTATAGCAGGAGAAATGAGTCACTGGGGCCTCTCTGGAGGTTTAATGTTTTCCTCACCATCTTTTCCTTATTTATTAAGCTTTTTATTTGGAGATAATGGTACATTTACATGCAGTTGTGAGAAATAACGCAGAGATCCCATGTAGCCTTTCTTCTTTTCCTCTAGTGGTGAATTTAGCAAAACCAAGCGCATTGTCACTGTAGTGTGTGTGTGTGTGTGTGTGTGTGTATTGTGTGTGTTTCTGTGCAGTAGTATCACATGCGCAGTCTCATGCAGCCACCACCACAGCCAAGACAGAAAACAGGCCCATCACTAGGCTCCCTACTGCTCCACTTCTATAGCAAGTGGGCTCCTCACCCCAGCCCCTTCCCTAACACTTGGGACCCTGATCTGTCCTCTATGCCTATAGTTTTTCATTGCAAGAATGTTACAGAAACGGAATCATATGTACAAAAGCCTGTATGGAGCCTTTGGATTGGCTTTTTTCACTTGTACATACAAGCTTATGTGTATCCTTGGTTTGTTCTTATAATCGCTGAGCAGTACTTTGCAGGGCAGAGATGCAAGTGGCTCCCCTCACTGACATACCTAACAGCCCCCACACAACCCCCTCCCATCTGCACAACTTTTGGCCCTGCAGATTTATTCAGAGATCTTGGTTGCCAAGGGGCAAGTGGTGTGACAATCTGAAAACTTCTCATGGTTCTCAAGGCAGGAGAAGGGCTCCCTCTACTGGTTAAGGTTCTCAGACAGGAGAGGCCCATGGCTGGTGGTGCACAGTGGGGCAGGGAGGAGGAGACTTGAAACCCAGAGACTCTCTAGGGTACCTCTAGGACATGGCAAACTCAAACAGGTGAGACCCCTAAGAGCTTGGTTGCTTAGAGTTGCAGTTTGGAGTTGAACTATAGTAGCTGCAAAGATAGCTGAGAACAGAAGAACATACAAGGGATCGCAAAGAAGGAATTTATAAATGTCAAATAGGGCTTTGTGACCAGTTGCAAAAATAAGGACTCTGGTACCTATACACATGTTCTCGTTTGCTTTCCTGTGTGTTTTTGTGTACATTAACCAATCCTCTTTCCCTGCTCTCCCCTTTGTATTGATTGTGGCTAGCTGGTAGTTCAGACTCTAGGCCATATTCTGTCTGGAGTAAGTCTTACTGAACAAGGGGGATGACAATCAGTCAGAGACGCACATCATAACTGATAAGGCTCTGGGTCTGTTTCCTTTAGGGCTAAAGTGAGCATGAAGAAGCATGATTTTTTCTACAATTGCTGGTTGGAAATTAAATGCAGGCAGAACATGAGTTTGGGTGCTGAGTGTCCATATGCTTGGACTGTGCCAGCTGTGATCTGTTGGCCTTGAGCACCATGCCTTTCAACCACGCCGTTATCTCAGTGGCTGGAAGCCTGAGAACCACGTTTTCCAGAATCCCTTTCAAGCAGGAATCCAGTCGAATTCCACCTATGAGAGGGGCTTACTGAGACCTGGAAGGTGAAAGATAAGTATCAGTCAGTCTCTCCTGCAGCAGCAGCAGGGGCATCTAAATCTTCCTGCCCTTTTCTCCCACCACTCCCCAATTCATCATCAGCCTCCTCCTCCAGGCCGCAAGAAGCAGTGGTGGCATCCCCAGCAGGTTCTAGCAGGTTCTGCCAGTTTCCTGATTTCTGGACAGCACCCCCACCCAACAGCTTCTGCACACCTCAGCTCTACCAGCAGTGCTGTAAGCACCTAATTCCCTCTCCGCTGGAATGGTCTTGACTGGCACATGCATCACGCACCAGACTGAGTGGAGGGGGAGGGACAATTCCAGGATGTTCTCTCCTCTTGTAAAACCTCACCTGCCTGCGGGGGAGGATGCTCGCATCTGTTTCACGGTCTGAAGTGCATCAGGGCAGATGTTCTGATGGGCACAGCGCTGGGTGCTAGTCAGCTTCATCACAGCTTTCTCACCCTCTAGCAGCACAACAAAAGCAACAGCGCCAAATGCGCTCAGAACCGTGACAGACGACTTTCAAAAGTGATCTCACCTCCCTCTCACCTCTCCTGGCAGCCGTCCACGCTGCTTATGAACAGATTCTGCTGATTTGTGAAGCCAACACACCGAGCCTCACCTGGGCTGGGATTCCCCCCTCCTTTTTGTCCTCTCCCACGTTTTCTTCCTTCGTTTTTGCTGGAGGTGGCACAGAGAAGCAGAAATTATTTAAGCTGCTGCTACACTGTTCGTGTTTTTAATTTGACAAGAAAACTTGTGCAATTGCATGGAACATTTATTCTATTTCTGCAAAATTTCGCTTTCTTCTTTGAATAACAAACAGGCTCTGAAGGCAGCACCAACCCAACTTCCAGAACAGAGCCCACCTACACGACCTTCGTGCCTCTGCACCCATAGCCTGCACTCTTTCTCCTTCATCTTGGGTCCCCCCACACAGTGCTGGGGGACCATCCGCCAGCATGTGGAGGGAGCTGGTACATCCCAAACCAGCAACCAGCATACAGGTTCTTCCTGGAACTAGGTCTCTGCATCCTGAACAGAAATAACCAAAAAGACAGGTCAAAATGCAGGGAGAACAGGGACCATGTGACTCCAGGAACAATATACACACATTTAGACAAATTCTCCATCCAGCACAATAGACAGAACGTGGATGGGAGCACGTACAAATCTACCATCATCTCCCTGTCTACCACCCTCAGCACAGGGGGCCCGCAGTCCCCACCTCCTCTGATGTCAGAGGAATCCCAGCTATTCCTCGCCGAGTGCTGGGAACAGCAACTTCTCTAAGGAACAGTCTTCCAGATATCCCTGTCCTCCCACTCATCAGTGCCTCTCACAGCCAGCATCTTGTGGCTCACTTTTTCTTTGCCCTGAAGAAGTCTCATCCCATGTATGTATGTAAAATTCCAAATAATCTTGAAGTAATCAGAAATAATAATACTGGCAGTTTGATTCCAGGGCCTGCTTAGTGCTGGGCACGACACAGGTATGACCTGAAAATTCTCCTCTTCACCCCTCACAACACAGGTGATGTGGCCACAGTCCCCATTTGACAGATGAAGAAACTGAGGTACTCCGAGGTCAGCAGTACACAGGGCTTTTCAAGAACTGAGTCAAGATTTGAACTCCTGGCCTAAGAGCTCAGCCTTTTTACACTGAGCTAGAAAATGCATAGTACATGATATAATGGGCAACATAAATAAGAACCATCTCTGTGCACCACATCTTAGAATCTTTAAATGAAATGCCTTGTTGGCATCAGCAAGTGTGTCAAAGCATTCATTGTATTCTGTATTCAGCCTGCATCCTGATGAGATGTGCAATTAAAGCAAAGCATCCAGGTTGATTTATATCAGGTTGAGCAGCGCCCAGAACAAGTTTCCACATTCCCCTACACTCTGACTTTGGAAATGCCAGTTCAAGCCTCTCTACACCTAAATATTCAATGTGAGTTCCTAAGTTCCATCTGAAAGACTTCTCAAATTCTCATCATTATTCTTCCAAATAACAACCAATGAGTAAGAACATTAAGTGGAGGGAATCATACTTAGACTCATTGAGAATGTGACCCATGATATGCAACCAGGCAAAATCTTAAGCAGAAATGTTTTACTGCACATTTTTTTATTGATGTTTATCTAAGAAAGATTACAAAGATAAAACCTTTCCAGTGATAAAACAACCAAGCTATGAATTATAACTTCACAAAAATTTACCTTATACTCTTTTTAAAAAATTGAAGTATAGTTGATTTATAGTGCTGTGTTAGTTTCAGGCATACAGCATAATGATTCAGAATACATAAACAAATATGTATACATATGTATCTTCTTCAGATTACTTTCTGTTATAGGCTATTACAAGATACTGAATATAGTTCCCTCTACTATACAATAGGTCCTTGCTCTTTATTTTATGTATAATAGTGTGTATCTGCTAATCCCAAACTCCTAATTTATCCCTCCTCTTTCCCCTTTGGTAATCATAAGTTTGTTTCTTATGTCTGCAAGTCTATATCTGTTTTGTATCATTTTTTATGTTCTACATATAAATGATATCAGATGATACTTGTCTTTGTCTTAGTTCATGTACTGTGATAATCTCTGCTGCTGCTAAATCACTTCAGTTGTGTCTGACTCTGTGAGACCCCATAGACAGCAGCCCACCAGGCTCCCCCGTCCCTGGGATCCTCCAGGCAAGAACACTGGAGTGGGTTGCCATTTCCTTCTCCAATGCATGAGAGTGAAAAGTGAAAGTGAAGTTGCTCAGTCGTGTCTGACCCTCAGCGACCCCATGGACTGCAGCCTTCCAGGCTCCTCTATCCATGGGATTTTCCAGGCAAGAGTACTGGAGTGGGGTGTCATTGCCTTCCCTGGTGATAATCTCTAGGTCCATCTATATTGCTGCAAATAGCATTATTTCATTCTTTTTCATGGTTGAATAGTATTCCATCAAGGATACCCTGCATCTTCTTTACCATCCTTCTGTGGGTGGACATTTACCTTATACTTTTTGTGGTTAAACAGTGTTGAAAAAAAAGGCAGTTGCTTGCAGCATCTGAAAACTCAGGCATTAGCTTTATCTGGAGGTGATGCCACAGAAAGGAAAGTACTAGAAATATGTTACAATTCAGTCTTCATCTTGACAAATTTTACAGTAAATTTGTCAACAAGTCCCCAAATTATGCCAACCCATTAACAGGTTAGAAGTCTAAGAAACAAACCCTAAGACCTACAGCTCCCCTGTCACTCACATCACACAGCAAGGGCCTGCCTTCAAACAAAGCAGATTTTAGAACCAAAAAACAGCTTAGCAAGAAATTTTATTATGTCAAGTGTGGAGAACATCCAGAATGTGAACATCCATCTCAAGGAGGATGAAGAGGTTCAGGCTGAGCTGATCCGATTGTCTCAGAAGTTACATATAATATCAGCTCAATATATATTTGCTAAATAAATGAACAGCCCAAGGGAGACCTAGGATGAGCACCAAGTCTGCCATTATTAACCGTGAGGCCTGCACTGCTTCACCATCCCGTGTCCCTGAGCCTTGATTTCTTACGTGTGAAGTGGTGGGGCCAGCAGAACCTCATGGGGTGGCTGAGCTGAAGAATGCGAGGGTGCAGTGTAGTGCGGTGCTGGACAGTAGGGACATGGCTGAGCAGCCAGGTCAACCAGAAGACAGTGCCGCGTGTGGTTCACGTCAGGCTGCTTTTACTGGGAAACTCCCTAGTTCTCTACTCCTGCTTTCCTTTAAATTGCTTAAATCACTTCCTACCCAAAAAGAGTAGCACATTAGCCTTTAGAGGCCCAGTTACTCAGCTTTGTTCATATTCAGTAGATATTTGAGAGTCTCCTCTGTACCTGGCAGGATGCTGTGCAAAAAAAGACTGCAAAGCAGGTGGGAAGGACAGGATGGTGGGGCTAACCACTGGTCCAAGTCCCACTTCATCTTGAAGTTCCATTACCCCCATGGCCTCAGTCTTCCAAACCACTCAAGAGGGCGATGTCTTCTTCAGAAGGAGGACCAGAAGGAATGAAATGATGTCTGTGAGGCACCTTGAAAGGACCTGCCAAGAGCAGAGGCATAAGGAGAGCGAGCATCTTAGTTACCAGAGCAGTGATGACATGAATGGTGATGATGGTCCTGTTCTGGAGAAGACCACTCTTGAGGAGAAATAATTGCTCAACCAACTGAGAGTCATGAGGCAGCGTACGGCCGGGACCAAGAGGAGTGGAGTCCCAGGGAAGAAGGGATGACATCCAGATGGAGAACCAGGAGGAATCCTCACACAAAACACACACACACACACACACACACACACACACACACACAACATGCACGGTTGTCTGGGGAACTGGAGTAGGGACTGGGAGACAGGGGAGAACTGGGAAGACAGAGACACAGTAAGGACTGTCCAGGAAAGGGAACAAGGAGGGGAAAGCTGTGGCCTACCAGCCAGCCTCCTGCTGCATCACCAACCCAGGAGCACGGACAGCTCATCACAGCCAGCTCTTTCTCACCACTCTGTGGGATGGCTGGTGGCTTGGTCACAGCTGGGTTTAGCTGGAATGCCTTGACTTCCCCTCACATGGCACTTCATCCTAGACTTCCCCACAGCACAATTGATGGGTTTCAGGGCCCCAGAGAGGGAAGGGAAGCTGCAGGGAGTCAATTACCATCACTTTCTGTCTGTCAAAATCAATCAGGAGACCAACTCAGATACAAGTGGTGAATAATCGGGGACGGGCTGCAACATTGCATGCAAAGGGGCATGGATCCACGGGGGAGGAGTGTACGGTCCTGTGTGGCTGCATGAAACATGCCCTGCAAGGCCTGTTGGGTGGCACAGTTGTGGGCACATTTGAGAGGAGCTGAGTGGATCTGAGCTGGGCTCCCTGCAGATGAGCCCACGCATGAGAACTGTAGGCTGGAGTAGATCAAGGGGAACTGAGTCCAGACTGCTGCAGGAGTCCAAGCAAAGAGTAAGGGGGAGCCTAGAATTCTACTCTTCAGTGTATACCCTACATATGTACCTTCACTAAAAGAAACTTATAAGGACATTCATGCACAGAAGTATTATTCAAACTAGCCAAAATCTGGAGACAATCCAAATGACTATCAGCAATAAAATGGAAACATGAATTTGGTATTTGCGTACAGAGCAATACTCTACAGCAATTAAAAGGTAGGAAATGCTCTTATAAGCAATAAGGATGGACCTCACAAGCAAAATGTTGAACAAAAGAAGCCACATGCAAAAGCAAATTTATTGCATAATTTCCTTTATACAAAGTTCAAAAACTGAGGAAGCTCATCTGGAATGTTCCACGTCCATGGGGTTATCTTTGGGGAGGAGGATCCAGTGACTGGGAGGGGTCATCAGGGAGGACAGTATCTTTTTCCTGACCCAAACGTAAACATGTGTTGACTTCATGAAAACTCACCAAGCTGTACACTTATTATTTTTTCTGAATGTACACTTCAATTACAAATCAAAATAAGTTTATTAAAAAATGAAAAGAGAATGAGGGGCTAGCCTAGGCTAGAAGCAGCAGCGATGCAGAGGAGGGGGAAACGACCTTGAGGGCAGGGCCATCTACTGAGCATCTGTTGCTTGTGTCTGAGAGAGGAGGGGAGTCAGCGAGAACACTAAGGCTTCTGGAAGGTGGAACTAGAAGAAGAGTAGGGAAGAGGCAGAAGAGCAGGGAAGTCTCAGAGGTGCCATGCCTCTGGGAGGCGGATGGAAGACAAGGTGAGAGAAAAGAGGAGTTACTCCAAGAGGGTGCTGGGTTTATGATTCCAGGGTGGACACCGTGGCGAGCAGAGAAGACATTTTTCAGCCCTCTATGCATGCACACAGACATACGCACATTTCTCACACATACAGACATACATGTGCACACTTTTGTGTATGGACACATTTGTGTGTTCACATGTATATGCATTCACACGTGTATACTCTCAAACACACAAGTCTTCAAATACATGTGCACACACATTCAAATACATGCTCGCACATGAACACACACACATGTACACAAACATTCACATATGCACGTATTCATGCATAGCTTAAATGTTTACACATGAGCATTTATGTTTACACATTCAAGTGTGAACACATGAACAGACATCAGGTCACATATGCACATACATACACACTTGATCATGCACACACAAACGAACACACACACACAAAACAGGCACATGCTTGCACTCGTGCAGGCATACACCTGCACATGGAAACAGATGTGTACAGGGAGAGCCTGGCCACTTTTCTGAGACCCTGTCCTGGAAAGTGTGTTAGTAAGTAAACTCCTAAAACTGGGAAATAGCTCCATCCTGAATATCAGATATAAGTAGAAACCTGGTTGCCCCAGATGAGCTCCAGCTACGCTCTCTGTGGGGACCTTTCATATGGCCTATCTCTTGGAGCCCCCTCCTGGCCTAGCTGGTGCTCAGCTGACCTCATGCCCCACCCACAGCATCAGAGTGACAAAGGAAGCTGTCAGCATCTGCGTGTCCTTATGGAGGACCAGGGACGGAGCCCCAGCTCCTTTACTCATTCAGTAACGTTCCATAAAGTGATGCACATGAGTAAATCTCGAACAACTACAAGCAGAACCCCCAGACCAATTCAGCCTTCCTCAGGGTCCTGCTCTGGGCAGTTAATGGGCAACTCTGTGCTCCAAAGAGCTCTTGGGAGCTGGTCATCAGTCCATCAGTTCCATGAGTGCCAACCCTCTTTCAGAAGGCAAACCACCTCCCTCAGTAAGTCGAGCTCCTTTTTCCAGCAGCAGCCCCAGCAGAGCCTCTCTGCAGGCAGGCGGGCTATAACCATGAATTATCCATACGCCTTGGAGCCTGTTTGACAGGGAACGTGGGAACCGCTGCACACAGGTTCAGGCAGTGTGGGACTCGGGTGCTAATTACTCCTCACTGTCGCTTAGCAGTACCATCACATCTACTAGGGAAAGGGGGCCTTTGCCTGTCTGGCGGAAGAGAGGAGTGTAGGCAAACACCAGGATCCCACAAAGCATGCAAAGTAGCAAGCTGAGCAAATGGATCTGTTTAATCTCAGGGAGGAAGTGCTTTTCCAAAAAGTTGCCTAGAAGGACAGTGGACTGAAGTTGAAAGTCGGCGGGGGCGGGGCGGGGGGGGCGGTGTGGGGAGGGGGTGGGGGCCGGGGGGGGGGCTCGGCGTGGGGAGGGGGTGGGGGCGGGTGCAGGGGGTGGCTTTGGAGTAAGCCCGACCTGCTTTTAGTGCCTTTGGGCAAGTGACTTCGGCCATCTAGCCTCATGCATTCATCCATGAAAGACAGATCAATGGGGCAGATACACAAGCTTGCTCATCATCTGGAAGTTTTCCCAGAGGATGTAGCTTTCAGAGGGCTCAGTCTTCTGAGGGCTTCTCAGCCTGCATGCTGGGTGCAGAGGGCACTGTGAGTACCCTGCCAAGATGCCCTACAGTCTCTCAAGGACCCTGCTCCCTGCCAGCTTTTGGTTAGTTCCTGAGCCCCTTTGCCAGGACTTACTAAGAGCACAGATACCAGGAGGTCATAGCCATCACGGGAGCCCTTAGCCAATGACCGACTGCCATGAGATGTGCAAGTCCCAATCTGAGAAACCCCCCTAGCTCCCCGGAGGGTCACCTCCACGAACCCTTGCCTGGCCTCTCCGCCTTTCCCATCCTGCTCTCCCCTCCCCCTGGAGGCTCCTGGGAGGGCTCCTAGGCACTCCCCTGCTCCCGCATGGGCTCTCACTGGCCTTCATAAGCTTCTGTTGCAGGCTTGGCTCTTCCCAGATTCCCTCCCCCTTCAGGGGGCAGCAAGGATCAGCCCCATCACAGAACCACAAAGATAGCACCTCTGGTTTGGCTTCCAGGCCTTCCAGAGCACCCTCAGCATCCACACTTTGTCCAACTACAAAGGCTGAGGTTAGCTCTAGCCTCTTCCAGGGATGACCTGACCTTTATTATTATTCTGAATCTTTGCTCACCTTCCCTGCTGCTCTTAATCCAGCAAGGGAAAAGACCAATTCCAGGCTTTTCTTTCAAAAATGGTAGTAGAATTTTACTTCTTATGAGACAGGGAGGAGAAGGGAGAATTTTTTGTTTGTTTGTTTCTTTTCAGACTGTGGCCCAAGATTTCAACAGGAGGGTTCCAGGAATAATGTTTCAGAAAAGACATTTGGGTTATAAGAAATTGTTTTGGGGTTTTATTGAAATATGGATGTGAAAGCAAAAAGACAGGTTCAAATTTTTCTACTCTTTTTTTTTTCCATATGAGGAATTTATAAAATATTCTCTTCTTACAACAGCTCTCAAAGAAGGGAACCTGTTCCCACCAGCCCCAAAGTTGACATTTTAGGAGAGTGAAATGGTAAAGGTGTGTCTTCCTGAAAGGGGGCTGGTTTGCTTTCCCCTAGATAAGAATAGCCCACCACAAGCTTTTATCCTCTACAGTCATCTGTCATCCCTAGCTGGGTCCATGTGGACAAGGAAAACCAGGTCTTACAGGGTACGAGCCCTGGGTGACCCTGGAACCAGGACCATTTTTACAGGGTTTTTGGTCAGTGGTATTACTTCTTAATAAGCTTGGGAATGGACCCTGGCCTGCTCTGACAGAGGCTTAAAATTTAAAGATAAAGGAATACAGGCAAACACACTCCTGGAAGCAGCACTGGATAAACTCAGTCCCTGGGAAAGCTCGTGTGCATGGCTCAGAGCAAACTCTCCCCAGAGAATTCATTTAAAAACAAAATAATGCTCCCCTCTCCCTGAAACCTCTGCCTTCCACTCCAGGAGTATTGAAGATAAAGCTATTTTCACAAGAGCACTGGAACAAAACGGAAAACAAATGTAACGTAACTAGTGACATTTTCCCAGGAGATGTCTAGTTTGAGTGAATTTCCATTTTAATGTCACTTTAAAGATCCTTATCAAAATTAGTTGCACATCCTCTATTTTTAAATACATGTGCATTATTTAAAGTTTTCCTAAGAAGGAGGAAAACCTGCTCTGGTTTGGCCGCCTGTGGCTTTTCTCATCTGCCATTTGATCATATCTCATCTTCCCCTATTCACATCTCCCGCTCTGTGCTTGTGAAGCATGTTGAAAATTTCACACAGGAACACTTTCAACAGGGCTTAAACAAGTTGCTGACTTTGATTCATTCCTTGTTTCCTTTAAAAGCATAATGTTGCTTTGCAATTCACCTCCCGCCTATCAAAGATGATGTTTACCTGAGGCCTTTGAATGCATTTTGCTGGGATCAAAAGTAATTACTTTGCAAAGTTCATTTCCAACTGCAGTGTCTTCTTTGCTCCTGGATAAATATTTCATAAGCCTGAAACTCAGAGGCTGTTTGTTTCTCGTAGTTTTGCAAGCTTTTTTTTTTTAATTAGCCCATATGCCTGTATTCTTTTTCTCCTTCCCTAGATTTCTTCATATCGTCTTACAGAATAAGATACTTTTAAAACAAATCTAAGGAATTTCCCTTCAAAATACTAAACAAGCCATCACACAGGGAACAAACGGGGAGCTGGGCATTTGCATGAGATAACACATGTCAATAATTTATTCAGTGTTCATTCAAGCCCACACATCCAGGCCCTGCCTCAGAAAAGGCAGTGGAAATGAATGTTTGCTCACGTTATTTCTGGGGACTCTAGTTATTAGTTAACTCAGAAACTTCTGAGATCTAAGACCAAGTTTTGGAGTGCTTCACTAGATCTCAAACTCCCATAGATGGTAGCATATGCCACTAGCTGCCTGCCTGCTTGCCTGATGACAGGAATACTTGCAGCGGCAGCTGACGCTTCTGCAAAATCCTGACTTCAGATAAACAAGCTGGAGCAGCTGACTCGGAACTGACAATAACTTCTCACCCAGCTGGCAGAGGATGGAGGCTTCAATGAGAAAGCAGGAGGGAGGAGGAGATACGGGGCATGCAGGGCAGGCAGGAGGCTCAGGCATGGCCTGCAATTTTGGATCCAGCATCTGGATCTACTTTGGGGCATCACTGCTCCCTGTGCTCAAGTTTAGAGCATCTCAGTGAAGGTGCTCTGCCTGCCTGCAAGTAATGGGCTGGTGACCCAGACAGAGGTCAGGGACTTGGATCAGGAGAGAAAAACACCAACAAGTACCCAGTAACTCACAGCTTAACACTGCATTCTGCTTCTGATGGGTGTTTCTCTTGCCACTGAGCCCAAGTCTCCAGCATTCCTGTCCACTTGTACCAGCCACCCAGCAGCCTTCCAAGAAAGTCCTTTGTTGCTTAAAATAGCAGAGCTGGCTTCTCTTGCTTGCTACCAAAGAACTAAACGATCCAGGTCCTATAGCAGTCAACAGGAACCAAGACCTCCCTTCAACCTACCAGCTGTTACCCCGCTTCCTGTGTGCATTGAGGCGGGTCCATTGTCTAGATGCTCCCCAGCAGTAGCAGTAGCCCACGTGAGCTCTAGGTAGAGTTATCCGTTATCCTCACAGTGCCCAGGAAGGCGTGAGTTACTCTCCCCACTGAAGGTGAGGAAACTGAGACAGCAGGGCTCAGGTAACGGGACCAGTGAAAGGACACTTAGGTTTTGACCAAGGTCTGTTTGACAACAAGATCCATCTGCTCTCCACTGCCCAGGCCTTTTCAACATTCAATGGTAAACAAGCTGTTTTTTTCTTTTTAAGTAGTTCCCTTCAATCTTTTCATTAGAAGCCCCCCTCCCCCACCTTTGAATTAATAGCAGAGTCATTTTGTATTTTTCTCTACAAAAGTCATATTTGGAATAAAGTACCCAACAGCAGACTACTGGAGGGCAGGGGCCGATACCAGCTGCTGCCTCCCCACCATCACCAGAATCCAGCAGTCAGATACACAGAGCAGAAACCAGCACTCTCGGCAATTTGGCTTTTTCATTAATTCAAATAGGACCACACTCTCTGACCTCAATCTATTTCTAATCATAGCGTCTTAGGAAGCTTAGAGACACAGCAAGCTTCACGAAGCCTCTTGGTGTTTCTCTCCTGTGTCAGCTCAAATGCTCAATTTCAAGCTCCTATCTGCCCTGTGTTCCTTCACTGAAGCTGTTCATCTTCTTCATGTTTAGGAAACTGCACACTCAGTATAAATGTGCCATCCTCTGGTGTCTCTTAAATTCCGTCTGGAAGAATGCCATGGGGAAAAGGCTTTAGCATATCTCCTTAGGCACTTGGGAGCTCAGAATTCACATGGAGATTAATGTGCCTGCTGCAAGTCACCACGAAGAGAGCTATAAATAGAGGAGCCTCTGTCCACACGATTGAGGATTTTTGGGTCTAACCACGATACTTTATAACCCAGATCCCCACACAAGGGCAAGCATGAAAATGACCGTGCTCTGAGAGCCGATATTTTATGCATGAACTGGCTTCATTTCTGGAACCTGTAAGCTTTTAAAACATGAGTCATAGAATATCCCACACTTCATCTGAGTTACACCTGGAGGTTCATTGGAGCACCCGTTGGCATAGTTCTGAGTCATAAATCCCAAGGGCTTCTGGAAGGCCACTTCCAGAGCTCTGGGAGGCTTTTTCCTCGGAGGTTCACTTTCTATTTTTGAGGATGAAGTCGCTGCTTCCAAGTTGCATCTCTCTCGATAGGAAACCGAAGCAGCTCACTGGGGCTCTGCTTTGCAAGCCCCAGCTGCACATCTGTCCTTGTGTTTCTCCCAAAAACATGGAGCACCTTCTCTAGGCTGCTGTCCACTGTGTTCCCGAACCAGGCAGGGGGCTGAGACTGGCCAACCAACCCCCATCTTACCCAGGATTTCATCCAGAGCAGTCCCGTCACCTCCAGAAACTGAACAAACATAATTCAAAGGCAAAAGACAAGGATTGAAAGTCAAGGCTGTGTGTCATAAGAGGGTTCTGCTGGATCACTGTCCTATGTACTGTGGGGCATGTAGCAGCACCCATGGCCTCCATCCACCAGATGCCTGTACCACTCCCCTCCAGGTGTGACAGCCAGACAGACGTCCTGGGAAAAAATCATTCCGAGTTGAGAACCTCTGAGCGCTATGTTTATTTAGCTCCCATATGACTGTGATGAAAGTAATCTTTCCAAAGCTGAATTCCGAAGCCTCATATTCTGATGATCAGAAAGTCCCGCCTGCAAGCCCAACTTCCTCTGATTTCTTCAGCTCTCACATCTACTGCCCAAACCTATAGGTCGCAGGTGGAAGCATCTCTCACACATTCTCCCCAGAGCCCCACTTCTGAGTCTCTATCCAAAGAATTGAAATCAGGATCCAAAGAGACACCTGTACCCCATGTTCACTGCAGCACAGTTCACAGCAGCCAAGCCAAGGAAATAACTAAGTGTCTACGAACAGACAGAAACAGAGAAAATGGAGCATATCCACATGATGAAATATTTTCCAGCCTTGAAAAGAAGATCCTGCCATATGAACCACAGGGATGAGCAGGGAGGACATTATGCTCAGTGATATAGCCAAACACTGCATGATCCTCTTACATGAGGAATCTAAAACAAACTCATAAAAGCAGAGAGAAGATTGGTGGTTGCCAGGGCCTAGGAGGAAGGAGAAATAGGGAATTGATGATCAAGAGGCTTAGGCTCCGTAATGCAAGATGAGTAAGAGATCTGCTAAACAACAGTGTGCCTGTAGTTAGCACCACTGGAAAGATTAGGAGGGTAGAGCTCATGTCAAATATTCTTACCACAGTGATAAGGAGAGGAAAAAAGAACTGAACCATTTTGAATTCTAGAAGGGGAACTTGACAGTGAAAATGAAGCCCTCAGGAATCATCAACATCACAACCGCTGGTCCCTCCATCTCCTTGCCTGACCATTTCTAAGAGCACAGTCAGCTGTCCAGCCTGAAATAAAAGGTTTATGTTGGGTTGTCACATGGATTCTTATGGCAATAACATTTGGAGCCTTTTACTGGGACATAAACTGTAAGCTAAAATATCACCAGATTTTATTAGACAATCTAAACTTAATTGCAAATAAGTTGCTGTACTCATAAAAGATGATGTAAGACTGCCATCCAAGCAGGTATACAGGGACTGGCCAGGAGCAGGCGACGACTAAGTGCTGACTTGTCCTCCACTCTAAAAGGCACCGCTTGGTTTCTGAAGTGCAAAGAGGAAAGAATGATGTTGGCAGGAAGCGACATTATTACTTAATAATAATAACACAGGGAAGCAGAGGTTAAAAGAGGTCACTGCAAACCATGTTCCAAGACCATTTTCTCTGGAATAAAATTTTCATAAAGAGCTCTAAGTCTTTTTTATGGCCAGTGAGAACGTCATTGGGAAATTAATGGTGGATCTGAATGATGAATCTGCTTTCACATGGAAGGGTTGGTTTTATGAAAATATGCTTTTATGCCTCTAAGGCTGTAAATGAGAACAAGACAAGGATATATCCAGGAGGATCATTATTCCAAGCCAGGCTACCTGTCCCACTGCCTGAAGTTTCATCAGATTTATTGGAAATAAAAATACAGATCAACAGACACCTATTTTTCCTGAAAAGTTTGGTAGTTATCTATTTTTTAAAATAAAATACACTTACTACTGTGAAGACTCCATGGTTTGGATCATAATCTTATTTTTTTCACCTTCTAATCTCAGAAGGATTCAGCTAGCAAAACAACTACAAGAAAGAAATGTTATGAATATCAAAATGTTCATCAGTATATGAACAAAGCCATTTTTCTTAATTGTTCATTGATCTTCTAATGATCAGTTTTCAGAATGTGGTTGTAGAGGTCTCCTATGTCTGCTGTAACCAATGACTGTAAACTGGGGGCACTTCAAACAACAAAAATGTATCCTCTCATGGTTATAAAAACTGGATCTCTGAAATCAAAATGTAGGCACCACCACCGCACTTCCTCCAGAGCATCTGGGAAGGACCCTCCCATGCCTCTTCTGGCTTCTGACGGTTGCTCACAATCCTCAGCGTCGCTTGGCACGTGGCTGTGTTGCTCCAGTCTCTGCCTCGTCATCACGGGCCTTCTTTCCTGAACATCCATCTCTGTGTCCAGAGTTTCTTCTAATAAATACAAGCATCATTAAATTAGGACTCACCATAGCTGCAGTACAAGCTCCTCTTAACTAATCATATGTGCAAAGACCCTCTTTCCAAACAAGTCACATTCTGAGGTTCCCATGGACATGATTTTCTAGGGACACTGTTCAACCCAGCAGAATGGTACACAGGATCCCCAGACCTATGGTCACAAAACACGGCTTCCCCGAAATGCAGTGAGCTTACATCGTCTTCCTGCCATAAGGGGGACCACCTGCCCTGGCCCAGCACCTCTCCTCTTAGTTAACGTTACCTGATTTACCTTTTATTTTTTTATTCAACTGACTCATTTTCTTACTGAATGTGTTTTTATAGGAAACTTGGTATCACCGTCATGATAAAAACAAACCTCCCTTGCCTGCAATATAAGATGGTCTTAGAAATCAGTTCTAAGAAGGTCTGTGGTAGTGTGACAAGTGTCCAGCAGATGCTGCCATCTGCCATGGCTCCTGTCTGGGGAAGAAGGGCAGACTGGCAGGTGGGAGATGGGCTGGCACCTCCAGGAGGCTTCCGGCTCCTGTGTTCAGGCCAGGGCTGGTGTGCATGTAGCTGGTGCCTTGGTGCCATGTCCCTGGATCACCTGAAAGCATCTCCCAAACATGTCTGCACTTGGGATCTGCTATCAAAATGACCACAACCACACCATGAAGGTAGACAGACCTGTGTCCACTTTAGCAACCTTGAGCTTCGGGTTGCTCCCAGTCAATGGGATTTACTGTTACAGACCCAACAGCCAAACCTCCAGAAGGAGTGTCCACCCCCTATCTCCATTCACTCTTTCACCACATCCCCTCAGTTCACTGCAGTTTGGCCTGGACCCAACAGTCACCCATGGCAGCCTCTTGCTCAGTCCAGTGTGCTTCTCCTGACCTGACCCTTCTTGGCTACTGAGGAGGAGGAGCAGGTGACTGGCTTGATGAAGCCATGCTGATCTCTCCTCACAGCTGGAACCACAGCTCCTGGCTCTGCCTTGCCTCAAGGAGCTGTTGCTGGTCTTGTCTGGGGATCCGTGCCTGGTGCTGGTCTGCCCTACGTCTTCCCCCATCGCTGCACACATTCTCAGGGTGATCGCACCACCCCAGGGCTGCCCTCCCTTCAGCAGGCACGCACTTCCAGGTCCAAGCCTCTGGCCCTGGCTCCTGTGGCTCCAGCATCGTTCAGCCAATAGCCTCTGCAGCCCTGCTTAGCTGGGGGCTCCCCTTCTGAACTCAGCTCCCACTCTACTACTCTGGGGAGCCTAGCACGTCCCCACTCTCCCCACCCCTGTGCTGCTTCCCACCAGCACTTCTGCTCCTGTGAGAGAACTCAGCCTGCTTCTTTGTCATCTTCTGTTGACTTTGTCTTGGATCCTTGTCGCTAGGAACCCTTCTGGGGGCAGCTGGAACTCTTGTCCCAGCACAGTGCAGGCTGCAAGTGGCTACTGCGTATTATTCATTCATTCATTTATTTAAAATAGTGTCTACCGTGTGCCAGGCCCGAATTAGGTGCTACAGATTCACAGTGAGCCAAAAAATGTGACTGTTCCCTCCCTAGCCTCCACCGCCATTTACACTCATGGGAGGGAAGATAGACCGTAAACGGATAAATATAAAATATGTCAGGTGGGGACAAGCACTACGAAACAAGCAAACGGCAGGATGAGGGACAACAAGAGCTCAAGTCATATTCAGACACAGTGAGGTTAACTGGTAGCCTGGGCATCAGTGGAGGAGGAGCAGCCATGGGGTTACGAGGGGAGGACACGGTGGGGGAGAGGCAGGTGCCACGGTACGAACGGGCTGCAGCCCGGGAGCAGTAGAGGGGTGGTCAGTGAGGTCCACGGGGAAGGCACACCTATTCCCATCATGCCTGCCATGGTTCAAGGTCACCATCAAGGGATCCTTAAGTCCCAGTCTCCCTCCCTGAGCTCCTGAATGAGGAGCCAGAGGTCATCCACCTGTTAGTAAGGGAGGCTGGTGGCTCAGGTGAGTGAGGCTCCAGGGTGAGGGTAGGGAGGCAGGTGCCTTCAAGGCCACACCTCCAGACGGTGCATACCTGTGGCCCTCCTGGACTTCCCCGGTGCCAAGCCAGCCAAGAACTCACCCACCCCTGCCAGTCACTGGACCTCACATCAAATTAGCACAGAGAATTAGAGCCTGGATACGTCTGTTGGCTGTGGTGTTCACTCTACATTTGCAGGGAAAAAAAGTTCAAGAAATAGAACAAAAGTTCAAAAGCCCATGTCCTCCTAGTGGTGTGCATCTCCTGGCTTCCTAGCCTCAGGGTATAATAAATTGCCTATTTTAAAAGGTTTGTTTTCAGGCAGGTGAGGGATTTTGTCCTGTGGTCGTCAGCAATGTAAATTAGTGGGTTCTTTCAAGGGGGGTTATTTACTTAGCAAGTAAATTGGGATAGATCATCACTAAATTTCGCCATTTGGCACATATGATATTTATGTACTTAATAGCTTCATTAAGGAGGTTTCTGGGAGTATATTACCAAATGAGCCTATAGATCACTGGGCAATAAATTTAGAGAACTCTCCTTAGCATTTATCTAATTTGGCCATGGTTTTAATTAAGTGGTTCAGCTAATGATTCCCATTTATGTTTAATAAAATTTATTGTAGAAAAACAAGTTATCAAACCCCAATTTATTCAAGTTCCTTCAACTGATGTGGCTGCCCAAGTGCAGTGCCTGTTATAAGATAAAAATTTGCATTCAGAGTCTCCATAGCTCTGAAGGAGGTACTGGTCAGAGGCATCTGATAAGGAGTCAGAGGCTAGACGTCACCCTCACAGTCACTCACTTGGACAGGGAGGAGGTTATGGTTAAGATACCCTGGTGGTTATCGGATGACATCGTCTTAGCAGCTGCAGATCAAGGCTGCTTTTGGAAATGATTGGAATGCAGACTGGTGGTGCATGTCCCTGGGCCTCCCACCTTGCCTCCGGCTATCTGACAATGTCTTCTTCCTTTGAAACCAAAGGTCCTCTCCAGACCGCACCCACCCTACAGTCCACAGCCCATCAAAGGCAATCTCACATTGTTCTTTAAATGTGAGGACCCTGTGGGCCTGTGGGGCTCTGCCCACACTCTGCCCTTGTGACCGCAATTCTCCATCCTCACGCTGCTCCTGCGTGTCTGGCTGACAGCCACAGTCAAGCCCCTAGCACCACACCCCTGCCCCCCACCATCCCTGGGATTGCTGGAGACCTTTGGTGTCTGTGCTGAGCAAGCACACTGTTCCCAGAGGCTTACACACGGGTGTTCACTGCAGCACTTTTTTGTGAAACAGTGAAAAACATAAATCACCCAGAAGGCCCACAGAGGCTTTGTAAAATGTGGAATATTCCTATAGCACAAGCTGTCCAGCAGTTAAAAGAATAGATGGATCTGTGTATGATAACGTGAAAAACTCATCAGGCTAAGTTGAGTTTTCAAAAAAGTGGAAAGAGACATGGTGCTTTTTATGTCAAAACAGAATAAAACAATGCTAGACATTTTCTGTGGCGATACGTAGCTACCTAAATGCTTAGCTAGGGCTTTCCTGGTGTCTCAGATGGTAAAGAATCTGCCTGCAATGCAGGAGACCTGGGTTCAATTCCTGGGTCAGAAAGATCCCCTGGAGAAGGGAATGGCAACCCACTCTGGTATTCTCACCTAGAGAATTTCATGGACAGAAGAGCCTGGTGGGCTACAGTCCATGGGGTCGCAAAGAGTCAGACACGACTGAGTAACAAACACCCACCCACCCACACACACACACACACACTTAGAATATTCTGGAAGAAGATACAGAGTTGGTAACAGTGGTTACCTCTGAGAGGGGGTGAGGACAGAGAATGACTGATGGGCAGAGGGAAATGGCAGAGTGGGGCAGAAAGGACTTTAACCTCACCTGGAATGCTCCACTTTCTTTTTATGAGAGAATATATTCACTTGTTGGTAGCTAAAGTAAATATTAATCAGTTTTTTGAAAGATGGCTATATAATTTTCACTGAAATATACAGATGGAACCATTTATGAGGAAAAGGAAGCACATCAAAAATACTTAGATGCCATTTAAGTGACTGCTTTGCTCCTCACTTAGAGGAAAATAATTGGATTACTTGTGAAAAGAAAGCAGACTCAGAAAATATGTCTGATCCACTACACCAAGCTGTTAACAATTTACAAGAATCTTCGAAAAGCATTGCGCTAAACCTTGGGATTTTCTTATTGGAAATTTTCCATAATACTGGAGGTGGTTGAGAGCTGAATAAAGCTGGAGCCCATCAATTTAGTTTTCTCATTTTTGCAATATGGGTTTTTCTTTTAATTTACAGCCACCTTTTAATTCTGATACAGTTGAGGCAACTTATGTTTAAGAATATCACCGTGTCCATAAGCTTGGCGCAAGGTAGAGATTAATTTTCACAGCCTAAGGGAGGCAGTCATCCACTGGGCAATAGCAGAGCTGAAACACTGCTAGAGACCACCTAGCCCAGCTCCGTCATTTTATGTACACAGCAAAGGATTAGAGACAGCAAGTGATACAGCTATTCAAGGAGAGATTAAGTTTAAATCATATTATTTAGCACAGGCCCTTGCAGTGGACATTTATGTTTTGTCAGCTTGGCTACGTTCCCCCTGTTTTCTAAAAACAGCCCCACTTTTCATCTATGACTGGCTACATAATTTGCAGGTCCCAGTGCAAAATGTAAACATGGGGTCCCTTGTTTAACAATTGTTAAGAACATCACGATAATAGCAGAGCAGTACACCAAGCGTAGGGCACCTCTGAGCGCAGGACAGGTTGAGGATGCACGCTATTTCTCTATGGCACTGCCCACTGTGGCAGCGTGGGCATTGTTTCCTGAGGGCTAAAACACATGACCCTGTGCTAAGCCAGCCCATGCATCGCATTGCTCTGGCCACACTGAGCAGTTCCAGGGTGAGCGTGTGAACCACACCAGAGTAGGAGCCTGCTGAGAGTGTTTCCTCGAAGCTCTATGCCCCTGATGTGGACTTTGAGCCATGTATTAATAACCTAGTCACTACTGGCAGCCTTCCTGTGACCATGAGGAGGGATCTGTGACAAGAAGGCAAACACAGCAGCCTACAGAGCTGAGCTGGGAACCCAAGGCAATTTGGCTCTGAAGCTACCTGTGAAGCTCTTACAACAAACTCACATGATCCAGTACATTTCATTTAAACCATTTTGAGTTGGGTTTTCTGTCACTTCCATCTAAAAGCATCCTTTCTGCTGTGAGTTCCCATAGATTGTTCAGTTAGTTCAGTTCAGCTGCTCAGTCATGTCCAACTCTTTGCGACCTCATGAACTGCAGCACACCAGGCCTCCTTGTCCATCACCAACTCCCAGAGTCCATCCAAACCCATGTCCATTGAGTCAGTGATGCCATCCAGCCATCTCATCCTCTGTCATCCCCTTCTCCTCCTACCCTCAATCTTTCCCAACATCAGGGTCTTTTCCAGTGAGTCAGCTCTTCGCATCAGGTGGCCAAAGTAGAGTTTCAGCTTCAGCATCAGTTTGTTAAGAGTGTCCATTTTTCACAAACTTTTTGTGAGAAGTAATCTGGATTGTCAATTAATATTTAAAATATTCGTGCTATTTGACACATGAATCCTATTTCTAGGAAGAAATTTATCCTAAAGAAACTGTCACCCAGCTAGGCAAACACATATTTTTTAAATGGTCTTTGCAGTATGGCTTGTAAATGTGAAGAACTGGAAACACCCATATTAACATCAATACCAGTACTAATTAAACTATGGTCGTTTCATTTTTCCCAAACAACAGAGAAAAGTTGAAAAGCATGAGGTTGATATAAATTTAGAAAGAATATACAATTTGTTAAGTAAAAGAAGCAAGCTGTTTTTGTTTGCTCTCAATTTTGTAAAATAATGAGGAGGCACTACCACATACCTACAGAGGAAAAAGCTGCTGGAGAATGTGGGGAATTAAATGGAAGGGATTTCATTTTACAGAACATATAAACATTCAAATGCTGCAGAAATCTAATGAGGATGTATTGCTTTTACACTGGGGCAAAAAAAAAAAAAGGGCATATTAAATTGCCAAGCATGTAATTTTTCTGGAGGTATTTGACCATAAGTAACCCATATCTGTTTCTCCTCCTACAGATTCTCTGTGGACTGAGGACTGAATGTTCAAGAATACGAGTAATGCTCATCCCCAACACCAAGGATTCACATTCCCTGCTGACCTGAACAGCCCAGATAAGTTGGCTTCCTGTCTCAAGATCCCTGGTAAGCTTTTCTTGCCTGATTTCACATGATCACCTTGATATGTTTGGAATGTGTCTTATATCTGAGAATTGAAGGTTTCTTAGGCAGAGTGGGTACCTCCCTACATTAAGGAGCTTCTGAGCCCTTGTTTCTCATTGAAGGTATAGACATTTACTGAGCATAATTTACTGCTATGGTTCAAGTACTGACAAAGCAGTGCTGATGGTATCGGTCATGGTTCTCTCCTCCTGGAGCCAGGGGGAGATAGGCATTGGGAGAGGTAGAGAGACACACAGCCTTGTGACCACGGGTACTAGACTCATGCAGCCCATGGGATCACAGAGGCTTCTGGAAGTGGTGTGGTTCCAGGCAAAGCTTGAGACTGGATAAGAGTCATCAGGGATTCAGGTCCACCTAGCAGAGGGACCTACATGTATGAAAAGGAGGGCAAAGAGAGAAGGAGGAGCAGGAGCTGGTAAAACTAAGTGAGCCCATCTTGCCTGAGCATGTGTGGGGTGGATAAGGAGACATGTGAGCTGGACAAGCAGCACAGCAGGTGGGCCTTACAAGTGCCTCGACGTCTCATCATTTCTCGTAAGGAAAATGCAAAGCCCCTGGGAGGTTTAGGTCAGGAGTTTGTGATGATGTTTGCCCCATGAAGGGACACCCTGGCTGCAATGATGGTGATGGGTAGAGGGGCCAAGCTGGTCTAGGCAGGAACGCTGGAGGCAGAGAGAGGGTTCTGATGGGAGACTCAGCCTGACTGGTTTGGGCTCATGGGGACATGGGCAGGAGAAGCCCACTCCCCTCTTTTGCTCCTGTCCTGAAGGTGGACAGTCTTTGTGAGGTCCCGCTTCTTACTGTATGTACTGTCAGCCCCTTGGCAAGGGCAACAAGACAGGTCAGAGGCACAGTCAGCTATGGAACTTGCCATGCAGGCAGAAAACGAAAGCATGGGCCCTTGTTCAAAAGGTCCTGAAAGCCTGAAGTCAGGCCCCTCTGAGCACAAAGACAGGAAGGCAGCCCTATTCTGCCAGGGTTAGCAGCGAGTGGGTACTGCAGCCACTCGGGTTACTTGCCTAGAACTAACTCAGCTATTGTCAGAGGAGGGACGAGGTGTGAGGTGGGCCTCTGAGGTCCACTCACAGTTTCCCCAAGCGCAGCAATAGTCTGAAGCGATCGGAGGCAAGCTTTCTCCCACTAGAAAAGCAAGTCTCATCAATTAAAAAAAAAAGTGCTTAAAAGCCCTAGAAATACCTTCCTATAATGCAAGCAGTGACTGTGTTAGTTGCTTCAAGAGCCACTCCACTCCCGGCCCATCCAGCTACTAGGAGAATATTCACATCCACGAGCAGAAACTGCAGCCATTTCTCCCATAGGACAGTGGATCTGTATAAAAAGGCAGACCTGTCTCAGCTTTGAATCTTCATTTTAAAATCATCTCTATTCAACGTGAACACCCCCCAGGACCTACCTGTCATAGAAGGAAGCACCGGCAGGGAGTTTAAGGCTTGAAGGCTTCTCTGACCATGATACTAAATTGAAAGGGGTTAGGGTTTTTACTGCATTTGTTATTTTTCTGGGGTGCTTTGGTAACAAAGATCCACAGGTTTTGAGTGATCTGTCCTAAACCTTTTTTAACCATAGCCCTTATTTGTTTTCAAGTGTTTGGTTTGGGCTTCCCAGGGAGCACAAGTGGTGAAGAACCCACCTTCTGACACAGGAGATTTCTTGAAAGAGACAAGAGTTGGATCCCTGGGTGGGGAAGACCCCCTGGAGGAGGAAATAAGCGCATGCGTGCATGTGCGTGCACGCTGTTTGGTTTTATTTTCAGTGCATGATTTCACATGACAGGCCTTTAAGACTGTGGACATGTGTTACGTCACCTCAGTCGTGTCTGACTCTTTGAGACCCCATAGACTGTAGCCTACTAGGCTCCTCTGTCCTTGGGATTCTCCAGGCAAGAATACTGGAGGGGGTTGCCACGCCCTCCTCTAGGGGATCTTCCCAACCCAGGGATGGAACCAGCATCTCTTACGCTTCCTGCATTGGCAGGTGGATTCTTTACCACTAGCGCCACCTGGGAAGCCTTTAAGACTGTGTGGGCAATGTTATAGCAGAAACTCCTGGATCTGAATTTCGGGGGGAGGGGGGCCTAAAAGGCTTGCCCTCTCTGTGTGATGAGAGCTTAGCCCTTACCTCATGCTCCTGCCACTCCTGGGCCACAGCTCTGCCCTGTGTCTCGGGGGCAGGACACAGGGCAGAGCCGCCCCTGCGAGGCAGCTCACAGGAGCTGCCCTCCAGCGAGGAGACAAGAGGAGAGACGTGGGGTGAGGGAGGCTGTAGGGGTGTGTGCAGAGGGTCCATCTTGTGAGACAGTGCAGAGAGTGGGGGGCGGGATTCAGTGAGGAGGAGGGAAAAGTGACTCCAAGGAGAGCATTCGAGTCTTCAGACATCAAGTTTCTGATCAGCAGAGCAACAAACAACCATCCCGGAAAAGGACAGATGGATCGCCAAGCACAGATGTTATTCGTGTATGTGTGTGAGTGTGTGTGTGTGTGTGTGTGAGTGTGTGTGTATTTGTGAGAGTGTGTGTGTGTGTGTACACATCATCCTACATATATGAGGGGATGAGAGCAAGGGAAGAGGGGGGAGGGAGGCAGCACTCTGGCTCCATTTTATCTGCTTCCTCTCAGTCTTTATCATCTCTCCCCCTTCTGCCCACTGATTTCAGCAGGGCTCCCCGAAGGCTTCCCCAGGGGCCACCTAGTCCCTCCAGGCCCTCTCTATGTTCCTCTCCCAGGGGTGTCCTTGGAGTTATCTACCGGGCAGCTGCACCTCTCCCTTGTAGGGGACACCATTCACACAGGACACAGCCCAGCAGGTATGTGATGAGGGAGTCTCCCATCTGACCTCTTAAGAAAATGAACCAGACCCCCCTAAGCTCTTAGTTAGTTGCCAGACACCCCCTCGCCAGCACCTGGCACCAACGCCCTCAGTAAACGAACATCAGCTGGTTTCTATCACTAATAATGATAACAGTATTATTAATAAGTATAGAGCTGCCATTACCCAGAGCTTATCTGGGCAAGAGGGTGCTAAGCTGGGGTGTCAAGGTCACAGTATCAGCCTCCCATTGAGATCCTGGCAGGAAGGCAGGGCCTGACTTCTGGGGAAAGTCCTCATCTGTCCCATGGAGGTAGCTGCTGCTAGAGACACACTCTACTTTCCCAGGACTGGGCTCCACTCCTCCAGCTTCCTGTCTGAAGCTCCTGATCTAATTCTCTGCTCCCCTCCCCCGGCCTCCAACACTCGGCAGAAACTAATTCCAGGAGTTTACTTTCAAAAGAATTTCATTTGAGTTTACAAGAGGGTAACAGAAGCCCTTTGATCTCAACAAGGCACGTACTGTTTCATTCCATGGTTTATGAAACAATTTTAGACTAATTATTTCTGACAACTTGCAAATGTTTGTAAACTTCTTCAATGAGGAAGCGGCACAATTATGTCTTCCACTGACAAACAGAAAGGAGATTTTCCTTTGTGCCATGTGGCTGATGTCTTTCCCCCCCAGAGAATTCGGAAGCCTTGATCTTCTAAGGCTCTGATTTCCGCTGAGATTCAGAATTAATCAAATTGTCCTCCAGCCTTTTGAGTTAAATTTAACTAAGCAGGTGAAAAGCGGCTGAGGTGGGAATCTTTCCCTGTGAGTTACCTCTTTTGTCCTGTGGTCGAGATGGTCATGCTCAGGCGCTGGCCTTCCTCCTGGCTCCTGCACTCCACTCTCACGGCCCTTTGTGTCATTTCAATGTGTCTCTGCCGATAACTGTATGCTGGTGATAAACAGGCCTCTCAATTCAATAGAACCTGGAATCTCAGTCAACTTCACCATTAAAGAAAATTACCCCAAATCAAGGCTATTTGCAATGTGATGGGAATGATCCTGGGGGCTGTGGAAGCCCCCAAGTCTCTGGACATTATAAATTCAAGACCGCAGAATTCCAGTGAGATAAAGTGAGGCCCCCGGCCTCCATACAGCAGAGAGACAGACTCTGGGCTGTCTCTTTGAGCCCCGGCTCACATTTTAATACCCTTTTGATTATTTACCATTGTTAATTCACGTATATGTACTGTAGGCAGGTGGAAATATTGCAAAGTCAACCAGCCCTTAATCCCTAGCTAATCCCTGGTCAACTAACTATATCCTTCCTTTATTAAAATAGAAAAAGAAAAGGCATTCTGAATCTTTTGTTGAAAACAAATTGCCAAGGTGAAGAATAGACCTTTTCCTTCCCTGGAGACCAGTGCATTAACTTCCACAATCCAGTGAAATAAAAGAGATCACTCTCTGCTTCTCTCATGTGTTTTTCCAGGGCACCAACGAAATTCTCATTATTTTCAACATAAATCTGTTTTGTGATATATTTGAATGAAAAATTCCTTTTTGCACCTTGGATACAAGAAGAAATTCTTGAATCTCGCCATTAGGGGTCGGTTCCCAAGAAGTGGAGACTTTGCCAAGCCGAATTCTTTCTCAAGAGAAAACCCAGACAAACTTGAATTTTTAGTTTTTAAAATGTGACCAGAAGAAGCAGATGCAACAGGAATTTCTAACATCACCTAATCAGGTCACGTACTGGGGCACGAGCAGCAATGTCTAAGGATGGGATGTTTCAGAGGGAAAAGCAGCCACTCAGACTGGCTCAAAAGGGCACTTATTCTGAGGAATCACATGCAATCCAGAAACAAGGAAGCGGCCAGTTTCCAACAAGCTAGGCAGGAGACAGAGGGCCCCTGGGACTTTGGGCAGCCCTGCTTGAGTGCCTGGGACCCTTCCCACCAGGCCAGGGCCCCACTGAGAGGAGCACACAACGCAGCATCCCAAGCCCCTCACCACAGTGTTCCCCAACCGAGCAATTCTGGGGCTAAAGACAGAGCCTGCTGGTCTTCCCATGATGCAGTGATATGCTAGCATCACAGATTTCACACATCTGCACTATCCTTGGCTTCATACTGCATGGCAGGAAAAATGTTTCCTCTACCCCTCTTGGTTCTTCCACTGGTCTAACAAATAAATTAGCATAGGGCATATTAACAGAGAAAAAAAGTATAATTACATGTGTATGGAGTTTCCATAGGAATTTGAGACCCACAGACAGTTGAAACTCATGAGCAGTCCTGAGCTAAGGAGAAGAGGGTGAGGGGTCAATACTTCAGAGGTGAGTAAGACAGTTCACAGGAAATGGGAAAGCAAACGTCTGGTAAATATACATACCAGACACAGACAGTAGGACACAGAGAGGACTCTGATCTCCAGCTCCCTCAGCTCATCACACCTGCCCATATTCTCCGGTCACACCTCACTGCCTGCATCAGGCCTTGTGTCTACTTTCTTTTAGGCAGTTAAGGCAGAGGTATGGACCTATCAGAAGCAGGAGATAGTAAGAAGAGGTGGCAAGAATACACAGAACTGTACAAAAAAGATCTTCACGACCCAGATAATCACAATGGTGTGATCACTCACCTAGAGCCAGACCTGCTGGAATGTGAAGTCAAGAGGGCCTTAGGAAGCATCACTACAAACAAAGCTAGTAAAGGTGATGGAATTCCAGTTGAGTTATTTCAAATCCTAAAAGATGATGCTGTAAAAGTGCTGCACTCAATATGCCAGCAAATTTGGAAAACTCAGCAGTGGCCACAGGACTGGAAAATGTCAGTTTTCATTCCAATCCCAAAGAAAGACAATGCCAGAGAATGCTCAAACTACCACACAATTGCACTCATCTCACACGCTAGTAAAGTAATGCTCAAAATTCTCCAAGCCAGACTTCAACAATACATGAACCGTGAACTTCCAGATGTTCAAGCTGGTTTTAAAAAAGGCAGATCAAATTGCCAACATGTGCTTGATCATCAAAAAAACAAGAGAGTTCCAGAAAAACATCTATTTCTGCTTTATTGACTATGCCAAAGCCTTTGACTATATGGATCACAATAAACTGTGGAAAATTCTGAAAGAGATGGGAATCTCAGACCACCTGACCTGCCTCTTGAGAAATCTGTACACAGGTAAGGAAGCAACAGTTAGAACTGAACATGGAACAACAGACTAGTTCCAAATCAGGAAAGGAGTATGTCAAGGTTGTATATTGTCACCCTGCTTATTTAACTTTTATGCAGAGTACATCATGAGAAACGCTGGACTGGAAGAAACACAAGCTGGAATCAAGATTGCCGGGAGAAATATCAATAACCTCAGATATGCAGAAGACACCACCCTTATGGCAGAAAGTGAAGAAGAACTAAAGAACCTCTTGATGAAAAAGAAAGAGGAGAGTGAAAAAGTTGGCTTAAAGCTCAACATTCAAAAAACTAAGATCATGGCATCTGGTCCCATCGCTTCATGGCAAATAGATAGGGAAACAGTGGAAACAGGGACAGAATTTATTTATTTTGGGAGGCTCCAAAATCACTGCAGATGGTAAATGCAGCCATCAAATTAAAAGATGCTTACCCCTTGGAAGGAAAGTTATGACCAACCTAGACAGAATATTAAAAAGCAGAGACATTACTTTGCCAACAAAGGTCCGTCTAGTCAAGCCTATGGTTTTTCCAGTAGTCATGTATGGATGTGAGAGTTGGACTATAAAGAAAGCTGAGCGCCGAAGAATTGATGCTTTTTTAATTTAAATTTATTTATTTTAATTTGAGGCTATGTATATGGAATTTAGAAAGATGGTAATGATAACCATGTATGCGAGACAGCAAAAGAGACACAGATGTATAGAACAGTCTTTTGGACTCTGTGGGAGAGGGAAGGAGGGGATGATTTGGGAGAATGGCATTTAAACATGTATAATATCATATAAGAATTGATATTTTTGAACTGTGGTGTTGGAGAAGACTCTTGAGTTCCCTTGGACTACAAGGAGATCCAACCAGTCCATCCTGAAGATCAGTCCTGAGTGTTCATTGGAAGGACTGATGTTGAAGGCGAAACTCCAATACTTTGGCCACCTGATGTGAAGAGCTGACTCATTTGTAAAGACTCTGATGCTGGAAAGATTGAAGGCAGGAGAAAAAGGGGATGACAGAGGATGAGATGATTGGATGGCATCACCGACTCAATGGACATAAGTTTGGGTAAACTCCAGGAGCTGGTGATGGACAGGGAGGCCTGGACTGCTGCAGTCCATGGCTTCACAAAGAGTAGGACACAACTAAGCGACTGAACTGATTGAAGTGAAAGTGAAGTCGCTCAGTCGTGTCCGACTCTTTGTGACTCCATGGACTGTAGCCCGCCAGGCTCCTCTGTCCATGGGATTCTCCAGGTAAGAATACTGGAGTGGGTTGCCATTTCCTTCTCCAGGGGATCTTCCCGACCCAGGGATCGAACCCAGGTCTCCCGCACTGCAGGCAAACAATTTAACCTCTGAGCCACCAGGGAAGCCTGAAGTGAAGGGAGAGGTAAAAAGAAAAACTTCCCGTGTCTCCCATTTCTTAAAAAGGATCAGTCTAAAAAGATCCTCATGCCAAAAAGATACATTTGGGGGTGGCAATTTTGCTCCCCTATAGTATCTTCTCAGTAAATGTAAAATTAATAAAAAAAATTTAAGAACAAAACTATGACCCCCCCCCAATTTGCCTGCAAGCTAATGTTCTCTTTGATTTGGTGGTGCCTAACAATGCCACTTCCCGGGCAGGCTTACATATGTGGGCTGATGTGAGTGCAAGTTACTTCCAATTGCTCTGCATTTAGCATCAAAAGATGAGCAGCAACTTATGTCCATCAGTAGGGAATGGTGGTTGAACAATGGCACATCTGTACAATGGAATTCTATGCAGCAGAACAGAGTAAGGAAATACACAAATAGAGAAAGGTTGCCAAGGTGTATTATTATGCAAAGAGGGATGCAGGAGGCAGGCCTGTACACAAAGTACCTACCACTCTGTGTAGCAGCCTGCACTGGGGGAGTGTGTCTGTTCAAAGGAGGCTGCATTTGCATAAACTCTTTGGAAAGCTGCTCTGAAGGAAGGAAGCAAGAGCCTCCCACCCAGGAGCTGGGTGATGGGAGACAGGGCTGGAGGCAGAAACTATCAATGTGCACCTTTTCATATACATTTCATTTTGAGCCTGGTGAGTGAACTGCTGTGTCAGTAATAAATGAATGATATTTTAAATGGACCTAAGTTGCAAATTCCAAAGAACATTCATTCCTATAAATGGAAAAGCAGTACCACTCTTCTTAACTAGACATAACCTTAAAAATATATGAAACACGGCCAGTGTTACTAAACATTTGGCCAAGTCACCTGCAGAAGCTGCCACTCCGGAACCCTCTCTGTTTCAGAAAGGAGTAAGGGGTGTAAGTGGTGCTCACCCAGCAGCAGCTGAGTCTTATGTGATGTCACCAGGTCAACAGAGAGCTGAACGGAGTGATTTCCTCTGTGAGTCACGTCATTTTATGCCACGTGTGCAAACCACTGACCGTGATCCTACATGCCCAAATTCAAGAAACTAAGGAGATGCTGGCTCCTCCTCTCCCCAGAGAACAAGCTGCCTTTGTGCACTGACTTGGTCCTTGTGGCCACTCATCTTTTTGGAACACTGTAGCAGTCAGACACGGCTCTCAAGCCAGCTAACAAGTGGCACAATCAATGCACAACAGCTATTACAGGTGCCACAGTCTCCGCTTCACCCTCCTTGCTCTCCTCTCCAAGGTGAATGTAAGAGATGCCAACAACTGGTTTGGGATGGTGTCTCAGAGCGCTGACAGGGAAATAATTCATTTGATTGTTGGAGGAAGTTAATAGCACATGTGATCAGATGCATCCGTCTGCATTCCACAGACAGCTACCCTCCACTGTTGGGGCCACAAGTCCTGGGCTGAAGCAAACAGAAGCCCAGACTTGCTGAGGGACAGGGAACCAGGGCTCCCTGGGGCCAGTATTAGATTAGAGTCTAGGAGGCCTCAGGGCAACACAGAGGCCATGCACAGGAGCTGAATGGGGACCTGACTATGAGTGGTGTCCTGCCTGGTGACAGACAGCACAGGACATTTAACTAGCAGTTCTGTCTGCTCCCTTTGTTATTCACCACGAGTTACTCCTGACAAGCAGCTGGGGGAGCATGTCCATCAAGTGGAATGTTCACAGACCTTCGCAGAAGGGCCACCAGGCTGGGGGACACTTGAGTGAGGAAAGCAGTTGAAGAATGAATTCTTCCCAGAAGTGTGACCTGCTGATCCATGGAGCAGCATGGTGAAGCCTCCGGCCATACTAGGACACTTGTCTGCTTCGCCCCTGCTCTGGCCTTCCCTAGGCTCTTTGCCTCTGTCCAGCCCACAGATTGGCCTCTGTGAGGAATGATGTCACTTGCAGGACCTGGCTCCATGTGAGTGAACACAGCACACTGTCTAGAGGGAAGTGGAGCTTTTGTCTCCCCACAGGCCCCCACAGCCCTGGGTGTCACTCATGTGGGACCAACGACAGGCATCTTCCTACCCTTGAACAGCCGCTGCGGTCTTGGGCTTTATCAAAACGCAACTTGGAGTGTGTGGAAGCCCTAATTCCAAGCCCACTTCCACCAGCACCCACCTGCAATCAAAGAAGAGGGGATGAGACAGCATTTACCACTGGAGGCAGCAGGTGCTTCATTGTAATTGAGATTATATTTTAACTACCAGTGTTACATCAGCAGTCACACTGACTCAGCACCTCTGTGCCAGCGTCTCACTGTGAGCTCTGTGGGGGTCTGTGTGCCTCACCCTCATTTCAACCTGGGGAAGGGCTTGCTGGGACTCACACAGCCCATCGAGGCCCAGCTGGGGTTTCAACCCACATCCCAGCTCCACTGCCTATTTCCATGACTACTTTGCCATGATGACAGCAGCCCAGAGCACAGGAGTCTCTCTAGGTAATAAACAGGTGTATTAAGACTCTTTGAGCTGCTCATAACAAAAATCCAACTCAAAGGAAATAAAATGGGAAATGAAGGGACTTATTGGCTCCATAAATGGAAAGTCTTGTCCTAGATGGACGCAGATGTTCAAATGGGGACACAGGGACCCAGCCTTCCTCCTTCTCTCAGCTCCACTTCTCAGGTAGTGCCTTCAGACTCAAGACTCTATTCACGGGGGGCTCCCTGCACCCCCTACCCCCTATCAGCTCAGCAACCCTAACCCAGCAGGAATACAGCCTTCAGACTCATCCTGCTTGGACAGTCTTGGGTAATAAGCCTTGCACCAATCTCTGAGGCTAAAAGTTTAGAACCTGCACTTTTGCCAGAGCAGGGTCCTGTAGAGCCCCATGTGGACAAAGAGCAGAAATAAGATGTGTCCTCAAGAGAAAACAGAGACTGGCCTTCCAGGAGCAGGGAATGAAGAGCAGATGCATATTTGCTACCAAAGGTCTTATCTGCACAGAGGGCGGGGGCATTCCTCTTGGGTAAGGCCACTTTCAGCAGCACCATGCAGCCAGCCACCTCCACCATCCATCCACCTGCCTGCCCTGGGCAGGCCCACCTCTTTCCTCTTCTCTTCCTTCAGCAGGCAGCCTGGAGCCCAAAGGAAGGGCCAGTTCTCTGCAAATACATAAAACTGGTAGTGTTCCCCACATGACTCTGGATGACATTCTTGCACCCATTTGTATGTAGCCTTCCCTCTTCTGAGCTTGCTCTCAGACAAAGCCCTGCCATTAGTCATTCACACCTGAGTTCAGTGGTTCCCAACTCAAAGAATCTAGGAACCCCCCACATGAATTACACAAGTGCCACATACAACCTGCACCATATTGTCACACGTTTTTCTTCAAATTACCTTATTTTTCAAACTTAAATAAATACACTTAGAAGTGAAACTTGCCACAAATAGAAAGCAATAATAAAAAAGTAAATACTACAAGAATCAATGAAGGTTATTAAATCCTGCCTGGATACTATGGCTGGTTCAACTCTGGGCCCCAGATTTTGTTCTCCCTGTTGAGGGAGGGGAGGAGACAGGACTGGAGGTCTGGGAAACATGATCTGATGCCCATCCGAGTCACTGTCTGAGGCTCCCAGAATATGCTCTGAGCAGAGCCAAAGGGGAGCAAGTCCAGCATGCACCATGAATGTGCTGAGTCCTGAATGTGCGCCTGGTGTGGAGCCTTAACGTGCCCTGGTGCTCACTACTCCTCACTCACTGCCCGGAAGAGCCATCCCAGGACTTAACTCTCCTCCTGGAATGAAGGGAACACTGCACAGGGAGCCATTTCTGATGCAGGAAAAAAGCAGCATGCTGTCTTGGCAGCAGACCAGTCAATACCTGCCCTGGAGTTTATGTCACACACAAATCTCAGAGCCCTTAATCTGCACCCAGATGATCCCCTACCCCAGATCCAGAAAAGGTCAGCCAGCGGCCTCAGTGAATTAAGACAGGCATAGCTACAGAAACATGTGGCAGAGTAGCTAACTGAAGCCCCAACATTCTGGGTAGAGGACGGAAAAGAAAATCTCCAGAGAGTCAGAAAGCACCATGGGGATTACAGAGAGAAGGAGGTATAAGATGCTTATGAATCCAGCTGGCACATAGGAGCACCTGACCCTAATCCTCATGCCAGCTAACCTGAGAGCTGCTCTGTTAGTCCCTGCCCCTTGGGTGTCACACATGCGGCAAATCTGAGAAGCAGGTAAAGACTCTGAAAACGGAGCTGACAATTGGAACTACAGCCCATAGGTGGGATGGAACTTGTGGCTTAGACGAAACCAGTTCAAATGCCTGCTAAAGCAAAAACGTCAACATTCTCCAGAAGTCTTCATAACCACAATAATCAAAATGAGCTCCAGAAGGAGAGAAGAAAGAATATTGAGCTGAAACATTATTTGATAAATAGTGGCTGAAAGACTCCCAAATTTGTGAAAACACATAAACCCTCAGATTTAAGAAGCTTAACAAACGCCAGAGGAGATAAACCCAAAGATATCCACACCCAGACCCATTGTAATTAAGCCACTGAGAACTGAAATCAAGGAAAAAATCATGAAGAAGCAGTCTGTAACCTGTAGGGAAACAGTGGTCTGAATGGCTTCAGTTTTCTCATCAGAAACCATAGAGGCCAGAAGGAGGTGGCATACCATTTTCAAAGAGCTGAAAGGAAAGAAGTGTCAACCCAGAATTCTATATCCAGAAGAAAATAAATTTTAGGAACAAAGGCAAAATAAAGATGCTTCCAGATGAAGGAAAATTAAGAGAGTATACTGTGAGCAGATTTTTTACTACAAGAATTGCTGAAGCAAACTCAGAAGGAAACTCGAAGCATCAGGAATGGTGGAAAAGCAGCAGAAATGGTAACTGAGTAAATATAATAGATTATTCTTTCCTTGGGTTTTTAAAAAAATACATTTAAGGTTTGGAAATAACTATTATATCTCTGTGTGGGTTTTCAGTGTGTGTACATGTAAAATATAAGATGACTGTAACACGAAGGGGAGAGGAGTAAAGGGACTGACACAAATTTCAGAATTCTGAACGTATCGCTTGAGCCATCAACAATGGCTCACAAACATTATGACTTAAATACATCTACTACAGACACCCTGTGCATCGCACCAAACCCCATGCTGGACAACAGGGAGACTTTGATGAACACAATAGACTAGTCTGCAAAGACTCTAAGATCTGTCTGTGGACCAAGTGCCTTCTGACTCAGTCCCCCTGGGGTTTGGAGAGAAATAGGTTTTGCTTCTCAGCTGCTCCTGGCATCTTCTCCTAAAAACACACTAGCAGGGCCATGAAGGTCACAGATAAAGCAGGAGGCCTGGGGCTCTTAATATACTTTCAACCTTTTTGTTTGTTTTGCCAACTGTGTTTCATTTTTGCAGGCTATTGGTCAGAGTGCCTCCTCATCTCACACACCGAATCACAGGGTAACTGAGAAGCAGAATGTATATAGACACCACCCCCCACCACACACACACACACACACACACACACACGGCGTGTTGGCACCCATTTATTGCTCTCATAACCCAATATCGCCGGCATGCCCAGTCTCGTCCTCTGGAACCCTGGGACCAAAGTGTTGGGCTCGAAGCAGGAGCCCCCACCTCCATCCCTCAGGAATTTTCTCCTCGCTGAGCTAGCAGCAGCCATAAATGATCTGATTTGCGATCTGTCCCTCTACTCTCGGGACTGTAAATGCAGCTATAGTATATGAGGCGGAGGGCTGGGCTGGGCTACTCCTGGCCTCCCAAGCAAGCAGCTACCCAAGGCTGTAATTTCACTTTATCTCTCTCCCATTAAAAGGCAATTGAAAGTGAACCGAGGAGAATGAGGGCTGCCTGCAACCTCAGAAACCTTGAACAGTGCTTGCTGAAGGGCGGCTGGTGGACACAGGCACCTGGTGCTAAAGAAATGAGAGGAAGGGACTCTGCAGGACAGCAAACAATAACAGTAATAGTAACAGCAGCAGCAGCTGCAGCAACAGTAATGCCACTATTTATGGACACCTATGGGTCAGGCAATGGCAACCCACTCTAGTACTCTTGCCTGGAAAATCTCATGGACGAAGGAGCCTGGTAGGCTGCAGTCCATGGGGTTGCTAAGAGTCAGACACAACTGAGCTGCTTCACTTTCACTTTTCACTTTTATGCATTGGCAAAGGAAATGGCAACCCACTCCAGTGTTCTTGCCTGGAGAATCCCAGGGACGGCGGAGCCTGGTGGGCTGCTGTCTATGGGGTCACACAGAGTCGGACACAACTGAAGCGATACAGCAGCAGCAGCAGCATGGGTCACAGACGCTGCGCTGGGCTGTAGGTACAGGGCTCTGCTGGCCATGTGAGACCAATTTGCAGGAAGAATCTGAGTGAGGTTCAGTGAGGTCTTGTCAGGGAGCCAGGAGTTGAATTTGACTCTGCCTGACTGAAGTGTGGGCTCAGAACTGCTGTGTTCCCACCTCAAGGACTGCAGGGGTTACAGAGCCCTGCCTTTGGATTCCTTTTACAACTGCATGAGAAAGTGTCAGTTCAGTTCAGTCGCTCAGCCGTGTCCAACTCTTTGCGACCCCATGAATCGCAGCACGCCAGGCCTCCCTGTCCATCACCATCTCCCGGAGTTCACTCAGACTCATGTCCATCGAGTCCGTGATGCCATACAGCCATCTCATCCTCGGTCGTCCCCTTCTTCTCCTGCCCCCAATCCCTTCCAGCATCAGAGTCTTTTCCAATGACTCAACTCTTCGCGTGAGGTGGCCAAAGTACTGGAGCTTCAGCTTTAGCATCATTCCTTCCAAAGAAATCCCAGGGCTGATCTCCTTCAGAATGGACTGGTTGGATCTCCTTGCAGTCCAAGGGACTCTCAAGAGTCTTCTCCAACACCACAGTTCAAAAGCATCAATTCTTCAGTGCTCAGCCTTCTTCACAGTCCAACTCTCACATCCATACATGACTACTGGAAAAACCATAGCCTTGACTAGACGGACCTTAGTCGGCAAAGTAATGTCTCTGCTTTTGAATATACTATCTAGGTTGGTCATAACTTTTCTTCCAAGGAGTAAGCCTCTTTTAATTTCATGCAGTCACCATCTGCAGTGATTTTGGAGCCCAAAAAATAAAGTCTGACACTGTTTCTACTGTTTCCCCATCTATTTCCCATGAAGTGATGGGACCGGATGCCATGATCTTCGTTTTCTGAATGTTGAGCTTTAAGCCAACTTTTTCACTCTCCACTTTCACTTTCATCAA
The DNA here is from genome assembly GCF_014754425.2 of Oryx dammah. NCBI lineage: Eukaryota > Metazoa > Chordata > Mammalia > Artiodactyla > Bovidae > Oryx > Oryx dammah. The sequence goes on along the minus strand of NW_024070194.1, from coordinate 26,845,238 downwards.
GAGGCTTTCTAGCTCCTCTTCACTTTCTGCCATAAGGGTGGTGTCATCTGCATATCTGAGGTTATTGATATTTCTCCCGGCAATCTTGATTCCAGCTTGTGTTTCTTCCAGTCCAGCGTTTCTCATGATGTACTCTGCATAAAAGTTAAATAAGCAGGGTGACAATATACAGCCTTGACATACTCCTTTTCCTATTTGGAACCAGTCTGTTGTTCCATGTCCAGTTCTAACTATTGCTTCCTGACCTGCATATAGATTTCTCAAGAGGCAGGTTAGGTGCTCTGGGATTCCCATCTCTTTCAGAATTTTCCACAGTTTATTGTGATCACACAGTCAAAGGCTTTGGCATAGTCAATAAAGCAGAAATAGATGTTTTTCTGGAACTCTCTTGCTTTTTCCATGATCTTAGAAGGTGTAGTGTGGGCTTTTTCTCAGCCAGCACCTGGTAAGCACTCAGGGACAGGATCTGGGACCAGACCCCCTCCAAATCCAAAGTTCTTTCTACCACTTTGTGCTCCCAGGACTCCAGGGCTCTCCCACAGTTTCTGCTAAAGCAATTCGCAAAGAATTCACACTCAGAGTGACCCCAAAACAGATGGCCACGCCACAAGAAGGTGGGATTCCAGGGGCTGGGGAACATCTGTGGGCACAGAGATGGGAAGGGTGCTGATGGCAGCACTGAAATCTGTGATTAAGACTCAGGGAGAGTTAGCACAGCCATCGCTGTGTACTGGCTGGGATAAATCTCATGATGCTAACAGAAGCAGAGGAGACTTTTTTTTTTAAAGTCTGTGAAAGTCCCCGAGAAGTACTTCCCTGGTGGTCCACTGGTAAAGAATCCAACTGCCAATGCAGGATGGGTTTGATCCCCGATCCAGGAAGATTCCACATGCCCCAGAGCAACTAAGCCCACAATTGCTGAGGTCTGCACACTCTAGAGCTCTCGAGCCACAACTAGTGAGCCCACACACTGCAACTAGAAAGTAGCCCTCACTTGATGCACCTAGAGAAATCCCGTGCACAGCAACAGAGACCTAGCTCAGCCAAAAATAAATTAGAAAATTTTTTTAATCCCCAGGAACAGTATGACTGAGAATACAGGCCCAGTGTTGGGGTATTATACACCAAATCCCTCTGGACATGAGAAATTTACCTGGCTGAGGCTCCACATTCTTGTCTGTGAACCAAGACCAAGGCAAGTACCTGTGCAGCCTGTTGAAAGTTGTGCGGAGTCAGTGAAAAATGTACATAAAATGCTTAACGCAGTAAATGGGAATTAATAACTGTGCAATAAGTGTTAGACTAAGTAAATACATTCTTGTTGATAGTAACAGCCCCGTGCCTTTTAGCAGGCAGTAGGCACTTCCTCTGCTTGGAGCCTGCTTTTTGTCAAATTATGATGCTGGTCAAAGCTAGCAGCCCTTGAGGCACCTTTCAACCCCTCTCCCTTCCTTCAAGTCTAAACTTGTTATGCAGTATTATTGTCCACTCCAGTGCCAAAGTCACAAGTGAGCCTCCCAGGGCCTGGCACCCGCTGTCCCCCTTAGCTGTTTGCTCCTTCAAATCCGCAGGGGCCAGTTTAAACGCCACCTCCTTGGAGAGCCTCTCCCTGACCTGCCAGGAAAGTCAGAGGCTGTCTGTTCCTCTCATGCCCCTACCCCAGTGTGGAATCATTTATTTGGGTGTCTTCTAAGATCTAAAGTCTTTTTTTTTTTTTTGCTTTTCCATGAAATTTGAAGCAAGAATGGAGGAGAGACGAAAATGACCTGCGGGGATGCTATGAGCTTGCGTGTGGCAAGGGGCTCTCTGCTGTCCTGAGCCCTCCCTTGGAAAAACCCACCTCCCAGAGAAGCTGCCTCTGGTGACCAGGGGGAGGTGGGGGTCTTCTAGCTGCATTTCAACCAGACACATTCCCAGCAGCCAAACCAGACCTCCACGCTTGGCCTTCCTTTGTCACAGCCACAGTGAGGACAGCTCCTGTCTGGGAAGGCGCTGTGGGAGGCCAGGCAAGAGACCAAAGGAGAGAAAGCCAGAGGCTGGGCCCCTGGAAGCTGGAGAGATGAAAGGGAGGCGGCCTCCCATCAGAGCCTCGAAAGGCCCACCCGCCAGGCTTCCTTCTAATCCAGCCCTATGCATGCAGGAGTCAAGAAGCATGCTTTCCTTCCCAAGAAACTATTCTCTGTTATAACAGAGATGAAAAGGTGAGAAGATTGTGTGGGTTTAAGAAAACAGCTATTGCACAACAATATGGATGCACTTACTGCCATAGAATGGTTAAAATGGCAAATTTTATATTATGTGCATTTTACCACAACTTGAAAAACCTAAACAACAAAAATGAAAGGCCAAAATTCTAAGCATTTACCCAACCCTAAATGAGATGGAATGAAAATGTTAAAAAATACTACAGGTGATTTTCATTTTTGTTATGCAATAATGCAGTTTCTAAATTTTCCATTAGAAGTACTATTTTAACACTAGAAAAGTTATAAACACACACTAGTTTCATAGACAATTTCAGAATTCTTTATGACTTCATTAACCTCAAAACTCTGTGCAGTAACTATAAACCAAATGATAATGAAAAATTTTTAAAAGGCACAAACTATTAGGAACCACTAATATCGATTCAGTTCTCACCACGTTCATTCTTTCACTTACTCATGCCATACCTGTTCTGACTAGTTCTAGGCACAGGGACACCACAGGGACCACAGTGATGTCCAGGCCGCTCTGTGGCATCCTTCTCATGGGCAAGCCAACCAGATGGCAGAAAGTATGCAGAACTGTAATGTGGGTAGAAGAGGCAGGGCATGCCAGGGACAGGGTAGGGGACTCCTTTAGTTGAAGCGCCAGGGACATGCTCTCTGATGAGGTGGCATTTGAGCTGAGGCCAGAGGGAAATAAAGAAACCGTGGGAGGTGGTGGATTGCAGACAGAGGGAACAACATGTGCCAAGGTCCAGAGGCAGGAGCCACTGGAAGCCAGCAGATGGCAGGGGTGAATAAGGAGGTTGGAGGTGCAGGCAGGAGGCGGAGCCCACTGTCCTGGGATATGAGTTCACCCTGTGACATGGGAGCCATCGGAGCTTTTAGACAGAGGGGCAGTTTAGAGAGCAGGACTCAGCCTGCTGCAGGGCAGATAAAAAGGGAGCCAGATGGACAGGGCCTCATTAGTCTCACCTCTACCCTATGAGGAATCAGCCTCGTGGAGATGACGACAGTCTTGAATCCCACAGCCCATGGACACAGAGCTGGGATCTGGGCCTCAACTGTCTGACCTGATGCCCCACAACCTGACAGCCTCACTTGCTCCATGATCCCCTGATCAGGTAGACAAAGTAGCAAATTCCAACTGCTGCCATTTTTGAAAATCTCATGGCTGCATCCACCGTGCTTCACACCTTCCTGATCCCAGGAGCCCCATGTGGAAGGCTGAGGGTTGCCATGTGGAGACCACCCTGGAGAAGGTACTTACTTAGCAGTTCAGAGCAGGGGCTCTGGAGTCTGAGGACCTGGTTCAAGTCTCAACTCCATCACTCCCTATCAGGTGAACTTGGCCAAGAATGGAAAAGGCTTTGGGCCTCAGCTTCCTCAGCTGTAAAATGTAGGAGAATACCTGCAGTGCTATTGGAGGGCCACCCAGTGTAACCCAGGACCACCATGAGCTCTTAGCTCGGTTCCTCAACAAAGAAGCTGCAAATAAAGAAAAGCCACTTTCAGTCTAAATAGACTCATTCTGAGATTAAATGTGTTGAAAGCCCCAACTTATTTAATCTCATCAGAAAGCTCCATAACAGTAAATATCATGAGCACCTACTAGGCAAAGCGCTCTTCACCACAGGCAGAGCCACAGAAGTGACCTTCAGGATGGCAGAAAGGACAGCCCACCATCTGGAGCTGTTCACCACTGATCCCATTTCATGATTCAAAACAACCCTTTTTTAATTGGTTAGAGAGGTATTGTGAAAATGCACTATTATTACCCCCAGGCATCCAATTCCATCTATAAGTTGCATGTTCTAACTAAATGTTCCTGATGTCACATCTACTTGGCTCACTTCCCTTAATTATTGAATAAAACTCTCCTGTGAAGTTGGCTCTGCCTCATCCACCTCATCCATCACTGTCTCTTTTCCTGCTCTCGCCTGGCAGGCTGGGCCTCCTGTGTCCCCAAGTATGGATTCCTTTTGAGGATCCACTGTGGAGGCGTCCCCTGTGACAGGCGAGGACCCACAGGCAGGAGGAAAACTGAGTGTTGCTGAACAAACACAGTGAACGTGATCACTGCAGGAGGCCTCTCTGAAGTACCAGCAGGCCCTCCTGAAGGGATTCCAAGCCTTTCTTCACCAGCAAGACCCTCCCGCCCCTGGAGAGCCCTGACTACTCCACTAGAAGCGGGACTTCTGGCCTGGAGCCCCAGACACTGACATCTGCAGGGACTGGGCAGAGTGAGTTTCCTGACCTCTGAAGCCAGATGTTATGAGGCCCTGGGTGCAGGAGGTGGTGCGAGAACCCACAGAGCAGCAGCAGAGCTCGGAGCTGCATCACTGCACCTTCCTGCTCGAGGCCATCAGTGGGGCACCAGCACTGAAGACAGCCTTCCCCGTCGCACACCTGGAGGGGCCACACCACTCCTGCCCAAGGGTCTGCCCAGCAAGCCCCTGCCCCTATCCAGCCTGCTTTTCATATCCAGCACCTAAGACAAGGTCCTGAGGCCCAAGTCAGAGCTTCACATGTGCTGACGACCCTACAGAGAAAGACACACCACATCCTTGAGCCATATTTAGTCAACAGTAACCCCCACTTGGCCCAGGGACAGCACATTCAGCTTGGGGTACATCGCTCTTCCTGCCCCAGGGGGTAGCTTTAAGGACTTGAGCACACAGGTACCAGGCTCTAGCAGGGGGACCTGGGGGCAGGGCTGTCAGCTCCCAGATGCCACTGATCCCCTGACCCTGGGCTGTCACTGAGCTCCAGGGAAAGGGCTGGGCTGCCCCTCACCATTGTCCACTCCAATGCAGAAGGACCCACAGGACCCTCGTAGCGGCTCTCCAGGCCAGGCCCCTTTCCCGCTGTCTGCTGCAACCGAGTCTCACACCTGGACCCTGGCCAAGCCCCAGAGGAGAAGGTGTCTGCTTCTCCTTAGTTGAGCAGCTCCAGTTCACCTCTCCCCGCAGAAGTCAGGGGACAGTGCTCCTTCCATGGGCCTGGCAGGTTTTGCTTTTAGCAGAAGAAGTCACTAAAGCCTCACTTTTCTAAAGAGGAGAGGCTTGGCACTCCCACATGAAAGCATGGATGCTCCCTAGGGTTAGAGAGAGGAGATACCAACCTAGAGGCAAATTCTTCTGTGACACAAGCCCTTGGTGGGTGATCCCCTCCGTGTTTGGACACTTTTGATCAGCCGAGAATGTTCACAAAGCCACTGCCTCTGCCCCAGAGTGAACCTGGAACACTTAGGGGGAACAACAGTGGCTCCAACAGCAAGTGTGCTGAGGCAGGATTGTAATCATTTAATCACTGAGTCAAGCGTGTGCTCAGGAGCAGTGGGAATGCACCAGTGAACAAGAAGACATGTCCTCCCCACGCGATGCTTTAGCTGTGGTGGGGAGATTGATGCCAGGTTCGTGGCTCCAGAAGCAGAAGTGGATTCCACAATGTGAGGTGTAGGTGGTGCCTCACCAGCCACTGCCTGTGGTCACCACAGGGTGTGGGGACCAGAGCATGGGCTGGGGACCCGAGATGTCTGCATTTGAATCCTGGCTCTTTTACTAAACATGTGACCTTGGCAAGTTCATTTGCCTCTTGGAACCTTAGTTTCCCCATCTGCAAACTGTAGGTAATATGTTAGCTATGCGTAGTGCTGTTGCAAGGATTAAACAAGTCAGTGTATATATAAAGTGCTTTGGGGCGGGGGGGTCCCTGCCACAGGGCAAGGACTTTACAATGTCTACCTTTCCTGTCACTCAGGGAAGTCCTCACGAAAGACCAGATTGTCAAGCTGAGACCTGGTGAATAAGAAAGAGTTGGCCAGATGAGGAGCAGGGGAAGGATGCTCCAGGCACAGGGAACAGCACATGTGAAGTCTGGCTCTGAGGAGGCGTGGTGCCTTGGAGACTGGAGGTGGGGAGCAGGGTAGGAGACAGGGATGAAAATGTTGGTGAGAACCCCACCTCGCAGAGCCTTAGGTCATGTGAAGACCTTGAACTTTGACCTGAGGGGCCATGGGGGTTTTATGTAGGAGTTGACTGGATGTCACTCTGGCTATGACGTGGAGAATGGATTGACAGGGGAACAAATTAGGTTTGCAGATGCTATGGTCCAAAGGGTTGGTGATAGAGATGGAGAGACATGTGTAGGTATGTGGTGCAAAGAAGAAAGGAAATCAAAAATGATGCCAGGGTGTCATCCTTCACGGACTGGTCCAGTGGTGGTGCCATTCGTTGGGCTTCATGTGAAACATCCCTGAAGGAGATGTTATCTGTCCTGGCCAGGCCATGTGACATCCAAAGGGAGAAACTGACTAGGTATTTGGATAAAGAGCTTTTGATCTTCAAGGGGTGGCTAACATAATGTGGGAGCTGTTGAAACCCTAGGTGGGAAGGCCCCTTAAGTTTGGAATCAGCCATCACTGTGCCGACACCTGCAGGGTACCACGCCCTGTGGAGGACGCCAAGGTTCCAGAGATGAGTCAGCATCATGGGATCACAATCTCACTGGCCCCGCAGCCGTTCCCAGGCTGCCTTGATGGTACAGAATATCTGAAGTTCTCCAGGAACTTGTTCACCAGAAACAAGTGGGCTGAAGCCCGAGCTTATCTGGAGCGTTCTAAGACACTGTGTCCACTTCCTCGTCAAGACAGACAGATTCCATTAAAGCACCCACAGCCCTGAAGCCCTGCTTCTCTCCACCGCCTCCCCACAAGAAGTAAAAGAGGAAGATTTAAAAATTACAAGTGCTATCCTCCACACTCCATCTCCCAAACTTCATTTCACAATGGCTGCTGACATCAATAACGTCGGACAGGATAATCAAGTTTGCATAATGTAGCTGCTCTCAAAGGGTCCCTCTGCACAAACACCCCTCCCACTGTGAATGCCAGGAAGCAAGCAGCCTGCGATTGCAGAAAAAGGCCCTTAGAGGTGGGACATGAGAGTTTTTTACCATGGTACCCATGTGTGATCTCACAGGCATAACCCTCCATCAGCAAAGCTGGCTTCTTCTCCCAGCTTGACCCCTTCCTCGTGGAGGCTTCTTGTTGTTTAGTCACTAAGTTGTGCCCAACTCTTTTGCAACCCCATGGACTGTAGCCCACCAGGCTCCGCTGTCCATGGGATTTCCCAGACAAGAATACTGGAGTGGGTTGCTATTTCCTTCTCCAGGGGATCTTCCTGACCCAGGGATCGAACCTGTATCTCCTGCACTGGCAGCAGGATTCTCTACCACTGAACCACCAGGGAAGCGCTTCTAGTGGGGGAACCACAGACAAATCATTTCGTCATCCTGCGCCTCCATCTTCTCCACTTTAAAACGGAAATAACTCTGAGGGATTCTAAAAGATCCAAGACATTGGATGCCCTATTACTGCTGAGAGAATAAACTTCAGGAGATAGTTAAATAAGTTATTCATTGAATTATCTATTAACATGTTATCAACTTTTAATTTGAAAAATCAGCTGATTTTTAGAAAGATAGGCCAACACAGAATTGCTGGACTTGAGTATATCCTAACACAGACTCTAGATGAAATATTGAAAAATTCAAAAATTAGTGACACGTATGGGAAAATCAGGTTAAGATGATGAATAAATTTAAATGGCATCCTGTTGCATCTTGGTAAATTGTACAGGTTGGACTCTATGTCACTGATGTCCAAATTAAGATACAGATCCTAAAATGGATCAGTGATAAGCAGCTCAATGAGCCAATCTCTGAAGACATGGTGTCCCCGGCCATCACATGTGACAATTCAAGGGCTTCCTCGTCTCTCACTTCCTTCCCTTTGCCTCGTTTTCCAGACCCGCCAAGTGTCCCCGTCCCTCTTGGCTCTGCATCTTATTTTTCCTAAAGCAGAGGCTCTGTGGCACAGTATGCATCAGCATCACCTGGAGGGCTGGGGTCACGTTTGCCATCTACTGGCCCAGGCACCACACTCTGAGAGTCTCTGGCCGGAAATGGCTCCCTGCTCCTCGCTTCTTGACTCTGGGATTCCCGCTCAAGCCTCCCTTCCACCTGGACCCTCTAGGTCCTGCCTCCTCTCCTCCTCTGTGGCATTTACTCTTGGAGTCTCCCTTTTAGCCTCATTCGGAGCCTGTGTCTTGCAGCCAAGGACAGGGTCAGGTCTCCAGGTCCCAGCTTCCAGTAGACACACACACACACACACACACACACGGGGAGAACACCCATCAGACAGGGTTGAGTGTAAGTCACCCAGTCTTCTCTTCTGAGGAGCTGGTGGGCGCTGTGAGAGATTACATGTCAGTGGGCTCTGAACTCCAGGCTGCCTGTCTTCAACTGGTGCTTGCCAAGGGTCCCTGGGGAAGCCACTGGCCTTCCCTGGGCCTCAGTTTCTCCATCTGCAAAAGGGGCACAATACCACTTACCCTAATCTCAGGAGTATCAGGTGTGATGGAGCAGGGGGAAATGCTCGTGGCATGGATGAGGAGGCCTGTAAATGTTGATGATGGTGAATATACTTTTCTCTCTGGCATGAGGTAAGTCAGATGTGTCTGCTCCCTCAGTGGTGCTGGGTGGAATTGTGCAGCTGGGGGTGTTCCTTGGTGGGGACAGGGCTGAGAGAGGCCAAACAAAACCACTGAAAAGCCTGGTGTGTTGACCAGGAATATGGGTCTCCTCCAGATTTCAGCATGTTCCTGGGCCAGAAGCTGTGCCTTACGAGACTGTCCCATTGCTGCCCACCCCAACCCAGGGCACCCTGCACAGAGCTGCATGCAGGTCAGGGGCTCAGGCCTAGGAGAAGTGAACAGACTAATAAGGTTGATTTCCAAGCATGTCTCTTACCCTAACACAAATGCTTTTGTAACCGCTGCACCCCAAGCTCATGTTTCACACTGATGCAGGCCCTAGAGGCAGAGCTGAGCTGACACCAGGCAGCTGACCCTTGGAGGAAAGAAAGCACTTGATTATTCGAGGCCAGAATATTCGAGCCTTCACCTCCTTGGCCTTTTGCCCTGGAACAAGGCCAGTGGAATCTTTCTGCCCCTGCTGGCGGTGATTTGGTTTAATCAAACAGCTGCGTGTCTGGGAGAGCTCCCTGGCTGCCTTGGTTACACATGCCTCACCCCTGCCCAGCCTCACACACACTCTCAGGTCACAGTCACCCAATTTCATTCCATTTCTATGAACCACAGGGCCATCCATGAGGCAGTCCTGCAGCCCAATGTCTTGGAGAACACTCTGTCTAAGCACCGCCACTCTGTGGGCTCTGCTTGGCCGTGACCTTGCTGCCCCGAGGGGTTTCGGGTCCTGAGTGGTGGGAGCGAGAAGGCCTAGCCAACTCCCTTCTCTTCTCACTGCTCTGTCCACTTGCAGCTGCTGGCAATTTCCGGGCCCCTCCCCTTCGCTGCCCACGGACGTGTGGGGTGGCTGGCAGGGAGCTGGGAAGGGCTCATTCCCCGGGCACCTTCTTCAGCCTTTTGAAGGGCTAGCACTGTAGTTTGAAAAATTGCAACCAAAGACCCCAAAGCAGGATTTGTCAACCTTTCTGGCATCAGAGATTGGCTCGTTTTTCTGCTAGGGGCTGCCCCGAGGACCGCGGGAAGTTTAGCAGCCTCCCTCCCCTCTCCTACGTGCCAGTAGCACCCTCCCCCACCCCCCACAGCACAGCCAAAGGAGCCTGCAGACATCACCAAGGTCCCTGGAAGTCAAACTGCCTGGCCGAGACACAGAGACAGTAAGGAGCAGAGCAGGGCCAGACCTCTCAGTGGGCGAAGACTCGTTGGTCAGCCCCAGAGACGCCTCAGAGCTTAGGCAAAGCAGGGAGACTTTTCAACCTTGCTGACCCCACCAAGAAGCAATGCTGTGCCCAGGCCCACCCTTGGCTGCTCAAGGGTCCCTAGAGCAGAACAGGCCTCACCTTGGCCTTGGAGCCCCTGCACCGCTCCTCTCTGAGCCTGAATCCACCTGGGAGGTCCTGTGACAGCTCTCCTGTCCCTCTTCCCCATGGGTCTCTCTCCTTCCCCAGTCTTTCGGCTTAGGGGTCAAAGGATTCATTCTCTTAAACGCAGGTGATGGATCCCAGCAGCTGCTTTCTCTGCTATTGGCTGGAAGCTCTGATGTTATTGTCCTCCCTTTACCAGTATATTTTTGTAAATTACTCAAATAATGAGATATAATATGTAAAAATGGGTAAAAGCTGGCACTCATCCTGCAGGAGGCACTGGCCTATTCAGGTGAAGGGCTTTTGATGAGGAAGGTTTAAGGGCCAGACTTTCCCCCACAATTATCATTTATAGATCAGTTCAACTAATCTGTCCCAATTTACTGATTGGGCTCCTATGTGCACGTATAGAATAGCTTCATCTGACTTACAAAATTAATAACAAGAAAGAAAGGCTGACACTTGCGGATTGTGTGAGGACCTGGCCCAGACGGTCGCCTGTAAAAGCCGCCCATTCATTACGGAGCTCCCTGCAAATAGCTTAGGTATAATTGGCACATTTGACTGCAGATTGCCCGATCCTTTAAATATCTCTTCTGATGTGTTAAAATTAGCCTTTTCCTAAACCACAAAAAAAGAAAGGACTGTCCTTTTTAAGCAAATGTGCAGAGAAAGCTCCATTTGTCTGGATCAGTTGAAAGTGTTCCTGTCTAAAGTCAAGGTTGTATAACAGGTGACCTTTCAAGGCACCATCCAGACTTAAGATGTTAGAATTCTCCTCTTTTGATTAAGAAAAAAAGGTTTTTCTTGACACTTGAGAGTGGCTGAATCACAATGGGGGTTGGAGAGAAGGAAGAGAAGAGGAAAGGGAGAGAAGAGATGTGAAGCAGAGAAGGAAGAGAAGAGGAAAGGGAGAGAAGAGATGTGAAGCGCCACAGAGTCTGGGTTCTGAGTTAGGGTGCCAGGAGGTGGGGAGGGGCCCATGGTTTATTGCACACAAAAAGAAACTATTTGACAGCCCCACTTCCGGACCTAAAGCAGCTGCCCATGGTGCCTAAGGTTCAAGGGAACGAGTAGGGATGTGAACCCACGCCTGTCTGACTCCGAGGGTTAGCTGCATGAAATTGTGCCACTGCTGAGGCCCAGGTTATCGCTCAGAGCTTGCTGAGGTCAGGCTGTCAGGGCTGGACCTGGGGTCTGACGGGAAGCTGTGGACACCACCACCAATAATACCAGGTGAAGTTCAAGACCAGCATTCCCAAAGGGCTTAATTTTTATTTTTTTAGTCCCAAATATGTTCTCTAAGTCTTTGGGGGGCTTTTGTTTAATTAGAGAAACAAGCAAGATCGGGCAGGGTGTGCAAAGGCAGGTGTGTGGCCGCTGCCCTTGGGACACAGCAGTGGGAGGAGACACTGAGAAGGGTTGCAGGGGACACATTGTTCTGACTTCACTGCTACTTCAAGAGTCAGTGCTACACTTAGAAAAACAAGACATGAAACAACTAGTACAAAGTTTCAATCATACATCATGGGACAAAAATAGAATGGGAGGAGAATAGAAGAGATAAACATCCACCGATCATTAATCAGAACGGAGCCAAATGCCAGACTTGTCAGTTCTTGATTGGGAGACCTCACACAAGTGACTCTAGCTTTCTAAGTCTCAGTTCACTCCTGTTACGTGGGGATGACTGGAACAGCATCAGCTCAGGAGTATGTGGGGCCAGATCCCTAGTAAGCAGATGACAACACTGGTGAGCCCCAGGGTCAGAGCTGCATCATCCAATCCTCGTTCTGTCCCCTACATGCTGTGGCTCTTGTTCAGTCACTTCACTTACCAGAGCTCAGTGCTCTCATCTGGAAAAAAAAAATCAACAAAAATGTGAAGGCAAAGGGAGAACCACCTCCTAGGTTTGGCCTGGAGACACACCGCTAATAGAAAGGAAGCTTCTCTACAAAGTAGAAGAGGGCACACACCTAGGAGCAGGACTGCCAATGAGATCTGACTGACTGGGGCTGAGAATTCTCAGACTTCTTCCTCCTGCACCCTCCATCAACTAAAGACAACCTTGCTTTTGCTGGACCAAATTCTTCCCCCCCCCGCCACCACAATGTGGAGAAGGACAGGGTGGAAGAGTCAGGATCCAGTGTGAAGGGATTCCAATAAAAGGATTCTGGCCAGCTGGAAAAGTCCTAGGGTTCTCCTTTGTTATGAAGAATCTGGTTTTAGGTAAATTCAGGAGATGCTGCAGTGGCTAGAGAATCTACACAATGATGGGGAGGCCAGGAGGAGGAGAGGAAGAGAGGGTAGATTTGGGGTATCAGATTTATTTGGGGGTTTGGCAGGTGAGAAGGATGGAGGATTTGAGGAAATTGGGGAGAAAAGGAAATTTGGAGAAAGGAAGCTTTGGGTTTCTAACAGGATCCCCATTAATGTTTGTGGAAAGATGTAAGAAAAGATCGCAGTTCATTTCTAATCATTTTTAGTTGTGGGATTTGCTTCTTTGAACATGATTCCTTTCAAAGACTGGGCCACACAGGACGCTGATGTGTGTTAGGGCATACTGCAGTGGAGTTCTAGGCTGACCTGTGGGAAACGGCTTTTTCACCACAAGAGCAGTTTATGAGACACTCTTACAAACATTTTCTCCTTTGAGTTTCTACTGAGCATTGTGAAAAACGCATAGTGTGGATTTTCACATGTGTGAATCCTTAGAGTTGCACCCTCATGAATATTAAGCTCTGGCCACTCACTAAATGTTAGTTTTTATTATTGCATTGGTAAATTTGTTTAAGGAATGTGCACAAACATTCACTTTGTGCCACACACAGTGCTTGGCAAACAAATGTGGTCATGCATTGACTCCTGGAGGAAGTAGTGCTGAAAACACTCCAGCAGGACGAATAGGAATTAGTTATGAGGTGAATGACCTGGGGAGTGTGTACAAGGCCAGGCAAGGATGAGGCATATGTGATCAGGGCAGCCAGGGAGCTCTCCCAGACAAGCAGTTGTTTGATTAAACCAAGTCACCACTGGCCAGAGCAGACGGAATCAATTGGCCTTGTTCCAGGGCAAAAGGCCAGGGAGGGGAAGGCTGGACCATTCTGGCCTCAAATAATCAAATGCTTTTTTCCTCCAAGGGTCAGCTGCCTAATGTCAGCTCAGCTCTGCCTCCAGGGCCTGCATCAGTGTGAAACACGACCTTGGGGCACAAGGGTTGCAAAAGCATTTGTGTTAGGGTAAGAGAGGTGCTTGGAAAGCAGCCTCATTAGTCTGTTCACTTCTCCCAGGCCTGAACCCCCGACCTGTGTGCAGCTCTGTGCAAGGTGCCCTGGGTTGAGGGTGAGGGTGGGCAGCAAAGGGACAGCCCTGTAGGGCGGGGCCTACAATGTCTGTGTCTTATGGGTTTCATAGCTGAAATGATTCCTTGCTATAATGGGTTGAAGGGTAACCTCCAGAAAAATATGTCCACACCTCAACCCGCAGAAACTTAAATGTGACCTTATCTGAGAAAAAGGGTCTGGTCTCTACAGATGTAATTAAGTTAATGATCTTGAGATGAGATCATTCTAAGCAGACCCTAAATCCAATGTCAAGTGTCCTTATGAGAAACAGAGGAGACACAGAAATGCCATGGGGAGGCGAGGCAGAGACTGGGTGAGATTGCCACCACCAAGGAAGTGCTGGAGCCTCCACGAGGCTGGAGAGGCGAGGAAGGCCTTCCAGAGTCTGTGGGGAGCCCACCCTGCCTATCCCTGGACTAGATAGCGATCAGGCCTCCAGACCTTGAGATAATGCCTTTCTGGAGTTTTAAGTCACCAAGCTTGAGGTAATTTGTTACAGCAGCCACAGGAAACTGATACACCACCTGCCAACATACTCTCTGAATTACTTCCTTCCTGCTGAACACTGCCGTCTTGAAACCTGCCGTGATTTATTCGCTTACTTGTTTACTTCCCGTATTCACGCTGGACTGTGAGTACCAGAAGGGTGTATTCTGGCTCCAGATCTGGTTCCTCATAGGTGCCCTGCAAATATTTCTTAAATGAATACATGGAAGAAAGTGACATAACAAAGACTCAAACCCATCCTCGGATGTCAAACATTTTGTACTGTGCATGTGAACAGAGTTGCTAGATAGATGGAAGGTCAGCCAGCAGTAGTACATAACATGATTGGTGTGTGTTAAATAAACTAGATGGCCTTGATGTTGGAGCACACTTCCCTTCTCCAAGCCCAAACCATTGGGTAAAATGGTGCAGGACTGGATAAATGGCTCACTGAGCCTAAAGCAAGCTTTCTCAGTCTCAGTGCCAGTTACAGTTGAACTGTTGGAACAGGATCCTTCTTGACTGGGATAGGAACTGTCCTCCCTGTGCATTGTGGGGTGTTTAGCAGCTTCCTGTTTCTCCCCACCAGATGCCAGAAAGAGTCCTCACCCACCCAACCCCCAAGCCAGGTGTGACAACTAAAAATGTCTCTGGGCACTGCCAGGTGTTCCTGGGATGTAGGAAACATCATTCCATGTTGAGAACCACTGACCTAAGGACTTAAATGGACAAGTAAACTTGACTTCTTAAATAAGGAAACAAGAACACCCTCCCCCAAGCCACATACACAGACAGAAATCCACCAGCCACAGTCAGAGCTGGGAGACTACCGAGGAACATGCAACACCTCAACTCACTGAGAAACTAGAGGAGAAGCTGTTAAGGCTGCCAGGGAGAAGGCGGACCCTCGGTGAGTGGGCTGTTCCCACAGGCAGGACAAAGGAGGGGGCAGAGCTACAGCCCTCTTATCACCACCAACCCAGCGGGGCAGGTCCTGAAGAGTAACCTGGGAGTCAGCAGTGCAAGTGGACGGAGCAGACCAGTGACACACGCAGGGCCCAGTGAGCACCAGCGTCCATGCCGCCACTCCTCACTGCTCCCATGCCCACCCATGCCTGGAAATGACCACCGCCTAAGGGCGTCATACCCAGGCAGGGGGTGTGGAGAATCTGGGGAGACATGGGTAGTGCTGGAGTGGGGATGATATCATCTCGTGTTTATGGGACACCTGCTCTGTCCTGAGCACTATGCCATCCAGGTCAGGGTACCCAGAGAATAACAGTAATCACCATCAACCTCCATCTCCAACTCTGAAAATGTCATAAGCAGGGGAAATGATCAGAGACATAACAGATGACTTTGGGAGACCTCTCTCAGCCCTTTATCTAGAAATCAGGTTAAAGCTGATAAAGGCAGCAGAAGCTGCAGTAGGCCATAAATGAAATGTGGTTAATATAGCAAATACCCATGTCCCACCAGTCAGCTTTAGAAAATGCCACAATTGTTCTGTATTTACAGCAGACCTTTTTGATTTAGTGAATAAAATAACACCAAGACATGTTAAGGACCATTTCTGTTCCTTTCTTTCTCTCCCCAGTGGAAACCTGGATTCTTAAAAGTGGTGAATATCCTTCTTTTTTGTATTTTTGATAATATATATTCATCCAAAAACCTTACCAGAGTGCTGTTTTCTGTGTCATTTTTATGCAAATCATATCTTAATGGATGTATGCTTTTCATTTTCTTCTCCCTTCCCTCGTGTTTTGTTTTTGAGCATTTTCCAGATTGATATGGGAGATCTAATTCAATCACTTTAACTGCTACAGATTAATCTGTTGCATAAATTACCTTATCCAATCCCTGTTAGAACCTTTAGGTCATTTTTGATTTGTTAACCAAAACAACACTGCAGTGAAAATTCTTGTACATGTCTCCCTGTACGCATAAGAGCGTTTCTCTAGGCTATAGATAGAGTGGTATTGTGGGATTATAGGGTATAAACGTTTTCGACTTAACTAGATATTAACAAATTACTTTCCAAAGTGGCTGAACAATTTATACTGTAAATAGCAGGGCATGAGTTGGTGCTTGCCAGAGTCCTATTTTCTCAAACCTTCAAGAACTGATTATCCCTACACTATTCCAACAATGCCAATGCATGGAGAAACACAAAGATCACTTGGCTGTTTTTATGAAACCTGTATAACCTGGAAGCCAGGATATGGATCATCACAGAAAATGTAGTTAGAGGAAGTTTCTACGAACAGCTTGAACAAAGAGCAACACACCGTGATAATTTGCATAGTCTAGGAACTGTTCAGTTTAGCAAACTTTTAAAAACACCTTTACCAAATTAACAAGGTAAAGGGAAACAAGCCTGCGATGATTTCTTTTTTTACAAGCCATAAAGACATCTCATGAAATTTAGAACCCACTTCTGATACCTGAAATGGAAATGGAGGATACCTCCTTACAAATATCTTTTAACTATACATTTCCATCTAAAAATTACCATCATAATTCATTGTAAAAATACTACAAGCATTCCACTAAAGTCACAAAGTGGTGAGCACTCTTTGTCACTACTATTGTATAACATTTTTCCAGAAATGCTAAACAAAGCAATCAGACAAGAATATAAAAGCAGTCATGAATGTTGGAAGAGGCAAAACAATCATAATTTGTAGATAACAAGGTTGTATTCTTGGAACAACTCAAGAAAATAGCAAAAGCAGGGACCATGAGACGGGAGCCTGCCTCTTTCAGCCCTGAGTCTCCACAGCCCAGCTCTGCCCTGGCCCAGAGTCTGCTTGATAAACGCCTGTGGCTGGGCACAGGGTCTTGAAGCCAGCTTTACCAGAGCATGCTCTCTGCAAGGAGCGCAAGCCCATTATAGAATAAGATACTACATGGACAAGCGGGACTGGGGATCAAAACATCTGAGATTCATTAACATGGGAACACACATCATGACCTCCAAGAGTCCCTAGCCATCGTGACTGCAGAGCCCCTTGTTTGGAGCACTTTGAAATAACCTGTATTATGGAACATTCTGGCATGGCGCATGTCCAGAAGAATACTCAGCATAGTATTAAATTAGGGGATGGGATTTGGGTGGTCGCTAGCTTCCCAGGTGTCACTAATGGTAAAGAATCTGCCTGCCAGTGCAGGAAACATAAGAGACATGGGTTCAGTCCCTGGGTCGGGAAGGTCCCCTGCATGGTACTCCACTATGCTTGCCTGAAGAATCCTCACGGATAGAGGAGCCTGGTAGGCTGCAGTCCATAGGGTCACAGAGTCAGACATGACTGAGTAATTTGTGTAGTGTTGTTAATTTCTTTGTACTTTGTGCTGTTGAAAATGTTTACAATGGGTGTGAAGTCGCTCAGTCTTGTCCGACTCTTTGCGACCCCATGGACTGTAGCCTGTCGGGCTCCTCCATCCATGGGATTTTCCAGGCAAGAGTGCTGGAGTAGATTGCCATTTCCTTCTCCAGGGGATCTTCCCAACCCAGGAATTGAACCCAGGTCTCCCGCATTGCAGGAAGATGCTTTAACCTCTGAGCCACCAGGGAAGCCCTACAATGGGTGAGCAGGTATCATTTTACACGCACACAAAATAAAAAAAGAGTGACACTAAAATGCAATCTTTTGCTCTATCTCAAAACCAATTTTATTTTATAAAATCCTGAGTTCTACTGAAGTTGTTTTGAAATATGAAAGGCCAGCTTGAACCCAGTGGAAACTTGTAAAATACTAGAACTAGATATTCGGTACTTAAATTCCACCTCTCCCACCTACTTCTAGAGGGACATTGGGAAAATCACTTCACCTCTTTGAATCTCATTCTGTAACATGAGTTACCTCATCCAGTGGAGGAGTCAAGGTGGTTAAGATGCAATAATCCTCCAATACTGTGTAGCAGAGAGAACTCGGCCAGTATTTTGCAACAAGCTAAATGGAAAAGAGTTTGAAAAAGAATAGACACATGTATATGTATAACATATATCTCAGTTCAGTTCAGTTCAGTCCCTCAGTCATGTCCAACTTTTTGTGACCCCATGAATTGCAGCACACCAGGCCTCCCTGTCCATCACCATCTCCCGGAGTTCACTCAAACTCATGTCCATCAAGTCGGTGATGCCATCCAGCCATCTCATCCTCTGTCGTCCCCTTCTTCTCCTGCCCCCAATCCCTCCCAGCATCAGGGTCTTTTCCAATGAGTCAACTCTTCACAGGAGGTGGCCAAAGTATTGGAGTTTCAGCTTTAGCATCAGTTCTTCCATTGAAAACCCGGGACTGATCTCCTTTAGAATGGACTGGTTGGATCTCCTTGCAGTCCAAGGGACTCTCAAGAGTCTTCTCCAACACCACAGTTCAAAAGCATCAATTCTTCGGCACTCAGCTTTCTTCACAGTCCAACTCTCTCATCCACACATGACTACTGGAAAAACCATAGCCTTGACTAGATGGACCTTTGTTGGCAAAGTAATGTCTCTGCTTTTTAATATGCTATCTAGTTTGGTCATAACTTTTCTTCCAAGGAGTAAGCCTCTTTTAATTTCATGGCTGCAGTCACCATCTGCAGTGATTTTGGAGCCCAAAAAAATAAAGTCTGACACTGTTTCTACTGTTTCCCCATCTACTTCCCATGAAGTGATTGGACCGGATGCCATGATCTTCGTTTTCTGAATGTTGAGCTTTAAGCCAACTTTTTCACTCTCCTCTTTCACTTTCATCAAGAGGCTTTTTAGTTCCTCTTCACTTTGTGCCATAAGGGTGGTGTCATCTGCATATCTGAGGTTATTGATATTTCTCCTGGCAATCTTGATTCCAGCTTGTGCTTCTTGCAGCCCAGCGTTCCTCGTGATGTACTCTGGTTATAAGTTAAATAAGCAGGGGGACAATATACAGCCTTGACACATTTCTTTTCCTATTTGGAACCAGTCTGTTGTTCCATGTCCAGTTCTAACTCTTGCTTCCTGACCTGCATATAGGTTTCTCAAGAGGCAGGTCAGGTGGTCTGGTATTCCCATCTCTTTCAGAATTTTCCACAGTTTATTGTGATCCACAGAGTCAAAGGCTTTGGCATAGTCAATAAAGCAGAAATCAAAGTTTTTCTGGAACTATCTTGCTTTTTCGATGATCCAGCAGATGTTGGCAATTTGATCTCTGGTTCCTCTGCCTTTTCTAAAACCAGCTTGAACATCTGTATATACATACACATGTATATGTATGAATCACTTTGCTGTATACCAGAAACTACCAAAACATTGTTAATAAATTATACTTTTAAATTATACTTCAGTACAAACTAAAATTACAAAAAAAAAAAAACATGTGTAACCACCAAAAAAAATTCCCCAATAAATATTAGCTACTTTCCCTGTCACTAATGTTGATGGACCTAAATTAAATTGTACCATCTAAGTATGTTTGAATTTTTTAACATGTATTTTTATTTATTTGGGTGCACCAGGTCTTAGTTGTGGCACGTGGGATCTCCGACCTTCATTGAGATAACCAGGCTCTTTTAGTTGTGGTGTTGGGATCTAGTTACCTTAGCCACTGGACCACCAGGGAAGTCCCTGTTTGAATATTTGAGTTAAATGTATTTCAATCTGTTTAAGTCATCCTTTTCTATACCCAGACCCCCAAGGTTTGCTTAAGGACCACAGACAAAGGTTTCACATGTGTCCCAGGTTTAATTATGCTCACATTCAGCAGGCTCCTCCCAGCAACCGCCCTTGTGGTGTGCATGCCAGCACAGGGCTACGGCCAAGCTGAGCAGCAGTCAGGACCCCAGCCTGGGAGGAGACTTGGGGAGGAACATAACACTGAGAAGCCGGTCCTACAGCTGGGTCTTCTGTTTGTAGAGTTGTCGTTACAGGAACATCTGGATTCCTTAGATGATACTGGGAAAAGCAAAGATTATGTTTGGCTGTCTGGCGTATTTTAAGGGCTGTATCTCTTATTCTGCGTGATTAGGAAGTCATTAGCAGCTTAAACTTGATGCTTCCCTCAGAGCTGATTCCATGGCTCTCTCCATCTTCCAGGGCAGGATGAGAATATGGGGGAACTCCTTTTATTAATAAGCTACCATTGTCCACCCCCGATTTTTAGGCTTGACGCAAACAAAACTTTCTGTCCTTCTGTTGAATAATTGATCACATAAACCAACTTTTCACGGGGCCCCATGGATCTTGGGAAAGGCAAGATGGACAAGTCAGCCAGTGACCTGAGCCCTAACAAGCTGCACCCAAACAGTCCCATCCAGCTCCTACCGAGCACAAGAGGGACTGCCTGGAAGAAAAGAGAGAAAAAAAAATCAGAATAAAGGCTAAACTACAGAGCAGTGTGGGACTGACGGGATCTTCAGGCTCGTGACCGGCTTAATCTGTGCTTGGGTCCCACCTCCACTGTGCAGCCTCCATTTCCATTCAGAATCAGCGCTCTCCTCACCTGTGAGGTGTAGCAGGTGACAGAGCAACCTCATCATGCTATTGGGGAACCCATGAAGTAGACCACCCCCCAAGCCGGGTGTGGAGCATCACACATACACACGCACACACATGCGAGTGCAAGAACATGTGTGTGCATGCACGTACACATAAACTCCTGAGCGATGAGTGAGGGTAAAGTGGGAAGCGCCTTCAGGACTGCTGTGAAGAGGAAAGGGCAGAGTGCCCCCACAGGACAGGGAAGGAAGACTTGGATGTCACAAAAGCTCAGTGAACACTTAATAGTGTTGTTATTGTTATTAATATTAGTCTGGTTTATATTTATTCACAAATCAAAATACGTCAAACTCTCCCCCCATCTCACTCTTTGGAATATACATGCTTGCTTTTTGCCAAGAAGAACTCTTGCCAAGAAATGCTTTTGCTCTGTGTATTTAGAAAACCCAGCCTAAACTATTCTTAGCTTTATACTAGGAACCGGGCTAACTTTGCCTAAGACAGCACATAGACCCTCCCCACAGGAAAGCCAGTAGCCCCTCAGCAGACCACCCTAGGCACCACAGCTGAGGAGAAACTCCAAATCTCAGACATAGATTCTCCCAACCTTCTCCATATAAAATGGTTTTTAATTTTTTAAACTGAATCTCATAAGTTTAAAACTCCTCCATGTGATTCTACTCCTTTCCCTGGCATTCTTGTTGAGATCAGGAAAAATACAGTTTTCCTTCCTGAGGAAAGTGAGATTAGGTGTGCACTGATTTTCTCTGAGTAACACAGCCTCAGCCCTGTAATTAATATTCCGGCCGTCCACAGCCTCATAATTAAACATGAGATGCACGGAATGGGGAGAAGTTACAGGAAAGCAGGAGGTAAATCACTGGGCTAGTTTCTGCCACCCATTGCTGGGAGCCACAAGGAAGGCATGAGGCCCCTTGGGGAACAGGGTGCCCCTGAAGCCAGCTGGAGGTCACTTGAGCCCACATGATCATTTATTTCCCATGGTGGCCTGTTTCCCAGGGCGCTTCATGGAACATTAGGCAAGCAGCGCCTGATAATGGCTGCAGAGTCTCTGTCCACCTCCTAACACATACACCGCCTGCAGAAGACACAGCTACTCCATCACCCGGGTCAGAGTCCATGCAGAAGGAAGTGGAGGATTTGTCCTGAGTCCTTGCCTGCTGTTCAGCGAGACCATTAATGTCTAGAAGAACGCAGGGAGGGAAAGTCTCAGGGAGGCTTCCATACTTGTTTTCATGGGTGTGGTCACCCTCCCCTAAGGAACATTTGGCTCATAAGTATCTCTTGTGCCAGATCCTCCTGTTCATGCTCACCCAGCACCCTGCTACCTCCGTTTTCCAGAAAGTTGGAGCTGTGTGGCCGGAGAGGGCAAATGGACAAGAATAGAAATGGCGCACAGTGCTGCCAGGCTGTGAAAGCCACATGCCTCCGTTTTCTCTTGCTTCCCCCTCCTGGCAAACTTCGCAGGATATTTAGTCTAGATGAAGAGGCTCTGAGGTGGCAGAGCCCCCATTTAGCAGGAGTGTGGCGAGCAGAGTTCCCCACCCATTAGCACTAGGTAAGGGTGAGCCTTGTGATTAAGAAAGAACCCTTTCCGAGATGAGCCTCCAAGAGCATCAGCCTACTGTACTCTTATTACCTCTTTAACTAAAATAAGCACCTACTATGTGCGAGGCCCTGGATGGAACACCCAACAGCACAGTAGAAAAGACAGGAAAAACAAACACGTAAGCACGCTTTAAGCAGTCTGATCATTTCTATGAAGGACACAAACAGGAGTACATCTTGAGCAATAGTAGGGCACCCTCTGTGTTTTGTTTTGGGGAGGCCTCTCTGAAGAGGGATGATGGTGATGAAATTCAAGAAACCTTCCTGGCCGAGTGTGGGAGGAAGGGCAGAGCACTGCAGCAGTGGAACCGTGCATGCAAAGGCCCTGGGGTAGAAGAGAGAGGGGGATTCTGGGAGGAGCAGAACGGCAGCCAGTGTGGCTGTGGATTGCTACAGTCGGTTCAGGCGTGGAACAAGTAAGGGGGAGGACACAGGCAGGGACAGATGACGGGGGCTCCTGTTTCTCCCAGTGAGAGAAGAGCCCATCGGGGGGTTTTCAGTAAGACAGAGACATGATCTGATTGACTTTTAAAAGGACCACCCTGGCTGCTATAAGGAGGAGCAGGAGGAAGAGGCGAGAGCCTGTGGGCATCATCCTGGTGGGAGGTGACAGTGCTCAGGGAGAAGGGAAAAAGGTCAGGCTTGAGAAAACTGTCGCGGGGACTTAATCAGGTGCCACCAGTTCTGCAGATATTTCTGCCCTGCGCCCCACACCTGGAAGTTCACAGTTCCCCTTGCTGAGGACCCCGGCTTCTGCCAGCAGCAATTTGTGGCTTCCAGCCTGGTTGCATCAGAGGACACTATGACTTGACCCTAAGGAAAAACTGAATGTCCTTGGATCCAGGGGAGGGCTTGCTGAGAGGCAAGAAGGCCTCTCACGTGGCTGCAGGTCACTGGAGGATTCTGAGCTCCAGCAGAATCAGGGGGAGCTGCCCCTCGGCATCTGAAACCCCCACCTGCTTCTGAGAGGCCCAAGGTGCCAGCAATAAAACAAAGACAGTAATGGGCATGGCCATTTATCATGGAGTGTTGCTTGCTGTGGAGTTATAGGGAGTTGAATTGGGAGAGGATTTGGAGAACATTCCGGAAGAAGCCGATAGGAGGGCTCTGTGAGTCTCGGGAAAAGCCAGGTGCCTGCAGGGCAGGCCGGACCCTGGGGTCTCCAGGTCTCCCCAGGATGGCAAGTGGGCAGAGCTCAAAGGCAGAGGAGAGGAAGAGCAGCTGTGTCCGGCACAGGGACCACGGTCTGCACTCAGGCAGTGTGTCCACTTCCAGGTTCTGTGTTTCCATAGCAACTCCAGGCCCTCACCCTCCCAGCCCTACTGCTTCAGGCTTTAAATGGGCAGATGAAAGAGAGAGGATAAAATTTGGCTTTTCGTTGAGTAGGACAGCAATCCAGGAATTAAATTGCCCCTCTTTAAGGCTGTTCTCTCCCGGCCCTGTGAGAAGATGTAATTTCACAAATTAGCCCGAGAACCCCCGAGTAAGTTAACCCCTCAGAGGCAGCAGTGGGGCCCCTTCCACCACAGAAGGCTTGGGCCCACACGTTCAATAGGCTTTCTGCCACCCTTTCCCTCTGGGCCTGTTCAAGTCACTCCAGCTTCTCTCCAAGGAGCTAGCTGGGTCTGGCCTGAGACGCTGCCAACTGCAAAGAGCCGTGAGCATTCAAAGTGGTGACCTGGACCAGGAAACATGGAAAGGAGGAATTCTGTGTGTGACTAATGGATCCCAGACAGAGCCACTCCCCAGTCACAGCCACAACTTTACAGTGAATTTCCAGTCGACTATAGCTGCCTGATTACAGACAGCTCTGCACAGAGGTGGCCGGTCAGGCTCACTCCCAGATGCCTGGGTCAACGCTTTCTGAAGCAGCCACTCAGCCGTTCCTGATCCTCCATGAGAGCCCGGCTCTCTCCTCCATCTCCCGGTCCCAGGATGGAAGCTGGGGCTCCAGGTGTGGTGGGCTGCCCTGATCCATGGCAGATGGCAGGCCCTTCTCCCCGCTCTGCCTCCAGGCCCCCAGGTGAGTAAACTAAGAAAGCCTGTTTGAGTTCATTTGAGGCTGACAGGTTCTTCTGGTCTGCCTGACCTCCGCAGACACCTCCACAGTGAGATTTCTATTAGGGAAACACAACTTGAGAGTTTGTAATGTGCTTCCTGCCCTGATGCTGTGGTTTTAATTAACAGGGTCACTGGTGGCTGTCCCTGGCAGACATCACAGTGGAGGCCAGGGGGGCCTGAGGAGGAAGAGCAGAGCAGCTTCTGTCTGCCTGGATCCTGCCAACACAGAAGCTGCAGCTCAGGGCAGGGCCACTGTTCCAGGCCACAGGCGTATTCAGACGGAATCCGAGATGTTTCAGCTCCCAGGTGCAGTGGGCACACACGGTCCACTGTGGGCCATCCCCAGTTTGTTGCAGGAATGGCTGCGGTGAAATCTAGGTTGCAGCTGGCTCTGGGGCAGGCCAGGCTGCACTTTGGCACAACAGACCCACCAGGCCTCCAGGGCCCTGGCATGAGTGCCAGCCTTGAGAAAATCAATCAGCTGCACTCTGATTAATTTCAAGTTCAGCTCACCCCACAACTGGCACTGTGAGAGGCAGAGCCTGCATCCCAACCTGGCACAGCCCTAGGCTGGACCAGCATCCAGCTGCAGCGTGGCAGCAAGGTGCCCTCCCCTGCCATGGTTGTGGTGGTGGGCTGCTACCAGACAACTATCAGGGGAGCCCTAAGAGAGGATTTTCAGCAGCTGATCACCCAGCAGGTTCCTTGAGGCATTTCCTAATTTTCTGTTAATGACAAAGAGAGGCAGGGATTCATCATGTGGACCCCTGTCCTCTCCCCACTCTCAGTCTGTTTGGCCTCAGCCAATCATATGACGACCTCCACCAGCAGTTCAGACCAATAAAATACAGGTGCCCCTCATTATCCATCTATTATCAATTCCTGGAAATGCTTTAGAGAGTGAATTTTCAGACATCAGAAGCTCAGATGCCATTATGTAAAATGGGAAAAAATAATAACACATTCCCGGACTGTTCAAAAACCCCCAAACAATTTCCCAAATACCACTAAAACGCTCTGAAACACCCATATAACAACACACTAAGGGCTAAGGGTTTTGGCATAATGCAAGCATGTAAAACACCTTCTTTCTAATTAGTCCACACTGAAAGATCTCACAGAGGGGAGTGTTGAGGTGCAATATTTAACTGCACTGAACAGAATCAGATTCAAGTTGTGTTTTCCTTCTCCACTGCAAGGGGCACATATAAAATGTAGCAGACTGAAGAAATGCAGACTGAAGAAAGGATGTCCTCAGGCAGAGCCCATCGGGAGTGCCCCCAGAGCCTGGCAGGAGCAAGCTGGGCACCATGGAGGGCTCAGCCCCCGGGCAGGGACGCAGGGGAGGTCTGATAGGAGGAGATCCGGGGTAGCAAAGGGGTCCCTGCGGTGCCCACCTGGCCACTCAGCTGCATGCCCACACCGTGTTTTCCACTGGCCTATCCTCGCAGATCCATCACAGGGACTTTTTATTCTATGGGTGAATTTGCATGAAATGTTGACTAGTCATTAAGATGACTGTTCAGGTCATGGGAGTTTGGGTGGCATGGTGGTCAGTACTTGGACTTGTCTCCCAAAGTTACTTGACCAATCGCTGTGTGTGACAAGAAAGGCAGTGACCATGGGGAAGACTCCAGCCCTCCTCTCCTCCATTACCTGCTCCAGAAAATGGTCCCTGTGCTGTTTCCCCATCCACCTCCTCCCCACACAAGCGCCAGGCTGGGGTGACGTCACCAGGGGGAGGGACCAGGAAGGAGCAGAAGGCAAGACAAGGCCCCTGAGGGTGGCTCAGCTGAGGGTCTGGGAAAGAGAAAGGTTCTGGAAGAGGCACGGTGTGGAGGGGTGTGAGAGAGCCTGGGGAGCGGAAAGCCAAGGAAGAGGGTTAGGTGTGGCGAGAAGTCAGAACTGGATCTTTTTAAAGTCCTTTGAGAAACCTACACCAAGACTCCACTTACTTTGAGGGGTTTTGTTCGCTGGACTGTGCTTTCCTAAATGGGACACTGATCTGAGTCACGACAGGTGGGGCCCCAAGTTCCATTGGAAAGTTTGTTTCGGTTTTTCCTCAAACTTACTTTGTTGTGCAGCAGTATCCAGTTTCTAACAGGACCATGTGCGCCGCCAGGAAGTCGCATGTTTCAAGGGTGCCCCAAATGCACAGCCCCGGGTCACAATGCCCAGTCACCTTCTCACTGAAAATGTGCCATCACCCTGTCCGGCTGCAGGTGAGAACTAAGCCCACGGTGGGCAGGCAGTTCCCTGCAGGCCTCAGTGAACCAGGCTTGGACCCAGGCCGGCTGGTTTATGCAGGTATATGTCTACATTGTTTGCATAGACATCCAACTGTGCACAGCTGTGTGTACAGGTAGGCATAGGTATACATGTATGTGTACACGCATGTGTGGCTGTGCATGTCTACATACATGCCTATATGTGTGGGTCTGAGTGTGTATATGTGTATCTATCTATGTGTGTATATTTGTATGTCCATGTATATGTCTCTATGTGTATGTGTGAGTATACGTGTGTATGTGTCTATATAATGGGTGTGTGTTTACATGTACTTCACTATGTGTGTCCACAGCTACACTGTAAGATCCACACAGACAGGAGGCAGCTGTTCCATGGCTGTGTCCCTGGAACACATGCTCCCAGGACCCCTCAGTGGCTACCTGCTAGGCTCACCTCTGGGTCCCCACCCACCCTCTGGACCCTGTCCTGGGGGCTCCCCAGCCTCAGCTCCGCTGCACGGGTCCCAGTTTCCCCAGGCACTGCCGGGACCTCGGCGTCTTCCCTGGCCACATCATGTGACCACAGCAGGCCAGGAGAGGCAAGGCCTTGAGAGGAGGCCTGGGAAGGAAGTGAAATCCCCTCTCACTTAACAGCCTAATAAGGATTTGAACCGAAGTCTGTGAGGAATTCTCAGTTTAACTGTTTTCTCAGATGTGGAGACCACGTCTCAGCTTTCCAGCACCAGGGGAGGAACAAGTCAAAGCTGGAGAGGGGAGGATGCCGGCCTCTGGCACCGGCTCTGCAGGCCTGAGCCCCCCACCCATCCCCAAGAGTCCCCAGCAAACTGCTCAGGGCCTCCCTAGACCCGGAGCTGGGGGCGGAGGGATGGGAGAGCCATATGTGCAGGTGAGGGACGGGTCAGCCACCTGCAGGAGCCCATGGGGAAATTATGTCATTGAGACACAGCGAGGAGCCGCTTGAAGACTTGAAGATGTTTCCAGATGCCTGGGCAACTGAGTCACCTGGACGGGGGGGCGGCGGAAGGAGCGGATCTGCAAAGCTCATGACCAGACCCTCAGGGGTGGGTGGATGCACCAGGTAGAGCCATCCAGACAATTTCACAGTCTCTGCAGGTGGAATCCACTCCCGATCCTCCCCGCAGGTGCCCAGGCCCCCACCTCACCTCTGTTCTTCCCCCACCCCCGTGTATTCTGCTGTGACCAGACCACACTGGTTCTCAACACAGGAGCCATCCCCCCTCCAGGGTCAGGCCAGCAACCCCTGTGCCTGGGACACCCTCCAGCTACCTGGGCGGCGGCTCCTTCCACTAACTCAGGCCTCATCCTTCCTTCTCCAAATACCCTCGCTAAAGCTGTCCCCCACATAAATCCTACCGGACAGCCTCTTCCCTTCCCTTAATCGGGTTTTTCTCTTTGCACCTAGCACCATCCTGCTTTATCTTAACTCCTTGCAGGCTATTTATTTCCACCCCACTGGAACGTGAGCTTTCTGGCAGTCACAGACCTGTCATGCGCTGGCCATGCTGCACCCCAGAGCTGGGAAGAGGACCGGCATGCAGTCGAGTCCCATCAACCTTTAATGGTGAGTGAGTGATGAACCACAGCACCAGGACTGCCCTGTTGGGAGCATTGTCAAGGACTCCTTCTTAGAGCACCGTGCTGTCACCACTCCCATCCTGAGCCCCGGTGCTCTGGATGTTCAAGGAGCAGAGAGAAGACCATCGCCTCCACAAGGGGCCCACTTTTGGAGCACGTGGGCATCAGTGCCTGCTGGGAGCGTGCGGGAGCCCCGGGGCCCTGGGCGCAGCCACAAAACCTGCGCTGAGTTTGTTTAGAGTCCTGCTCAGAATGAAGGACGGCTCTCAGGCTGGAGACCTCTTAATACAACAAGCAAACACCACGGGGTTTTATAAGGCAGCTGCCGTCCGACAGGCAGGGCACAGGCTCCCTTTCCTGGCTCACTTCTGCCATCTGCTGGCCGCTCCTTGACATGCATGGGAGAAGAAGAGTTTTGTTTCCCAGGCTCACACAGGCCTTTGTTTCCTTCTAGGAAGAATTCATTGCCAATTTTACTCCTCCCTTGGCAAGAGCCACCCGGCTGACCCGTCCCTTGAGTAGAGCAGACTCTAGGCCCCAGGTGGACTGGGGAAAGTCACCTGGCCCCGCAGCTTATGACTCTCCCACTTTACATATTTACTCTATCAGCACTCAATATCAAACCTGAGTAAGGGGCACAATTTACAGATGAGGGTATGAAGGCAGAGAGACACTGAGTAAGCTGCTCAGAGTTGCACAGCTAAGAGGTGGAGCCAAGCATGAAGGCACCTGGGCACACATACCAACAACTATACAAATGGCCCGGGTGCCCTGCCCCTCCTGCTCCAAGGGACCCCGAGGGAGCACCAAAGAGGGATGTGGGAAAAGTGGAGGACAGGGCAGGGGGTCCTGCAATTCATCTCCATCCTCTCAGAGGCTTAGAGAAGCCTCCATCTTGACTTTCATCTCCTGATCTGGACAAGGTAAGCACTGAACTGCATGATTTCAAGGTTCCATCTAGGGTTCTCTGGACAGGATAGAGAGACAGAGAGTACGATGGTTAGAGGACAGGCTCTCTGGTCAGGCAGACCCACGGTAAAGACTCGGCACTTCCGCTCAGTAGCTCTGTGGACAAGAGGGAAGTTGTTTATAATCTCTGAGCCCCAGCTATATGGATAAAGGTCCATATAGTCAAAGCTATGGTTTTTCCAATAGTCATGTATGGAGCTGAGAGCTGTACTGTAAAAAAGGCTTAGCATTGAAGAATTGATGCCTTCGAACTGTGGGGCTGGGGAAGACTCTTAAAAGTCCCTTGGACTGCAAGGAGATCAAGCTGGTTGATAAAGGAAATCAACACTGAGTATTCATTGGAAGGACTGATGCTGAAGCTGAAGATCCAATACTTTGGCCACCTGATGCAAAGAACTGACTCATTAGAAAAGACCCTGATGCTGGGAAAGATTGAAGGCAGGAAGAGAAGGGGTTGACAGGGGACCAGATGGTTGGATGGCATCACTGACTCAGTGGACATGAGTTTGAACAAACCCCAGGAGACAGTGAAGGTCAGCGGAGCCTGGCGTGCTGCAGTTCATGGGGTTGCAGAGTCAGACATGACTTAGCAACTGAACAACAACGACGGCTTCTCCTGGCCTATGGATTAATGAAGATAAAAGGAGGTCAAATGCAATGTGATGGCTCAGAGTAAGTGCTTAATAAACATTACCTGTCATTATAACACTATTCAAGGCTCTGAGAAGTCTTGCAGGAAAGCACTCTGCTCAACTCTAGCTCAGCATCTCCCCAGTGTAGCTGCCTGCAGTGCCACCATGGAACCAAGCAAGATGCATCGTCGCACAGAAAGCATTTGTCCTCATCAGTTTGCATGGCTTTCTGAAAGCCACGAGAACCTCAGGCCCCACGGAGAGAGAATCAGGGCAGGAACCTGGGCTGGTGGCTCCGAGCTCTATGCTCTCTGCTGCCTTTACAACATCTCTCTACCCCGAAGGCACTTCTCACCACCAATAAACAAAAGAATTAGGAGCCATTCTCCCAGACTCCCAGAACTAAATATTTCACATTTGGATTCTGCAGTGCTTAGTTGTCAGCTTTACAGACCACAGGCAATTAAGAGTCCAAGCCCGGGAAGCCGGTTGTTAATAATTCTGTCATTATTCTCAATTTTCAGCACCACCACACATGAAACACCCATTTCCAGTTTCTGTAAAGGTGCTAAATGGCTTTTGCACTGTGTCATAAAAGTTTACCATCAGCCAAATGGCTGCAAAGAGGACCTGCAGTCCCCAGGCCCGGGGCTGTGAGAACTGCTGCTTGGCCTGCCTCCGGGCAATACCTTTCTCTCTGTGCTTCATGCTCAGGACAGGTAACCTCCTGAGACACGGCAGTCATTGGTCACGCTCAGGCTTGCAGGGCGTCGCTGTCCATCCAGAGTTCACAAGGCCCAAAGAGCAGGATGTAAGCAGGAAACCACTCCTCCCTGCTGGGGCAACACCCCAGAGCCAGATGGAGAAAACTAGTGACCAGCCTCTCTGACTGGTCTGAGTTGAGAAGAGGGAAGTGCATGGTCATCAGACCATGTCTGCAGAGAGAGCAAGTAGGAAGGTGGGCTCGAGGGCTGCTGAGGCTGCCAGGGCTGCGTTTCCTTCTCACAACGAGGAAGCCCTTGAATCAGAAAGCAGAGATTTTAGGAGCGGTGACAAGGCCTGGAGGTCGACAGCGGGAGATCCCTGCCCCGAAGCTGTGACCATAACCAGCACCAGGTCATGGCTACCTGTCTGCACAGTACATCCACCAGCCAGCCTCCTGAGAGTTTTCCTAGAGTGACTGCTCCTGAGACCCCGTGGGCCACCCCTGTTAGTAAGATGGGACGCAGTGAGGCCAGGAGCTTGAGACGAGGCCCTGGGGATGCTGTCTGGCACTCTCCTGCCCTGGAGACACAAAAACTGTACAGATGTGTCACGAGGCTCCTCTCCCACACTGCTCTGAGGAGGGAACGTGGTGACTTTGCTGAGTCAGGTAACTCAGCGGGGAGCATAAGCCTGGGCAGTGAAGGGAACAGGTAAGGTGGGAGGGGTGTCCCAGCAAGGGGGGATGCTGTGACAATGGTGGCCTCGTGCCAGGAGGGGCCAGGCCACAACTGAAGGACAGAAGGACGAGGAGTTCGACATCAAGAGCCACGCGGAGGGGCCTGGTGGGCAGGGCCGTGGGCAGGGCAGCGTGGGCCAGGCCGAGGAGACGGGCAGCGCCACAAGCAGGCAGTCATGCAGGGTTTTGAACTGTGTGCTGTGAAGACATGTGGCCCCACCTGGCTGGAGGCGGAGAGCCCACCTCCACAGGGAGAGGCCCCGGGCTTCTGTGTTCAGAGGATGTTCCACAGGACGTGGGGCTCCACAAGCCTGCCCTAAGCCGCCGGTCAGGAGAGGATGAAGGACCTCAGGAGTGGTGGATGTCCCCCTAAACACACACACACACATCCATACACACGCTTGTACACATCGACACGCACGCTCGTACACAAACATGCACACATACCCATGCATACATATATACACACACACACACCTATTCTCACACACAGGTATACACATGCACATACATGCATATACGTGTATACACACACAGACACACACACACACATTCATACATTAACACACATAAACACACACCCAGCTGGGTCAGGTTATGTCTCACACCTAAGGCTTCGTCTGTTACAGGATCTCTAAGCTCCCGTCCAGCACAAACATTTCATGGACCCACAAACTGGGTCCATTTAGTGTGGTGATTAGCAGGCAGTGACTCAATAAATGTTTACCAAGAGGTACTGATGAAATAAAGATGGATAAGAAATTTAACAGCAAACAAAACATCCAGAAGACACACCCAGTGCCCTCTTCATCTACCCCCAAACTCAGAGAGGAAATCAGGGAAACAAAGTTTCTAGGTCTGAAATGCCCAAGGACCCTCACAAGGCAGCACTGGCCTCCAGGGGCCATCAGTACAGGTACAAAGGCTTGCTCTTGTACACAGAGCATTCCAACACAGATGTAACACAGCGTTCTGTGTGCCTGAAGCAAAGGTAAATACTTCTTCCTAATTTTTCTGACTCTAGAAGTAATATATTCTCCTGGAGAAGGAAATGGCAATCCACTCCAGCACTCTTGCCTGGAAAATCCCATAGACGGAGGAGCCTGATAGGCTACAGTCCATGGGGTCACAAAGAATTGGACACAACTGAGCGACTTCACTTTCAGGCATAAAATTTAGGGTTTGTAGAAGCTTATAGAGAAGAAACACAGCCAGTGAGCAGTAACCATCATAAATGGTTTAGATGACTCTCTTCCTAGTCATCTACCTATGCTCAGGCAGACATTTTGTTTTTTTTCAAAAATAATATAAAATAATTATATTCTGATTTTTCCTCAAATTGTTATTGTTAGTATTTTATCATCATAATAAAATGTTTAACACTTTTAATGGCAGTGTATTATTCCATTTACCTGTAGGTACCATAGTGGACCCTCTGTTTTTAGACTTAAGGTGTTTCTAAGTTTTCATGCACATAGACTGGGGAAAGTTCTTCTTCCTACACAACACTAGCCTAGGTCTCTGAACCAGTCCTCTCACTTAAAAAATAACAGAATCTGGACAAAAATTTAAAATCATCTGTTCAAAGATAGCAAAGAGTTAACAGACTAATGAGAGTATGTGGGGCCAAAATCTGGGAGAGAAAGGAACCCATGAGGCAGGAAGACAAGCGTTGGAGTGAGAAATGAGAAATGAATGCACAGTCTGTGGAGGAGGAACAAATGGGCCAACCCTGCGGGGCCTTTTAGCCACACACACAGCTGCTCTGGCTCCATCTCCGTCTCTCAGCCTGCTGACCAGTCATCCGCCTTGCTTTTCTAGAAGCGGTGCGTGCAGAGAACGGTGCATGTCTGTGCTGCTCAGGGTGTGTTTTCATTTAGGATCACGGAGTTTACCCAATTAATAAATGGAATGGGAAAGAGGCCTCTGCCTGGTAGACAAAACAAAGTGAGGAGAGGGTCTCGGGCTGCCTCCTCCCGCTCTCAACTTAAAGCAGTAACTGCTCTTCCTGCGCTCTTTCCCCCCTTTTCAGGCTCCTCCTGTGCACACACACGACATAGCCTGACATCCCTGCAGTGAGCTTCCTGGCCATGACTCTTTTCCTACAAGAATCGGGCTGTGAGTTGTGTGAACATGTTTACAGCTAACCTTGTGGAGCATTACATGAACTTATCTAAGCCTCATAACAAGCCAGGGAGGTAGGAACCGCTGTTGCCGTATTACAGAGATGGGAACGCTGAGACCAGAGAGGTTGATGTGACTTGCTCATGGGCAAGATTTGCTCAGATTTAAACTCCGGCAACCTATGCCTTTTTGACACCAGAAGCCTCAGAAACCAACATGATAATTTCTAAACAAATTCCAGCACATGTCTGCTGTATTTACTCAGCCTGCTATATCCAGGGGCTGTAAGCTTCTTGGGTTTAATTTAATGAGAGCTATTATTGGAAAAGATACTTTCATTTCACTTATACATAAGCAGACAAAAGATTATATAGAGGCACATACTGAATACATCGTGGCTATAATTATTTTTAAATAAACTGTTACTTCTAGATCAATTAAGAATAAGAAAAAGAAAGGTTTTTATCTTACCTTGACATCTTCCTTCTCTGATGCTCTTCTTTCTTCGTGTAGATGTGAGTGGCTGACCTATATCATTGTCCTTCTCTCTGAAGAACTTCTAACATTTCTCGCAAGGCAGGTCTACCGGCAACAAATTCCTTCAATTTTTGTTTGACTGAGAAAATCTTTATCTCCTCTTCACTTCTGAAAGATAATTTCACAGGATACAGAACTGTAGACTGGTGAGGCTTTCCTCTCAACACTTCGTATCTTTCACGTCTCTCTCTCGCTTGCATAGTTTTTGAAAAGTTGGATGTCATTCTTATCTTTGCTCCTCGAGAGTTATTGTGTTTTTTTTCTTTGACTTCTTTCACGATTTTTTCTTTATCTTTGATTTTTCTGTAGTTTGTCTGAAAATGATACGCCTAGATGTAGGTAGGTGTAGAGGCATTCTACCATGTTCAATGTTCTCTGAGCTTCCTGGATCTGTAACTTGGTGTCTGACATTCATCTGGCGGAAGTTCTCAGTCATTGTTGATTTACATGTTTCTTCCCTCTTTCTTCTCCTTTGTAATTCCCATTACATGTGTGTCATACCTTTGGTAGTAGTCCCACAATTCTTGGATATTCTGTTCTGTTGTTTTTTTTTTAATCTTTTGTTCTCTTTGCTTTTAAGTTTGGCTGCTTTCTGTTGAGACCTTTAAGCACAGAGATTCTTTTCTCAGCCATATCCAATCTACTAACAAGCCCATCAAAGGCATTCTTCATTTCTCTCATGTGTTTTTGATCTCTAACGTTTCATTTCAGTTCTTAGAATTTCTCTCTACTTACATTGCCCATTTGGTCTTACATGCTGTTTACGTTATCTGTTAAAGCTCTTAGCATCTTTATCATAGTTGTTTTAAATTCATGGTTTGATAATTCCAAATACCCCTGCCATATCTGAATCAGATTCTGCCATTTTTCTCGGTCTTTTCAAATTGTGTTTTTTGTCTTCTGGTATGCCTTGTAATTTTTTATTGATAAGTGAATATGATGTACCAGGAGGGAAAAAGGAAATGCTGTAAATAGGCCTTCAGTAATATGTTGGTGAGGAGTGGGAGGAGGGGACGAGTCCTTTCGCCTATATTCAGGTCTCAGTCTTTTAATGAGCCTGTGCCTCTGGGCTGTGAACTTCACAAGTGTTTCTGACTTTTTAAATTTCCCCGTAGGTGGGAGAGAATGGCTGCTGTGAGCAGGAGTTGGGTATTTCCCTTCCCCCAGGTCAGTTGGGGGCAGGGGGTCGGGGGGGAAGGCCCGCTGATGAATCCCCAAGAGGTTAGATTCTGGCTGACTCGTTTCTCCTGAGGGCAGACCTTATTGAAAACAGACTGCCCTGATGTATTTAAAAATGATTCCTTTTCCCCTACCATCTCGGAAGCAAGAGTGAATTCCCCCAACCCCTCTCTTCTCCACCTGCCACGCTTACTATGAAAACCTGGCCAAGCTCCTCCAGGTAAAATTTACACAGTGTCAGGGCCCCGATGTCTGGATCTTCCTGAAGTTTGTCCTTCTCAGACTTGTCCACACTGAGCTTCAGCAAACCACCAGAGTTTAGGTTTCCTGACCCCAGGACTGACCACTGAGAGCTTTCTGCCCAAGCACGTTGTGTTTCTCTATACATCCTGTCAGTCTCTCCAGTCTGGGGGCAACAGTGTGCCCCCAGACTCTGAAAGAGGGCAAGAAGATGACTCTGAAAGATCGAAGAAGAGCTGGTGGTTTCAGCTTTTTCAGCTTTTTACCTGTTCTCAAGATGAAATGGCGTCTTTCAGCTTACTTGCCGGGCCAGAAACCAGAAGTCTCTAATTACATATTTCATATCATCTTTTTCTCCCATTCGTGACAAATATTATTAGTTTTCCATTTAGAAGACATTTTCCATTTGGGAGATTTACTTTTTAAGTCCATTTATTTTAAGAGGGAAAATGAGAGTGTGTTTGAGTTTTGTTTTTAATGAAGGAGATAACAGGACCAGTGTTACACAAACCACAAAGATCTTGAAGGTGGTATTTGAACAACCGAAGTTGGGGAGCTGGATAGTGGATTTAACACAGCAGGAGCTCAGTAAGCGTGCTGTAAATTGGAGCTGTTGTCGTTAGGATTATTAGCCCTGGTTATCTGGCCCAGTGTGAGCAAAGGAGCCAGCTTGTGCTAACCCACTTCAAGCCACCACCCTTTGGGAACTAGATGGGCTCTGAGGGCAGAAGGGTAACTACACAGGGGCCTGGAGCCACTGTGCCGGGTGGCAATTCATTGTCTTCTCTCTGTGAAGCTTCCAAACAACCCCTGCTGATGGTTGCAATCAAACCCCTCAACTTGGGCTTCCCTCCAGCCACAAAAATATACCCCTTATGGCTCAAACAGATGTTCCTTGGGTTTTAGACCACGGGCAAATTAACAGGCTAATTCATCCCCACTCCATTAGGAACAATATTTCAGCCCTGTCAATAGCCACCAGCTCCACACTGGCAGATAAGACCACCAACTGCTCAGGAGACCCAAAGAGGCAGATGGCATCCTTTGCCTGTGATCATTCAGCAGAGTCCTGGGGTGGCAGACCCAGAGATGGGACACGTCTCCTGGACACCTGGGCAGCAATCTTCCAGCCTCCAGAACCCCCCTGCCCTTCACGATCCGGTTTCAATAACCCAAGCGTCGACATCACACATTTCTCTGGTGAATTCAGTCCTCCCCAGAATACTTCTGAGAATTCTAGGAAATCAAGGAGGAGGGCATATCCTTTCTGACAGTTGCTGAACCCTTCCTCTTACTTCTGTCCAGGACCCTTTATGTCTCATCTTTGTCATAGTTAGGGTTCACACACTGCTGCATTCTATCTCAAACCCGAACATGCCCTCTTTTCCTTTCCCCAGTACATGACCCCACCAAGGATCATGCAGAGTTAGTGGGCATAAGATTGCACAATGCTTCTGAGTAGGGTTTCCCTGGTGGCTCAGTGGTAAAAAATCCACTTGCCTATGCAGGAGACGCAAGAGATGCCGGTTCCATCCCTGGGTCAGGAAGATCCCTTGGAGAAGAAACTGAAAACCCACTCTAGTGTTCTTGCCTGGACAATCCCATGGGCAGAGGAGCCTGGTGGGCTACAGTCCATGTGGTCACAAAGCGTTGAACATGACTGAGCATGCTCCCATGCAGGCCTCGGAGGAGGAGCAGCGTGCTAAAGGCAAGTGGTAGCAGAATACAGACAACAACTGGAAACAAGACTCCACACAGGGTCCTGTGCTCCCAGGTCCTCTCCCCCCACTTCCCTGGCACCCCATGCCCTGCCTCAAACCTTCTCTCTCTGGGCCTCCCAATTCTTTGGGGCCTCCCAAAAGAACTGCATTAGGGGCCACTGCTCAGAGGACCAGGAAGTGTAACCTACAATGAGGAACATTTCCATCCCTGAGAGTGAAAAACATTTCTAATTGGAACATGGACTCGTGTTTATCTTACTATTCAGAGTAATGTGGCGGAGATATCCCCATTCTAGGCAATGCCCTGCACTTTGTCTCTTGTGACAAACAAGCCCCACTGTTTCTCTGACAGTGAATTTTCCTTCCACTTGGCAATTCAGCCGGCATGGTTTATGTGCAATTTTCAAGCAGGACCTTCTCCTGGTCCTGTTTCTTCTCAGAGTAGATCTCTGTGGCTCTCTGCTTCCATGCTGGGAGCAGTGTGAATGACCTCAGGCCAGCCTTTTTTTTGGAAGGCTGCCCAAGAAGCTGCTAATCCCCTTGATCTTGGTCACAAATCTGTCATCTTCTACGTTGACCTTCTTGGCAGATAATCAAAATGTGCTAAATTCTAAAACCACTTTTCCTTTGGTGTCTGAATACCTCGTGGGTTTGTTGAGACTTCAGAAACCAGTAGGGGTAATTTGTCTCCTCTCTCTTCTGCTATTCAAACATGACTTTAAAGTCTGTCCTGAAGTAGAAATAAAACTTGAGTGTGTGTTAAGCTTTGGACCCAGTGGGATGTGGCTGGCAAGGTGTGGGTCCTTATCCTAACATGGTATAACCAACATCTCCCACATTCCCTTGACGGTGTATTCCAGGTCAGGGGTGGCCAGGAAAGAAATGTCTGGGCAGCTTGGAAGGCAGACATGACATGGTGTGAAATGGGCTCTGATGGGCCAGGCCTTGTGGAAGCTCCTGCCTGTCGCTGCCAATTGTCCTAGAGCAGTGAGAGGACCAGCGGCTCCTCCAGCTCCAGCAACTCCTGGGCCAAGTACATGACCAGTAACGTGTGAAGGTGGCCAGCAAATCACTCATGTTGTCGATTTGGGGATGCTATGAGACTAAAGCAGGTTCTAGTCCATCCTGTAAGCTCCAGTCTCACGCCACCCCACCCCTTGCTGTGTGCCCTGCCCTGTTGACCCCTGGGAACTTTGGGCCAAACACCCAGTGTGAAAGCATCAGCCTTCCAGAGGCTCCATCACCATGTTCATCACCACATAACTTCATCATCACTTCACAACCTCACCATCCATCCGAGAACACACAGGCCCCGTAATAAATCTTATTCCAAATAGTTCACGGGATTTGATCAAGGAAGCACAACTGCTTATCAACACACCCCTGTACTCTATGGTTCTGAGGCCACAGTTAAATTCTGGGGGTCACAGGTCAACATGAGAATCAAGTGAAAGCCACGGACTCCGTCACAGACATGTACTTAAACATAACACGTTTTGCCGATGATAGTGGGTGTTAGTGGTTATCCCACTCTAAGATGTACACGTATCACCGGGGGATCTCAGACACTTACTGAAATGCAGACACAGGTGCTGCAGGCCTGGGGTGGGGCCCAGGGTTCTGCATTTCAAATAAGCTCCCCGGGCCGTTCTGGCACATTCCATCCATTGTTACCGTGTATCCTGTGGCCATTTGTCCTCCACATGAACCAGCAAGGGGCTTTGTCACTCAGCTGTTACTTCAGCTCTCACTGCTGAAGCGTCCAGCTCACACCAGGCGCCGTGCAGTGTAACAGAAGAGGTTAAGACAGCACTTGCCCCCGGAAGGCTTGCCTGTGGCCAAACGGGAAAGCAGACAAGCCAGGAGGTGGCGCACTTCCCCCGCGCCATGCGAGGGGGCCATGTGAGGAGCCCGCGGGCCAGAGGAGAACACAGCCGGGGCCTGGGTGCTGGCCAGGCCACCTCAGCTGGCACCTGCAGGCAAGAGGGAGGGAGCCAGGAGAATCTCGGTGTGACTGGGGTATAGGATTCCAGGCCAGGCGTGGGCAAGACAGGCCGGAGGGGCACTCCCAGAAGCTGGCCGCCCATCCGAGAACACAGCATGTGAAGGCTACACCTCGCTGCCCAACTCTTATGCAATGGGTGTGAATGGCCCACATTCTGCAACATCTTCCCAGGCAGTATCACCCACTCTTAGGATCTAAGGATCGCCCATCTGAAGACTGTTTGCAATAAATGTCTTCACGGTTATTGAGAGTTTGCCCTGATCCCTCCAGCCCATGCTTGATTTAAAATCCTTCCATCTGGAATTATTAGTTAAGGGCAGTTTAATCAAAGTAAAGATGGATGGTGGAAGCAGATTTCGCTGCTGGTATTCAGAAAAGCATGCTATAGTTCTTTAATCATGGTTGAGTGAAGCTTACCCACTTTGAATTATTAGTTAGTGGCATCTCCGCAAATGAATGATGTATTGGGCAAGGAAACTTTGCAAACGAACAGCAGATCCTGAACGCCTGGGTGTTTCATCCGAAGCAGAAATGTGCATTAGTTGAACAATCTGTCTTCCTAGTGGAAACAAAGTCCAAATCAGAGGCTGACATTCAGCCTTGAGCTCAGATCTCTCTATGACTTTGAGATGCTGGGGAGCACAATGGGGTCCCTGAATTCCCTGTTCACCTATGTACCAGAAAGCCCCCTCACAGCAGGCCTGGCCACTTTGGAGCAGCCATGGGAGAGAAGCACACTTTCTGTGACTAACTAGGTTGCCCTTCACTAGGGCCCTGTCCTGAAACAGCCGTCCAGCCAGGCCAGCTCTTTTCACTGCCCACACACACCAAGGACCTGACACCAGCCCCCAGCCCTTCCCAAGAGGGGCAACTCGCCATCAGGGTCTCCTTGTTGGGACCTACCCCTACACTGCCTGTCATTGCAGAGGTTCTCAGGGACCACAAGGAAGGACGTGAGGGGGACCGGTCGTCTCCCCACCCTCCTCAGACGGCTCAGCATCGGATCCCTGGAGAGGGCTCGCTAATACACGCCACATTGGCATCACCTGAGCCTGTAGGTCTGAGGCTGGGCCTGAGAACCTGCACTTTAAGGAGTTCTTGGGTCATGATGTTGCTGCTGGCCTAGAGGCACCCCACTTTGAAAACCGCTGCTACAGTCTGTGTCAGAGGCTTCTTTTCTAGGACAAAGGTCACACAGGAACCCAGCAAAACACCCCACCAGGGATCAAAAGTGCACCTTCTATTTCAGCCTCAGGATCCCGGCCAAATCCTGCCTTCAAAAATAACCAATGCTAGGATCATGACCTGGCCTCCTTAATCACGGCCCATGAGATCCCTCAGTACACCGAACAAGGGCTCCCTGCCTGCCTAACCCTGAGAACGTCAGCCCAGGCAGAGCAGCAGAGTGTCGGAGGACTCTAGGCCAATCCCCACTCTCCCATGACCAGCAGTGCCATGCAGGCAGCCCACAGGACCCCAGTGAGCAGAGGGCCCAGCCAGGTGCCCTTGCCATGAGGATTCATCACGATGGTACAGGGAGAAGTGGGCTTCCCCAGTGGCTCAGTGGTAAAGAATCCTCCTACAATCCAGGCGATGTGGGTCCAATCCCTGGACTGGGAAGATCCCCTGGAGGAGGAAATGGCAACCCACTCCAGTGTTCTTTCCTGAGAAATCCCATGGACGGAGGAGCCTGGCGGGCTACAATCCATGGGGTGCCAAAGAGTAAGACACCACTTAGTGGCTAAACAACAGGGAGAAGCACTTTGGACCTGCCACGTACTAGGGGCTCAATTAAAGCAGCTGTGGTGAATTATACTATTAAGAGCCGCTGTACCCGATTCTGCCCCTAGAAACTTAGTGTCTGCTTGAAGAGGTGGCCTATGCTCATAAATCAGTTACACAACAGTCCTGCCTGTTTGTGTGGCTTCTCAGCGGAGCGTCTTCCTTGTTCATAGTTGGGGCATTAATCAGCTCCTCCACCCTCTGCCCCAGGCTGGTCAGCAGCAAGAGCTGGACAGATTTCCTGCCCACAGCCCCTCCCCAAGTGAACTGATTCATTTCCTCTCCACGTCTGTCCCTCCTCAGAGGCCAAGACCTGAAAGCATAATGCTAGCACCCACGTCCCTGTGAGTTCCACTTGTACTTGCAGGAATTTGAGATGCAGCTGCCCAGAGACATGGGGGTGCATTTCTGAAGTGCTATGGGGTTAAAGCCCTGCCCCTTGCGCTTCCCAGGCGGTGCTAGGGGTAAAGAAGCTGCCTGCCAGTGCAGGAGATGTAAGAGGCTCAGGTTTGATCCCTGGGTTGGGAAGATCCTCTAGAGGAGGGCGTGGCATCCCACTCCAGTATTCTTGACCCATGGACAGAGGAGCCTGGTGGGCTACAGTCCTTGGGGTCACAAAGAGTCAGACACAACTAAAGTAACTTAGCATAGCATGCATGCTTCCTTTCAAGGTGTTCCTTTGCAAACTTTCCCAGTAAAGTTTTGCTGTTAAGACAGTCAAGCAGAGAGGACTGGGTTACAGAGTTCTGCAAATCTCTTAAGCAAAGGTGCCGAAAGTGGCATTTCACTCGAGCCTGAGTGCGAAGGCCATCCGGGCAGAAGCCAAGTGCAAGCATCCAGGGCTCGCTGACCTTTGCAGCCAGAAGGCCTGCCTGCTGACCCTGGGTTATATCAGCTCTCCCCGGGCTGCCTCTGGAGAGCAGTTCTCTAAATGTAAGCCCTCAGCCCAGGACCAAGGTATTTTTAGCCAACCGTGTGATAGCCACGGCTCGGAGGCTATGGTCAGGATGGGACCAGAGAACATTCCTGAACTGTGAGTCTCTGCTCTGGGCTGACTGGTTCCCAGGGCTTCCCTCCTAACCCTTTCCCCAGAGCACACAGCTCTTCCTGACCAGTGTCAGGACCGACTTTGGCCCTAATGCCTGTAACACATCATCCCTTCACTTGGATAAATGTGGCATTATTGACAAAAGAGCCACTCACACTCAGACAAACTCCAAGAGCAAGGTGTCCAACCTGGACAGGACAGAGACATCCTCGGACCCAGGTTCCTGAATCTTCAGCTCCCCTGGGCTCCCCACCTTCACTATTTGTACCATCCCTTTCACCCTCCATAATGGCATTTGTCCCAATGCACTTTCTTAAGTGAAAGTATTAGTTGCTAAGTCATGTCCAACTCTTTTGCAATCCCATGGACTGTAGCCCAGCAGGCTCCTCTGTTCATGGAATTTCTCAGGCAAGAATACTGGAATGGGTTGCTATTCCCTTCTTCAGGGTATCTTCCCAACCCAAGGTTCAAACTCTTTACCATCTGAACCACCAGGGACACTCTTTCTTAACCTGTGTCTTAACTTAAGCTACATTCCAAGCACTACCATATATAATATCATGGGTTTGACATGTTATTATTTATTTTCTCCCATGCTTAAAAGGAACTTTTATTAAAATATGGTGAAACCAATACAATATTGTAAAGTAATTAACCTCCAATTAAAATAAATAAATCTATATTTTTAAAAAATTTTTTGTAGAAAAAGGAAGTCTTCTGTGTGCCTCTGATAAGCAGTAATAAACCAGTGGAGAGGAAATCACACTGAAAACATCCCTGCACTGTAGCCCCCTGGGTAATAATAATTTTCCCCCCAGGGAAAATTATTTCTTGCCAGGCCTTTGTACAAGTTATTTCCTTGACTGTGTTCTCACTTTCTTTCCCCACCCCTCTCTCTCTTTCACACACACACACACCTCTTGCCCTCCTGAATAACTGACACCTCCTCCAGGAATCCATTTCCAAGGTACTCACCCCAGAGAATAGACATTCACCCCTCTACTACCTTCTCCTCAGCCCTGAAGTGGCCTGACAGTTTTATTACCTATTGTGCTTTGTGCTCTGGTGGCTCCTGGAAAAGACCCCTTTCTGTTAAGGGGTGATGAGTGCAAGCTCTGGACTCAGCTCCCCTCCTTATTCACTTCCGAGGTGTGTGGCCTTGGGGTGAGTTACTCGTTTTCCCCAAGTCTACCACTGTCATCTACAAAGTGAGGTTGATAACAGAATGTGAGAAATAATGTAGGCAAATGTTTAACACAGGCCTGGCACTTAAATCAGTGCTCAATAAATATTTGTCAAATGCATGCAGTCTGTATACAGACTGAGCTTAAACAATATTCCATAGCCTATTTAAGAGCTCCTACAGGTTTTTGAGAAATCATTGGCATCACCAATATCACCATTTGACAGGTTCCCAAACCTGCAGCCAGACTTCCTAAGTCAGATCTAGAACCTGTATTTGTGCAAGCTCTCATTGTGTTGTCTTGCTTCAGAACTAGGCTGTTTCTTCATAGACAGTGCTCAGCAGCTCAATGCCCACTGACAGCCTGGAGATGATTCCACAGATGCAAAGTCCCCAGGTCCTCTCACATTTTCCCATCACTGTCATACCTGATGTACCACTGCTTAAGCTGGCAGTGGAGTTCTCTATGGAGCTATGGCCATAGGCGATAGATATTAGTATTTGGAGACCATTCCATGGGAATGTGGTGCCCAAATAATAACTAATCTGTTCAGGACCCTAAAAATACAAGTTTGTTAATGTTATTTATGACGATGGTGGTGGTGATGGTGGTGGTGGAGGTGGTGATGGTGATGGTGGAGGTGATGGTGATGATGAAGATGGTGATGCCAGTGATGGTGATATCAATGATTTCTTGAAAACCTGTAAGAGAAGGACTATTGTTTTCCTCACTTTACAGACCAAGCAACAGGGGCTCAAAGTGTTGAATAAACTTAATCAGGCAGGAGGTGCATGATGGACTTGATGCCAAGCCCTGGCTTTCTCCCAAGCCTCAGCAGATGTTCTAAACACCTACAGTATGTCTTCTGTTAATATATATACAGTGTTTTCATCCCTTGTGGGACACCAGGGTTGGAAACATGATTCTTTTGTTAGGGTTACATTTGAGTTCTCCATAATTCTACCATCTCAATCAGAGTCTCAAGTTTAGTTCCTGACTAACAGACACAGAAATAGAAGTCCATCTCACGGTGGTAGAGAGGTAACGTGCTTTTA
The DNA here is from genome assembly GCF_014754425.2 of Oryx dammah. NCBI lineage: Eukaryota > Metazoa > Chordata > Mammalia > Artiodactyla > Bovidae > Oryx > Oryx dammah. The sequence continues at coordinate 26,801,380 of NW_024070194.1, read as the reverse complement.
ATATCTGTGTGTTCCTCTCCATCTCTCAGTGAAAATTGCTTGTGGCCAAGGGACCACTTCTAGCCAAAACGATTAAAGAGCCATTGTGTTTCTTTATCTTTTCCCCACTGCAGCAAACTTGGAAGTCCAAATTGAACCATTACTGGCCTTTGTCAAAATGAGAAATAAAGCATTGTTAGGTTAAGGGAACTTGTAGATTTATCTGTTCAAGCTGCTTGCTTTAACTTCCCTGGCTGCACACAGAGATTAATTTCAGGGTTAATTTCTCATTCCAACTTCTCCCATTCATTGCAAAGCTCAGGCCTTTATGGTGGCATTTTAATAATTAGAGTTACTGCATTATTCTAAAATTATTCTTAGCCTGTTTGGCTTTTGATGAACAATTCAGTGTTTGCTCCATGTTTAAAAACTGACTTACAGAATGTGTCAAGTCTTACAGTCAATGTCACCGAAGTTATTAAAAGCTAACAGAAACAGACAGCTGCCTGTTGGGTCTTGATTTACAAGTCATGTGACGGATTAAGTTAATAAGCTTCCAAAGTAGGAGATAAAAGCTTCAAAAAGGCAGATCCAGAAAGTGAAAACACAAAGACAGTGCTGGCCACGCGGCCTCTAATAAACGCCCAGAGAAGCCCAGAGTAGGGGCAGGAGTCCTGTAGCTGCTCACCTCGTCCCGTTCCTGCTCTCCCTCAACCTGTCTTCCAAAGAAACTTGCATATCCCGCAAAGCTGCGCAAAAAATGCAACAGAAGAATATCAACTTCTGTGGAAATTACAAACAGAATTTCATGAATATCACCCTCCTTTCATCTAAAGAACCTAAGGAAGTTTTTACAAATAATTAATTAAATTCAATTAGCCCCCAAGTATTAAATCTCAGATGTCTGAATCCATAACTGAATCTTTTGAAGGAGGAAAAATCCATTACATGCACAAACACATAGACTCAGACCTTGATGGCAAGGAAGAACTTTCTTGAAATTGGGCATTTGGGTCAAAGCCCAGTGTTTCCATCTTCCAGGTTCTGCTAGTCTTGGTTTCATCATTGTCTCATAACTATTTTGCTGCAGCCCCTGTCCAGCTGTGGCCCACCTCATCAATGTGGCCCCTTTAAGCCATTCAAAGCAGGGGGAGCAGCTCATACGGGTCCCAGGGGTCTCTGGGAAAGTTTGACTCCAAGTTAAAACTTCTGAAGCAAGTCATTTAATTAAAGGGAGTTTTCTTACTTAGGCTTATTTCTAAAAACCAAAATCAAGCACAGAAGTAAGCTAATTGGTACAGATAATTGTCCAGAAGGTTGTGGCATCACAAGTTGGTGCAGGACCAGAGAAATGGAGTCAGCCATTATTAGGGGTCAGCCTCTGTCCTTCTCTCTTGTCAGCTCCCCTCCATGCTGCCTAATATGGTGCCCTTGGCCCTCGAAGCACCACAGCTTCCCCTCATGGTTGCAAAATGGCTGCCACTGCCCCTGCACTTACACCCACTCAGGTTCCCCACCCAAAGACTTGAGTAGAAAGAACTCCTGGGCCTGACTCTCATTGCCTCAGATTGGCTGATATGCTCATCTCTGAGCCAATTATGGTTGTGATCCTAACTAGCTTAGGTCATTCACAATCTACCTCTAGAGCCCATGTGATCAGGGGATGAAGAAAGAGGACTGCCCAAAGGAATTCCCATATGTGCTTTCCCAGAAGAAGAGTGAAAAGATGTGTTGGAAAGACAGTCCTACAGACAGATTCCTACAATACCAACATACCAAAGTTCCTCTGCCATAGTTGATTCTGGATCATATTGATATCCTTGAAAATGCTGAGACTCTGGGGAGCTGAGGTGGGAAAACCATCCATCAAAATGGAACCTCAGTCTTACAAATAGATACTGATACACAGATTGGGGAAGATTCCAGCAAGGGAGAGGCAGAGCTGGACCCCTTTTCAGACCACATGTCCTGCTGTGGGCTGTGCCTGGCTCTGGTCTCTGTAAACGTTACAGATTCCACATCAACTTTCTGTTAAACATGGTACCTGGCACGATGAACTCGTTTTGCTGTGTTGAAAGCATTTCACATGTGAATTCTGTCTACTCCAGGTTTGTTTGGTCAGGGGCAATCAGCTCCTGTCTAATTATCTTTATTCTGTTTTCAGTCCCTGCAGGAAGTGGCTTAAGAGCATTTTGATGACAGGGCAGTGTCAACCAGGGTAAGTGGTGGGAGGGAGGGAGCCCTGGCCCAGAGGGACCCCCTGAATACACGATTGACTGCACAGCTTATGTGTCTCAGCTCATCTGAGGGGGGGTGTTCTTTTAAAAGAGAGGCAATTCGCTTCCTGCCATCTGAATGGCATCTCAGAGTGGGTCCACATGGGTCTGTGGCAGGGTTTTCCACCTGGGCACTATTGGCCTTCTTGACTGGCTCATTCTCTGTTGTGGGCACCATCCTGTGGCCTGTGGGAAGTTTAGCAGGATGCCTAGCCTCCACCTCCTGCCCCCTGCCCATTCCAGGAGCACCCTTCCCTGAGTTTTAACAACTAAACTGTCTCCAGACATCACCCAGGGCCCCTGAAACAAAATCGCCATGATTGGGACCCGTGGACTGTGGAACATGCCTTTAAAGTACAGCCCCCTAGAGCTCTCTGAGGCCGCTGACTCCAACTTCATTAAGCTGGGCTTCTCCCCATGGAGACAGCAGAATACAGAGTGAATTTCAGCTCTCGGAGGTGGTTCATTAGGATGATGGGAATAAGAGTAACAAGAAAATCACTCTTTTTTTTCCCCTCAGTTAGTTTTATAAACGATCAGTTAATGAAAACTGCGGCATCTGGAAACCACAAGCAGTGGACGATATTGTTCCTAAAACCCAGGAACTGCCCAGTGATCTTTCCCTGGTGAAGGGTCCTGCAGGGGTTCAGATTTCTATGCGAATTTTCCTGATTGGCAGACATAGCATCCTCAGGAAATTACCTTTTTCTTAAAACACGTGTCCTGGTGATACCGCCTCGCCAGGTACGTGAATCCACTTAGCCACAGAATCCTAGGAGCCTGGTTGTGAACATCTCAAAGCGAAAGTGAAAAAGTGACAGTGTTAGTCACCCAGTCCTGTTCAACTCTTTGCAACCCCCTGGACAGCAGCCCGCCAGGCTCCTCTGTTCATGGGATCCTCCAGGCAAGAATACTGAAGCGGGTAGTCATTCCCTTCTCCAGGGGATCTCACAAGGCAATGACTATAGAATTGATTGTTTTTAAATAGACATATGGGGAATACAGATGTCCAATGAGCACTCTCCACCCACCTGGGCCAGCGGCACAATGATGCCAAACATTTCCCAGGTTCTGAACCCCAGCCCCCTTCACCCCACGGAGCTGTCACTCAGGCTAATTCCTCACCAGCTTACCCAGCGAGGCCCTGAATGACTTCTGGCACATTCCAAAAGTCAAATCCCAAGCTCAAAAAGTACTATGTGGCCAGAAAAAAAAAAAGAATATTTAAAATAATCTTGTCGCAGGGGAGCAGCAGCCATTTTGGAGAGTTTTAGAACTGTAGTAAGTCATGCAACACGAGTGACACGTGCACTGTACAAACATTTGAACAAAATGGAAAAAAACCCGTTCAATGAAGAAAACCAAACAAGGTAATTGCTCTGAAGTATGACACACATATTTTGCTCCGTCAATGTTTTTTCTATTTATTGGTTTGCTTTGTAGGTCATATAACCTGCATTAATCAGTACTAAGTTTGGCTGTGAATGACAGAATACAAACCCCCGGTAAACAGAGACAAATGTATTTTTCGCTCATGAAAGTCAGGTGATTCAGGCCCTCATGGTCTCCAAGCTGAGGGGTGAGGCTTCTTCTAACACATCATTCTCCACTGGGAAGTCTCCATTCCCAAGGTCCCCAATAGCCTTCCTTCACGGCCACATTCCCACCAGCAAGGAGGGGAGAGGGCTAGAAAGACATTCCCTGCTCTCTTCCATCTCAGCATCCACTGAGATGTGCTGCTGCGGTGTGAGGTCCATTGGCCAGAACATGGTCACCCGGTCACATCAAGTTCAAGGAGGGCTGGGAAATGTCATTGTCATTTAGGGAAGCCGTTGCCTTTGCTCAGACTTGGGAAAGAGGGACAGAAGGGACAGTGGGGATGGGGGACAGTAGTTTCTGCTGCCACCCACCCTTGGGCGCCCACCTATCTGTGCTCACACACAGAGAACGCCCTCCCCTGCATCCCCCAAGGGAACCGGCTATAAGGCCCCAGCCAATTTCTGCACCTGGCTCCCAATCCAGGATCCCAGGCAAAGCAACATCCTCTCCAACAGAAATGGACGAGGTTCTTCACGATTTCACAACCTACAAACTAGATCATAAGTTCCTGCTCTCAGCACACCGAACATAAGGCTGATGAGTACAAACAGGAAGATCCGGCCATTTGGAAAAAAGCAAAATACTGAACAGCGTCACCAGTGACCCACTCGCAGAAGCAAACCCAGGGAAGCAGGAACAGCAGCAACCCCTTGGCAGCATCACCATGCCTGGCCCCACCTGCGTCCCGGCTGCTGCCTCCCCTGCACTGGGCTGGGATGGGTACCCCACAGTTTGCTCCTTGTTTTCAGGGGTTGCTCTAGAGCTAAACAATCACAGGCTTTTTCAGACCAGGCTGTGGTTTCTTAGGCAAAGCACTTTTTCAAAAACATAAAGATTTCTGATCTATTTGTTTCCAGTGGGCTCTCTTTGTTAAGACATAGTTTATAACCCTGGAGCATCTGACCTTCCTCGTTGGCTTCCAAGCTCGCTTTCTCTCTCGGCTGACACCTTCCGTCCCTTGGTACATGGCACCACCCACCTCAAGCCACCCGAAATGATGGCCCTGGGTAGGAAGGCAAAATCCTTAGAGATACTCTTGTCCCTGGGCTCACAGATTGGTGAGACGGGGCACTTGTTTTATTTTCCACTAAGTGTACTGCTTTGCACAAAACCATTCCAATGACTGATGTCATTTGAGAGACACAGCAGTTGCTTTTTCAGCCCTGCAAGGCTCCAAATTACCCAGCTCTCAGTCAACTTAGATTGCAGGCTTCAGGCAAGACCATCTCCATTAGTACAGCTGCCTACATTTCATGCCACTCCAGCCCTGGCCAGCAGTCGCCCATGTCCATCTCTCCTGTGGGACTTTACTCTAATGCATTTCTACAATAGGAATTTCTCCCACAACTTTCTTCCTCAATCCTTTTTCAGAACAAGGAAAGTGAAAGTGTTAGTCACTCAGTCATATCTGACTTTTTGTAACCCCATGGACTGTAGCCTGCCAGGCTCCTCTGTCCATGGAATTCTCCAGGCAAGAATACTGGAGCGGATTGCTGTTCCTTTCTCCAAAGGATCTTCCTGACCCAGGGATTAAGCCCCTCTCCTGCACTGCAGGCAGATTCTTTACCATCTAAGCCACCAGGGAAGCCCAAGGGCTGCTTTCCAAAAAACAGCACATGAGAGTTGTTAGTAAATGCTTTGTTTCTGCTTGATATGGGTCACCTGTCCTCCAGACCCACTGCCTGAATCCCTGCCCCCAGATGCATCTACAAGCCCATGCCCCAAGTTTGAGTTCTTCTATTTACAGCTTGCTTATCCTGCTCCTATATTTTATAACACTTAAAAGTACATGTGGCCTTGAGTGACAGAAAATCCAAAACAGCAGTGGCTTGAACAAAATGTATTAATTCTCCTTCATTTGAGTCCAGAGTAACATGGTCCTGGGATGGGTCCAGTAGGGCTCCCTGGTGTTAGAGACCTCCACCCCTTCTATCCTGTCAGTGCACCATGGATCAGCTAATGACAATGTCCAGAGCGGCTGCCCCTGTGCCAGTCATCATCTCCTCATTCCAACCAGTAGAAAGAGAAGAGAGGGAAGAGATGAGTCTACATCCCCATCCTTCCAGGACACTTCCTGGAAGTTGCCTTCCATTGACTGAGATGTAGTCACATGGCCACACTGGCTGCAAGGAGGATGGGAAATGTCATTCCCATTCTGGCCACACATTCTGGGTCTTTTATTGAGGAAGGAGAGGTAACAGATACTGAAGCAATTATGCTGCAGCTGCATATTCTTGTCACATTCCAGTACCAGTGACCTCATGCTGGGAAAGTGAAAGGACCAGTCTTTTCTGTCTTTATAGCTCCAGCATTCTTTCTCCTCCTCCTTCTTCTCCTGACGGCAGAGGCAGATTTATTTGGCCTCTAACACACACATTTCAGAGGAGACAACAACCACATGAGGTCTGCCATCTCCTGCCCACATGCCATCTTTCAGGGGACTGTTGCTATGCCTACTCAACAAGGGCATAAGATAAGGTTTCCTGGGTTAGTGTTTCAGCTGGGAAACTTTTAACCAAGATAACTTCTGTGCTCAGTAAATTAGAAAAGTAAGAAAAACAAACTCCCCTGATGAAAAACTCCATAAAGCCAATGAGACTGTAAATGGAAATGGAAACCCAAAATTGATGAAATGCAAAATAAATATTTAACTTATGAGATGGCAGCTATCTTTGGATTGCTAAGTAATTTGGAGGCTAATGTTCTTTAAAAAAATCACATTTTCTAGGAAAATATTTACTATTTCTGTTTTATTGCCTTCTTCATTGCCATTAGTAAGACTTGGTTTCATTCACGAGTGTAAATAAATTCCACTGGAGGCTAACATTTTTTTCCCCAAAACTTCCTGGTGAGGCTGTTTCTAATGGAAACCTTTTAAAGCATGGAGATAGACCTGGGAATCAATCTGTGGGGAGAACCAGCCAATATTCAAGAATGTTCCCTGCAGACGTCAGTTGGGGCAGGTGATAATATATAATATAGACTGGAATCTAAAGTCAAAGCATTATACCAGGTGGGCTTCATAAACATGCCAACAGGGCCAGTGTCTCCACTGGACAATATACCCCAAAGGTTCAAGACCTATAAAAACATATATACAGGCTTCAGAATACACAAAGAAAACAGCAAAATCAAAATTAATAAATGTCTAATTAAATATCTACAAAATATAACATTTTGTTCTTGCTAATTGTTCAATTCCACATTCTTGAATTTTTCATGAGTATTTTATTACTTTTGAGGACAATTAGTGGGAGAGAGCCTCATAATGTAAGAATGCACTAATAGGCACAACTGCCAAGATTTCATAACCATTAGTAAAGGAGTCAAGTTACCTACAGCCAAAAGCAAACTTATCTAAAACCTGTCAGAGCTATATGGCAATGTATTTTATTTTAGCACAGAGTATAGATAAAGTTGGGCTTCACTTATGGCTCAGGAGGTAAAGAATCTTCCTGCAATGCAGGAGACCCAGGTTCAATCCCTGGGTTGGGAAGATCCCCTGGAGAAGGAAAGGGCCCCCCACTCCAATATTGTTGCCTGGAGAATTCCATGGACAGAGGAGCCTGGCAGATTACAGTCCATGGGGTTGCAAAGAGTCGGATGCAACTGAGCAACTAACACTTTCACTTTTCAGTTTTCATGGATATATTTAAATGTTAGATGAGATGTGGAATTCCTAAAAAGAATGACTTAGACAAGGGGGTCAGCATTCTTGTTTTCTTTAAAAGGCCAGGAAGTAAATGTGTTGGGCTTTGTGAGCCATATATCTCCATCATGATTACTCAGCACTGCTATGGAAGCACAAAGTAGTCATGGATGGCCCTGAAATAACATGTGAGCACAGCTGTGTACCAATAAAGCTTTATTTACAAAAACAGATGGTGGGCCAGTTGTTCCTCATGGCCATAGTTTTCTGTCCCTTGCCTCAGATCCAGGAGCATCCAATGACTTCCTACTGACCCTCACCAACCATTCAGACTCAAGAAGTATACTGTTCTAAGACAGGACTAAGATAGGAATCCTGAATTCCCCAGAAAACATCATAGACTCTCCTCAGAATCATTCCAGAATTAGCACAGCTATTCTACAGAACTGTGAGTCAGTTTTAGACTTTCCAATCCTTTGGAGACGGTTTTCTTCTTTTTCAGTTACCCAAAGCACTAGGTGACACATGAAATAACTATGTACTAATTCTTGTGATCTCTTTCAGTATTTCCACAGCTTCTTTAGAAAGAAAAGTTTTAACTCTGCATCAGCTAAAACTTGGGGCTTTCCAGGTGGCACTAGTGATAAAGAACTTGCCAGCCAGTGCTGTAGATATAAGAGACACAGGTTTGATCTCTGGGTCAGGACGATCCCCTGGAAGAAGTCATGGAAACCCATGCCAGTATTCTTGCCTGGGAAATCCCATGGACAGAGGAGCCTGTTGGGTTACGGTTCATAGGATCACAAAGAGCTGGACTCGAATTCAAGAGGGTGTGCACAAAAAACTATGCTCATTAGTCATATAATTTTTTTTAGAATTTGCCATAGGCTTTTAGATATCTAATATATATATTAAAGTGCCCTGGTATCTTTTAAAATTTTGTTTAACCAGTTTCTTATATATTACACAGCGAAGAAAACAGTATATACAGGGCACATGTCCTACTGTTTACATTTTTTTTTTTTAGATAAAGGACACTATCACCTCCCCCACAGTTTACACTAGTGGTAAATGGACATGTAAAAATCAATTGAAGTTTGTGGTGTTGTATAAAAATAGAATTTAATCAGAATTTAGTCACTCAAAGGCTCCTAAGTTATTTTAATTACATAGTATATGCAAGTTAAACTGTCAGTTTTTTTAAATATTTACCACTCGTAAAGTTTTAAGTTTTAATTATTTCTCTTATGGTAATAATTTTTATCTATTTATCTACTCGAAAAGTGCAATGGGATTAATATATTTTTAAAAATCACTAAAAATACTAATTGCAAATATTCTACAAAATATTACCCTATTGTTTTTCACTTAAACTGAAGCAGAACCATAATAAAGAAATTTAAGTAGGCACTTAAAAATCTTTTCCCAGTTTTACCTGTTGTTTTTCCCAGCATAACCTATTGTTCTCAAATAATTGGGGTAATCTGTGGATTATATTTCATATATTCTCAGAGCTGGGCTGCTCATGGAAGCAAGGAATTACACAATTAAATTCAAATTTCTCTAGAAAATATGCCTGACAAATTTTTTAAAAAGTATGACCTGCTGTTTTGTTTTGGTTCAAGATGTCCCAGAATGTCCAATCATTTAATCCAGACTCAGTTTACCCTCATTCTGTTAGAACTAGAAGGTAATGTTTTAAAAACAAAAGGAGAAAAGCATTCTCAAATAGTGATTTCCCCTTGTGAATTATTCCAGTTCACCAAAATATGCATTTTTTAGGAACGAAAAGCTGACTCAGAATATATTTCTTCTAGTGGGGCAGCCTTTGGCCCCAAAGAGTCCAGCAAGTCAGGCGGTAGGTCATGTTCAGAGAAGGTGAGAGAACTGAGGCTGTCTGCTTGCTCACACTCGCCCTCCTCTGCGTAGACGTGAGGTGGGTAGCCAAGATCACCCTCAGGGTCGTGGGTGCCACAGAGCTGCTGGAGGGGAACCAGGGAGAGCAGGTGAGTGCTGTGGCCTGTCCCATCACAGGCGTTTCTACAGACTCAGATAAGGCAGCAAGCTGAGGGGAAGGACCCCGTCACAGTCCTCCTGATCTCAGGGAGGGAACACTGACAATGACGGTGCCCCTGACCTGGGTAGGATGACGGGAACACGGGAGAAAACTGCCCACCCCTTCCACCCTCTTACAGGGTAGACTCATCCCTCACCCAGGCCTGAGACCTCCCCTCCTGGCCCTATGCCTGCTGTCACCTTAAACGACCATCCTCAATACATGTTTGTGGGATGGACGGATGGGTGAGGTTAAAGGGCTTTCCCCTGTTGACCTTCAAATACCCTAGAAGGTTGCTGATGGAAGTCTGAGCCTGTTTCATAGGTTGAGGTGGGGATGGGTTTACAAGACTCTTCTAAGCCATCCCTGGCTCACAGCATTCGTGTGAGAATGAACTCATCTAGGACCTGAAGACGTTCAGAATCAGACCCCCACACACACCATGTCCCCAGGCTCTCAGCCAGCTGTGTCCACCTTGCTCGGCTCGCGGGGGCTCCTCCAGGCTCTCCATTCAGTGGGAATATCGTCTCCTGGCCCTGCATCTACTGGTGCCCAGACCTGCTGACCACAGTACCTGGGAACCTTCATCCTTACATCACACACCTGCGGGGACTGTGGTCACTGTGTGGCCCTGTGCCTTGGGGCATGGGTGGGGGGGGGAAGCCAGCTGACAGGTGAATCCAGGGGCTGGGACTGAGGTGTCATTAGTCCCATCATGTCCCCTCAGTGCAGCCAAGTAGATAACTAAGGATGGGACTGGTGAGCACCCAGCAAACCAGGATCTGCAGGGGTTCTGCGCTCAAAGCTCCCAAGGCCTGTGACAGCAGAAGCTTCCAGCCCTGCTTCAGCAGTTTAGCAGCCCTGTGAGATCAACAATTCATCATAAACCCCAACTAAGTTAGAAGGCTCTCAAGGGAAAGCACTGGGCCTTCTAATCTGCTGTTTTTCCCTCCTCTCACACCACCCAGCTCAGCTCCAAGTTTGCACTAATGAAGGCTCCCTGCCTGCCTGGGGGACAGGAGGATGGGCCTCAGCAGGAAGCAGCCTCCTTCAGCCCAGTCAGACGGTGAACTGGTCCCCACCCGCTCCATCCACAGGGCACAGCTGTGTAGGGTGGAGAGGGCAGATACACAGATGTGAATGTGGGTAAGCAAGATGACACGTAATGATAACCAGGGACTAAACTAGGAGGGTTCTCACTTCCCGTGACCCGTCTTCATCCACTCTAATAGCCGGAGGAAGGGGCCCCAGGCACGTCTCAAAAAACAGTTCCCCGGGAGGCTCCGATGAGCATCCAGACCCTCTAATGCGGCACCTGCAGAGTTGGGGGCCTCCCACCTGACTCAGCACCTCCGCCATCACTCCTGCTCTCATTTCCAGGGGTCCTCTGGGCACCGCGGTATCAAGCCAAACCTGCAAAGCGAAGACAAGAGTCCTAACCCTGTCGGAGTCAGCTCACAGCTCCCCTCAGTGGATGGCCTCTGCTGGCTGGCACACCGGGGCCACCACCAGCTGGAGGACTGTCTCAGCTCTCCTGGAGGGGACAACAGGCCAAGGGCAGTTTAACCAGATGTCACCTCCACGTGTGCAGGGAGAGAGGGCAGCCCTGCCGGTTTTGACTGATGGACCGGTGGACCCTCCGTGCCTTGGCTTCCAGGGAAGAAGGAAGCCGAGTGAGCCTGGCCAGCAGGGTTTGGGTCTGGTCCACAAATGTGAATCACCAAGAGGCTGAGTGCCCCACATGGGGACGCTCATCTCACTGCCGGTCCCCACAACACACAGCTCATCTCAGGTTCCAATCCCCTTCCTCCTGCCTTGGCAGGTCAGCCGCACCTCGTGCACACAGGGTGCCAAGCGGCCTTCTCTCTCTCATGGACCTGGGTCTCAGGTTATGGCTGAGGAGTGGGGTAGAGCCATGAGGAGGTCGGCTTAGCATGCCCCACGTGGGGGCCACCTGGGACCCCAGAGAGCGCCACCTGCATTGTGTAGTCAGGCCCGTGCAGGTGAGGCCAAGCAGCCCCTCACTCAGCCTCACACAGGTGTGGGGCCTCCACCCAAGGTGAGAAGAATGTAGTGATGAGCATGCAAGGTGCAAGAGAGGCCGCCTGCACCTGGGGCCTCTCAGGAAGAGGAGGGAAGGCCAGCAGAGGCCAGGAGGCTGGAGGCAGCCCAGACCTGCAGGCGGAGGACAGTGCAGGAGAGACCAGATGACCCCAGGTCTCAGGGCTGCAGACCATCCCAGAAGATTCCCTGGAGAAGGAAACGGCAACCCACTCCAATATTCTTGCCTGGAGAATCCCATGGATGGAGGAGCCTGGTAGGCCATAGTTCATGGGGTCCCAAAGAGTGGGACACGACTGAGTGACTTCACTTTCACTTTCAGAAACACATTGGTGACTTTTACAGCTGCAGTGACTTCTGATCACCCCTGAATTTAGGGGTACTTTGTATACTCTGGGCTTCCCTGGTGATGCAGAGGTTAAAGCGTCTGCCTGCAATGTGGGAGACCTAGGTTCTATCCCTGGGTCAGGAAGATCCCCTGGAGAAGGGAATGGCAACCCACTCCAATATTCTTGCCTGGAGAATCCCATGGACAGAGGAGCTTGATGGGCTACAGTCCACGGGTCACAAAGAGTCGGACATGACTGAGCAACTTCACTTTCACTTTGTATACTCCAGAAGATGTGTATAAAACACTGTGAAGTTTGGGATAATTTTACATGTCCATGAAGATATACAAACACACACCTGTCTGTACCCGTATCTGTCTATACACATAAACCCATCCTATCACCATTGCGAATTGAACTAAACACTCTTAGCCAAAGAGATAGCAGGGATAACCCCTACCAACAACCCTGGAGACCTGCTGCGTGGTGATGCTGTGTCCTCAGTCACTGCCCTCCAGCTCCCCTGGGCCTCTCAGAGGAAGATACAAGAGATACTGGCCCTTCCTCCAATGTGCTTGCTGGTCAGACCCTGTGGTCCTTCCCAGTCCGGTGGAAGGCACAACACCAGTCTCCAGGGAAACTCAGGGTCGATTTTTGCTTGAGTAGATTTTAAGTTCCACCACACGCCACTTTTTGCTGCTTTTGCTTCATTTTGCTGCATTTACCACACATGACTCTGTCAAGGCCAAGAGCACAGTTTCCCTCCCCCAGCCACTCGGAACGGAGGACCTGGCTTCAGACATATTCCCAGGACCCACGACTCCTCGAACGTACTTCAACAAGAGTGTTTGAATTTCATTCTAATTATGTGAAAGTTATTTTAATAATAATACTTAATGTTATTTTTCCAATATAATGGAGAAGGGCTTACATCTTTTTAACTGAGCCCTCCCAACATGTTAATAAAAGCAAAAATGTTATAATTTGCTTTTGTGAAACTTGAATGAAGCTTTTTGTCACTTGTTTGCTAAATCAAGAGAACCTGATATGATAAGCTGAGCTCCTTTAAAAATATCTGAAACTGCTTATTGTCATAAATTGAAATTTTCTTGACACGTTAAGAATAGATTTCAACAATGTGAGGCAATGAATTAGGTTCTAAGGAAGAACTCTGCAAACTTCCTCCACTATAGCCAACTTCCTTTTTATTGTTATTGTTTCCAGTTGAATCACTGTTTTTATTTGTTGCTTTGGTAACAGGTGTATGTTGTAAATGGCATTGCACTTCAAAATCAGTACTAATAAAAAGCAGCTCTTTCCTGTTTTATTTATAATGGCATTCTTTGTAAGATCTCATTTGTAAAGAAGGATACAGTATTGTAAAGTAAAAAAAAAATAAAAATAAATAAAGGTGGAAAAAAAAGAAAGAAAGAAAGGTTTAGGAGGAAATGGACTGGTGGCCCCTATGGTCCCCTTAGTTCAAAACTTCTATAAATCCATAAAGAATCAAAGCAAAAGAATACTCAGGCCTTCACCAAGTTCCTAGCTTCTCAGCAGCAAAAGAAACTTGTCAGGGACTGAAACCCTCTGGTGCTTTCAGGTCTGGAGGTAAGTACTTTATTCAGTTCCCATCTGCTCCCTAGAAGTCATGGTTCAGACCGTAAAGAATCCGCCTGCCAATTCGGGAGACCCAGGTTCAGTCCCTGGGTTGGGAAGACCCCCTGGAGAAGGTAATGGCTACCCACTCCAGTATTCTTGCCTGGAGAATCCCATGGACGGAGAAGCCTGGTGGGCTACAGTCCATAGGGTTGCAAAGAATCAGACAGGACTGAGTGACTAACACTCACTTTTTTCACTGCTTCCCACATTCACTGCTTTCAGCTTATTTGGATGTTGGTCGGGTGTATTTTTACCACCTTCCCCCTTCCCAGTTTCCCATTTTCAGGGCTTCCCACGGTTGCCAGGTCCGTAAGATAACTCTTTTCATGGTAACTTCTTCATTGGTACTTACAGGAGTAGAGTATTTGTTTCTCACACTTGGCTCAAAAAACATGCCACGACCCTGAAATTATTTTAGAAAATGAAAAATTAATTAAAGTAAAAAAAATGAATTATTTATTGGTTTCATATAAGTTACCCAAGATGCAAACACATAACTAGAAATTCTTGTAACCATAGGCCTCCTGTTTCTGCACTAAAGGTATCTAATGATAGCTGCTGCTGCTGCTGCTGCTGCTAAGTCGCTTCAGTCGTGTCCGACTCTGTGCGACCCCATAAACGGCAGCCCACCAGGCTCCCCCGTCCCTGGGATTCTCCAGACAAGAACACTGGAGTGGGTTGCCATTTCCTTCTCCAATGCATGAAAGTGAAAAGTGAAAGTGAAGTTGCCCAGTCGTGTCCGACTCCTAGCGACCCCATGGACTGCAGCCTACCAAGGCTCCTCTGTCCATGGGATTTTCCAGGCAAGAGTACTGGAGTGGGGTGCCATTGCCTTCTCCGTCTAATGATAGCAGTGTAGGTATTCCTAACAGAAACCCATGGGTGAGTTTTATAGTTGCTTTGTGGGGATGGAACACGAAAATATGAGATTTTCAAGCCCATCTTGGGTCTACAAAATTCACATCAGACTCACGGTATGCTGAGAGTGTGGCCTCAAAGTCTGTGAATGTGGCCCATTAATCCCTAAGACTCAAGACTGGTTACATAATTGGAAGGACCCAGCACAAAAAATGTGAGCCCCTTGCCAGATATGAAGTGTTTCAAGATGGTGACAGGACAGTATTAACCAAGTACAAGGCCCTTCTGAGCACAGGGGCCTGTGGGACTGACTGGGTTCCATGCCTATGAAGCTGACCCTTCCAAGGTCAGAGGGACACAACTATCAATGCACAAGCCCTTTCAACGATTCATGGAATCATGTTTGTGCAAAAGAGGAGAACTCATTTTTATCTTGGCTCAAACATAGCCTGAGAAAAATAATGAATTATAGAGGTCTTGAATTTTTTCTTAAAAGCTTTCCGTCATGAAAACAATGACTCTTTGGCCCCTGAGAACCCATTTTAGCTCTTGTCAGAAGAGTAAATTTTTTGTTAAACTAATAGCTAGCTACACTGCTGCTGCTGCTGCTAAGTCACTTCAGTCATGTCCGACTCTGTGTGACCCCATAGACGGAAGCCCATCAGGCTCCGCCATGCCTGGGATTCTCCAGGCAAGAACACTGGAGTGGGTTGCCGTTTCCTTCTCCAGTGCATGAAAGTGAAAAGTGAAAGTGAATTCGCTCAGTCATGTCTGACTCTTCGCTACCCCATGGACTGCAGCCTACCAGCTCCTCCATCCATGTAATTTTCCAGGCAAGAGTACTGGAGTGGGGTGCCATTGCCGTCTCTGAGCTAGCTACACTAATGAAGTCCAAATAAGGTCTGTATTTGAGGCCTGTGTCAATGGTGTCATACCGAAGTCAGTTTTCTGGTTTTGATAAGATACTATGTAGACTATTATCTTGGGGAAAGCTGTGTAGAAGGTACACAGGAACTCTGAACTATTTTTACAACCTTGTGTAAGCCTGAAAAGTCATGTTAAAAAGCACAGCTATAGTTTTAGAATGTGTACATGGAGTATATAAGGACATGGATCAGTTTGGCAGGAGGTGTGGAGTCACCGAACTGGAAGCTGGTTAGGGCCAAGGCCACTGCTATAGATGACCTCTGATACCCGGACATGAACACAGAGAAATGTATTTATTTGTGGCTGTCATATTTGATCAGAGCTATCAAATAACAACTCAGTAACAACCAACAATCACAATAGTTAGATATATGAGAAGGTTTTCACCACTATGTGTTTGTTCTACCAGAATCACAGAACCCTCTAGAAGGGAACCCACTGTCCATCACCAGTGAAGTCCCAGCAGCAGGAGCAAAGCCATGCAACTCACTGGAGTTCCCAGGACAAGGTGTACTTGGTCAGATGCACTCAATGGAGAAGGTAGTGTTTCTTTTACATCCTAGGGGAAAACGCTGGTTTGCTCCAAAGGTAATGCATTTCCCTCTAGGTGAAAATAAAAAAGCTATACCTTTTCCTGCTCAGATACTCACATGCAAATAAAAATTAGCATTATGATGAGGGGGAGGGGAAATGGAAGTAGAAAAGGAAAGGTGAAGAGAAGCAAGAAAAAAAGAATAAAATAAAGTGGGTATATGTGACCCAACGTGACTTGAAGATTCTAACATTCTATGGATGATATTATAGACACCTGCCAACTGAATATGCACACAAGATCTAGAAGCTGACACAGACAGATGAAACTGTTTAGATCTAGGGATGGGATTGTGGACAATTTTTGCTTTGGGTTTCTATTTTTAACATAAGCCCTTCAATCATGAAATAAAATTTCAAAAAAAAATAAAGCAGGCACAGGTCCTCAGTAACAGTTCTAAGGAGGTCTGTGCCTTGTCACAGATTTTAAAATAGCAGGTCACCTGATAATCATAAGTGACAATCTCACTGAGGGAAGGTGTGTGAATGGCTGACTATCAAACCAGTCACAACAGGTACACTGACTATTTGCAGGATATCATAAAGGAAACCTAGAGACTCGCCAGAAAATAGAAGAGCAGCCTTGGTGTCCTCCCCTGCAGATGGGGGAGCAAGGTACCCTCCGGCAGGGGTTTGGTAAAGATGCAGAGGGATTATACTTGCAGAGTGCAAACCCCAGGGCACGATTAGTGGACCAGAGTTCTTACTGTGCCTACCAGGAGCTCTGGCCTCCAGAAGCTTATAGACCAGTCAAGGAAGAGAGGCCCCTGCCAGCCCTCCCCAGGAGTCTCTGTGCCCCCTCCCCCTGGGAACATGGAGTGGTGGGCAGATGCCTTCTGGACCTGGCCCTGCTCTCCCCAGCCAGGTGCCTGCACAATAAATGAAAGCAGCCCTGGGTCAACTTGGTCTTTTCCAAAGTGGAGTCTTCATCCGCTTAGAGAAGGGAAAGTTTAGCCAGACTGGGAACAGGGTTTCAAATGACATTGAACTGCGTGGTAAGAAAAATCAGTCCCTGTCTAATTCCTCTTCCATGCTCCTAATGATGTCAAGGAGGAAGTGTCCGTCAGGTGCCAGCCTGTCCTGGTTCTCTCTCTCTCTCCACATTTTCTACCTAGAATTACAGGTTTCTATTTCTATTGTGTCTATGTTTCACTCATCTGCTCTTTATACAAGCAAAACTTGTTTTCTGCTTACAATTGAAATATTAAATTTCCTGTTTAAAGAAATGCACGTCTTTTGGACCCAAGTCCATTTAAAGGAAAATAATGTTTAAAGTCATGAAGTTAGCGCTGGACGGACTGGAGTGTGGCCCTGAGCCATCCAACACTTGAGCTGGGAGCAAAGGCATGTGAGGCTGAGGAGAACTGCAGGGGCTTTGCAGGTGGGAGTGGGGTGAAAGCAGGTGTGGCGTGGGCCTGTAGGGGGACATCCCAGGATGTGGGTGGGGGAGTAGCCATGGTGTCCCCCTCACATCAAATGGTCATCGAAGTCACCCCTCTTGTTTCAACACAAGCAGCAAACGAGCCACACTCACCTTAGCTCCCAGCTTGGCGCCCGCCTCGGCTGGGTTGATGGACAGGGCTGGCATGTAATCCCTGAGGTATGATCTTCCCTGTGGGACAGAGGGAAAGAAATACGACTGGGGCTTAAATTACAGATGGCGGCATTAAACAAGGAGAACAGGGAGTAACGTCTCCCCTCTGGCATCACAGACAGCATCCTGAGCCTGGAAAACACAGCCTGTGCTGTGAAGCAGGAGGGCAACCCTGACAAGCGGACACTGTAATCGCTGGTCAGGAAGTGAAGTTTCTTGTTGTTTAGCAGTTCACGTGAAGTGATGGCAACAACAAAAACCAAGCAACCAAAGAGAAAATCTTGCTGCAATCAGCCTCGGCATCTCAAAACTGGCCCTTGCCCTCTCCTAAGCCTCAGTGATGGCTCTTGGGGTCACCACGGTGGGCAGTGCTGTGTGGAGCCTTATCCATTTCTCACTCAACAAATATTCACTGAGGGACTCAGAAGTTGAGAAGTGCTGGATTTCTTCTCTTTTAAAAAGATTGATTTGTTTATTATTTCAGCTGTGGTGGGTCTTTGTTGCTGCGAGGGCTTTCTCTAGTTGCTCCAGGTGGGAACTGCGCTTCGTCTCAGTGCTGGGGATTCTCACTGTGGTGGCTTCTCTTGTTGCAGAGCACAGGCTCTAGAGCACATGCTCAGTAGTTGTGGCCCACAGGCTCAGTTGCTCTGCAGCATGTGGGATCTTCCCAGACCAGGGATCGAACCAGTGTCTCTTCTCCTGCACTGGCAGGCAGATTCTTGACCACTGGACCACCAGGAAAGGCCTGGATTTCTTTTCTAAGGGCTCACTGGCTTCCCCAAAGAGAAGGAAGGACCCCGTGCTGTCCTGCAGACCCTTTTGATCAGGGGGCGTGTCCAGTGGCAGACAAGGAGAAGGCGGGTGGAATCAGTGATGGTGTCTAGATGAAGGGAATCTTCTCAAGAGTGTGCAAATGTGCCCAGTGTGTGGACGCAGGCTGGTGTATTCTATTCACATAAGCTGGAATAACAGGGAACTGTGGACACAGTGGGGCAGCCTTATTTACCAGTGGCTACAAGGCCATAATCGGTAGCTGCTGTTAGTAATACTAGAGAAACTCACCTGAAAATGTCATTTGCCCTAAATAAAGTTTCTCGGCCTCAGCACTGCTAACACTCAGGCAGGTGACTTCTCTGTCATGGGGGCTGTCCTGAGCACAGCAGAACAGCCTGCCATGTCCCCCAGTTGGTTCTACCCACCAGACACAATAGCATCACCCGCCCCCACCCCACCCCCGGCCAACTCTGCACTCGCAGTTGAGTTGTAACCACCAACACGCCTCTAGACACTGCCAGAGATCCCCTGGGGTGGGGATGGGGGTCAGAATTGCCCCCAGTTGAGAGCCAGTGCCCTAGACAAGTGTGACGAGGTGATGACATGACGGGGTGGTGAATGAGAGCAGTATGGAGGGCCTACCGCATGGTCCTCATGAGTCACAGTCCAGCTCCACTACCTGGGGAGGATCGGCTCTGCTCTCCTCGTTCCACGCGATCAGGGTCTGGATGCCCTCATCCTGTGGCACGGAGCAACCCTGCCTCTTGGCTTCAGACACAAGGCGGCATCGTAGCAGGAGGAGCAGAGCGGCTGTGACAAGACAAGGGGGAGAGGAGATGCCGTAGGTCTGGCCGATCAGAGGTTCCCTCCCACAGGAGCCTGTGCTGCTGGCATATAACTCGACTGGGGGCTCATGGGGGCAAGCTGAACCTTCATCAATCTTTGCAGCCTCAGCGCTTAGCACAGCCTGGGGCACAGTAGGTGAGAGGTCTGATTTGTCGGACTGATTAAGTAATACTGTGTGACCAGCAATATTCTACTGTGTCCTTGAAAATTGAGCTTCCTTGTTAGCCTTTGTCAAGCCTGGGAGCTTGTGTACATTGCTGTCCTCAGCTATTAAAATCATCTCTGCTCTGTTGCTCAGTCATGTCTGACTTTTTGCAACCCCATGGACTATAGCCCACCAGGTTCCTCTGCCCATGGGATTTCTCAGGCAACAATACTGGAGTGGGTTGCCATTTCCTTCTCCAGGGGATCTTCCCAACCCAGGGTTTGAACCTGCATCTCCTGCTTGGCAGGAATCCACAGACAGTGGACCGCTGTCCTTAGACAGTGTCTGTCTCTAGGTTCCATAGCTGTAAAGTCTGCTACTGAGCAAAAGCCCCCTTTGCCAGGCAGGCAGCCTGTCTGACCAGGGTGGAAACCTCTCATCTGAGCCTGGACCTCCCATGAGCCTGGGGGTCATTCTCAAAGGCACCCCGCTGACCTCGGCCATCTGCACTCCCCACCCCTGAGGACTCTATGCCCTTGGCTTATAGCCCAGAGAGAGGAGCTGCATTCCCAGGACAGCTCCTGTCTATGCTCACCTGCCAGAGCCATGAACGCTACACAGAGAGGGACCAGGGTGCCCTGCAGGACCCCAGCTCTCGCGATGAGGGGCTCCACACAGGTGAATCCATCGGGACAGGAGCAGACCCTCACGTGGACAGTCTGCTTCTGGGAAAGTCCCTGTTTGTCTCCGATGAGAAGCGGCACAGAGTAGTCACCAAGTGGAAGGCTTCTCTGCATTAGAAGTTCCACTGAATAACCTGCAGAGGGAGGGGGACCTTAGCTGCGTTGTGTTCATTCGCTCAGCTGCTCAGGGGTTATTTCTGAATGCCTCTCTCGTGCCAGGCTCTGTAGGAAGTTTGAGGTGGCCATGACCACTCTCTCCCATGGACACCTGCTACTGCTAAGTCGCTTCAGTCGTGTCCGACTCTTAGCGACCCCATGGACTGCAGCCTACCAGGCTCCTCCGTCCATGGGCTTTTCCAGGCGAGAGTTCTGGAGTGGGCTGCCATTGCCTTCTCCCCCATGGACACCAGCTGCATGTAAAATGGTTCCCAAGACCACCCTCAGGTTGATGGTTCTCTAGAAGGGCTCAGGACTCGCTGCAAACTGTCTACTCACGGCTACAGAAACAGCACCCCAGTTTTTCTTTAGGGGCACCCACACTTTCTGAACTCTTTTCCCGTGTGGATCAGGAGGGGCAAAGCCCAGATCACAGCCCGGTCCAGGTATGGGCTCAGAACCAGCCATCCAGTACATCTGCCCTCCCAACCCCCACCCAGGGTTGAGCAGGGCAGGTGGCTCAAGCCTTGTGATGATGTACACCTTCTTGCCAGGCACCAGAAAGAGTCCCAGGGACTCCCGGCCACCACTCTGCTGTCTCCAAAGGAGAGCCTGCCTGCAGACGAAGGGACCACAGAGCCAAGGTCGAAAGCTACCACCTCCAGGAAGTCCTCTGGCACCCAGGTCTGCTGGGACACAGGCTTACCTGCCCCTTTCTTGGTGACAAGCTAGCACGTTCCCCTTGGCCTGAATGTGTGTGAGTCAGGTTTCTGTCCTTTTCCAGCCTTTCTCTCTGGCCAGTGTGATACGTACCCCTGTTTTCCCCCAGTCTCCACATGTCTTCTGTGTCTCCCCACGTGCTGTCCAGTTTGAAGGTGAACGGGTTGGAGTAGGGCTCTAGGTCGCTGTCCTCCGCCTCGATGAGGAGGGGTTTGTCTCCCGCAGACTGACAGACCTCCAGGTGCTGAGAGCTCGGGCGGAGCATGGGAGCGTTGTCGTTGACGTCTGACAGGAACAGCAGCATGGTCCCCGTTCCCGTCTGCGGGGGGACACCTGGGTGGGGAGGAGGGGATCTCAGCAGGGCTGCTGATTAATTCCAGAGGCTGCCCAAGCACACAGACGCCTGCGAATGAGCGCTCTCGGCCTCTGCAGAAAAGAACCACTCCGCGGAGACACTGAAGCCAATTCCCTTTCAATAAGCTTTATTGCAAGGGCTGGATCTATTTTCCTGTTCTTTTGAAAATCTGGGTAGGATAAGTTAATAAAACACTTGTTGAATGAGGGACAATTATCGAGTAGATGATAATATCAGCCATGGAAGTTGTTAAAGCAGGACTAGGGGTGGGGCGGGGGTGGGGGTGGGGGTGGGGGGTAGCAGTGGGGGATGGATGTGATGTGTTTCTGGAGACCTCAGCTTCTATACTGGGTCCACACTGTGATCCTGGTCTGGATCCTGCACTAGAGTTTTGCAAGGTGTCACCCCCCTGGAGGTCACTGGGCAACAGGTACTTGGGATCCCACTACCTTATTTCTAAAAACTGCATGTGAGTCTACAATGACCTCAAAATAAAAATTTATTTTTTTAAAACTATTCCACTGAAAAAACAGTGCCATTCAATAAAATATCCATAACAGAATTATAGAACCCGCACCTAAAACCAATTAGGAACACAGATTTAATATCTCCCTAAGCAACATTAATTATACAACTGTTAATTATGCAAATGTGATATACAACCATGTATGCCTGGGAATCTGGGTTCATAAGACAACTCTTATTACAACTCTAATTTACAGATTTTCTCAAATACAATCATTAAAATTACTTGATATATTTTATTTTTCTAGCTTTCTGCTTTGGTAGGTTTAGAAATACAACCTTGAGAGAGATTATAGAGAAAAGTGTTAAAACATGCTGACAAAAATCACTGATCCTGGTTGACGACAAATTTGTCCTGCACAGTCACATTTTTCTGAGGTTATAAGGTGGTCCAAGTGCAGGGAAACTGCTCATGTTTATCATATGCAATTGGCTTTGACAGAGAGCTAGAGAGTTGTCTTATGAACAGATGAAAAAGATGCTGTGGTGGTGGCTGTGTCCTTATCAGGCTTATCATCTCTTCTGAATGAACACTGCCCCTCTTTCTATGGCATAGCCCCCTAATTTGCCATTTCAAGAATTATCATCAAAAATAATCATCAGTATAGATGCACAATGATAAAAAGGTTTATATCTTTCCCAGTTGTGCTGAAAGACACTCACCTGTGTCATTTTCCCTTAGGAGCAAGAAAACATAGCCCCCTCTGACAATTCTGGGTCAGTGCTTACCATCATCAACAGCATGAGCGATGATTACGTAAATGCTGTCGTTGACATGAGGAGATTCGCGGTCAACCGGCTTCATGGTGATGACCACCCCAGAGTGTTCATCTATGCTGACCCAGTTTGCGGGATCATAAGCCAGTTTGTATCTTGCAGAAGAAAACACATGTAATTTTTAAAATTAAAAAGTTACATCAAGAGACAAGTCCAAATATACCATGGCAGACACAATTCCCATTGTGAATCCAGGAAATTGTAAGAACCTCTGTTAGGAGTGTTCCTGGCTCTGATGAAGGCCCAGAGAGCTGAGACCCAACCAGAGTGTCAGAGCAATATTCACTGAACACCAGGTGTCCTGTCCTTGTCAGGCTGCACATAACTCTGTCCACCTCGGGGAAAACATCTCATCCTGGAACAGAGCCAGTCTTCAGTTGCCTGCAGGAGCTGGTGGCTTCATGTTAAGCCAAGCCTGCCTGTGCAACAGAAGCACAAGACTATATTACCCATGGAGCCTAGAGGATTCACACGTGAGTAATACAGCCAGGCGACGAGGCTGTCTACATCTTGCTTCATCTGTGTGCACCTGGTAACCATTTTAATGGGCGAGCACACCTGGCCTTCCAGAATTCCCCAAGATCTGTCAGAGTCAGATGGCAGCCATCAGAACCAACTGGGACCATCGGAACCCAACCTACCTGCTGAGAGACCCGCAGAAGGAAAGGCCTGGACCCCCAGGCAAACAGAAAAGATGTCGTTCCCCAAAACAGCTGAAGACAGGAGATTTCATGTGCCTTCTCTTCCTTATCACTTAAAGACCCTGGAAAAGGTCAGTAGCTCTCCCTGTCTGATATTTGTCAAGTCAGGGTTTACAAAGTGACCAACCATACTCTAGGGACAGGAATATAGCCCTGAATCAGATTTGGGGTCTCTGTGGGTATCCCCCAGAAGAGGTCCAGGCAGGGACTAGGAGCCTTGGCATCATTTTAGAACTTGTTAGAAATGCAAATCTCAGTCCCAACCCCAGACCTCAAAATCAGAGACCCCAAGGGTGAGACCCAGCAAAGGGCATTTAACAGACCTTCCAAGTGACTCTGATTCATGCACAGTTGGGCCTCTTTAACTTAGCACTTGCCTGCATAGACCTGTGGTGGTCTAGAACTCCAGGTTAGCTGCCCCCAAGGAGATAAGAGAGAAAACTGAGAAGCAAGTGTCAGGAAATTTTTATAGTCAGTGGCATTACTGTGACCACCAAGCACATGATCATTTTTTATAATTTATTTTTAAATATTTTATAAAATTATTATTCCACAGCAAACTGGAAATTTTAAAAAGCAAATCTGGTCCTTCTCAACGGTTAAGCCGAGAAGCATTGCTCTAAGGAAGAATCTTAAACTCTAGAGCATACAGGGGTGTCCCGAGCAGGTGCAAGAAATGAGCAAAGCTGGTCGGATAAGGATTGATGTCAACTGATGAGCAAGAGGTCAAAGGGCTGTCTCCCCATGCCCCTGATGATCATGACCCCACAGGACACAGACTCAGTAACGCCAAATATTCCTCTGTTTCAAGAACATTCAGATAATTCAGGTTGTTAGCATAGTCTTGATTTTTAAATGCTGGCAGCTTTATTATCTCTTTCTTTTTATTGCAGTAAAATGCATATAACGTACAATTTACCACCTTCCCCATTTTAAATTGCATTTCAGTGGGATTAAATATTAATACATCACATTGCTGTGCAACCATCACCACCATCCATCTCCACAGCTCTTTTCATCCTTGTAAAATTGAACTCTATGCCTACCAAACAATAACTCTCCATTTCCCCTCCTGCCAGCCCCTAGAAATCACCATTATATTTTATTTCTTTATGAGTTTTGACTACTCTAAGTACCTCCTATAAGTGGAATTGTACAGAATTTGTCTTTTTGTGACTAGTGTATTTCACTTAGCACAATGTCCTTAGGGTTCGTCCATGTTGGAGCATATTGCAGAATTCTGTTCATTTTTAAGGCTGAATAATATTCCATTGCATGTATGGACCACATTTTGTTTTCCCATTCATCAATGGCTCCCTGGGTTGCTTCCACATTTTAGCTATTGTGATTAATGCTGCTATCAACATGGGTGTACAAGCATCTCTTTGAGGCCCTGTTTTCAGTTCTCTTGGGCATGTACCCAGAAGTAGAATTGCTGGATCATAAGGTAATTCTATTTTTAATTTTTTGAGGAACTCCCCTACTGTTTTTCTCAGAGGCTGTATCACTTTATATTCCCACCAGCAGTGCCCAAGGATACCAATTTTTCCACATTCTCACCAACACTTGTTTTCCTTTTTGTGTGTGTGTGTTTTTTTTTAATTGGAGGATAATTGCTTTACAATGTTATGTTGCCTTCTGCTGTACAACAGTGTGAATCAGCAATTGAACGGAGGTGGTTCAAATCTGGTGAACCTAGAGCCTGTTTTCTGGGTTTTTTTGATGAGTGTGAAGTGGTATCTCACTGCAGTTTTGATTTGCATTCCCCTCATGATTAGTGATGTTGCATATCTTTCATGTACATGTTTGCCACTTGTATCTTCTTTAGAGAAATGTCAAGTTTCTTGTCCGTTTTTGGATCAGGGTGTTGTTGTTGCTCTTGTTGAGTTTTCAAAGTTCTCTATATTTTCTGGATATTAATCCCTTATCAGATGTATGACTTGCCAGTATTTTCTCCCATTCTGCCTTTGTACTCTGTGGATAGTGTCTTCTGATGCAAAAAAAAAAAAAAAAAAATTTCTGTTTTCATGAAGTCCGATTTGACTATCTTTTCTTTTGTTATCTGTGCCATTGGTGTCATTTCCAAGAAATGATCGCCACATCCAGTGTTGTGAAGTTTTGTCCTAGGTTTTCTTCTAATAGTTGTATTATTTTAGGTCTTACGTTTACTTACTTGATCCATTTTGAGTTAATTTTTTAAATAATTTTATTTATTTATTTTTGGCTGTGCTGGGTCTTCATTGCTGCTCAGACTTTTCTGTTAATGCAGCGAGCAGGGGCTACTTTCTAGTTATGGTGCACAGACTTCTCATTGCAGTGGCTTCTTTGGTTGCTGAGCAGAAGTTCTAGTGCACGAGGGCTTCAACAGTGGCGTCCACCTCTAGCACACAGGTTCAACAGTTGTGACACATGGGCTTAGTTGCTCCACTGCATGTGGAATCATCCCAGATCAGGAATCGATCCCATGTCTCCTGCATTGGCAGGCAGATTCTTTACCATTGATCCAGCAGGGAAACCCTTGAGTTAATTTCTGTATATGGTGTTAGGTTTTCCATTTGTGTCTTTGGATATCAAGAAAGGCTCTTGAAGATAAAAGAAAAGAAAGTGAAAGTGAAGTCACTCAGTCGTGTCTGACTCTTTGCAACCCCATGGACTGTAGCCTACCAGGCTTCTCTGTCCATTGGATTTTCCATGCAAGGGTACTGGAGTGGGTTTTATCCATTCTACCAAGCTCTGTCTTTTAATTGGAGAGTTTAATCTTTATATGTCTAAATTAATTACTGATGAGAAGGGAATTAATGTCTGTTAATTTTTCACCCACCCTGGCTCCCACAGGCTGTGTTAACCAGTTCCAGGGATAGAGACATAGCTGCTTTGCATGGGGCTGGATGTGAGGGAGGTACTGAGCTAACAGCCGAGATGAACCGCAGTGAAC
Source organism: Oryx dammah (assembly GCF_014754425.2). Taxonomy (NCBI): domain Eukaryota; kingdom Metazoa; phylum Chordata; class Mammalia; order Artiodactyla; family Bovidae; genus Oryx; species Oryx dammah. Next base: position 26,775,185 of record NW_024070194.1, on the reverse strand, counting down.
CATGGTTTGCACTGTCTTCCCTGGAAGTTGCAATCCTTCCACAGATTCCTGAGTTCCAAATTCAGTCCATCAGACAAATTCTGCCAGCACCATCATTGTCCGGATGGGGAGACCAATTCCTGGCGCTTTCCACTCTGCCACCTTCCTGGGGATTGTGGCAATTTCATTTTTAAAAAACAAAACACTAAGCAATCCAAGTATCCATCAACAGATGAATGGGTAAACAAAACGTGGTATATACACACAGTGGAAATATTATTCAGCTTTAAAAGGAAGGAAATTCTGGCACATGCTAGAGCATGAATGAAACTTGAAGACACTATGTATGCCAAGTGAAATATGCCAGTCACAAAAGGAAAGTCTGTGTGATCCCATTTATATGAAGTACTTAGAGCAGTCACATACATAGAGACAGAAAGTAAAATGGCTGTGCAGGGTCCTAGAGGTGGGGGAGAATGGGGGGTTTATTGTTTACTGGGTGCAGAGTTTTAATCTGGGGACATGAGACGGAGGAGAGATTTTGCAGATGGGTGGTGGGAAGGTGCAATGTGACATACAGCATAAATGTGCTCAATGTCCCTGAACCACATACTTGAAAACAGTGATAATGGTAAACTCTATGTACATGTTGCCACAATTGAAAACACTTCTGCTGGCCAGAAGCCACAAGGCTGCCAGTTTACAACATTTGGTAAAGAGGGACTAGAAATACATAACAAATTATTTTAACACAGGAAAAAGACTGTAAAATAATTGTGTGCTCTATGCAAAGGAAACGAACAAGTGAATTCCTCCCACGAGGGTCAGAGGACACTACAGAAGGAAAACGGCATTGAACCTGGGCTAGGGGAGTTCTGGGGTGGGTGACTTATCGCATTTTCACAACTGGGATGGAGTCGCCCTCAGGAGCACATAGAAGGAGCCAGTTTCGAACAGGAACCCTCTCCAGCACGTGGCTAATTCTGCATGAACTCCTGCCCTTCCCACTCCAGTCTCCCCACCTTATCTGGCCGGTGGTTCGATCTGGATCTGTAGCGTTGAACATTCCCAGCTGAGTCCCCGGCCCTGCGCCATCGACCTCACTGACGATGAAGGTCCTCGGGTGGAAGGTGGGCGGGTCGTTGGCATTGGTCACCCGCACACTCACGGTGGCACTGGCCGAGGCATGGTGGGGCCTCTGCAGCTGCCCCCCTTCGCAGGAGAAGAGCGGCTCTTCGTTCTCCACGACCACGACCAGGCTCCATGCTGGCTGAGTCTCATGGTCCAAAGGCTGCCGTCCCAGAGAGAAGGTTTCATTAGTCCCCGCAGCTCTGCCGGCCAGAGGGAGCCTCTCAGCATGAGTTGTCACTGCTAACCCAGCGCCTGTGGCTTCTGTGCTTCATTTATTATTTACATTGTCTTTGATAATGATCAAAAGACAGTTGTCAGCCCATTTTCAAATCATTTATAGAGTTCTTTTTTTTTTCCCCCTCCCTCCTCCTGGTTGAAAAGAGCCACCATCAGTCAGAGGGTAATGAAAAATGCAACAAAAACCATAACCTAATGAAACTTTAATGTGACAACCCTCCTGCAAAAACCCAGTGGCGCTTAGGGAAATATGGATATTAATGATCATAGCTATTCAGGGGACAAAGTGGTCAGTGACTTAAAAGGGTTGAAAGACTAGGAATATTTGGGAAATCCAGCCCCAGGCATTTGGCATGGAAAACCCACAGAGCTCTGCTATTCACAGCGTAGTATGGCCCCTCGGCATCATCCGGGAGCTTGTTACACTGACAAGCAGAATCGGCCCCACTCCAGATATATTCATTCAGGTCTGCCTTTGAAGCTGACCCCCAGGCTGACTCACTTGCACTACACCAGAGGCACTGGTCATTCTAGGGTCCACTGAGAGCAATTAAGACTAAAGGCACTAGAGTCAGACTGCTCCAGTCAGAACCCCTGCTCCAGTCATGTGACTTCGTGAAAACAACCCAGCCTCACTGGGCTTCAGTTTCTTCATCATTAAATGAGATAATAATACTTTACTGCAGGGCCAGCTCTCTATTAGGCACAGCAGGCATAGTGTCAGGAGCCCACAGTATTTTTACGGGTCCATGCAAATGTTCTAATTTATTTCAAACCCAGAATAAAAATGCACTCATGGGGTTCGAGAAAATGTCATCAATGATTTTATCACATCAGGAGAAAGAAACACTTTAGGGACTACATAAACCTACTAAATTTTGTCTAAAACAGACCCAAAGAATTTAATGTTGAAGTAACTGGTCATATCAAAAATAATCTTGAATACTGATATGATTTTGATGGGAGGAGCGATGAAGGCAAAAAGCTGAGGATCCCCACAGCCCTGCGTTCCTCACTGGCCATGGTGACTTGTGACCCAGCAGGCCATGTGCTCAGAACACATGGGTCATCTGTTGGCACCTACTTCATTGTCAGGAGTCCTACAGAAAGGGCCTCGGTATCTACAGCCACCGGCTCGGATGCATTTACCTTGATAACATTTAAAATCCCTTCATTGGTCTCAGGATCCGTCGAAATGTCAAAATGTCCTTCTTCGTTGCCATTTGTTATGTTGAACTTCACTCTCCACGCTGCTGTAGATGGTGAATCACCATCTTGAACCCCGAGACGTAACACACCCTGGCTGGCCCAGCCTTCCGAAATCTGAATGTTATACTGAGAGAGATGATCGCCATTGTCGTGGAGAAAAAGAAATACAGTCGGAAACGAGAACAGAGAAGAAGAAAGAAAACATAGAGAGACAACTTGGATGCTTCTCCTATGATTGAACTTGACCGCTAAGGATCTGGAAGTCTGTCTGTTATAGCAGAAAATGTGTCAACAACAAATTATCTCGTCCCTGTGACTGGATGCCCAAATAACTGAAGAGCTGCATAACTTTAAAAGTGCCCTTCTATCCAATGCAAGGCACCACTTTTTAGAATAATAGTACACACCTTATTTTATGCTGCCTACAAAAATCTAACTCTACTAGGATAGAGCTCTTGTGTATTTTAATTAAGGTGATAATCTTTCTAATACATAATAGATCTTTAAAATACCTCCTTATTCAATACTTTTGGTGACAAGATAATTTCTCCAGCACATCAAAATAACAATGTGTATTTTTTTTCCAACCCTACTTTCAAGAGTACAGCTTTTTACTAAGTCGGAGAAGGATTTTGAAATAAGACTCAGATATAATAAATATATTTCAATTATTACATACTGTTAAGTGAAGTGCTTTCATTGGAAATATTTAAACTTCAGTTTATACAATTAATTTTTTAAAATGACACAAAAAATAAGTGTTTGTAGCATTTGTTTATTCAACAAAGACTGTTGTGTACCAGATTCTGGTTTAGATGCTGTGAACAAAACAGCAAAAATCCCATCCCCAAGGAGCTGAGAACTGAGTGTATGTATGTTGGGGGGTCAGGTTGGGAATTTAACCAGGTCATCAGAAAAGACCTCCCTGAGAGGGGTCAGAAGAAAGACAGAAATACAATGGACGTTTTCCTCTTAAAAATTAATATGGAAGAGTGAAAAATTAAGAAACTAAAAGCAGATCATGACTGGTTTTTATTTCCTCTCTTTGCAATCTTCTGCATTTTAAGTGGTTTTGTATTCCCAAACTGATTGGGACAATGAGTGCCAGCACCTTCTTCAAGCCTGAGGACCTAGCAGCCTGTGAAATCTTATGTGGAGCCCAATACATAAACCAGGTGAGCTGAGGAAGGCCTGGCCCAAGTCTGCCTGCCCATCTTCTTATTTCAGAGCTCTGAACATTGTGGGTCAGGCTTGGGACAATTGGGCATGGTGGCAGACATTTCTGGTTGTCACGACTTGGGATGCTACTGGCCTCCAGTCAGCAGAGGTCAAGGATGCTATTGTTCAACATGGTACAGGTCACTGGGCAGCCCCTCCCCACCCCCTCTGTGCCCTTCCTCCATCTCCAAAACATCAGCAGTGTGGAAAGTGAGAGGCCCTGAAGTGCACGGAGCCTGGATCCTTTGTCTTCCCCGAGCCTTGGCCTTCTCACCTGCAGGATGGAAAACGCAGCAGCTCCAACCAGTGAAAACCTAGGGATTCCTGTCAACACTCTGAACACCATTCTGGCCCAAAATAGTAACAAATGTAGGCTCACATGATTGCTATTAACTGGTTCCCTATCAATGCAATTGACTTCTTGATTCTAAGCTGAAGTTATTTTGGAGATTGCCTGTGTCTTGGGTGATGGAGGAATTCCCTCAGCAAACAGAGCCTGGGGCATGGAGGCTGTTCGTGTGGGGACTTACGTGGTCCTGCGTGAACCTGGGCATGTGGTTGTTGCTGTCTTGCACGTGCACATGGACAGTGGCTGTGGATGAGAGCGGCGGGTGGCCGTAATCCCTCGCTCCAATGAGTAGTGTAAACCGAGGTGCCATCTACATAAGAAGGAAAAGGTAGGTGAAACCCTTCAAACACAGGAAAAGGAAATCTAATACAGAAATGTTCCATTTTAGCAATTTCAGTAGCCAGTATAGCCACAGAGGGTTTCTCACTGCAAATGCAAACCCTAAGTCTGGGGCTCAGAAAGGGGGAACCCATTTTATTTTTCCAAAGCAATAAAGTGCACATAACCTCATAATCTAAGCATCCTGACAGTCGCACTTCTCCACTAACACGGTCAATCCGGAAACCACTCTCTCTCAGTACCGGTGTTTGAGAAACAAGGAAGTAAAGCACTTGAGAGTTTGGAGTATTTTCTTGATCCAGATCCACTGCTAACATCTGAAAAACAGGTTGACCTGGAAAGAATTTTTTAAATTGTTACTATTGGCCAACAGCAGCCTATCCAACCAGTAGAAGAATGATTCTTTGCTGAATGGCACTGGGGCTTACACCAGAATGGACTGAGTATGTAAATACAAAAGTCAAGCTATAGACATACTAGACAAAATGAAGACGAATATTTAAATCGTCATAAGGTCAAGAAGGACTTTCTAATCATGATTGCAAATTCAGAGGCTTAAAGGACAAAATCAATAGATCGATTTTTAAGTGTGTGGCAAAAAAACTATAAATAAAAGGAAGGAACTGATAAACCAGGAAAATATATTTGGAATACATGTTGGCTGACAGAGACATAGACATTCTTAATGTCAAAGGAGGAGGTTGAAGTCAAGAAGAAAAAATGACAATGATGCTAACAGAAGTGGACAAAGAAAAGAAACAAGCAACTGACAAGGGAGCTAGAAATGGCCAGGAAAGTCATCACATGTTCAAGCACTTGGTAATTAGAGATGAACAATACACTAAGCCCTGTCATATGCTGCTGGGCTATAGATAAATTGCAACACGAAAGTTGTGTGTGTCGTTTAAAGCAGCAATTCTACCTGTCTGAATTTGTGCTAAGTAGCCAATGCTTGGCACACGCTTTTAGCTCAGATATGTTCATTGAAGCATGTTTTGTAAAAATAACAAAATGTGACAATGAGATGTAAATGTGCAACAAAAGAAGATTGGTTAAAAATCTTAAAGCACGTCCATAAAATAAAATATGACACACAAGATGCTCTGGGAGAATACTGTTAGGTTAAAACTGCATTTTTAAAGAGAAAATTCTTAAATATGCACACATAAAAACTCATGCTCATATATTTGTGTGTGTGTTAGTCACTCAGTTGTGTTCGACTTTTTGTGATCCCATGAAAAATAGTCCACCAGGCTTCTGTCCATGGGATTCCCTAGGCAAGAATCCTGGAATGGGTGGCCATGTCCTTCTTCAGCTCATATATTTATACATATGTGATACCAAGGGAACATTTCATGCAAAGATGGGCTCAATAAAGGACAGAAATGGTATGGACCTAACAGAAGCAGAAGATATTAAGAAGAGGTGGCAAGAATACACAGAAGCACTGTACAAAAAAGATCTTCACAACCCAGATAATCACGATGGTGTGATCACTTATCTAGAGCCAGACATCCTGGAATGTGAAGTCAAGTGGGCCTTAGAAAGCATCACTATGAACAAAGCTAGTAGAGGTGATGGAATTCCAGTAGAGCTATTTCAAATCCTGAAAGATGATGCTGTGAAAGTGCTGCACTCAATATGCCAGCAAATTTAGAAAACTCAGCAGTGGCCACAGGACTGGAAAATGTCAGTTTTCATTCCAATCCCAAAGAAAGACAATGCCAAAGAATGCTCAAACTACCGAACAATTGCACTCATCTCACATGCTAGTAAAGTGATGCTCAAAATTCTCTAAGCCAGGTTTCAACAATATGTGAACCGTGAACTCCCTGATGTTCAAGCTGGTTTTAGAAAAGGCAGAGGAACCAGAGATAAAATTGCCAACATCTGCTGGATCATGGAAAAAGCAAGAGAGTTCCAGAAAAACATCTATTTCTGCTTTATTGACTATGCCAAAGCCTTTGACTGTGTGGATCACAATAAACTGTGGAAAATTCTGAAAGAGATGGGAATACCAGACCATCTGACCTGCCTCTTGAGAAACCTATATGCAGGTCAGGAAGCAACAGTTAGAACTGGACATGGAACAACAGACTGGTTCCAAATAGGAAAAGGAGTGCGTCAAGGCTGTATATTGTCACCCTGCGTATTTAACTTCTATGCAGAGTACATCATGAGAAACGCTGGACTGGAAGAAACACAAGCTGGAATCAAGATTGCTGGGAGAAACATCAATAACCTCAGGTATGCAGATGACACCACCCTTATGGCAGAAAGTGAAGAGGAACTAAAAAGCCTCTTGATGAAAGTGAAAGAGGAGAGTGAAAAAGTTGGCTTAAAGCTCAACATTCAGAAAACAAAGATCATGGCATCCGGTCCCATCACTTCATGGGAAATAGATGGGGAAACAGTGGAAACAGTGTCAGACTTTATTTTGGGGGCTCCATAATCACTGCAGATGGTGACTGCAGCCATGAAATTAAAAGACACTTATTCCTTGGAAGAAAAGTTACGAGCCACCTAGATAGCATATTCAAAAGCAGAGACATTACTTTGCCGACTAAGGTCCTTCTAGTCAAGGCCATGGTTTTTCCAGTGGTCATGTAAGGATGTGAGAGTTGGACTGTGAAGAAGGTTGAGCACCAAAGAATTGAACTTTTGAACTGTGGTGTTGGAGAAGACTCTTGAGAGTCCCTTGGACTGCAAGGAGGTCCAACCAGTCCATTCTGAAGGAGATCAACCCTGGGATTTCTTTGGAAGGAATGATGTTAAAGCTGAAACTCCAGTATTTTGGCCACCTCATGCGAAGAGTTGACTCATTGGAAAAGACTCTGATGCTGGGAGGGATTGGGGGCAGGAGGAGAAGGGGACGACAGAGGATGAGATGGCTGGATGGCATCACTGACTCAATGGATGTGAGTCTGAGTGAACTCCGGGAGTTGGTGATGGACAGGGAGGCCTGGCGTGCTGCAATTCATGGGGTCGCAAAGACTCGGACACGACTGAGCGACTGAACTGAACTGAACTGAATATAAACACATATACATTTTGTACTATGATAAAGATGAAAAAAATATGTAGATATACAAATATACATTTGTAATTATGTGTGTAAATCTGTGAATATATACACACATATAAATGTAACATACCATGTGTGTATACACACACATATGTAAAGTGCAAAGAAAAATATTGAAAGAATATAAACTAGAACATTAACAGTACTTATCTCTAATTGGTAACATTAAAGATGCTTCCTATTTTAGTCTTTTTGTTTCTTGGAATTTTCCAAATTTCCTAGAGACTGTTTTGCAAAATAAATAATGCTTTTTGTTATTCAAATAGATGCACATTTTAATGAGGATGGTTCGGGTTTCAAGACTCGCAGAATCCTAGCTCAGGACTTTTAGATGCCATCTTGCTGCTATTTTACAGATGTTTACAGATGAGAACTTCACAGAGATATTCAGGATCCCACCACCCACCTCTGCTTCTTCTTCCTCAGTTCATTTATTTTAGGTTGATATTTACGGATTAGCTTTTCCAACTGACAATTTCCACATCATTTTGCTGCTGATAAAAGGGGGGCATGGAGACCTCATGGCATTTTGCTCTCATCCAGGGCCTGTGACCTTTGGGATGTGAACAGTGAGAGGCTTCCCTGAAGACAACTAGGACTGAGGCGCCCTGTCAGTACAGAAGCTGGAAAACCTTCACAGCACAGAGAAGACAGGGACCCCCTCAGCCCCACCTTGCACACCTGTGGCGTGGTCCTCCTTCACACTGATGTTAAATTCCTTCTCAGGGAACTCGGGAGCATGATCATTCACATCGTTGATCCTGATGTTGATAATCAAGGATTTATCCACGATGTGTCCTGTTAAGCGATTGGCAACATCAAAATAAACCTAAGAAGCAGAGAAACCATGTTACTGTTGCAGAACCATTGATTTGATGGCACGAATCCCATACCAGTCAGTAATACTGTGTGCCCTACATCAGTGTCTTCCACAGACTGAAAGTTCCTGAAGGCAAGGGTCACAGGCTCTCATTCACCCCGCGACCCCAGGCACTGAGCGTAGACTGGGCACTCAACAAGTATTTGTAGGACAGATCAATGAGCTGACTTGAAAAAACACTCCATTCATTATTATTATTAATAGTAGGTTCAAATCTCAATTTCTCCACTTGTATCAACATAGGCAAGTTGTTACGAGCCTCAGTTCCTATATACTATATGTCTTGTAATGAAAAGTAAGCACACTACTGCATATTGGTGAAACGTTGCAGAGAGAAAACACTTGAGCTTTGGGGAGAGGGAACATTTAAAAGCAACTAGGACTAGGGATTCCCTGCAGCTCTAGTGCTTAGGACTTAATGCTTTCACTGCCGTGGGCCCAAGTTCGATCCCCGCAAGCCCCACAACCAATAAATAAATAAACTAGGACACCTATGGGCTTCCTTGATGGCTCAGTGGATAAAGAATCTGACTGCAATGCAGGAGACACAGGAGATGAGGCTTCAATCCCTGGGTTGGGAAGATGCCCTGGAGGAGGACACTGCAGCCCACGCCAGTATTCTTGCCTGAAAGATCCCATGGACAGAGGAGCCTGGTGGGCTACCATCCAAAGGGTCTCAAAGAGTCCAACACAACTGAGCAACCAAACACACACACACACACACACACACACACACACACACACATACACACACACACACACAGAATAATAAGCTAGAAATCGTTAAGAAAGATAATTTACAACCCCAAGTGTTCGGAAGTTAAGCAAAGCATTTCTAAATAATGTACAGATCAAAGAAGAAATCACAACGGAAATCAGAAAATATTTTGAACTAAATGATAATTAAAACACAACAAATCAAAATGCATTTTCCTCTCAACATTCAAATATCAAACTCAGACTTTCTCTTCGTGCTTTGATTCTGTAGAAGCTAGCAGCTCACTAAAAGCTTGCAAAATAATTGTTTACAGACATGCAACCATTTTTGTTTGGCAATAGGGATTTTTGAGATTTGCCTGTACTATAACTTCTAGGTCTTAAATTCCCTGTTGAAAGCATGTTACCAAGACACTTTGCCTGAATTATATTCTGCTTATACAAAATGTTTAGTGAAATAAACGTGCAGTTCTTTTATTCTTCACATCAAAGGCTTGGGTGTGAAGAAGCAACCAGAAGTCTTTTTGACAGTGTGGTGGTGTAAAAGTTTCTGCTTTGGTAGCATTCCTGGAGACTTGGGAGTCTTGCAAAACTCAACTCACAGTGAATCAGATTGGAGAAGTATTTATGGAATGAAAAAGTGAAGTGAAAGTGAAGTCGCTTAGCCGTGCCCGACTCTTTGCGACCCCATGGACCCCATGGGGCCTATCAGGCTCCTCCATCCATGGGATTTTCCAGGCAAGAGTGCTGGAGTGGATTGCCATTTCCTTCTCCAGGGGATCTTCCCAACCCAGGGATCAAACCTGGGTCTCCCGCATTGCAGGCAGACGCTTTACTGTCTGAGCCACCAGGGAAGCTGGTGGAATGAAAAGGTAGAAAGAAAATAAGCCACACATTTGCCACTGACAAAGGAACAAACATGGTGAAGATGCCATTGATCTGAGGGATCATGAACTCACAAGGTCTTGTGTATGTCCCTGATTTGTGCCCCATAACAGAATCACTGTCAAAAGCAGAAAGCTCATGGGCCAGGTCCATCATTCTGCCTCAGCCAAATCACATCTATAAGAGATTCAGGAACTGCATCATCACCCACTTACACAAAACAGCTGTTACATGTGGAAACTGACAAAAAGGCAGCCTGAACCACAAGAGCCTTGATTCTGTTTTTTGAAAATAACAGTACCCATCCCAGCACCGACTAATGATTGCTTGCTAGAAAGGGCATTCTCTGGAACTGCTGAAGATGTAAGTGAATGGAAGCATCTTGAGAGGACAAGTGTCCTTACACGACCCCCACTGCAGAGCTACTCCCATCATTCTGCTCTGAGCAGATGCTAAAATTGGTGTGCGTGCATGTGTGCATACATGCACGTGTGCAATGAAAGCTGAGGTGCCAGTGGGAATCCTTGGGTCCTTCTGTCTCCTTGAAAGCCAATTACACCCTGTTGTTACCATATTTTTTGCAAATGATTATGTGAAGTTGTGCGTGCATGCGTGCTAAGTCCTTTAGTCAAGACTGACTTTCTGCGACCCTATGGGCTGTAGCCCACCAGGCTCCTCTGTCCATGGGATTCTCCAGGCAAGAATACTGGAGTAGGTTGCCATTTCCTTCTCCAGGAGCTCTTCCTGAACCAGAGATCAGACCCACATCTCTTGCATCTCCTGCACTGGCAAGCAGGTTCTTTACCACTAGTACCACCTGGGAAGCTCCATGTGAAGCTGTAAGGACACACAAAATATTAAATATAAAAACATATAAACAAAAGCAATGTTCTTAAGTCCACTCCTGAGGACACTTAGAGAGCATCTTCCTCAAATGGTTCATTCAGGAGGGTGGTCCATGAGATTGCCTCAGCACCAATGAGGCAATTGGTGCCAACTCTTGAAGACAACAGACTGGTTCCAAACAGAAAAAGGGGTACTTCAAGGCTATATATTGTCACCCTGCTTATTTAACATATGCAGAGTACATTGTGAGAAAAACTGGGCTGGAGGAAGCACAAGCTGGCATCAAGATTGCCGGGAGAAATATCGATAACCTCCGATATGCAGATGACTCCACCCTGATGGCAGAAAGTGAAGAAGAACTAAACAGCCTCTTGATGAAAGTGAAAGAGAAGAGTGAAAAAGTTGGCTTAAAGCTCAACATTCAGAAAACGAAGATCATGGCATCCGGTCCCATCACTTCATGGCAAATAGATGGGGAAACAGTGGAAACAGTGGCTAACTTTATTTTTGGGGCCTCCAAAATCACTGCAGATGGTGATTGCAGCCATGAAATTAAAAGATGCTTACTCCTTGGAAGGAAAGTTATGACCAACCTAGATAGCATATTCAAAAGCAGAGACATTACTTTGTCGACAAAGGTCCATCTGGTCAAGGCTATGGTTTTTCCAGTGGTCATGTATGGATGTGAGAGTTGGACTATAAAGAAAGCTGAGGGCCGAAGAATTGATGCTTTTGAACTGTGGTGTTGGAGAAGACTCTTGAGAGTCCTTTGGACTGCACAGAGATCCAACCAGTCCATCCTAAAGGAGATCAGTCCTGGGTGTTCTTTGATAGGACTGAAGTTGAAGCTGAAACTCTAATACTTTGGCCACCTGATGCGAAGAGCTGACTTATGTGAAAAGACCCTGATGCTGGGAAAGATTGAGGGCAGGAAGAGAAGGGGTCAACAGAGGATGAGATGGCTGGATGGCATCACCGACTCAATGGACGTGAGTTTGAGTGAACTCTGGGAGTTGGTGATGGACAGGGAGGCCTGGCGTGCTGCGGTTCATGGTGTCTCAAAGAGTCGGACACGACTGAGCGACTGAACTGAACTGAACTTGAAGGCAAGGTTTTAAGGGACAAGGCACCACTGTCTTAGTCATTTATCTTTAGGGCAGAAGAAACAGAAAGTGACTCAGAGACCACATCAGAGGGATCCAGAAATGACCCTGCGCCCTGAAGAGTGAGCAGTTCTCCAGTATCACAAATGCACCTGTCATGTCAGGGCGATTTAGAGACTATTCATGCAGAGAAATTACTGTTCTTGCACGAGGTCAAAATGTTTAAATGGAATCCTTAATTTTCATAAAATTTAATAAATTTTTAGCCTATGAATGTTGACAATAGGCAATACAAATGCTTGCAAGGACATAGATGCAAGGTGGTCACCTCTGTGGAATCAGATCAGAGAAGAAATTTGGGAGTGAGGAGAGGTTTTTAATGACTATACCATTAGCATAAATACATAAATAAATTCTTATGGATTTTTAAATTCCATAAGAAGCCTTTATTAGCTTTATACCTAAAAAGTAAGATAAGCAACAGGAAAGTCTCATTCACTACTTGTGGGAATGCAAACGGTATAGCTACTTTGGAAGACAGTTTGGCAATTTCTTACAAAATTAAACATATTCTTACCACACAATCCAACAATCATGTTACGTCCTGAACATGGATGTTCAGTTTTATTGATAATCATCAAAATTTGGAAGCAACCAAGATGGCCTTCAGCAGGTGAACGGATAAACAAAGAGCGGTACATCCATAGTATTCCACAACGGAATACTTTTCAGCAATGAAAAGACATGGAGGAAGCTTCAGTGCATATAGCCAAGAGAAAGGAGACAATCTTGAACAGGTGACAGACTGTACCATTCCAACCCTATGATATTCTGGAAAAGGCAAAACCGTGCAGACAGTAACAGGATCAACAGTTGCCAAGGGCTCCGAGGAGAGGAAGGAATGAATAGATGGAGCACAGGGGAAACTTAGGGCAGCGAAACCATGATGCCAGAAGGGTGGGTACATGTCACTATACATTGCCAAAACCCAGAGAATGTACAGCACAAAGAGTGAACCCACGTGTAAACGATGGGCTTCGGTTAATGATTATGTATGACATTGGTTCATCGATTGTAACAAATGTCCTATAGTAATGCAAAATATTAATAATAGAGGAAACTATGGGATGAGTGGGAAAGTGAGCAGGTATATAGGAACTCTGTGCATGCATGCGTGGTATGTCCCTTCAGTCATGTCTGACTCTTTGTGACCCCATGGACTGTAGCCAGCCAGGGTCCTTTGTCCATGGCATTCTCCAGGCAAGAATACTGGAGTGGGTTGCCATACCCTCCTTCAGGGGATCTTCCTGACCTAGGGGTCAAACTCGCATCTCCAGGATGTAGATTCTTTACCACTGAGTCACTGGGGAAGCCCGTAGGAATTCTGTACTTTCTATCTATTTTTCTGTAACCCTAAAATTGTTCTAAGAAATAAAGTCTATTAATTTTAAAAAAGGGCCCCTGCTTGCAAAATAAGGCATAGGCAATCATATATATATATATATAAAGTAGGTCTACTCTGACTTGCTACTGAATCTCTCATTGCTTTCGGAAAAAAATAGCAATTTTATTTGTTGAAGACTGAAAAGCTTTCAGGAAGTCCACAGAGAGTCAGAAGGAGAACCAAGGAGCTCTCAAGCAAATGACCTTTTATGGTGGGAATGCTGGTTTCTCCTCTCAAGGGGCCTCTGGTGACTAGATGCAGAGCCCTGCTCAGGGACAATGAGTAAGTATGGGGTTTATTGCCAGAGAAGAAGCTCCAATGAGGGAGGGTGGACTTGCCCGGAGCCTGGCTGAGTCTGAGTCTGAAGTTGCTCAGTCGTGTCCGACTCTTTGCGACCCCATGGACTGTAGCCTATCAGGCTCCTCCGTCCATGGGATTTTCCAAGCAAGAGTGCTAGAGTGGATTGCCATTTCCTTCTCCAGGGGATCTTCCTGACCCAGGAATTGAACCTGGGTCTCCCGCATTGCAGGCAGACGCTTTACCGTCTGAGCCACCAGGGAAGCTCAGCTCCTTTCTTCTTTCATAAGTTGTGGAGGGAGGTTCCCTTGTATTCTTCCTCTGCAACATTTTAAAAATATATTTATTTATTTGGCTGCAGTGAGTCTTGGTTGTGGCACACAAAATCTTGGGTCTTCTTGTGGCAGGGAGATCTTTATGAACTCTTAGTTGCAGTATGTGGGCTCTTGTTCCCTGACCCGGGATTGAACCCAGGCCCTCTGCACCGCGTCTTAGACATGGGAACACCAGGGAAGTCCACCTTTTCTGAATTATTTGAGAGGGTCCATGACTGTCAGGCTCAGAGCCTGGAGACAGAGCAGCCCAGATTCAAGTGCAGTTAGGTGTGGGGTTGACTTGATGGTGCCACCAGCTGGTACTTTGTCTCTTCCCTCTATGGCCGCAGAGTCCAGAGTAGGCTGCTTCACCAGACAGCCGTCTTAGGACCCTAAGAGCTTCAGGCAGCCATCTGCCCCACCCTCCACTTTTCCTCGTAGCCCACATGGCCTGATCTCCTTCACTGTTTGTACCTCCTCAGGCCTTTTCCCCAGCAGACTCGCTGCTCGCTGATCAGCAGCCACCATGGTGGTCCCGCTCAGCGTTGTAAGATGCTGTCCCAAGCCCCATGTCCACTCTCGTTCAGCCCTCTCCTCTCCCTCTATGAGACAAAGGATGCTGCGAGGCTGCTAGTCCTGAACTTGTCTGCTTTGGGGACTCCAACATACATTTTTAAATTTCTGTGCAAGCTAACTGGCTTTCTCCAGCACTGTTTCCACATGCTCCTCCATAATTTATGACCGTGCTGGCAAAGCTCTGCTCCTTAATCACCCTGACTTCTGGCTCTAAGTCTGTGCCAACTATAATCCTCCCACTTAAAAACAAGAGCCACATGTTTGTTTTATGTTTATTATTCTATGTTACATTTATTATCCTAAAGCTACATCTGAGACCTTTGGTTCTGAAAGATGCCTGAGAGGCATAAGTGCTATTTGTTTTTGGCAAGATGCTAAGAATTTCCAGGGACTCAGAATCACAATGGGGAAAGGAAATGTCATGGATATTCTCCACACTTTTAAAGGGTTTTCAGACTTTTGTTACAGCCTTCAGATTTATATCCTTGGGAAAACACACCACAGGGCATTGATGTGATAGCTACATGAAATTACATGTACAAGATCCTTTATCCTAGACACAAGCATATAAAAAGAAACATCTTAAATGCCAAACACACAATACAAACTCACATCTATGCATAGCTTAGAAATAGGTGAAGATAACTACGTTGGGATAAACAGCCACAAATAATTATTATGGGGAATGTAAAAAGGTGACTTTCTTGAGTGTACTTGTACCCTATGAAATTGAGCATATTTTGATATAAATAGAAAAGATCTCTACACAGAAAAAAGACTTTTTCCCTCTCTCGGTCTTAAATCTTCCAGCAGTTCTCAGTTGGTGCTGCTGTTTTCTTTTTTAAATTTTTTTATTTACTTATTTATTTTTGGTTGTTCTTGGTCTTTCTTGCTGCACAGGCTTTAGTCCAGTTTCAGTGAGTGGGGGCTGCTCTCTAGCTGTGGTGCACGCTGGCCTCTCATTGCAGTGGCTTCTATGCTGCAGAGCTTTAGAGCACAAGCTCAGTATTTGAGGTACACGGGCTTAATTGCTCTGGGGCATGTGGAGTCTTTCCAGACCAGGAATCAAACCCAGGTCTCCTGCATTGGCAGGCAGATTCTTTACCACTGAGCCACCAGGGAAGCCCCTGCTACTGCTTTCTTGTAGGTTTTTTATGGGATTAACCAGAAATTAGCTCGTCCCGCTGCCCTGTCACCTTTGGAACACAAGTTTTAGCCAGCTTTAGTGTCTCCTTTGGAGAAGGCAGTGGCACCCCACTCCAGTACTCTTGCCTGGAAAATCCCATGGATGGAGGAGCCTGGTGGGCTGCAGTCCATGGGGTCGCTAAGAGTCGGACACGACTGAGTGGCTTCACTTTCACCTTTCACTTTCATGCATTGGAGAAGGAAATGGCAGCCCACTCCAGTGTTCTTGCCTGGAGAATCCCAGGGACAGGGGAGCCTGGTGGGCTGCCGTCTATGGGGTTGCACAGAGTCGGACACAACTGAAACGACTCAGCAGCAGCAGCAGCAGCAGCAGTATGTCCTTTGCTATCTGTAAGAGTAAAGCAGTGCTGCTAGAGCTGTCTTCTTGCCAATACATTAGACTTACTGAATTTTTAATAACATTCTGTCCTTAAGGACACTCAAAAAGCAGTAGTAAGCATTCTTAGAGAAGCCGGTGGTTAAGCTAGAGCACTCAGTTTGGGTAGTGTGCCTATGACACTCTGCTTGTCCCACCTTCAGGGCTGATAATCCTCAGCAGCCTGTCTCACATCTTGCTAACTAGTGGCTAACTCCCTGGATTAGTCCCCTATGACTTTTGCATCAAGCTGGGTGCCTACGACAAAAATGTATTTTCCTGCAGTTCTGGAGGCCAGCACCAAAACTGAGGTGTCTATAGCGTGGGTTCCTTCCTGGGGCTCTGCAGAATGGTCCACTCCAGGCCCCTCTTCTTACTTCCCATGGTGTCAGTGATCCTTAGTGTTTTCCTGGCCTATAGACCCATCACTCGAGTTTCTGTCTCCAGCTTCCCATGGCCTCCTTTCCTTTCTCTCTGTGTCCAAATCTCCCTCCCCTTACAAGGATGCTGGTTACTAGACTAAGACCTAACCCAATTCAGCATGGTGTTCAGATGCTGTCATATTCAACTCTTAGCAACCCCATGGACTGTAGCCCACCAGGCTTCTCTGTGCATGGGATTTCCCAGGCAAGAATACTGGAGTGGGTTGCCATTCCCTCCTCCCTGACCCAGGGATTGACCCAGTATCCTTTGCTACCTGGGAATCCCAAATGCCAACCTTAGTACATTATTAAAGATGTTAAAAGCAATCGAACAACAATAACCAAAATGAAACCCCCCCAAGCACTACGTATTTTGTTCCATCCTTGCACAGCTTGTGCCTGTTAACTGTTGTGTCCTAGCTCCTCCACAGTCAACCTGCAGAGGCCTGGGGACCAGCAGCAGCATCTCCTGGGAGCTTGTGAGAGATGCAGGCGCTCAGGCCTGCTCCACCCACCGAAATAGAACCTGCATTTTAGCCAGATTCCTAGGTGACCTGTTTGCTCAGTGAAGATAGAGAAGTGCTGTCCCAGTGTCCCCCTTATGACCTTATATTCCATCTTATTTTAATTATTTATCTATCTATTTTATTTTTTTGCTGAGCTGGGTCTTCACTGCTGCATACAGGCTTTCTCTAGTTGTGGTATGTGGGTTCCTCATTGTGGAGGCTTCTCTTGTTGCAGAGCACAGGCTCTAGGCTCAGAGGCTTCAGTGGTTCCAGCTCCCATACTCTAGAGCAGGAGCTCTGTGTTTGTGGTACACGGACTTAGTTGCCCTGTGGCATCTAAGGATCTAATGTACTAAGGTTGGCATTTGGGATTCCCAGGTAGCAAAGGATACTGGGTCAATCCCTGGGTCAGGGAGGAGGGAATGGCAACCCACTCCAGTATTCTTAGATGTGGGATCTTCCTGGACCAGGGATTGAACCTGGGCTTCCTGCATTGGTAGGTGAATTCTAAACCACTGGACCATCAGGGATATCTCTATATTCCCTCTTTTTTTCAAAAACTGCACATTTTATGAGGGGTTTGAAGGATTATATGGAGAGAGAAGACCTAGACCATCATCTTTGCATGTCCTTTTGACGTTTCGGAGAATTTCTGCCTGTTTAAAAATTACAGAGTCCAAGACTACTAATGTGTTAAGGGTATATAGCTTATCATGTGTATGAATTTTCTAAGTCAGCGGAGAAAAGCTTCACAAATTACTTCTTGCCAATATTAAAAACATCTCCCCCCTTGAAGGAGGAAATGCTTAGGCAAGCAGGCCCGAGAACAGAGCCCAGGTTCCAGCAGAATTCAAACCAGAACACGGGCTGCAGACTTCTAAGAAGCCCTGTAAGCTTTGGCTGGTAGCACAAGATACTACCATGTGGTTGTGGGCATTTTTATTTCAAGTTTCCTTTGCAGTTTTGAACTCGAATTTCAGCCTCACGGCAGACCATGGTATGTGTGCAGTTGCTCAGTCATGTCCCACTCTTTATGACCCCATAGACAGCCTGCCAGGCTACTCTGTCCATGGAATTTCCCAGGTAAGAATGCTGGAGTGGGTTGCCATTTTCTCCTCCGGGGGATCTTCCCAATTTAGGAATCAAACCCGCGTCTCCTGAGGCCTCTGCATTGGTAGATGGATCCTATACCACCTGGAAAGCCCAGACCACATTACTGGAGTGATAAATCAGAAAAAACACCTGGACTCATAGGAACAAACCATCGCCAGGGCTACAATTCCTCCTTCATCAGGTTACTACACAATCCATGGAGTCCATTTGCAGCCTCTCTCCATAGACATCATCTGTGACTCACCAAAAACCAAATCAGCCCATTTTATAAACATTTCATCACTCTATACCCAAACACTTTCAAATATCCTGATCATATCAGCAAATCAGTTGTTAGAAGGGAAACCTGCATCAATTCACAGATTACAGAAGTTATGACAAAGCCAAAGTCCAGAACTCAAAGAGATTACAAAATTAATCTCTAGGTCCCAGGCACATTTCTAAAGCACGTCACAGTTTATAAGATGTCAAGCTCCCAGAGCCTGGCACACAGCCAGCTTACAGAATGCTTGCCAAATACAATATTCCTGCACAATCTTTGCAGTAAATCCTAGGTTATGTGCTTAGTCACTCAGTCATGTTCGACTCCTTGTGACCGTATGGACTATAGTCCACCAGGCTCCTCTGTTCACAGGATTCTCCAGGCAAAAATACTGGAGTGGGTTGCCATTGCCTTCTCCAGAGGATCTTTCCGAGCCAGGGATCAAACCAGGGTCTCTTGCATTGCAGGCAAATTCTTTCCCATCTAAGCCAGCAGAGAAGCCCAAGTTTAGAATGCATCACATTTTAGGTACCTTAAAAAACGGTGTTTTCTCTCGATCAACAGGGCGGTGAACATATATTTTCCCATTCACATTATCTTCTATAGAAAACAAACCAATCTCTGGATATTCATCCACACCAGGTCCTCTGATTAAATATATTATTTCCATGTTAGCGGACATATTATTGAACAGCTGGAAGGGAAAAAAAGGAGAGGGGAAACAAACAGGGTGAGAGTACCTATCAAATATCTAGGCTAATATTTAAAGGCAGTTTTAAATTATAGTTTTGAGAATTTATCCTAAATAAATAAACAGGTAGGGAAAGATGCAAGAACAAGGAATACAGCAGCAGTTTGGTTTGTAATAGTGAAGAATGGGAAACAGCATAAATGTCCATCCTTATTGGAAGAATCTCATAGGGGTCCTCTCCTCCCGTGACACCCATGCCTCCTACCACTTCTCTGCCTGGCATCTTAGCCTCCTGCCAACAGGGACGTGTTGAATTGGACAGGGTGATGGGTCTTTCCCAAGAGCAGCTGCCTTACCTCACCCACAAATTTGGGGAAGGGTCCCGGGTCTTCCTCCTCCAGCTCCAAGGTGGTAATAACCCATCTTCTCTTGGATCGCCGTAGAAGCCGGCTGTCTCCCTGGGGATCACACAGACTGCGATGAGGGGGAGGATGTTGGTGAGGGGCTGGGGGTGGGGCACAGTGATTGACATGCCTTCCCTTTCTCATCCTCACAACAACCTCCAATGCCTAAAAATCCCAAGCGCCCATTCTCTTTACAGCTACAGAGTGGGTACTAAACTGTGGGCCACGTGACACCCAGGGATTTCACATTCATATGTGGCTCCTGAGATGTTTCAGGGGCTATGGAGACAACGGTAAAGATCATTGTCTAGTGTGTGCTGACGTCTAAAGTCGACATGCACAGAGTTGTGGGATCAATAAGAAAATCACCCCCTCTCTATTCCTCTCTCTGGGTTTCCCTTGTGGTTTAGACAGTAAAGAATCTGCTATGCAGGAGATCTGGCTTAGATCCCTGGGTGGAGAAGATCCCCTGGAGAAGGGAATGGCAACCTACTCCAGTATTCTTGCCTGGAGAATCCCATGGACAGAAAAGCCCGGCAGGCAACAGGTCATGGGGTTGCAAGAGGCGGACATGACTGAGTGACTAACACACATTCTTCTCTCCCTGTTTCTGAAACCCTTGGTTGAGAAAGCCTCCATTCAGTGCTGTGGGGTCTGCAGTGCCTGTCTGTCTACTCACCTCCCTCGTGACAGAGACTGAGACTTAGACCTGAACATGAGGGTCAGAGATTTGTTGGGCAAAGGAATATAGATAGAATTGAACAGTGTGATTGTATTTGTTTTACATATATTTTACTGTTGTTCTTCAGTTGCTCAGTTGAGTCCGACTCCTTGTGACCCCATGGACTGCAGCACACCAGGCTTCCCTGTCCCCTACCATCTCTCAGAGCCTGCCCAAACTCATGTCCATTGAGTCAGCAATACCATCCAACCATCTCATCCTCTGTTGTCCCCTTTTCCTCCTGCCTTCCATCTTTCCCAGCATCAGGGTCTTTTCCAATGAGTCAGCTCTTTGCATCAGGTGGCCTAACTATTGGAGGTTCAGCTTCAGCATCAGTCCTTCTAATGAATATTCAGGATTGATTTCCTTTAGGATTGACTGGCTTGATCTCCTTGCAGTCCAAGGGACTCTCAAGAGTCTTCTCCAGCACTACAGTTCAAAAGCATTAATTCCTCAACGTTCAGCCTTCTTTATGGTACAGCTTTCACATCTATAACATGACTACTAGCAAAACCATAGTTTTGACTATACAGACCTTTGTCAGCAAAGTAATATCTCTGCTTTTTAATACGCTGTCTAGGTTTGTCATAGATTTTCTTCTAAGGAGCAAGCATCTTTTAATTTCATGGTTGCAGTCACTGTCTGCAGTGATTTTGGAACCCAAGAAAATAAAGTCTGTCACTGTTTCTATCGTTTCCCCATCTTTTTGCCATGAAGTGGTGCAGCCAGATGCCATGATCTTCATTTTTTGAATGTTGAGTTTTAAGCCAGCTTTTTCACTCTCCTCTTTCACTTCCATAAGAGGCTCTTTAGTTCCTCTTCACTTTCTGCCATCAGGGTAGTGTCATCTGCATATCTTAAATTATTGATATTTTTCCCAGCAATCTTGATTCCAGCTTGTGCTTCATCCAGCCAGGCATTTCACATGAGATACTGCATATAAGTTAAATAAGCAGGGTGACAATATACAGCCTTGACGTACTCCTTTCCCAGTTTGGAACCAGTCCGTTGTTCCATGTCCGGTTCTAACTGTTGCTTCTTGACCTGCATACAGGTTTCTCAGAAGGCAGGTCAGGTGGTCTGGTATTCCCATCTCTTTCAGAATTTTCCATAGTTTGTTGTGATCCACACAGTCAAAGGCTTTAGTGTAGTCAGTGAAGCAGAATTAGATATCTTTCTGGAACTCTCTTGCTTTTTCCATGATCCAACAGGCATTGGCAATTTGATCTCTGGTTCCTCTGCCTTTCCTAAACCCAGCTTGAACATCTGGTAGGTCTCGGTTCACATACTATTGAAGTCTGGCTTGGAGGATTTTGAGCATTACTTTGCCAGCATATGAACTGAGTGCAATTGTGCAGTAGTTTGAACACTCTTTGGCATTGCCTTTCTTTAGGATTAGAATGAAAACCGACTTTTTCCAATTTTACTGTTAGCATATATTTATTATTTTGGTTGGCCAAGAAGTTCACTCAGGTCCATAAGATGTTAATGTAAAAACCTGAACGAACTTTTTGACCAACCCAATATAAGTATAGCTGGTATCAAGCCACATTCATTTTTATTCAGAAGATGTGCTCCTAAAAAATTACTGAATTAGACAGTGAGTTGATCACAGGAACTACAGGAAGGAAATCATCACAAGGTGGATGGTGATGTGGTGAAACCTCGAAGTGGTGGTGGCGACAGTGTCCCCTGCCCTGGCCTGCACCCACACACTGGAAGACAGCAGGTCTGCTTCCTCCAGTTCCCTAAGGTGGAAAAGAGTGTGGGCGACCCTGGGGCCAGGACCGTATACTCAACTTCTGACTTTCACAGATTGCTCCTCTTTTAATTAGACATAAAGGCATCCTCTGCAAGTCTCCACAGTCCTTCAAGATTCTAAAAGGCCACATCTAGTTACTCATCTATTTTGTGGCAACTGAATATTGACAGGGCACTAAAAAACTCAAAGTTGCAAGGCAGCCTCTAAGTAAAGTACAATCTCATTTGGTTTATTGAAAAACCAAATTCCAAACCCCACCTTTGTTTGATTAGTAAGATCATCGTTTTCTTGTCGGGTGCTGTTGACAGTGCTGACCTTAACAATAAAAATGACATTAATTAGCAGGGAGTGTACTTAGCAGATGGAGAAGGCACTGGCACCCCACTCCAGTACTCTTGCCCAAGAAATCCCATGGGCAGAGGAGCCTGGTGGGCTGCAGTCCATGGGGTCACGAAGAGTCGGACACGACTGAGCAACTTCACTTTCACTTTTCACTTTCATGCATTGGAGAAGGAAATGACAACCCACTCCAGTGTTCTTGCCTGGAGAATCCCAGGGACAGGGGAGCCTGGTGGGCTGCCGTCTATGGGGTCGCACAGAGTCGGACATGACTGAAGCGACTTAGCAGCAGCAGCAGTACTTAGCAGAACCAGGTAGACCCTGCCCGAAGTCACACAAATCTAGAATTAGAGCAGAGAAAAAAAAGGAACTGCTTTCGGTTTTGATAACTAATTTCTTGCTCTTGACATCTCAATTCAAAATTGCCATTTCCCTTCTGTGACTGTAAGAGAAGTAACCAGAAAATTCTAATCTAGTGTTACCAATGGTAGGGACATTTAAAGCCCTACCTGCTACTGTTATGTGAGCATAACATAATAAGTGGGAAGTCAAACTGTCTATCCAGGGTAAGCCAAGTGTATTTATACGTGCACATGTAAAATAGCACCAAATGTTAATTGGTGGTGGGATTCAAGTGGACTTTTATTTAGGTTTTTTATTTTTCCCTTATTCGTAGACTTATCCCTTATTTTTAGACTTTATCATAAAATAACAAACCTAAGGAATTTGGTACTTTACAATTACATAATGATTTGCATCGATAATTATAATATGCTATGCTAAGTTGCGTCAGTTGTGTCCAGCTCTTTGTGACCCTATAGAATGTAGTCCGCCAGGCTCCTCTGTCCATGGATTCTCTGTGCAAGAATACTGGAGTGAGTTGCCATGCCCTCCTCCAGGAGATCTTCCCAACCCAGAGGTCGAACCCCTGTCTCTTATGTCTCCTATGCTGGCAGGCAGGTCCCTTCCCATCTGGGAAGACTTGATAATCATTTTATCGTTTTTTCAACAACATTCCCCCTCTGGAAAAATCTCCACATGTGAACAGTAAGAGTGTTGAACTTGAAAGAGACAAGCTATGCAATGCATGTCAAACCAACACAAAACACGTGTGCCTGTATGTTTGTGTATATGTATGCATGTATGTGTGGGTGTGCACTGACACTCATATTTCTACCTCCTTCATTTTCACTACCATATAACTTTTACCTGTATGAATAGGGGACAATTTGTCATTCTCCTAGTGATGACCATTTACGTTACTTCCAGTTGTTTGTTATCACACATACACAGTGATGCTGTGGTTATAGACTATACATATAGAAAATTTCTCTGGAGGACTGTTTTCAGTTTGTTTCACCAGGGTCCCTGACCTTATCAGAGACTCCACAAGGCCAAACACATTGATAATAATTGAAGACACTACTTGTCTATTTCTCTGTGTGACATTTGCACTGATGGTAGCAAATATTGGTGATAAAAATATCGTAAAGTAATTAACCTCCAATTAAAATAAATAAATTTATATTTTAAAATGCTGGTGCCTTAGGACCATTGGAGACCATGACACAAACTCCTCTGATAGTCTCACATGCTTCATCACCACGTACAGGCAGGAAAGAGGAAAGGAGGGAAGAATAAGGGAAGGTGGGAGGGACGGAGGGAAGGAGAGAAGGAGGAAGGGAGAAATGAAGGAAGCGGAAAAAGGGCCAGTCTCAGTTAAGAATGATATGATTGATAAATTAACCTCGTTGTTGAAATGAGAATGGATGCGGCAAGAAATACTGTTAATTATACCCCATGCCGCTCCTGCGTGTGTATCTTTTAGACACTCTGTGTGTCTAGATGGAGGTATGAACCCAGTGCTGCCCATCAGTGTAGAAGGTTTGTCTCAGAGAAAAGCACGTGTATGATTGTCAGAGTTGACAGCTAAACAGGCCACTTTTTTTTTTTTTAATGAAGCAGCATTTTCTCCAAAAGAATGACTGACCAACCGTGGCTGTTCAGGAATGATTACTTGATCGACAGGTCTTTGATAATGAACAAAGTCAGCCCATCATTTCAAGAAAAACAATGGACGGTGTCATGTTGCTGATGATAAATTTTAAGCTTTCAAGCAAAAAAATAGAACTTTGGAAAACTTGAGCTTGACAGCTTCCCAACACATAAAGATTTTTCTGCTGATATTGGTGGACAGATTAATGATCCACACATTCATTAATATGTGACTTTTTTATTTTTTAGAATGAAATATGTCAACTTGTGGAGAACTGCATAGCTCAGGGAGCAAAGAGTTTCCTACTGATTAAGATATCACAGTCCAAAATAACACACAGGTGGGAGTTATTTGAAATTCAAGAGACTCCAGTGGTTTTCATCAAACAGAGTAAAGAAAGTTATTAACATGCTTTCAGGCTCCACATGGCAAGTGACTGTTAAAAATGGACTACTTGTCAAATTCTGGCATGACGTCAAAAAGAGTACCCACAGTTCCAGGCTATAAAAATATTCCTCCCCTTCCATATACATACCTATGTGAGGCAAGAATTGCTTCATATACTTGAAGCAAATAGCATTTACAACAGACTGAGTTCAGAATCAGAGAGGAGAGTCCAGGTATCTGCTTTTAAGACAGACAGCCAAGAGATTTGCAAAAATATTAAATTGCACCATTCTTCACACTGAATGGAAATGTGGAAAATACATTAATTTTTCATAGATGTTTGGTTTATATTAGTTTGTAATGGATTTATTATCTCTTTACAAATTTGTGTTTTTGCTGTATAGCAAAGTGATTCAGTTATATATATCTATATATTCTTTTTCATATTCTTTTCCATTATGGTTTATTAGGATGTTGAATATAGTTCCCTGTGCTAGACAGTAAGTTTTTGTTTATCTGTTAATATTTTATATATAGTAGCTTCTATCTGCTAATTCCAAACTCCTTTTTAAAAATTTATTTTTATTAAAAAAATTTTGAAATATAATTGATTTATAATGCATCAGTTTCAGGTGTACAGTAAAATGACTTAGTCATATATATACATATTCTTTTTTATATTCTCTTCCATTATAGATTATTATAAGATATTGAATATTTTCCCTGTGCTATGCAGTAGGTCCTTGTTAGGTGTCTATTTTAACCAGTATCTTTAATGAATTGAGAAGTACATTTAAAATTTCCCAGTCTTGGAAATTCCCTGGTGGTCCAGTGATTAGGACTCTGTGCTTCTATTGCAGGAGGCCTGGGTTTGATCCTTGGGCAGGGAACTAGAATCCCACAAGCTGTATAGTGTAGCCAAAAAAAAAAAAATTCAGTCTTAATTTCTATTATGGGGAGCACCAGTAGATACAACCACATAAACAACAACTCTTTGGGTTCTGCCTAAAGTTTACAAGTGGAAAGGCATCCTGAGAGTAAGAGGCTGGATAACTGCTACTCTAGGATTTATGAGGCTTCCCAGGTTGTAAAAAACCTGCCTGCCAATACAGGAGACATAAGAGATGCAGGTTCGATCCCTGGATCAGGAAGATACCCTGGAGGAGGGCCTGGCAACCCACTCCAGTATTCTTGCCTGGAGAATCCCACGGACAGAGGAGCCTGGCGGGCTACAGCCCATAGGGTCAAAAGGAGTTAGACACAACTCAAGTGCCTTAGCACAGCACAGCACAGTAGCACTCTAGGATTTATACCTAAAATCTCCTGGGGACAGGGTGAGCCATCACCAGCCCACCTGGATCCTGCCAAACATCCTTCACTGTGGTCACGTCCCTGCCCCCACCTGTAAAGATCTAACCTTAGCCAAGAGCTTGTCACAGCATAAAGGACTCTGTATTAGATAACGGTGTCATAGAGCATGAAGAAATATCCTTCAGATCTTCACTTCTTGTGGTTGGCCACCCTCCTGGTGGGTGGGGATGATATTGCATCATCTGGTTTTGTTAACGTCAAAGGTAATCGTAATATTTGTTTCCTGCCACAGACTCTATTTCTGTCTTTTTTTCCTAAAGGCAAAGTTTTTTTTTTAACTCCTTTTGTTCCAAAATATCAAATATTGATTTATTCATATAACTGCTTCTTCATTAATGTAACTAATTTTAAATGAAGGGTCTAACCAGGTGTGTGAAGTTTCCCTGGTGGCTCAGATGGTAAGTAATCTGTCTGCAATGTGGGAGACCTGGGCTCATTCCCTGTGTCAGGAAGATCCCCTGGAGAAGGGAATGGCTACGCATTCCAGTATTCTTGCCTCTGTCTATGGACAGAGGAGCCTGGCAGGCTACAATCCATGGGATCACAAAGAGTCAGACACGACTGAGCAACTAACACAACCAGGTGTGTAGTTTAAACAAGTAGAAAATTGCAGTCCTGGGACAGCATGAAAAAATTCATCCCATTTCTAAAACAGGTGTATTTCCAGGTGGCCCAGATCATGAACAAAGAATACCTTAAGGTTTTGTATCTTCTCTGGCCTCAGTTTCCCCTTCTGTGAGCGAGGGTGTGAAGCAAGGTATCTTTAAGGCCCTTTCAATCAGAAAGCTCTAGGTTCATTTTCCTAGGATGACACATAAGGGCACAGCCGACAGTCACGTGGGAGTGGCTGCAGAGCTGGAAAAGAGGCCTGAGATAGTGTATTTCTTCACCCAGAGATGCCTGAAATTTCACATCCTGAATGTACACATGTATTACTTCTCCTCTGGTGCACAGCTTAGAATTAACTTGCATCTTCTTGTCTGGGTAAGGTAGAGAGACTGGAAAACGGTTACATTTGCCAAAATGATCTTGTAAATATGCTTATTATATTTCCCATCCTTGACAATTTTAGGCTGTTTGTCCAAAGAGGATGCCATTCAAATGATTTTCACAATGCTTCCTATAATTCAGTGGGGGAGAAAAATGTTCTCAAAGTGTGTCTCCAGCTGCAGTGTCCACCTGACTGTTTCATGGGAGTGTGGCAGGTGGGCAGTCATTGCAAGATCCAACCTGCCTATCACTTGAAAGGTGCTGCTGGACTTGAGGGAATGTCACGGCATTGTGCTGGCCTGGCTGAGCAGCCGTGGCTGCCTCAGGGAAGAAGTTATCTGAGTAAATAAAGGCTTTGTGTTTATAGAAGAACCTAGATAGTATATTCAAAAGCAGAGACATTACTTTGCTGACGAAGGTCCGTCTAGTCAAGGCTATGGTTTTTCCAGTGATCATGTATGGATGTGAGAGTTGGACTGTGAAGAAGGCTGAGCACCAAAGAATTGATGCTTTTGAACTGTGGTGTTGGAGAAGACTCTTGAGAGTCCCTTGGACTGCAAGGAGATCCAACCAGTCCATTCTGAAGGAGATCAACCCTGGGATTTCTTTGGAAGGAATGATGCTAAAGCTGAAACTCCAGTACTTTGGCCACCTCATGCGAAGAGTTGACTCATTGGAAAAGACTGATGCTGGGAGGGATTGGGGGCAGGAGGAGAAGGGGACGACAGAGGATGAGATGGCTGGATGGCATCACTGACTCAATGGATGTGAGTCTCAGTGAACTCTGGGAGTTGGTGATGGACAGGGAGGCCTGACGTGCTGCGATTCATGGGGTCACAAAGAGTCGGACACGACTGAGTGACTGAAATGAACTGAACTGAAAGAACTAAGAAGGCAATATGGAAATAATTGTTTCCTGCAAATATTTCACTATTGATAGCAAATTTGAATTCAAGAACAACTTTTTTACTGAGGTATAATTGACATACACCGTTGTGTTCCTTTCATGAGAATAGTACAATGATTCAATCCATATTTGTATGTATTTCAAAATGATCATCACATTGAAAAGTAGTGAAAGTGTTAGTCACTCAGTCATGTCTGACTCTTTGAGACCCCATGGACTGCATCCCACGGGGCTCCTCTGTCTGTGGGATTCTCCAGGCAAGAATACTGGAGTGGGTGGTCATTCCCTTCTCCAGGGGATCTTCCCCACCCAGGGATGAAACCTAGGTCTGCTCCTTTGCAGGCAGATTCTTTACCATCTGAGCCACATCACAATAAGTCGACTTAATATCTGTCACCATTTATAGTAACAGATATTTTTTCTTGTGATGTGAACTTCTACATTCTACTCTGTTAATGAATTTTATACATGCATATGGTCTTATGAACTAGAGCCGCCATGCTGTACATTTAAGTTGCTTTAAGCCACCAGTTTGTCCTTTGTTATGGCAGCCCCTGGAGACGAGTATGCGGTCCAAACAGTCTCTGCATACAGAAGCTTGGCTGATCCTTTACAAGTGCAGATTCAGCATGGGGCAGCAGCAGACAGGGTTCCCAGGATTCTTAGGACAGAGCCTGGCCACCCAGTCTCTGCTGAGGGCTCAGCATCACCTCTGACCACACAATTCCTCATGTCTTGTGATCCACTGACTCTTGTTCTTGAATGAGGGGTTTGAGTGAATTAATCAGGCAGATCATACATGCTAACATACTTTTCAACAATAACTCAACTCAGAATTTCCCAGATTAAATAGCAACAACAACCTACTAACCATAACAGACGTTGACTAACTTCATTCTCAAACCCTCCCTCCTCTCAGGTTCTAGAAGCTGCCCTGGCCCAAAGCCAAGGGTGTGCAAGCTCTCAGGGCTGGAAATGGCAAAGAGGGGGATAGGACCCTGCTTCTGCGGCTTGTCGTGGGATTTGGAACAAAGACCCGCAGCAGAGTTGCAACTTTGTTCTTTGCTTCATGTCAGGGTGACAACGTGAAGGTGGAGATTTGGGGAGAACACTGTTGTAGACATCTCAGCTCTTCAGCAGAATAGGTACCAGTTTTAAATCTGGAGGTCAAGGGAGGGGTAGTGGGTGCCTTATTTGCATATCATCAGTGGTTAAAAGTCAGTGTAGGTGGGAGAAGGTAGGGGCCAAAAGGAATAGGTTACTTATAGCCAATTCAGCAAAAAATTGGGCACCTCTTGGACACAAAGGTCTTCTCCAGTTGAGGGTCCAGAGTGCAGATTGCTCAAAACCACGGAACACTTGTTTATCCCATTATCTCCCTTGGCCTTGATCCCCGGAATCTATATATAGTTGCTTCCAGCAAACACTGAATTGCTACCCACAGTCCAGCCCTGCTGCCCACTGCCCACCCCACCCACCACACCCTCAGTCATGAATTAACCTGCTTGGGCTCTGTGCTAACATGCAGAAATGAGAAACAGACAGCTCTGTTTTCTAATGAGTCCAGTTAGGGGTAAGAGCAAGAGTAAGAGAAAGATGGGAACAAGGTTTGATTTGTGACATATCCAAATCCAGGCTAATGTGGGCTACTGAAACAGAACTCTACTAGGAGTGGTCAGAAAGAAAAAAAAATATCATATATTATGCATGTATGTGGAATCTAGAAAAATAGTACAGATGAACCTATTTGCAAAGCAGAGATAGAGACAGAGACACAGTGAACAAATGTATGGACACCAAGGGGAGAAGTGTGAGGTGGGATGAATTGGGAGACTGGGGTTGACATCCACACACTACTTCTACTGCTGTCGCTTCAGTCGTGTCCCACTCTGTGCGGCCCCATAGAGGGCAGCCCACCAGGCTCCCCTGTCCCTGGGATTCTCCAGGCAAGAACACTAGAGTGGGTTGCCATTTCCTTCTCCAATGCATGAAAGTGAAAAGTCAAAGTGAAGTCATTCAGTCATGCCTGACTCTTAGCAACCCCATGGACTGCAGCCTACCAGGCTCCTCTGTCCATGGGATTTTCCAGGCAAGAGTACTGGAGTGGGGTGCCATTACCTTCTCCTACTATGCATAAAATAGATAATTAATGAGAACTTACTGGGTGGCACAGAGAACTCTGCTCGGTGCTCAGTGGTGACCTGAACAGGAATGAAATGCCCCCCTAAATGTATACATTTAGCTCTTTCTCTTTGCCATAGAGCAGAAAGTAGCAACACTGTAAAGCAACTATACTCCAATTAAAACTTTTTTTTAAAGTAGCCAAGAAAAATTTCTGAACATTAAGCAAAGGGTGGCAAACAGGGTATCGAATTTCAGAAGCAGAGTTGGCCAGACAACTAGGGACTTTTTGTTTCCTCTTCTGTTTTTACAGTAATAGGCAGCACTTGTGAAAGCACCTGGCCCAGAACGAGCAGCCCACCAACAGTAGCAGCCCAGGCACTGAGTGAAGAGAATAACCGTCCCGTCAGGGCGCAGAAAACAGCAAGGAAAGATCCTCCGCATTTCCTCATTGACTCCCACAGCCACCAGGTCAAGTAAGTGCCTGCAGTAGCTCCATTTTCAGATGGAGGCAATGAGGTTTAACAAGATGAAGGTAGAGCCTTGAAAGCCCAGATGTCCAGGCCGCATCCCCAGATCAGCTCTGCTGAATCCAGGGGTGAGTGGCCTCTGGGCACTGGGACTCTCGCAGCATCTGAGAAGAGTCAAGCTTGAACCAAGGTGAGGACCGAGGCCAAGCAACAGCCCAGGTGCCAAGCTGGGTTACGATGCAGTGCAGACCCACCATCCTGACCCCTACCCACTGCCGGGCCCCCTGCCTCTGCCCTGGCCGGGTTTATAAGGGAGAACCCAAGAGCAGTGCCAGAGCCCCATGGCTCTCCCTCTCTGTCTGAGGAAAACGGGCTAAGTGGAGCGGCCATGCCCTACAGGCAGATGCAGCCTAAACTCCGTCCACGGTAAGTACAAGCAACAAGCCCAGACATTTCCATCTTGATTCTACTGTTTGTTTCCGGGTTGAGCCATGGCAACTGGTGGGAGGCAGGGGGGTGAGGAGGCAGGGGGATTTAGCCCTCCCACCCCCATGGGTTTGCTCAAACCCTCTTCAACATACACAACTGAGATTTTTTCAGTCTTATGTAAAGTGAAAAGAAATGTCCTTAGGAAACGCATTGATACAAACCTAAACATATGTATCCTATATAAACCAGTCTTAGCCTGTTCCCACTACTCTGCCAAACCCCTCCTTGGTGTTAATTCTGGAACCCCTCTTCTTTCCCTAAAGAAAGTACTAAAGCTCCCACCCCCAGCCCCGCAGCTGCAGGGCATCACACTCAGCCCCGTTCCCCCATCCTTGAACAGGCAGAGCCAGCTGGAGATGTGCGGTCAGCTCCCGGTCCCCAGCAGGTAAACCCCACATTGTGGGTACCAGTCCCTGCTCACCAGCATCAGGAGCGCGAGGAGCAGCAGCAGCGCGGGGTGAACCCTGCAGCACATGCCGCCTGATGCGCACCCACAGCCAGCGGGCATGGCGAGTCCTCCCGGCTGTGGGCCCGTCCTTCCCAGCAGGCTCTCTTCTCCTATCACCGTCTGGTCACCTTGTCACAGACACTCTCTCAACTCTTCCCCTCCCTGCTCCCAAGCATTCTTGTATTTATCAGGGGTGGGGTGGGGGGCTGAGGCTTAGCCTTTGGCCTCATTAATTACAGGCAGAATTCTCAGGAAGGGAGTGGGGGAAATAAAACTGCCCCAGCGACACGCACAGCAGGCGTTGTGCCAGGAATCTGACCCCAGGAGACCAGGGCTCAGTCAGAGGAGGGTGCAGCCAGTGTCTATGGGGAAGTAGGGGTTTGGTTTCTTTTTGTTTCCAAAATCAGTGGAATGCCTACTGATCTCTTCCTTGTAGCAGAGTATTTTAATGCTCATTTCCTTATAGGCTCTATTGCCTGAAATCAAAGAACTGGAAAAGGACTCCAAAAAAGAATAACTTTATTAACAGAAGAAAAAAAAAAGAGAAAAGTATAATTTTACCTTCCAAAGCATTAACCATCTTTATCCCAATCATTTCTTGAGGCTCTGGGGTTTATAACTTCACCAAAATCTCCTTTACATTTAGATGAACCTGCCTTTTTGATTCTGAGATGAAAGAAAGAGGGAGGAGGGATGGGAAAGAGGCTCCCTGTGGAGGATCTCTGTACCAACCTGGGGTCTTTACATTAGGATTCTGGAAAAAAGACAAGTTGAGGTTTTAACATACCAGTACTTCAGGCTGCAATGACCAAGTGGAAAGCAAGATCTGACACTCATTAGTCCTCATTACCTTAACGTATTACCTGTGATCACATCACCTTGTTGAAAACACTAAACAGTTCTTCAAGAGGTGAAATAAAAGATAATCTTTACCTTGTCTTAATGTGTTTTCATGGCTCTGTGACAGGTTGCTGCACTTTTTAATGTGAATTGTTTATAATCTGAATCCAAGTTGTTTGTTACTAAAAGGAGTAACTAATGCAATTTTTAAACCTTTCTATATTTCCTGTACATAGGGTAGGGAGGAGGGTGGGAGGAGTGTTCAGGACACATGTATACCTATGGCCAGTTCATACTGATGTATGGCAAAACCCATCACAATATTGTAATTATCCATCCTCCAATTAAAATAAAGAAATAATTTTTTTAAAGGAAGCAGAATAATAATGATCAAATTTACAACTTTGAAAAAATAAATCTTGCATTTACTTTCAAGATGGATATTTTTATTCCATGTAAATCTATTGGCCACCTGATGCAAAGGGCTGACTCATTTGAAAAGACCCTGATGCTGGGAAAGATTGAGGGCAGGAGAAGGGAACGACAGAGGGTAACATGGTTGGATGACATCACCGACTCAATGGACATGAGTTTGGGTAAACTCCGGGAGTTGGTGATGGACAGGGAGGCCTGGCGTGCTGCAGTTCATGGGGTCGCAAAGAGTCGGACACAACTGAGCAACTGAACTGAAGTCAGTTGAAAAACTTGTTAGAGTCATGAATTCAGAACTTACAGATCAGGTAAGTAAGCTAAGCCATGTGGAATGTTTGTGAGAGATACATGTTGTACACCCCTAATACTGGGGCTGATAATGTTGATCAAGAAAGACAGTGTATAAAGCAATTTCCCTCCAATTAAAAAACTTTTAAAAAGGCAGAAACCAACACAACCTTGTAAAGCAGTTTTCCTCCAATTGAAAGATAAATAAAAATTAAAAAGAAAAAATAAACTGTGTTGGCCTGCAGAGATCCAGAGAGGGGCCAAATGTGAGCAAAGGGTTCCAGTTTTATATTTGCTTTAAGTTGTAAAACACTGGTATTTTAATAATGGATAGGGAGGCCTGGAGTGCTGCGATTCATGGGGTCGCAAAGAGTCAGACACAACTGAGCTACTGAACTGAACTGAACTGAATATATTAAAAACAGCTAAAATTTCAACACTCTCAAACATTTAAAACTGAACAAGAAGCCAGTTTCCCACAAGACAGTCCTTCTCAGGCTGTGTAACTTACTCAACTGGTGACCCTAGGCTTCACCTGCCTCGCGTTTTAGGTGAGTCGGAGCTTCAAGATGTCGTTTCTCTTTCTGTTCTGTATATCCGTGATTCGTCGGTGTTCCTGTGTTCTTAGAAGTGCAGTAATACCTTATGGCCATAAGGTGGCAGCTCCCAGCTCAATGAATGCCTAAACGAAGAAAGTGATGGTGAGATCAAAGTCACTTGATTAAAAGGAAGGTCAGGATGAGAATTAATTTCCTACATTCTACATTCTACTCTACATTCTCACCTTGGGCATCGAGGGGAGCCCAACCCACTTCAAGTTCTCAGTATAATATAAATTTTTTAATAATATAAATGCATCATAACTGCTTCTAAGCAAGGATTAATTTTGTCTTGAATTATCTTTGTCCTTCAGGTTCCTGAAAATGCCAGGCACAGGTATGTAGTGAGTTGCATTTTCAGAGTTGTCAGTCAAGACAACCAAATCAGGTTCATTTTCCATCTTTTCAGGAAAAGCCTGTTGTCTGGGAGGTTTCTACTTGCCCAGAAAGTGGTGAGTAGGGCCCTTCACTGAAAGTAAAGAAGCAGTCAATTCATGACATTCTAAAGAGACACCAAGAGTCAGGACCAGACCCCTCTGGCGTCCCTTGAATGGCAGGACCGACCTTCTCACCCCCAGCCTGCACTGCAGCCCAGTCTCTTAGTCCAGCCCTGCCCACTGGGCAGGAGTCAGTGGCGGAGTCAACTGGCCTCCTTGGGCCTCAATTGCACTGAGGGCTGGTCCCACCCTCCCTGCTGCAGACACATGAGATGCTTTCTTTCCACCTCAGAAAGTGGAGGGGGCCGTGAGGAGGGGTGGGAGTCTGGGGTAGAGGTGGGTGGAGGGATGGAGTGGCGGGAGGGTGTGGATTTCTCCAGTGAATGTGACGGGAGCTTCCTGAGAATGACTGGTCTCATAGGAGGGTCCCCACCTCCCCAACTCCGACTTCTGCTTGGTCAGTGGCCCTGTGCCCAGCTGAGATGAGGGCCTTGTGGTGGATAGCAGGACTCAGAGAAGGATAACACAAAAGTGCCCATCCCTTCCTCCATCTGGCATGGCGAGGAGACAGTTTCTCCTGTGGGTCAAGTCTACACTGAGATCTGTTACCAGCCTTCTTCCTGCCTCCCCAGAGGGATGCTGCTGTGGGCAGGTGGAGGACACCCCCCAGGCACAGAGACATTTAGATGCCCTCTCTACAGAGGGGAGCCAACCTCAGTGACCACCTGGACAAAGAAGCGTGGGGGGAGGTGTCCGAGAGGGACCGCCGCAGCCACGCCCTCCTGTGCTGGTGGGAGCTGGAGAGAAGAGGGGTTAGTCCATTTCTTCACAGTGATGCAAAAAGCTTAACTTCTGAGAACAGCCTCCAAGGAACAAAACAACCCAAGGAAGAGCTGTGCTTAGAGAAACAAGGAGGTGGTTCACACGAGCCCAGATCATTCCCTATCTTGAGGAATGATCCTCTTTCAACAACATGTAAAACAGCAACTACATGGAGGCTCCGGAGAGAGACCAGAGACACGGAAACTGTGGGTAGCCAGGCTCCTAGAAGAGGACGGTCGGGCCGAGGATGAACAGACAGGACCTGGGACCTGGGTACTAAGCTTGTGGGTGTTCCCGGCACGGTTCTTTCAACTTTTCCGTACGTTCGAGATTTTTTAATAATACAGTGTTGGGAGGAAAATCATTAAGTGATTTTGACTCCAGCAGTAACAAATCCAAGTTATTATTGTATCGTTTTACACCAACATCAATACTGTGCATCTACTTGTAGCCCAGTGTCTAACACGAGTATGAGCCAACACACCTAATGTTTGTTAGATTTCACATCAGAATAAAATAACCCATCATTTGTATTTCTGGATCTATTTTCAGTGACTCAAGTCACTCAGGTTGATCAGAAGTGGTTCTTTATGTTTCAGTTCTCCAAATCCTCCCCCAAGAACTGGTTGGAAAATTTCCTTTGAGAGGTTTTAATTTCTTATCCCTATTTGTTCCACTAATCATTGTAGATGAGCAATAGAGGAGGGAAATGCTGCCAAATACAACAGATTGGAGTGTATTTCACTTTTTGTAAGTATAGTCTCATACTAATAATATTGACAGTGGAGTTACCAAGCTCTTTCTTGAGTTGTTTATGTATGTGGATTTTTCTGTGCTTTTGGGGGGAAGAAGAAGGGAGATAAAAAGAAAGATTTGAGGCTATTTACTTTGGCTTCCCACATCAAAATCATCCTCTTGAGGTAAAAATATATGCTTCTTTTTAAATTAGAATATATTTCAATTAAATTTGGCGGATCATTCATTTAATCATTGTGTGTGTGTGTTAGTCACTTAGTTGTGTCCGACTCTTTGTGACCCCACGAACTGCAGCCCATCAGGCTCCTCTGTCCGTGGGATTCTCCAGGCAAGAATACTGGAGTGTTGCCATTCCTTTCTCCAGGGGATCTTCCCCATTCAGGGATCAAACCCAGGTCTCCTGCATTGCAGGCAGATTCTTTACCTTCTGAGCCAGCAGGGAAGCCCTCATTTCTTTATATTGCAGAAGACCTATTAGCAAAACGCATTTCATTGCAGTATTGAGAAAATTGGAACAATGCAGGAAAAAAGCCAAGTCTTTTTTCTTTCCCTTTACTTTATTAAGGTGAACATCTCTAGAGAGATTAGAGGAAAAACTTGGTGACCCTTCCAAAGGCAGTGATGACCCTTCCAGACTTGGCTGGAGTATTGAATGAAGTATGTGGAAAAAAAAAAAATCAGCTGAGGGCAGGGTGAGTTCTCCACACCTGAAGTTTAAAAACAGAAGAGTGTGGATGTAAGAAAAACATACTCAAGGTGGACATGTTCTGAAAAACCTCCACTCCTTCATATTCACCTGTGGCCTAGGTCATCAGAGCCGTAAAGCTTCAGATTTGTGCCCTACTGTATTTTTTATTGAAGTATAATTGATGTGCAATACAAATAAGTTACAGAGGATTCAGTTTCTAAAGATTTTATTCCATTTGCAGTTATTGTAAAATACTGGCTATATTCCCTAAATGCTTTCCCAGATAACACTAGTGGTAAAGAATCCTGACAATGCAGGAGACATAAGAGACTTGGGCTCCATCCCTGTGTCGAGAAGATGGCCTGGAGAAAATAATGGCAGCCCACTCCAGTATTCCTGCCTGGAAAATTCCGTGGGCAGAAGATCCTGGTGGGCTGCAGTCCGTATGCTGTACACATATCCTTGTAGCTTATGTGATACATAACAGTTTGTACCTCTTAATCCTCCAGCCCTATACTGCCCCTTTCCCCACTGGTAAGCACTAGATTGCTCTCTGTATCTGTGAGTCTGCTTCTTTTTGTTGTTGTTGTTATAGTCACTAGTTGGTTATATTAGATTCCACATATAACTGAAATCATACAGTGTTTCTCTTTCTCTGTCTGACTTATTTCACTTAGCACAATGCCCTTCAGGTCCATCCATGTGGTTGCAAACAGCAAAATTTCCTTCTTTTTTGATGACTGACGAGAGACCTATTCTGGAGGTAAAGAGCCAGCTAGGTGCCTTTAAACCCTAGAGAAAGCAGAGAGAGGCAAAAACGCAGACGCCTTTGTAGCCAGAGCACAGAGGGGACTGGTCCGGCAGGTGGAATGCTGTGAGAGCAGCCAGTTCAACCTCATACACTTAGAGTGCTGTAAAGGCGAACTTCTCAGACTTTAGCCTCCAGAGATCTTAAAACGCAGCCTCTGATTCTGGAGGTCAACGTTTACCTTTACCCTCATCGGGAAGGAAAGATCATGATTCCCCTGCCCTTCTAGTGTGTTGGCTGAGATCCCCTGTAATAAAAGACAGATTAACAAGAGAAAAATCAACAGAAGTTTAGTAACCTGTGTGTCCCCTGTACACATGGGAGAGACTCAGGAAAAGTGAGGAACTCCCAGAAAAGACTGAACTGCCAGAAATAACATCTCCAGCCCAAGAGGAAAAAGGACGTTTGGGTTTGGGGGAGCAAGTGACAGGAGGTTGTCAGGAAAAGCACAAAAAATGAGAGTATAGTTGTTCAGTCAGTTCAGTTCAGTTCAGTCGCTCAGTCATGTCCAACTATTTGTGACCCCATGAATCACAGCACGCCAGGCCTCCATGTCCATCACCATCTCCCGGAGTTCACTCAGACTCACGTCCATCGAGTCCATGATGCCATCCAGCCATCTCATCCTCGGTCGTCCCCTTCTCCTCCTGCCCCCAATTCCTCCCAGCATCAGAGTCTTTTCCAGTGAGTCAACTCTTCACATGAGGTGGCCAAAGTACTGGAGCTTCAGCTTTAGCATCATTCCTTCCAAAGAAATCCCAGAGTTGATCTCCTTCAGAATGGACTGGTTGGATCTCCTTGCAGTCCAAGGGATTCTCAAGAGTCTTCTCCAACACCACAGTTCAAAAGCATCAATTCTTCGGTGCTCAGCCTTCTTCACAGTCCAACTCTCACATCCATACATGACCACAGGAAAAACCATAGCCTTGACTAGATGGACCTTAGTCGGCAAAGTAATGTCTCTGCTTTTCAATATGCTATCTAGTTTGATCATAACTTTCCTTCCAAGGAGTAAGCGTCCTTTAATTTCATGGCTGCAGTCACCATCTGCAGTGATTATGGAGCCCCCAAAATAAAGTCTGACACTGTTTCCACTGTTTCCCCATCTATTTCCCATGAAGTGATGGGACCGGATGCCATGATCTTTGTTTTCTGAATACTGAGCTTTAAGCCAACTTTTTCACTCTCCTCTTTCACTTTCATCAAGAGGTTTCTTAGCTCCTCTTTACTTTCTGCCATAAGGGTGGTGTCATCTGCATATCTGAGGTTACTGATATTTCTCCTGGCAATCTTGATTCCAGCTTGTGTTTCTTCCTGTCCAGCATTTCTCATGATGTACTCTGCATAGAAGTTAAATACGCAGGGTGACAATATACAGCCTTGACGTACTCCTTTTCCTATTTGGAACCAGTCTGTTGTTCCATGTCCAGTTCTAACTGTTGCTTCCTGACCTGCATACAGATTTCTCAAGAGGCAGGTTAGGTGGTCTGGTATTCCCATCACTTTCAGAATTTTCCACAGTTTATTGTGATCCATACAGTCAAAGGCTTTGGCATAGTCAATAAAGCAGAAATAGATGTTTTCTGGAACTCTCTTGCTTTTTCGATGATCCAGCGGATGTTGGCAACTTGATCTCTGGTTCCTCTGCCTTTTCTAAAACCAGCTTGAACATCAGGGAGTTCACGGTTCACGTATTGCTGAAGCCTGGCTTGGAGAATTTTGAGCATTACTTTACTAGCATGTGAGATGAGTGCAATTGTTCGGTAGTTTGAGCATTCTTTGGCATTGCCTTTCTTTGGAATTGGAATAAAAGCTGACCTCTTCCAGTCCTGTGGCCACTGCTGAGTTTTCCAAATTTGCTGGCATATTGAGTGCAGCACTTTCACAGCATCATCTTTCAGGATTTGAAACAGCTCAACTGGAATTCCATCACCTCCACTAGTTTTGTTCGTAGTGATGCTTTCTAAGGTCCACTTGACTTCACATTCCAAGATGTCTGGCTCTAGATTAGTGCTCACATCATCATGATTATCTGGGTTGTGAAGATCTTTTTTGTACAGTTCTTCCATGTATTCTTGCCACCTCTTCTTAATATCTTCTGCTTCTGTTAGGTCCATACCATTTCTGTCCTTTATCGAGCCCATCTTTGCATGAAATGTTCCCTTGGTATCTCTAATTTTCTTAAAGAAATCTCTAGTCTTTCCCATTCTGTTGTTTTCCTCTATTTCTTTGCTTTGATCACTGAAGAAGGCTTTCTTATCTCTTCTTGCTATTCTTTGGAACTCTGCATTCAGATGCTTATATCTTTCCTTTTCTCCTTTGCTTTTTGCCTCTCCTCTTTTCACAGCTATTTGTAAGGCCTCCCCAGACAGCCATTTTGCTCAGATTTAACTCCTGCCTTAATATAATCCTTCCCTGGTGGCTCAGATGGTAAAGCATCTGCCTACAATGTGGGAGACCTGGGTTCGATCCCTGGAGAAGGAAATAGCAACCCACTCCAGTACCCTTGCCTGGAAAATCCCATGGACGGAGGAGTGTGGTAGACTACAGTCTATGGGGTCGCAAAGAGTCAGACGCGACTGAGCGACTTCACTTTCACTTTAATATGATCAGAGTTGATAAGATGAATAGGAATTTCTGAAATTTCTAGATTTAGTTCATCCTCCTCTTACAGGTACAGACAGGAAGACACCCTTACAAATGGAGATTTCCCTTACAAATCTAAATGTCTTTTACTAAAAAAGTAACTTCTCAGTTTTCAGAGCCTCTCCAGTATCTGCTGCTTCTTAAAAATAACCAGCCTAGAAAACAATCCTTACACCAATGAGGCATAGTTTAGGATGGCAGACTCTGCCCCCCTTCACCCTCTTACAGTTTTTTTTGACTGGGCCTGACAGCTACACTGACAAGAGACAGCTCAGAAGAAAAGCACACCCGTTTATTTAATATTAATACATGACACACGAGACTTCATACAGAATGAAGACCCAGAGGAATGGCAACACTTCCTTGCTCTCATATTAGGTTGAACAAAGTGGAAAAGTGATGAAACTGGGGGGAGATGAGATGATGAGTATCGTTTGAACAAATAAAGTTTGTGTAGAATTCTCTCGGCCTCAACTTCTCATCCCTGATGATAAATATGTTGCTTTCCTCCTGATATAGGGAGCAAGTCTTAGAGGAATTTCATCTCCTGCCTTTAAAGAAAAGAAGGAAGATAAGAGTGTT
The DNA here is from genome assembly GCF_014754425.2 of Oryx dammah. Lineage (NCBI taxonomy): Eukaryota > Metazoa > Chordata > Mammalia > Artiodactyla > Bovidae > Oryx > Oryx dammah. The sequence goes on along the minus strand of NW_024070194.1, from coordinate 26,734,718 downwards.
TTTCTCATATTTGCTGTCTTTCAAATGCCTTTAACTCAAAATTGTCCCTATGCCAGAGCGATTTTGGCATATGTGGTGTGTTCTGAACTCCTTCAGATTCAGTGGGTCTGAAGTAGGGCTCAGAATATGAGGAACAGTCATAGAATAGTGCTAGCTGAATGGAATCAAAAGTTAAATATCATCATTCGGTTCAGTTCAGTTCAGTTCAGTTCTCTCAGTCGTGTCCGACTCTGCTACCCCATGAATTGCAGCACGCCAGGCCTCCCTGTCCATCACCAACTCCTGGAGTTCATTCAGACTCACGTCCATTGAGTCGGTGATACCATCCAGCCGTCTCATCCTCTGTCATCCCCTTTTCCTCCTGCCCCCAATCCCTCCCAGCATCAGAGTCTTTTCCGATAAGTCAACTCTTTGCATGAAGTGGCCAAAGTACTGGAGCTTCAGCTTTAGCATCATTCCTTCCAAAGAACACCCAGGGCTGATCTCCTTTAGAATGGACTGGTTGGATCTCCTTGCAGTCCAAGGGACTCTCAGGAATCTTCTCCAACACCACAGTTCAAAAGCATCAATTCTTCGGTGCTCAGGTTTCTTCACAGTCCAACTCTCACATCCATACATGACCACTGGGGAAAAACCATAGCCTTGACTAGACGGACCTTTGTTGGCAGGGTAATGTCTTTTCTTTTCAATATGCTATCTAGGTTGGTCATAACTTTTCTTCTAAGGAGTAAGCGTCTTTTAATTTCATGGCTGCACTCACCATCCGCAGTGATTTTGGAGCCCAAAAAAATAAAGTCTGACACTGTTTCCACTGTTTCCCCATCTATTTCCCATGAAGTGATGGGACCAGATGCCATGATCTTTGTTTTTTGAATTAGTTTTCTCTAAAATATCCTACAAGCTGGGACAATGATATATATGACTATCCCATTTTTTAAATTCCAAATATATTTTCCAGAATTATCTCAGTTAATCTCTTAAACATCAAATTGCTGAAGACAGAGATGTATGAATTGGCTCTTTTGAGTGTCTATGAAAATTTTTATAAAACGAATGATTTATGTTCCTTCATTGAGCATTGTTCTATAAACAGTGTTTTATGATGTCAAAGTAATGATGCAAGGAGGCTTTTGGACTGAGGTGGTTTTTACCCTTTCCTTGCCTACCAATGAAACCAAACCCTAAGTGGAGTACTTCCTGTAAAATCCTCAAGAGTAAGAAAAACAACCCAATCACAAACAGCCAGTCAGGGTTTCCCAAATGGTGCAACTACTTACGCCACAGCCAATCAAATGGTTTCCTTGTTTTGCATCTTTTCCTTGCCTTCAGGTCCTATCTGGGAAGTGCTCCTAACCTCTAAGCCTTTGGTACTGCCCAATACACATTGATTTTTGCTCAAATGAGTTCTCAAATCTTTGAAAGAAAAAAAGCTTAAAATCTTCTTGTTTCTGAAATCGAACACTCCTCCTCCCTCCCCATGTCTTCTGGATCAAAATTAAAATCTTTCATTTGATCAGAAAGCATCACAGAATCAATTCAATGCTGCCTGAAAAGGATTAGTCGCCACCTTGTGGATAAGAAAATTGCCACATCCAAAAATAATCTACCATTTTACGTGCAAACTAATGATGTGAAACCTCCAGCACGGTTCAAACTATCAAACAGTTATTTGTAAACCCCCTGTTAAAAATGAGACAGCAGGCCCCAAATGAGTCACTTATGCTAAGCCCCACTTCAGCCAACTGAGACTTACCGTTTCTGCTCTCCTGAAGAGGAACCGTAAGCCAGTCCATCAGGAATAGCCTAGTCAGGCAAGTCATCTGCCTGGTTGCCCCTTGCCATCCTGGCCCCTGAAGGAAGGTGACCTTGCCACAACCAATCTGCTCTTTGCTGGTATAACTTTCTTGTCCGGTCCCTTCTGCTTGTAAAGGTTCCATTTTGTACAGCCCCTCCCTCACAGCTCCTTTCTGTCTGCTAGGCTGGATGCTGTCAATTCATTAATCACAGGATAAAGCCAACAGGATTTAAATTTACTCAGTGAACTTGTTTTTTAACACCCCCAAAATTATTCTTTTTAAACTGCCACTGTTTGGCAGACCCAAAAAAGGGCACCTCGTTGTCACAGTGAATTTAGAAAGAGGAACTAAAAGGTTTTCAGAAATGCTTACAGCAGTAGCTGCTCACAATTGCTATTTCCTAACCTGGGGACTCCCTCGAAAGACACAGGGCTCGTTTCTGGACATGTACATTAAAATGCAATTTATTTCTAACGTATTAATTTTATTGAATTTCCATCTGTGTCCCTAACCACCCTTGGGGATAATAATAATAAGAGGGACTCAGGAAAGGTGCAGCCAGGAATCTTCCTCAGATGCATCTAGTCCTGTTGTCATGTCTGCTGCTCAGAATTAAGAAAGTAATTGGGACAGAACTTCCCCCTCAGCAGATTTTTGAACTAATCATGGAGAACAAAGACAAACTCTGAACTAGAACTGCATAAAAAGCAAATCAAAACCATACCAGAAAAATCCACATAGTGTTTTCCCGATGTTCAATTGATCTCAAGGAAGGAAAAAGCCCAGATTCACAAAAACCTATGTGTATTGGTTTATTATATACAAAACCAAGCATACAATAATTACATAGCAAATAACAAATATGCTGCATTTTGAATGGTGTTCTGTACATGTTCATGAATAAATAATAAATACTGCTTCTTTATTACCTTGAAATACAGTACCAAGAAATTTATATTTTTCTTTTACTACTCTTGTAAATGAGCACAAAGGAAAGAGGAAATGGGTGATATTTAAACATAAACGGTAGAAATTCTTCTCTCTGGAAACAACCAAATAGGCCCAAGAACCACTACACACCAGTGATACCCTCTCCCCCCATCTTCTTTGTCATAGGTAGCCAACCCCATGCTATCCCAGTTAAGTTACAAACTTTCAGTCAGTTTATAGTCATTAAAGAGAAATAATGCCAACCTAAACAATTGTACGGAGAAGGCAATGGCACCCCACTCCAGTACTCTTGCCTGGAAAATCCCATGGACGGAGAAGCCTGGTGGGCTGCAGTCCATGGGGTTGCTAAGAGTTGGATGACTGAGTGACTTCACTTTCACTTTCACGCACTGGAGGACATGGCAACCCACTCCAATGTTCTTGCCTGGAGAATCCTAGGGACAGAGGAGCCTGGTAGGAGGCCGTCTATGGGGTCGCACAGAGTCGGACACGACTGAAGCGACTTAGCAGCAGCAGCAGCAGCAAACAATTGTAGCTAATATTGATATTTTAGTTCACTTTTGTAGTTTTTACTTTTCCCCTTGATTCCAAACCTGCAATAGTTCTTAGCACTTTTTCTAAACTTTGGAGTTCTTTTTTTGCTACCATTTTATTGGTTACTTTAATTGATAAATGCAACATGTATGTAAACAACTGCACAGAAATGACAGGCACTACTTAGGAATACAGTGACTCATGTCACAAGATTCCATGGCTTCGATCTGATGGACTGAGTAAGTTCATGACTCAACTCTGTAATGTGGTCTGCTCAAGTGGCAAGATGATTTTTATCTGCAGCATTTAGTGCATTAAGATGTGTGCATCAGAAATCATAGAAGTGTGCTTCTGCTCTGTAACGAACCTATATTCCTTAGGAGCTCTGAGCCAATCACAATTACCAACCAGAGGCAAAAAAGTAAACAAGCAAAGCCACTTTTTCAGGCTTTTCAAACTGTCCTAACATGTGACATTATATATGCTTCCGAATTAAGCAACCAAGTCAAAGAGCAAGGAACAAATGTAACATCCGAGGTGTTACCTCAACATTTCTTAATCAGCTCAGACATACACGAGGTCAGGAAAGGTGAACCATATCACCGTCCAGATCTCCTGCACACGTGTGCTACTGCAAGAGGCAGCAGCTCAGCAGGAACCCTGGGTTTCTATTAGGATTAATATCAGGATCATATATGTGTGTGTAACATGCTTACAGAGATTTATTGGCCCTGAAACTTCATACAGAGTTGAATGAACATCTAGCAAAAAAAGAAATCATGAGTGGGGTATAGACAGGACTTGCTTATCAGTGCTCACAGAAGCAGGGGCATTGAAGGACATGTGGGGGAATGCTCAGGAACCACAGGAAGGAAAAGTTATGAATAACAATACATTTTCAAAATACCATACTTACACCGAGTACCAATGTTACAGTATAATTGTGAACCATGGAACTGATGCTGGCCAGATATACATCTTTTGTTCATTTATAAAAAGGCCTAAGATCTTAACGTAACCAGTGCTTTCTCCAGGAGGGCAGTGTGAGGAAGAAAGAATATAAGAGGGAATATGGAAATAAAGTCTTAAAAGGAAAGGACTACCATCAACATTTTTGTTAATATGATTAAGATCAGAATTTCATATGGCATCTTAATATTCAATTTTGGCCTATTATTTTAATTATGTATAAATACATCCTGTCTTTATGGTAACTTGAACAGTGACTTGGATAACACTGAATTGCTGGGTGAAAAGTCTGCCAGTTGGTAAATATTTTCAAATGAAATGTGCCAAGTTTTTCATTTGCCCCAAAGATGAAAAACGGAAACATATATATAAAGAAAAATAGAAGAATCGTTTGAAGGAATAAAATCAGCTATAGTCATTAAAACATACTGTACATCAAGAATTGTCCACCAAAGGTTTTAAAGATTTTTTACAATAATATCAAGAGCAATCTCCTCATACAACCACAGGGACAAGTAGATATGACTTCAGTTCAGTTCAGTTGCTCAGTCGTGTCTGACTCTTTTCGACCCCATAGACTGCAGCACACCAGTTTTCCCTGTCCATCACCAACTCCTGGAGCTTGCTCAAGCTCATGTCCATCGAGTCAGTGATGCCATCCAACCATCTCATTCTCTGTCGTCCCCTTCTCCTCCTGCCTTCTATCTTTGTGACTTAACAGCAGTTAAATAAGAAGCATTTAGGAAGCTCAGGAAGCCACAGGGCCATGTAAGGATGTGAAGACATTCATTCAGTAACTTTAGTCATGCTCCCCACCCCAAGATTATAAAGCAAGATTATAAAGTCCTGCTCTTGCAAATGAAGACAGATTGTCATTTTACAACAGAGAGGGGCCAGGTCCCAAATCAGGAATGTAATAAGGGTTCCACTCAAAGTGGTTCCATGTGTATCTGTCTGATTATAGGCCCTGCGTTTGCAAACTCTAAAAGGTGGTTTACCTGTGGCATCTCTTCAGAGATGCCACTCGACAGGAATTCCAGGTACCAACATTTCATTCTTCCTCCCACCACTTGCCAACAACCACACTTAGACCCACCAACCTCCACTGGGATGAAGTTTGCATGCTGACAGAATACAAAAATTGACTTCACACTACCTCTAAAAGGCCTTCTTAAAAACAAAACAAAACTCATGTTACAGAAAGCGCATGAAAGCCCTAGATTCCACTCTCTCCTAAGAGCAGGAAACTTAGTGATAATTGACTTTGCTCAAAATAGATGCTGTTGAGGAAGGGCCCAAGCTTCCCCTGGGGTGAAACAGCCAGAACTTCTGTTTGAATCCTTTAGGGCCAGGGCACAGAGAGCCCTGTCTCAGATACTCAGGATTCTCTACTGTTTGAAGCCATACCCACTAGCGCACATATGCTGTGGCTGAGATTTCAGAAGTGGAGTTCACTCAAGTCCTGCTAGAGAGCAGTGGTTTTATTTCTTTCTGTGGCATAGACTTTAGCTGATGTTTACCTCAAGTTTGCCTAAGACTGTCAACACGAAGTATGATTACCTAAAGACTTGTTTTTTTGAAAACAACCCTGTGTGGCAGGGGTGGAGGTGAGGGTGGGTGGACTAAAGAACTGTCCACCCCTTCAAGGTCAGTAAACCCGAAGTCTCTTACAATTCACTGGAGGGGAACTTTTGGAAGAGCGTTAATACTGAGTCATCTGCAGGTTCTTGCAACTCATCATCTCAGTTATTTCTTGAATTTGTATGTATTTTGCTTTCCTCCATTCGTTTTGAGCTTTTTCTCGCTGGATATCGTGGCATGAACACAGTTACTCACGTTTCCCTTCTTCTTAAGACTTGTGTGTGCTGGTGCCCGGGCGGCCCTGCAGCCATCCGTGGGATCCAGGATCACGGCTGGTGGCCGGGGTGCACGGAGGTTCCCATTGTTCTCGATCTTCGGGCCACCATCCCCACCGGATAAGTCCCAGGGCTGCAGCCTGGAGCTCTTGTTGGATTTCTTTTTCTTCTTCTCTGTCTGCACCTCCAGGGTTTGCTTCTGAGAACATAATCGGCTACTGCTCAGCACATCAAGAGGTCTGGGGGAAGCCTCACCAGTGTAACAGAATGGATGGACTTCCTTGCAGAGCGTGTCTTTCTTTCGTGAAAGGCCCGACTTCAGAGGCCCTTCCTGCTGAGGCCTGGACAGAGCGCTGGGCATCAGCTTGCTTCTCCCAGGGCTCTTCAGGGCCCCCGAGGTCCCAGGGGCAGTGGGAGGCCTCCCTTTGGCCACCTTGCCTTTCTCGCACTGGATGGTCTGGATCTGCAGCCACTCGAGCTGGACGAGCCTGTCGACGTACTTGCCCAGGAGCCCCCCAGTTTTGGGCACGGCCTCTGTCCTGCGCTCAGAGTGCAGGAGCATGGCCATGTCCCGCAGGTCCCAGGAGTTGCACGGGGGCGGGAGGAAGTCGGGGTAACAGTATTCAGGCCAGGTGGGGCCCTGCCCTGGGTGCAAATCGAAGTGAACCGGGTCAATCTCTTCCGCTCGAAGGTGAAGATCAGGAGGCGTGAGGGGGGATGGGGGGATGGCGATCCTTTCTGAATCAGAGAGGTCACTGGCACTGTCCTCCTCCTCGGCATCTTCTTTGATGATTTTCATGGACTGAAAGTCCAGAAACAGCTTGTTCCCTGAGAGTCCCCGATATCTGGGGCCGAGGGGACTCCTTTCGGGGTTTCCTTCTGGGGAAATGCTTTCCTTCAGCTTATCCTCAGTCAGTTGGGGGACACCTCCTCTGAGACTGCTTTTCAGCTGGGAAGAAATGTGAGGGACTTGGGGTTTACTCTGTCTTTTTCTGGAATTCTTGGGATGTTGTACTTTAGTCCGAGATGGGCCTGCATTCATATTGCTGCGAGAAATTAGATTGCAATTCTTAGTCCATGTGACACAAACTGGCCTTCTGATGATTTTAAGAAAGTAATCAAAAGAAGCCTCTAGTTGTACACTTCAGCTATGACAACGGGTTAGAAAATGTGAGGCCTCTAAACTTGCAAATTATAGGACAGTTTTCCACTTGTTACTCTATTTAGGAAATAATATTAATATAAAGCAGGTGCCAGAAGTAAATGCATGGATTCACTTTGCATCAAATATTATCTTTTAAGAAAAACACTAACATTTCATAAAGTACTTATATTATCATCTTAAACCCATTATGTGTACTTTGAAAAATATCTCTTGCAAAACACTCAGTCTGTTGTTAATGATGAGCAGTGTTTAATAACACAAACAAATAAAATCCACACCTTTCTTTTATATACCTAGTTTAAATTAAATGTAGACTGGATGTAAAATACACATTTTACAGAACTTAATCACTGGTTGGTGGTAACTCTGAGCCAGCAAATATCCTAAGGAAAACTGTAGCATATACAACCTACACCTTAAGCCAAAAGCTTATCAAAGTGTCAGCATATCTTCAAATAGAAAATACACTAGGGAAAACAGTGTTTAGAGGGATAGGAATAAAATCACACAATGCCTTATAACACAATATAAATTTTTTAAAAGGCTTAAATGCTACTTTTTTTCTTTAAAATTTTATCATTTTTAAAAATTGAAGTATAGTTGATTTTCACTGTTGTGTTAGTTTTTGGTGCACAACAAGGTGATTCACTTATACATACATATACATTCTTTTTTTTTAAATATTCTTTTCCATTATGGTTTATCCTGAGATATTTTTAAACACAGCTCCCCATGCTCTGCAGTAGGGCCTTGTTAATACTGCCCTTTGAGTGGTGGGGAGGCAGATCTCGTGAATACTGTACACATTACTAGCATGGCGACTGATTCGTCCTCTAATTTATTTCTGAGGCAGCATCTCATATCAGAGGTGAAGATATTTTCTTTTCAACTTATTTACCAACAACAGTGCACTTTACCAAGATGAATAATACTTCTCAGCAATATCGGTCTGGTGTGGTTTAAAAAAAAAAAAAAAGGATGGTAAACATGCTTTGTGGAAACCTCAGAGGTTCATTTGCTGGAGGTCTCCACCACAATAAGCGATTACTTGAAAATGTGCCACCTCTTAATAAACATGGAGGAGGTTAAATCATTGCCAGCAGCATAACATGTGCTCAATAAATGTTGAAAAAATGAAGAAATGGATAAAGTAATTGCCATGATTTAGAACTCATAACTGACATCGTTAAAACTTTCCTTTACCTCTAGCTGTCTATGTGCATCCATAAAAGTTATTACTAGTATCCTTTTTATAGAAAAGGAAACAAACATAGATGATTACCCAAAATTGTGGATTCTGCTAACAGTGCAAGAATTATGACCTCCTAGAATTTTTACCAACTAGTAATGTTTAAAACCATTTCTATCAGACAAGAAATATGGTGTATATACTTCTGTCTACAGACATATTTTTCTCCCAGCCACACATATCAATCTGGAGAACATGCTCCCTTTGCAAGATAAAGTAATTACATGAAAAACTATTTACCTGGTTTTCTGATAAGATTCATTCACCCTATTCCCTTTCTTGAAAAAGTCACATGGCTGATCATCATTTAGGGTTGGATAGACTGTCTAAAAAGAAAGACATATAGTTAATAAATACCCTAAACACACACACACACACACACACAAAACGTGAAAAACCAGAACAAATCTAAATGAGATTTTACTTAAGTTTACATCACCTTTTCTGTAGTGCTTGAAATATTCTTGCTCAATCTGTTGGAAGATGCTGACAGCAGGGGAAGTGACTTCTTTCCTCCTCTAATATTTGGGCAGGGTGCCTTACCACCGGAACTAGAAGCAACAGAATAGTGTCGGTAAGTACCAACTGCAAACACCCTATCACCCTTATCATGTTGCTTTTCACTTTTTTGTTCTTATTGTATAAAAAGTTTGAGTGGGGGAATATTGCCTTCTATTTATGGTTTAATCTATTTTGCTTGTTTTTCACAGTGGGTGTTAGATACAAGATCACACTACTATAAATGGATTTCATCTCTCTCCCCATACACACACACATACACACACATGCACATACACACAAAATCTCCTCGGAAATAATTTGTTGAGGACTTCTGTGGGACTAATTAAGTTTGGCTGTTACTCCAAAGTTCCCGTGTCCATTCATTCATTCCATCCTTCCTTCGACAAATAGAGTGCCTAGAAAACAGCAGGGTTAGATACCTATCCTACTCTCATGGAGCTTGAACTCTATTGGAAAGGCCCCCTTTCAGGCCTCCTGCCTTCACTATCACATCAGTCCATGAAAAATTTATCAGTGTAATACATATCCCAATGTTCTCTCTCTGTGACATTTTGTTGATTGGTACCACCCAAGGCTGCTTCTCCCCTCTTGAGTGGCCTACTAAAAGTGCCCCATTTGAATGTGAATCTTCTTTCTTCCATAAAATCCCCTGCCTCTGAAAAAATGGAAAATGGAAGAGTTGGGATTATACATTTTTATTAGCCTCCTAAAACTCTGCTGTTATTTTTCAAAATAAGCACGTATGTCATTTTGGTCCGTGTACATATGATGAGAAGGAAAATCACATTCGGGCCCTTACAATGAATGAATGAGACCATAATCAACTGCTCGATTCGTTTCAGATGTAGAAAACGTTCTTCGTCAACCCCCTTCATTAGTCTGGTTTTCCCGCTGCCTTGTCCCTCTGGATTGTACAAGAACACTCTAGAATTCTCTAGAAAGTGCACTCCCAGCTTCTCCACTTCATTTCACCTGGCAAGCTTTACACCCTGGGCTGTGCTGTTTTCTGGACAAAGTTACTGAGAGCGAAGAGGTGACAGCCTGCAGGGTCCCTAAGGATGCTGAAAGCAAGCTCTGGTTTCCCTGAAGGTTCGGGAACAAAGCTAAAAGTCTGGATTCTGCCTACAAAAATGTGTCCCAAGCGTCAGAGGCTGCTTAAAGGCAGCCTTATCTTTTGTCACAGGGTCTTAACCCTTGTTCTCATATCTTCCTCTCCGGTTTGGAGTCTCTCTGGAGACAGCAGTAGCAGCAGCGCCGCCCCCTCCCCACCCCCCAGGGACAGGGCCAGCGGTCCCGCAGCAAAGCACTGTGGGTGATGCGGTGACAGGACGTTTCTCGTCTACGCAGCCAGGCTCCCACGGTCTGGCCTAGGGTCCGTGTTGCAGCGCAAACGTCCAGAGAGCTGGCTACCCTCGAGGCTTAAAATGAGCCGGGGACCGGCTCCTGAGCAGGCCGAGTGGTGCGCCCCTCCCCCGCCCGCATTAGCCCAGAAATCCGGTGACCGCAGCGTGCATGCTCCGGGTCCTCCGCGCGAGCAGACGCCGATCTGGGACCGATCGGCGCGCTGGCCGGCAGGACGCAGACAGACACTGACCAGACCTGTTTCGCGGCCGCGGAGGACACGTGACGCGGGGCAGGGCGGGAGGCAGACGGCTGCGCTGGGCCGCGGGAGTCCGCGCCGGCCGCGTCACGAGGGGCGGGGCGGAGGCTCGCCGGGAAGTTGCTCCGACAAGTCGCGGCCGGGTGAGTAAAGCGCGGCCGGGAAGGGGCCGCTGGGCGGGGCCGCTGGGCGGACACCGCCTTCCCCGCACCCGGAGGAAGCCCAAGGCCGCCGCCGACACCCTGCGCTCCGCTGCGGCCTCGAGGAGCGTCCGCGCGAGGAAGCGTTCGTCCTGGAAACCAGCTTTTTTTTTTCCCCCTGCCCAAAGCGGAAAACCAGGGGGAGGACTCGAGGGACCAGGTGGTGGACGAGGGGAGCGCGCATCCGGCCTACTGCGTCCTCTGCAGGCGGCGGTTCCAGCGGACCCTCCCCAGGGTCGCTGAGCACGTCCCGGGACACCGAAGGAGCGGACTCAGGGTCGGGAGGGAGGCCACCCTTCGGTTCCGCCTCCCCATCTCTCGACGGTCGGCCGGGCCATGTCCAGAGGCCCGGGCTCGGCGGTCCTCCCCGCCACCGCTGGGTTCCGGAAGCCCGCCCCGCGGAGCCTCAGCTGCCTCTCTGACCTGGACGGCGGCGCGGCCCGGGAGCCGCGGCCCTGCCGGCCCCCGGGGAGTCCGGGCAGCGCGCCTCCGCCGCCGCCCGCGGCGTCCGGCTGCGACCCCCCACTACGGCCCATCATCCTGCGGCGGGCGCGCTCACTGCCCAGCTCGCCGGAGCGCCGCCAGAAGGGCGCGGGCGCTCCGGGTGCTGCGTGCCGACCCGGCTGCAGCCGGCAGCACCGCGTGCGCTTCGCTGACGCGCTGGGCCTGGAGCTGGCGCAGGTCAAGGTGTTCAATGCGGGCGAAGACCCGTCCGTGCCGCTGCACGTGCTGTCGCGACTCGCTATCAACTCGGACCTGTGCTGCAGCAGCCAGGACCTGGAGTTCACTCTGCAGTGCCTGGTGCCCGACTTCCCGCCGCCCGTCGAGGCTCCGGACTTTGGCGAGCGCCTGGGGCGCCAGCTCGTGTGCCTGGAGCGCGTCACCTGCTCGGACCTGGGCATCAGCGGCACGGTGCGCGTGCGCAACGTGGCCTTCGAGAAGCAGGTGGCGGTGCGCTACACCTTCTCGGACTGGCGCAGCGCGCACGAGGTGGCAGCGCGGTGGCGCGGCCCGGCAGGCTCCGGGGGCTCCGAGGACGTCTTCGCCTTCGGCTTCCCGGTGCCGCCCTTCCTGCTGGAGCTCGGCTCCCGCGTGCACTTCGCGCTGCGCTACCGTGTGGCCGGAGCCGAGCACTGGGACAACAACGACGGCCGCGACTACAGTCTCACGTGCCGCAACCACGCACTGCACATGCCGCGCGGGGAGTGCGAGGAGAGCTGGATCCACTTTATCTGAGCTTCCTGGCGCGGCTCGTGCGTCTGGGAGGTGGCCCTCCCTCACACCCCACCCCCAAGCCGGGGCCGTTGGACCTTGCTTCCCGCAGCTGCAAGGTGTGCTCGCTGTGGCCCGCCTATGCTGTCTTTTACTTGAAATGTCTGGGTCACTTGGTCTAAACCGTGGCCTCCGATGCCAGAAGGCCGGGCTGTGTCATGTACTGGGTGGGGTGCTGGGTGAGTAGATGCACGAGTGAGTTGGCCCTATGAAGAAGGCCCAGGCAGGTGGTTTTGGAAAGGCCTGCGCCCTGCAGCTGGGAAAGCCTGTGGCTTTTGCATGCGTCCTGATCACGTCTCTGTGAATATAGCTCTTATTCATCACTGCGATGTTGAAACCTTTTACCCTTAGCCGGTGCCTTCTTGGGAACGTTCTGAATTCAATAAGCTTAAAAAAGTCATTCTTGTCTGTTTGTGCCCACTGTAAACAGAATGTATATGCTGTGACCCCCATCATGGTCCCTTGAAGCATTGCTGCCCTGGGACAAGGAAAACCTGAAGTCACATTTGCATGCCAATGTCTGTAGGCTTCTAACAGCCGGGAAACTATTAATAGGCAAGAAATTGATGCCTCTTCGGTCATCATACAATCCTTCCTGGGAGTTCAGGCTGCCCCATTAGGCTGTGTCTCCTCCATCAGCAACTGCCAAGAAGGAAAACATTTAGAACTTTTAGTTAGCAAAACAGCCCCTTCTGCAGTGTTTCTTTGCACTTTATGTATTTTATTTTACATGTTTGATAATTGTGTATCTGCACTTTATCAGGCCACTCTGTTTAGGTTTGAGCTATCTAAGTATTTAAAGAAATTCTGCCTAAGTTATTTCAGTTTTCAGGAAACTGTGGCATTTGGGCAACAATGCCCTTTGCAATTATCTTTTTGACGATTATGGTGACTCTTTTGATGTCTTAAGTGTCCAGGATTCCAGCAGTCATCTTTCAGAAGTCACATTATCAAGTGGAATTAGCAGGTATTTTCAGCAACAACCAGACTGGAGGGAAAACAATACACAAATATTTATACATTTTAGTTGTTTTAAGCTGTATTTGTATATGCCTGGTTTTATCAACTACCTGCCAACTTTAATCTTTGTGCCTTCAGATAGATAACTTTGTAGCCTTGTCTGGACTTGTTTTCCAATTTTAAAATGTTAAATGTTTTTTTCCCAACCAAGAAGTCAAGGCCATTGTCTCCTGCAGAGTGCCACAACAACTTAAAACTCTCAGAGAGGGGCTATTTCTCTTGGTGCTGAGTGGTGGTCTGACAGCAGGTGCTAGCACAGAGGTATGAAAACCCAGCTAAGGTGGACGTGGTCTCCAACCTGGGAAGCTGGTTCCCAAGAGCTGAAGCCAGTGTGATAAATCTTGCAATAGCTGTCACCAGTGAATTAACTCTAAATATTTGAATGCTTGTTACCGTTTGTCAAATAAGTATGCACAGGATGCATTTTGCCTTTTAACCAATTTCTCTTCTTCTAATGGCAACTTCAGTGTTTTTAAAAATTCCAGCAACAAGGATGGCTTTCTTTGGTACCTTCTGGTCTAAGAATATGGAACTCTGATTTAAAACATCTTTACTGAATTGAACAATCACTGGCTGGTTAGCACTGTGTACTCCATTGACATGCAAGAGGCAAAGAAGCCTGGTCGCATTTCCTGCTATTTGACAAACTGTCCAGTTAGGTCAGTAAACCCGTGAGGGCCTTGGCCACTCTGCCCTGGATCCTAGCCCAGTGTGCAAAGCAGTTGTCCAGGGTGTTCACATATGAGCAAGAGCTGACAAATATATTGCTATGTAAAGGCATGTGGAAAATCTTATAATCTGTGTAAAGGTCATTTGCCAAAAATGGTCTGGTCACAGACTATGTAGTAAATGTTATATCTTCAATATTAAGAGAACCTCCCTGTGCCTTTGAAAAAAGATCAACATTTAAAAACTTTAAAGCTTAAATATACCTGCCTAGTTAATAAAGAAGCTTTGGGACAGCTTAAGATTTGCAGGCCTGAAAACACAGTGACATAGCCTAGATTTTCAAGTTTTGTTGTGATCCGTGCAGTTGTTGGGTTGTCTCTGCAAACATATTTTAATACATGCCATTTAAGATGACTTCACCTAAGCCTCACTATTAAAGTATATGTGCACAAGTTGTTGGTTGAAGTGTGTTTTTCTTGTGGCCTGATTAGTGTGAAACAAGGCTTTAGAAATGTGTTAAGACATCTCACGTCTTATCCTTCCTAGAATGCTGTCATGTTTAGTATCTTGCCAATATAAATAAATGCATTTTATGATGGCACCTGAGCTTCAGCAGCACAGTTGTGTGTGTCTGAGAAACTGAGATGCATCCTTTTATGCCAGGTCAGTATTACATAGGAAGAAAGCTCTAGGAAAACACATACTTCATCTTAGTGCTTATTGAAGCCCATGTAGGAATAACTACTGTGTATCTTCACACACACACACCCCCTGCCCCCACCAAGGTGACTGTCACTCAATTACAGAGCTTTGAACACAGGGAAAGGAAACCAACTTATGTCCTGTCTTATTTGCTGGCCTACAATGCTAGGTGCTGTAAGTATTTGATGTCACTTAATCTTGAAAACTGCACTACCTGTTAGATCAGTTCACTTAAGCCGCTGAGTCCTGTCCGACTCTTTCCGACCCCATGAATCGCAGCATGGCAGGCCTCCCTGTCCATCACCAACTCCCGGATCTACCTGGTAGATAATAGCCCCATTTCTCAGCTGAAAAGAATGAAGCTCAGATGTAAGCAATTCACCTAAAGCTCCACCGCTGGAAAGTAGCAAGGTTAGCATTCAAACCCATTGCAAAGCCCACCTTCTCTCTGCCATGTGAGAAGACTCTCCCAGTAACAGTTTGTTAAATTTAATTGAATGTCCATTCCGATTATGACTGATAAGGTTTTCCATCTAACATAATCTAAAGACCTATTTAAAAACAAGTCAAATGAAATTAAATAAAATCAATGATAATTTTCTTGCATGTGGTAGTGACGTTTACGACATAATCCTTGGATTTTCTGAACAATAAAAAGGGCTCTAAACGTTTTTCTTCTACTGAAAAGTGGCAAAGGTGAGGAGTCACTGTTTTTAATTTTTGACCTGCTTGTCTGCTGTAATTTTTGAATTCCGTAATTTACACCACAGTCATCCATTGCTTTTATCATTTAAACTGATACTTTAAATTGAACCATTCTAAAATCCCTGGGGAAACACTTCATTTGCTCAGTGCCAAGCCAAGCCGGCCTCAGTGCTCTGTACCGTAGGGGTCTGGGATTCAAGCTAGTGAGAGCACTCATTCGCAGAACGTGCTTCTAGGAAACCTGAGCAGGGCCTGGGAAGGGGACTGGCCGGGGCGAGGTGGGCGTGGCCTAGGGAGCGGGGCGGAGTGCGGTGGTCAGCGGACGCTGATCAGGAGTGGTTCTGCTGCCCTCTGCTGGCCCGCAACGTGGGCCTCTTTCAGGGAACTCTAACCACACGTCCCAGCAGGTTCGTCTAGGGCCCTAGTGTGTCTGCGGTCCCATCCAGCCTCCCCGGGTGGCTGTGGGGAGCCCGAGGATCTCCGTGGGCCGCTGGCGCTTCTGGCCCTTCAGGTTCACGTCCTGCGGGCAGGGCAGGCCCGGTCGACCCCTCCAGCGCGTCCACAACGCGGGAGGGAAGAGAGAGCAGAGGAAGGGCGCTGGCGCCTCCTCTCGCGACGAGGCCGCTGGACGAGCGGGGTCAGGGGTCGGGGTCTGGCCTGCGCGCGGCCTCCCACTTACCTGAAGGCCCGAGCGCCCACCTCGGCGCTCCCTTTCCGGCCTTAGGAGGTGCCTGCTCGGGTGCGGGGGGGGCGGGACCTGTCCGGCGGCAGCGCTGATTGGACGTGGTGCAGGACCGCACGCGAAGCCGATTGGACGGGCGCTTCCCGCCCTCCCTTGGCCGCCTGAGGCGCAGAGGCGATAACGGAGGTTCCGGGACTCGACGCCGGGCTACAGCGAATCTAGGAGATCCTCGCGGAGGCCTCTTCCAGCCGACAGATTGAGCTGGGTGCCCGGGAGGGCTTCCTTGACGGTGGGGCGCGTTAGGGGAGAGTTGCGGCGTCCGCCGGGCCTCCGGGGGCGGCGGAACTAGCAAGCGGCCTCCTAACCGTTGAGGCGGAGCCGTTGAAGCAGAGCCGTTGAGGAAACGGCCGCGGTGGCGCAGCCAGGGCTGGGGGCGGGGGCGGCCTCGGGCGGGGCGTCGGGTGGGCGGTGCGGGCCTCGCGCCAACGAGTCTCGCGGCGTGTGGTCGTGAGGGGCCGGCGGCGGCCTGGACTGCGCTGGTCTTGCTCGAGTAGCTGGTGTCCTGGACGGGTATGGAGGTCAGGGGCGGGTTGCCGCGCGTGACCGCGGATGACCGCGGATGACCGCGGACCCGAGCACTGATCAGAATCAGAACATTCATGGTGACGAGAGTGGACACGCGGGTCAGAGTTTCGGAACGGGAGTGGAAGCCGAGACTCTGGCCCCCTCCAGCCCCGACTGCTTAGCTTCTGGGACGATGTAAATGTGCTCAGGGGTGGGTGTGGGTGTGTGTGTGTTGCTGCCTCGCAGCAGCGGTGCACACACGTTTCCCTTCCCCCCGTCCCGCAACCATTCTTCGCGAGAGTGTTCTCCGTGGCCCCCCCTTTCTGGGGTGGGGTCGCGAAGTCCACGATACCAGCAAAAGGGTGATGAGATGGGTCTGGGGGTCACGGGCGATGCCATTTTGCAGCTCTTGGTGAAATAGCTTGTCTTAACACTTTAGTGTTGGGAAGAGTCCGGATTCACGTTCGAAACTGTTAGTAGTTTCCATTGAGTCAGCTTTGGGGAGGAAATGTGTGCCTCTGACAAGTTGTTGGGTGTTTTTTTTAAACCTTAACCCTTTTATCAGCCTGCATATACACATTCATCCTGTAAGGCTTGCCTGTGACGCCAAATCTGCTTAGTTGACCCCCCCCCCACACACACACACACGCACGCAGACTTGAAAAATTATTATTCCATGCTCCTAGATCATTCTGTTGTTTCTTGTTCTAGTGCATAGAACTTCAAAGCAATTTAAAGATATTTTAAATTGTTTACTCGTGATGGTAGAAAGAAGTGTATCGCTTTACCCTCTAGACTCAGCCTTTGCTCTCAGCTGCAAATGTTTGTCTGGTTTAATGGCTAGTACCCAATTTGGGGCTCTGTTAAAGTCAATTTGCATTTAGCCTTGGAAGGGAGGGAGGAGTTAACTGGATTGTTGCGTTGAGTTTCCTTACTTAAAAAGTCTTCCTGTGTAGATACTAATTAATTTTCCTTCCCCTTGAATGGTTTCTTGAACAAAAGTAGACTAGGAACTAAACCATCTTTTTAGCTTTGTGTGCCTCTTGGCCATAAGTAATTCTTCCCTGTTGTATTTCATATCTCAGAGTACTTTGTAAATTACATGTAAATTCGAATTCACAATGTTGTGGTTGTGATGCTGGCAAGTGTAAAGTAATAGGCAGGTCTGCCCCAACAATTGCTGACAGTAGGGAAAAAGTACAAATAGAGCCCCTGAAATATTTTAAGTATTTAAACTTTTTAATTACATCTTCAAATTGTGAAATAAAATGTTCTAGTCTTTAGTTTCAGACAGATACCTTCATTGCAACAAAACAGAAAAATGTGTATGAAGCTCTTATTTTTGAGTGTTGGCAAAAATATCAAAGATACTTGAATGCATTTATTATGGATATTTGATGGACTGAAGTTTTGGAGAAGTATAATGACCTGTATAATTCATGAATTAGTATATATTTCACAAACTTTCATTTTAGTAAAATCAATAAATCAAGAGTTTTACTGTGTTGTATTGACAGTATGATTGAAGGATTAAAACATGTAATTTTGTTCAAAACGTACTAATTTGAGTATATTTTCACCAAAAACATGATGTAAGTGTAAGAAATAGTGCAATATTAAAGTTTTCTTAAAACTAAGGTAAATACAAATTATTAGTGAACATTAATTATAATTTCTTCCAATAGCACTGAAATTTTTAATAAATCTTATTAAATATTTTTATAAAAAGTCACTATTCTTGTGTTTGCCCTCTAACTGCATAGTCCATATTATGTCCATGCAGTTTTCCAGATTTATGTAGAAACAAACAATAATGGGTTGCTTAGAAATACAAAATGTTTCTCTGGCACCATGTGCAACTGTTGCAAACACTGTACTTAGTTGCTAGTACTTCCAGAGCCACAAGTTAGAATACAAAGAGAAGCAAGAAAATGGATGTTTGGCACTATTAGGAAGCAGCTTTTCCTTATGCAAGAATCAGCTAGTTTTGCTCTACCAGAGAAAGAATTTGACAGTTGACTGACGTCTTTTTCTCTTACCTGAGCACTTAGGCTGCTCAAGTTTTATCTCCTTTCTGAAGTAGGGACTAAACTGTCAGTATCAGCACAGCCTGCAGTCTTCTCTGCATTGTTTCAGCTTCTCCCTCACCCCCACCCCAAGTCCCTTAATTACTTATTATTGTTACGTAAGATTTCGAACATACAGAATAAACAGACCAGTGTAATTAACTGCAGTCCCTTCCTTTAATTTTTATAATATTTATTTTTGTCTGCACTAGGTCTTCTGTTGCTGTGTAGACTTTCTCCAGTTGCCGTGCTCAGGCTTCTCATTGCAGTGGCTTCTCGTTGCAGAGCACTGGCCCTAGGGTGCATGAGGACTCAGTGGTTGTAGCTAACGAGCTTAGTTGTCCTGCAGCATGTGGAATCTTCCCAGACTAGGGGTTGAACCTGTATCCCCTGCATTGGCAGGCAGATTCATAACCCTGAACCACCAGGGAAGTCTTATCCCCTTCTTTTAAAGATAATAGGCAAGGGGAGTGTTTCTTGGGGGCTTAAAGGGTATGAGTTGTGAGAGTGAATATGTTCATGGTTATAGGACTTGCTGGGTCAGTACTGAGTACTGGATTCTGAGTAAATAAGAATCGTTAATCCTCTCTTAAACAGAGAGTCCTTAATGAAATTTGTGTGTGTGTGTGAGAGAGAGAGAGAGAGAGAATGATATACAAAAAGTTCAAATCTATTACTTTTTATGCTTTGTGCTTTTTATTTCAAATTTTTTCACCATTCAAAGTCATAGAGATCCTCCTGAATTTCCTTCTAATGGTTTTTAAACATTTTCATTTAGTAAATTCATGGTTTATTTTGTGAATGATGAATAGGGGAAGCAGGAGCCTAATTTTATTTTTTATATTTTGAGTTAGTTTTCCCAATGTCATTTTGGCATTTGGGGTATTTATTGACTAATTTACATTTATTATTAGCAAAATCTTCTTACTCATATATAAAGTTCAAATATATGCTTGGATGTGCATTTGGATTCTCTTGGTTATTTATCCATTTGTTTATTTCCTACTTTTAGTGTGGGTTTTTTTTTTTTTGTAATTGTTACTTTGTAATATATTTTGATAGCAAAGAGGATGATTCTTCCATTTATTTTTAAGTAGTACTTTTGTTAATAGAATTCTGGCTTGCCATTTTTCCTTCAGAACTTTTTGGTCTTTCCTTATAATGTTCTTGTCTGGCTTTGGTATCAGAATAAGCCTGGCTAATGAAATAAGTTGGGAAGTGTTCCTTTCTCTTCTGTTGTTTTGGAAGAGTTTGATGGTAGAATTCACCGGTGAAGTGGTGTAGCCCTGGACCTTTCTTTTTTTTTTTTGCTGTGCCAGGTTTTCTTTGCTATGAGGGCTTTTCTCTAGTTGCAGTGAGTGGGGGCTACTCTCTAGTTGCAGTGCACAGGCTTCTCATTGTGGTAGCATCTCTTATTGCTGAGCATGGGCTCTAGGGCACACAGGTTCAGTAGTTGCAGTGTGAGGGCTCAATAAGTGTGGTTCCCAGGCTCTAGAATTCAAGCTTCATAGTTGTGACACATGAGCTTTGTTGCTCTGTGGCATGTGGGATCTTCCCAGGCTAGGGATCAAGCCCTGGTCTCTTGCCTTGAGAAAAGGATTCTTTACCACTGAGTCACCAGGGAAACCCCCTGGACCTCTCTTGTTCGGAGGTTTTCAATTACTGATTCAATTTCTTTACTAATAATTGATCTGTTCAGATTTTGTTTCTTCATAACTCAGTCTTGACAGGTTGTATATATTTCTTATTGGTTCCATTTTTTCTAGGTTGTTCAGTTTGTGGTCCAAAAAGATGCTTGATATGATTTCAGTCTTCCTAAATTTATTGATTTGTTTTATGACCTAATATATGATCTCTCCTGGAGAGTATTCTATGTGTGCTTGAGACGAATGTGTGTTCTACTGCTGTTCTACAGGAATTCCGTATAGGTCTGTTAGATCCATCTATCTAAGTTGAAGCCCAATCTTAGAGCACTTTGAAGAAGCTATTATTCTAAGTCTTTTGGCTTTCATAGTTTCTATTGGTCAGCTACTAGTCTTATTGATGCTGCTTAAAAATAACCTTTTTACTCTCTGACAGCAGTTTGTTTTGTTTTTATTTTGAACCTTGATTTTCAGCAGTTTTCTGTGTTACCTCAGGTTTGTTTGTTTTTTTCCTTTGCTGGGATTCATGGGGTTTTTTGAATCTATTGTTTGATGCATTTTTTTGGTTTGGGGAATGTGTCAGTCATCATATCTTAGGTATTGATTCTGTCACATTCCTGGATTTATAGTTACACATACATGGGGCTTAATAACTTATCCTGTGTTCTTGATCTGACTTCTGATACTTCCCCGCCCCTGCCATATTTTTGTCTCTACTTCATTCTGGATATATTCTTCTGGTACTGCTTCATTTCTCAAACTTTTACTTCATCTCTGTCTAATCTGCTATTAAAACCATCCATTTTATTCTTTCTTAATAATCTTGCTATTGACTATTTTTGTTTCTAGAATTATTTGGTCTTTGGTTCAGATTTCCTTGGCCTTCCTTATCTCCCACCCATTTCCAGTTCTCTGCCACCATTCTCAGTCTTACAATCATTATGTACACAGTACTCAGTTATTTTGAATTACTTTTCTGATAACTACCATCTGGAGGTCCTGTGGGTCTCTCTTTTGGCTAGTTCTTTCACCTTTTAATTAATTCATCCAAGTCTATGAATTGCACGATTTGGTTACATCCTATAAATCTTTGTATCCTTTAGGTTTTTGCATGTTAATGTTTTCTTAGTCACTTAAACATTTTGTTACTTCTGTCTTTTAATATCCCACGGACTATTCAAATATATGTGTTTAGGTTAAGTTTAGATAGGAAGTTTGAAGCTGCCTTTGCAGCTGATTTCTAAATTTATTGCATTGTGAAAACATAATCTGTTATGTTTATTCTTTTGCATGCATTGTGTTTTGTTTTTGCTGTAGTGACTTAAGATTTTCTCTTTTATTCTTATTCAGAAATGTCCTTACAATGTGTCTAGACGTAATTTTTCTTATTTATCTTGAATTCCATGGAATCTTACAATTTGTGGATGTTTGCGTTTGTTTTGGGAATGTTCTTAGCTATTATTCAACAGTTGCCATCCCACTGTTCTTTTTTGTTTTAAATTTTTTCTAGGTTTCTTAAAGAATAGATATTGGAATGTATGCATCTCTTCTTATCTCAACTTTTTATTCTATGCTTCCTTTGTGATATCCAGTGGTACCCTCCACTTTGTCTTTTTATTCCAAGGGATGTTCCCTCCTGGAGCTTTCAGGCCTGTGGTGATCGTGGCAGTGGTGAATGCTCAGGGTTCTCTAGCCTATGCTGTTCCTCTTACGGTTCCTTATTAATCTCCCTGTTGGTTGCTGACCTCCAATACTTACTTCTTACCTCCACAATTGCATTACTACAGGCTAAATTTTCATCCTCTGTGATGGCCTGGGGAGAATGAGAAAGAGAGTGAAGCCAGGTAGAAAATAGGGACACTCCTTGGGAAGTGGGAAAGCAAACTATGGGTCCCTGCATTTCCAGTATTTTACAGGCAAAATGGTAAAACAACTGCCCACTATTTAGAGATCTTGGAATCATTGCTAGTATTCTGGAATTCCCAGAAAGCCACAGACCCAGAATCACCCATTTATATTTAAGCTAGAATAGACAAAACCAGATGGGGCAAGACCATAGTAGGCCCTGGATAGACTTATATGGAGCATCTGGACACTAGCTACTTATTTGCAAAGACTGGTAATTTCTTGGTAATTTTACTTTCCTCACAATAACCCAAACCTACCTTTCACAGATCCCTAGTTTTGGACCCTACCTACCTACATTTTAGTGTGAATTTACTTTTAAAAGTTTAAATTAAGTATAAATTGCAAATAAAAGTGAAGTTTCCCTTCGACAAATAGCTGATCACAGTTTTGTGCAACTCTCTATTCTTTTTCCTCAATAAGCTGACGAATAGTCAAACTGTCCTAAGTGGTGTAAGTGAATGTCTCTCTCTGTATACACACAGGTGGGCACACAATTGTGTGTATACTTAAATTGTACCTAGAGATAATTGTAAATAATATAAAGTTTCTTTTTTCATATAAGTGGCATTATGCTGTATTTATTATCGGGCAGCATGTTTTTTAATCACTAAAACTATTTGGCTGCAGATATCTAAAATTTGGGTTTATTGTGTTCACAAAATTGATTATTATATGCCACATTATTCATTCCTTGCCCTCTCTCCCATTCCCAACATTGATCTAGGTGCTCTTGAGTTTTCCCACTCAGAATGATGCCAAAGAATGTTCAAACTATTGCACAATTGCACTCACCTCACATGCTAGCAAAGTAATGCTCAAAATTCTCCAAGCCAGGCTTCAACAATACATGAATCGTGAACTTCCAGATGTTCAAGCTTATTTAGAATAGGAGAGGAACCAGAGATCAAATTGCCAACATCTGCTGGCTCATCGAAAAAGTAAGAGAGTTCCAGAAAACATCTAATTCTGCTTTATTGACTATGCCAAAGCCTTTGACTGTGAATCACAACAAACTGGAGAATTCTTAAAGAGATGGGAATACCAGGCCGCCTGTACCTGCTTCCTGAGAAATCTGTATGCAGGTCAAGAAGCAACCGTTAGAACCTGGATCAACAGACTGGTTCCAAATCGGGAAAGGAGTACATCAAGGCTGTATATAGTCACCCTGCTTATTTAACTTATATGCAAAGTACATCGTGCAGAATGCTGGGATGGAAGAAGCATAAGCTGGAATCAAGATTTCCAGGAGAAATATCAATAACCTCAGATACGCAGATGATACCACCCTTATGCAGAAAGTGAAGAGGAACTAAAGAGCCTGTTGATGAAAGTGAAAGAGGAGAGTGAAAAAGTTGGCTTAAAACTAAATATTCAGAAAACTAAGATCATGGCATCTGGTCGCATCACTTCATGGCAAATAGATGGAGAAACAATGGAAAGACTGAGAGACTTTATTTTGGGGGGGCTCCAAAATCACTGCAGATGGAGACTGCAGCCATGAAATTAAAAGACGCTTGCTCCTTGGAAGGACATCAATGACAAACCTAGACAGCATATTAAAAAGTAGAGACATTACTTTGCCAACAAGGATCTGTCTAGTCAAAGCTGTGGTTTTTCCACTAGTCGTGTATGGATGTGAGAGTTGGACTATATATAAAGAAAGCGAGCACCAAAGAATTGATGCTTTTGAACTGTAGCGTTAGAGAAGACTCTTGAGAGTCCCTTGGACTGCAAGGAGATTAAACCAGTCAATCCTTTAGAAAATCAGTCCTGAATATTGCTTGGAAGCACTGATGCTGAGGCTTCAACTCCAATATTTTGGCCACCTGATTTGAAGAACAGACTCATTGGAAAAGACCCTGATGCTAGGAAAGATTGGAGGCAGGAGGAGAAAGGGATGTCAGAGGATGAGATGGTTGGATGGCATCACTGTCTCAATGAACATGAGTTTGAGTAAGCTCCAGGAATTGGTGAGGGACAGGGAAGCCTGGCATGCTGCAGTCCATGGAATTGCAAAGTGTCAGACACAACTGAGTGAAGTGAACTCAGAACAGTGCTGCAAAAACGTGTTTAAAGTTGTCTCCTTATGCATGTGGAATAAATGTTTCTCTGGGGATCAGATTTTTTTTTTCCCTCTAATCTTTGGAAATGCAGGAGATTTTTATTTTTTTTTTACTCATCCCTTTTTGTATGCCTATTATGTATGTTCTCATTGGCACTTAAATTTCTTTCCTGGCATGTCTGCTAGAAAGTAGGCTGACTAGTGTCTTTTGTGGTTTAAAGATAGACAATCCTATATTCCTCTTGGTTTAATTAATTAACTGCCCTCTACATTGGATTTCTTGTGATTCTGTTACAAACCTCTTCATGGTACTGATTAAAGTTGTTCTATTCATGATGTCTAGAAAAGATCTTTTCTAGATTGTTTTTCTTTCTTTTCCTTTCCTAACCTCCAAACCTCCAAGTTGCATTTGGAAATGTTAGATGCTTTTGTTAAGATGATGCTTAATGTAAGTATGTTGCTTCCTATAAGCGTGTTGCTTACTGTTTCCATTTTCCTTTGAAGGGAAAATGTGCTTAGATTATCTTTTCCTCCTTTCATTGCAGATTTGTATGTTCTTGTATATACTGTTCTTTGGCAATATACTTCCCTTTTTAAATATTGTATTACTAGCTTCAATTTCATTTAGACATTAATTCAAGATTATTTTTCTTCCTGTTCCCAAAGTTGGAATCTTTGAGGGAGGTCCACATTTATATTCTTTCACTGACTAGTTTTGTGACCTTTTTGCAGGACTTTGATATTTGTTTAAGTCATCTATCAAAAGACAAGGCTTGAATAAATGATCTTGAGACTTCCTCCAGAAACTTCTTTGACAGAGTCAAATGAGTAATTTCATAAACAGTGAGGAACTTAAAGAGACAACATTTATTGCCTTTGGTATAAGCAGCAGTGCTTATTTATGTGTTTTAAGATTTTTAAACTGTGAACATAGAGATTGCAAGATTCAGAAAGTATATGTTTTCTTTTATAGGTGTTTTGTTCAAGTTTTAAAGTTAAGTCAAAATGCCAGTAAGACCAGATCTCCAGGTAGGTAATCCTAGGCCAAAAGGAAGTACTTTAATTCCTAAAATCACTTTTTGTTTATTTATAGATATTAAATGCTATAGTTTTAGGAAAGACAAAACTTACTTGTTCCTATGAAATGGTCAAGAGTTAAATAATTTAAATAAAAATATTATCCTTTTATTTTTCAATAGATTTGTTTCCAGAAGCTTTAAGAATATAAAGTATTAAGATTATTTATATATACCTTTTACATAGAAGTGAATTATACATTGATTTATGTATAACTTATGCCTGGATACTTTAATGTCAAGGTTTAAAATTGTAAGATATTTACATTTAGGTCAATCATATTACTGTATAAAAATTCCTTGTTAATGGGGTGTACTTTTATAGCAGGAATGGCAGACTTTGTAAAGCTTATAAATATAGAACATAATAATAACTTATGTGTGCATGTAATGCTTAAGTTAGTTTGGTTGGTATAGCTCCTAAAGAAGTGCTTTTACCGTCTTTATGCATTTTTTTTTTTTTTTTACTATTATTTAAACCTTATGAAGAAGTTGACAGATACGTTAGGGTTTTATCCATGGTGTTAAGTATTAGTTACTATAAAGCTGATTTTTATTTCTTTCATTAACAGGTTTTTGTTTTTAACTTAATGATGACTTTTCAATAGGAGATATGATGTGGAAATTATTAAAATACATTTTCCTATATAGATATTGTTATCAAAGAAACTTAATCTCTAATTTTGTTACTCCAAATTTAATAGTGGACAGTTAAATAAGTTGTTTTATAAGCTCTTGAGAATTTTAAAATGTGAAAGCAATTCTTAAATTACTTGATTCCATAAGGTGACTAATGTTGGTTTCAATTCAGTATATGTGGTATTTTCTATATTTCTTCAGCAGTTGGAAAAATGCATTGATGATGCTTTAAGGAAAAATGATTTTAAACCTTTGAAAACACTTCTACAAATTGATATTTGTGAAGATGTGAAGATTAAATGCAGCAAACAGTTTTTCCACAAGTTAGATGACCTTATGTGCAGGGTAAATACTCATTTTCGTTGAATGATTGTTACGGTTATTAGATAGCACTCTACTTTTTAGGAGGAGATTCTCCATTGGAAGAAATGAACAAAAAGGCTTCGGAAGGCTTACTTGTATAAATAACTGCTTGTTTCACCACTTGCTTTTTTGTGTGTGTTTGTTTGAGGAGTACTAAATAACATGTTGGACTGTTGTTTTGTAAACAGTATATACAAAAATCATGTTTACATAGTGTTACCATTATTAACTTTATTTAAACCGGAAGAGAATAGGGTACTTACTTGAGGTTTAAACAATGTGATCTACTTTTTGAAAACCTATGAGCATATTAATCATGTTGTGTGGACAGTGCTTGTTGCTTGCAAAAATAAAACAAGTAAAAACAAAAATCATCTAAAATCTTGGACTTGATTTGTCATATATAAAGTATTTTTATACTTGTATGCAAGTGATTATTGATAGTCTCCACCAGAATTTGATAATTGTTACAAATCTAAGATTAAAATTTCTTATATCCCTTAGTTAAATACATAGAGCTTTTTAGAATGGAAGGTAACTGATTCATTGCCTCATAAGTATAAAGTTTCTTAAATTATATAATTCTGCATTTTTTTTTTGCTGAATTTGTTGTTCACTGGCTGAGGGGCTGTAAGGAAGTCACCTTTTAAAGCCACACTTTTGTCCTTTGCGATATGGAGATTATGATAATGACTAACACTCAGGATTTATGAGAATTATGTTAATAACATTCCTAGCATAATGCCAGTTCCATTTTATTTTGTATTTGCAAATGTTTAAATCTATGTTTTGCATTTTAGGAGCTTAATAAGAAAGATATCCAAACTGTTTCAACCATTTTGGTTTCTTTTGGAAGATGTGGCAAAAATATCAGTATATTGGGGCAAGCTGGACTTCTAACTATGATAAAACAAGGACTAGTCCAAAAGATAAGTATAAAATATGTGACATATTCATGTGAGGGAAAGATGTTTAAAGCTGTGTTTTCTAATTAAGTGGTTCATACTCTTGAAAAATAAATTTGGGAAATGTATATAAAACTTAGAGATAAAATATTTTTATAACCTGTGGTATATGTTAGAAAATTAAAGATTACAAGGAAACTGTATACAGGGTCCTTGATGATCATGTGAATGTAAGGTCCCAAAACTCCAAAAAGCCTTAACTTGCTTTATTTTCTCTAGCTCATTTTAGTCCTAGTCTAACTTTTATTTTTCTTTTTATATTGTTTATTATATTTCCCATTTTAAAAAGTATTGATTTTTGTCTTTTTCATTCTTTGTTATATTCCCAGCAACAAGAACAGTCCGTAAGGCATAGCATGTACTCAAACATCTGAGTTCAATAATAAGAAAGTAATGCCAAAACTTTTCAAATAATAACAATGACAAAATGATCTAATGTGTAATGATAATTTACTTTTTATCTATTGTATGAATGTTCATGAACTAAGAATTTGAAGAGAGTAATAAAGACTTTCTACTTGGAATTGGAACTTCATTCATTCCCATCTAAAAAATGGGGAACATATAGTGAGTTAGCAAAAAGCAAAAACAGTAAAGATGTTTAAGAGCATAAACTTATTTTGATACAGTACTGGAATTTTTATTTGTAATGTTTGTTTTTAGGTTGTTTCTATAAATACATTCTTAGTTATTAAGTGAATTCAAAGTGACTAATGTATACATTTCCTTTTTTTACATGGTTGCCTGGTTTGAAAAATCCAAGGAGATTATTCTGAGTCGGGGAAATTCAAAAGATGAAGCTGTTATAAATATGATAGAAGACATATTTGATCTTTTGATGGTAACAACCATATTGATTCACTGATGTTATGAAGCATATATGTGTTCATTTAAAAACATTTGTGTTCTATATGGCCTGAGATTAAAAGTCATTAACAGATTGGCTAGTGCACTTACCTGATTAATTGGTTAATACATAAAAGTTAAACAATTTGCATGTGTTCATTTAAAAACAAATTGTGTTCTATATGGTCTGAGATCAAAAGTCACTAACAAATTGGTTAGTGCATTTATCCTGATTAATTAATTAGTTAATAAAAGTTAAATAATTTTATGGTGAATTAGAAGTAACCTATTTTAGTACTATTTTTAATGGTTTTTATTATAAGTAAGTTTTAAATATTATTCATTTTCTTCTCAGGTCATACATGACATCGATGATGAAGGTATAATAAACATTTTATTTCTATTGGAACAATAATTTGCTCTTAAAGTTCTGGTATAATTTTCCAACTCTTGTCGTGTTACCTAACATTAGTAATTCATTACCTAATTCAGGGATCATTAGAAAATATTTTAGGCTTTGTGGGCCAAGAAAGAAATTGAGACTGTTACACAGGTACTTATTTAACAAGAAAGAAAACACATTTCCACAAATGTTTTATTGATGCAACTCAAAGTATAATGATAATTGAGTACAATGATTTTATAATACTAATAAGGAGAATAGCATTCTTTTTTGAGAAGGTAACAGTGTCTCTTAATTAAGGTTCAGAGTTAGTGTTTGCTGTTGTAAAAACTGATTGCAAGTCTTACTTGTTCATACTCGTCTATAATGAGATTTTGTGTATATTACATTAGAAAATGTCTCTTCACACTCATGCAGATAATGCCAAATACTGATATCAGTTCATGAACATGTATTTTAATTGAGCATAGTCATCACTTGGCAACATTTATAGAATTAGGTTTTTTCCTTAATATTTGCATTATATATATATATGTATATATGGAAAAAGTCTAATATTCTATAAATGGTTTCCAAGGGATGACTGTGCTTAATTAAAAGTCATGCTCAAGGTGGTTCAGATATCTGGTAAAGAATCTGCCTGCAATATGAGAGACCCAGGTTCAAGCCCTAGATTGGGAAGATCTCCCCTGGGGAAGGAAATGGCAACCCATTCCAGTATTCTTGCCTAGAGAATTCCATGAACAGAGGAATCTGGTGGGCTACAGTCCATAGGGTCACAGAGTCAGACACAACTGAGCAACTAAGACTTACTTTTTTCTCTTTTTTTAAAATATAAATTTATTTATTTTAATTGGAGGTTAATTACTTTACAATATTGTATTGGTTTTGCTGTACATCAACATGAATCCACCATAGGTATACACGTGTTCCCCATCCTGAACCCCTGACCCTCCTCCCTCATTGTACCATCCCTCTGGGTCATCTCAGTGCACCAGCCTGAAGCATCCAGTATCATGCATCAAACCCGGACTGGCAGTTCGTTTCATATATGATATTATATATGTTTCCATGCCATTCTCCCAAATCATCCCACCCTCTCCCTTTTTTCTTAATGCTTACTTTTTAGAATGACATTGCATTGAAGATTAATCACTTTCAGTTGAAGGTTAGGTGGAAGCTCCTCAGTTGCACAGTTAAAAATCAGTTTTGAAATATGGAAATTTCCTTTACACTTATATCAGCGTCCCAAAATGCTGCTGAGTCTGTAGTTGGAGCTTGGAAAAAGTTTATCACCTATGTTTCTGTTGGAAATGTAGATGTCATTTCTTGTCTTAGTTTTTGAAAGCCTCTTGTGATTCAGTTGACCTTTGTTTCATTGAAATGACTTTATTGAAGTATAAGTATCTCATATAAGCACTATTTTTCCTTGGATTTGGGAGCTGAATTCATTAAAAAATCTTACCAACTCTGCAGCCCAACCTAATTACCAAAGCCATTCATTCAGAGGTGGCTAATGATTGCTGAATTCCTGAGAATAAATGAAGTTCACCTGAGACTACTAACTCAGTAAAACATCATGCATTCGCATATTTCCATGGAGTACCTGCTGAAGAATACAGCCATACAAAAAGGGGACAGTGAGATGGATTTGGTTTGTGGGCCCATAGTTTGTCCTTGATCTAGTGAAATTTTTAGTAGGACAAGGAGAATATAGAACATGTTACAATTCATCATCTCAACTTGTGTTTGGTAGTGCCTTGTACCTAACAATAAACTCAAGTTATTTTATCTCTGTGTTGGTTGGGGAAGAATTACCTAGGACTGGTAATTAAGGCTGGTGAATCCTTTATATTAATGAATGAAGAAACAGCTGTTTGCTGCCTTCAAAGCCAAAACATTTTAAAAGATTGATTGCTCTTTATTTCAGTAGTAGTTAATGCTACATTTTCATTTGTTTTTTGCACTTAACATAACAATCTAGTCTAAATTCTTCACTTTTTAGGGGAGAAAACAGTCCTAAAGCACCAATGATTATGAAGTGATCCAACTAGTTTTTTAAAATAAATTATTTTATCTTTTCAGATAATTCAGTGATTGTTTTCTTCTTTTAATGTAGTCACTGTGAAATTGTACATTTTCTGTTCCTATGTTGGCATTATTTAAAATTATTTCTTAAAAATTATGTCGTGAATTATTATGGGGCAAATTCCTCTTAATTGGTATTAATAAAGCCTTGTCTTTTGAGAGACTAGGGTCAAATTTAGAAACAGGTAATGTTATTTAGATCTTCATGAGGAGGTATTAATGACCATTATGAAATTTTGGAGGTATGACTATAAATTATTGAGGCCAGTTTTTATAAAAACCTTAAAATAGAAGTTTCCAGTTTTGAACTATATTTATCCAAAACACTAATACTGTTTTAAGTGCCTAAAAAGGAGAAACTGGATCTGGGATTATTCCCTTGCCAGAGTTCAGATCAGTCACATTTGTTGAATGATGTTTTTTCTTTTTTTTAATTTATTTTAATTGGAGGCTAATTAACAGTATTTTAGTGGTTTTTGCCATACGTTGACATGAATCAGCCATGGGTGTACATGTGTTTTTTCAAAGTTACACAGCAGATTAGTGGCAGAACCAGGATTGAATTTCATGCTTCCTGGTGACTAGGGCAGTCCACGGGCCTTCTTCTGAACTGAACTAGTATGTCCTTTCCATTCACTCATATAAGAAAAGGTTGTCCTTTAAAATACACATTTCTCAATAATTAACTTTTATTCAGGTAAAAGGCAAATAGTGGAAAGTTTCGTGCCTCGAATTTGTGCCCTGGTTATTGACTCAAGAGTGAATATTTGTATTCAGCAGGAGGTAAGCCATTATTTAGTTTTTCTTTTAAAAATTAAAGAGAAAGTAGAGACAATTTGGTAGCAGTTTATCAAATTGAATATTTTATCTCGGCACTGAATTATTATGTAGTGTATTTCTGTGGTCTTAATTCATTGCTTTGGAGAAAGAAATGGCAGCCCACTCTGAGAAATCCCACAGAGAGAGAATTCTTAACAGGCTATAGTCCATGGGGCACAAGAGTTGGACACAACTGATGGTTTCAGGAGGAGAAATTCATTGCCTGACATGATGAATATATTATATAAATATATATTGAGCATTTATAACCATGTGGATTTATGTATATGAATATGGCTCATATGAAAATAAACTGTACCATCTAGATATTAGTTCCTCAGTATTTACATGCTAAAAATAATTTATAGTATATATTGATAATACATGTGTACATGTGTATAGTCATAAGAGTACATATTTATAAGATGTTTTTTGCTTCCTTAGTTCTTATGATAGAGTAATAATGAACATGTCATACTGCAGAGTATGAGTGCTTTAAGCATAAGAATCGTGGTATATTCTATTTTTGATATCCTTTGTTTTATGTTTTCTTGTATTCACTATTTTATGCTTTATATTCTTTCCCACCATTCCTTGCATAACATGCTATGATTAAGAAAAATAGGCTTCTAAGTTTATGTACTTATCTCTGAAAACATATTAATGTTTCATTGAATATATAAAGTTAATGGATTCTCTTTTTTTCTTTTCTAGACTCTAAAAAAAATGAATGTGATGCTTGACAGAATGCCTCAAGATGCCAGGAAAATACTCTGTAACCAACAAATATTAATTCTCATGTAATAATCTGTACTATATTGCTTTAGTTAGTAGTTCAAGTCAAGAAGTTAAAGGATGTTTTACAAGGCAAATAGGCAACCATGTGTTGCATTAGTAATTAAAATTGGTCAACTGTTATAGATTTGTAATATAGTATATGGGTATGTTTTTTGCCATAGTCTAATACTAATGAATTATAAGTTTTAGTGAAGTTTTTTATGCCAAACATATGAACTTTCTATTTAATTGATACTTGTCCACTATATAACCTGCTGTTTTGATTCACAGGAGTAGTATGGGAGAAAGGATTTTAGATGCTGGAGGTATGTTTTTACAAAATGTTCAGATTTGAAGTTATTCTAAATTTATTAATAGAATATAATATTTCAGTCAAAATAATATAATGTGAAATTATATGAAAAATTATAAACTGTGCATAATCAAGCAGTTTTTAATTACCTTAATAAATAAAGGATAAATATCTGTGGAACTAAGAAAAGAAGTATGATAACAGGAGTTGTCAAATATAATTTGTGCCTAATAGTAGGTTTATAAATAATAATTTTCCAGTAGATTTTAATTCCTTTTGCTAAGAAATTTCTCAAATATATTTTATGATATTAGGTTTAATATTCTTGGGATTGATTTGTTTGTAAATGGTGTCTTTATTAAAAGAACTGAAATTTTCTTTCCTAAGTATCATATGAGAAAATTTTGATGTAGTGATTTATGTATAGAACAAACCAGTGGCTTCAAATACTTTAAAATAACTGTAAACATCATGATATACAAAAGGAAAACAAAGATTACCTATGATTTATAGACTTGTCAGTTATTTTGCAATTCACAACTCTAATAATAATGGAATGATAGTATCTTTGCATATGTAGGAGTTTCTTTTAAATGTCCTTAAAATTTTTTGTTTTATTCCTTTTTTCTGTTGACAAACTTGTCTTGTTGTTTGGGCTGTGTTCATGCCATGTAATGGTGGGATATTTTTAATCTATATGAAGAAAACGGCAAAAGATGAGTTAATTGCACTATGTTCCTTATTTCTCTTGCTTGTTCTAACACCTTATGAAATATAGAGTTTCATAAACTTTAATTTTCATAATTTCAAATAATTAACCTTTTTTTAAGATTATGACTTGCAAGCGGGTATCGTCGAAGCTTTATGTAGAATGACCACAGAAAAACAAAGACGAGAACTGGCTTGTCAGTGGTTCTCAATGGATTTTATTGCTAATGCATTTAAAGGAATTAAAGACTCTGAATTTGAAACAGTAAGTAGTATAAAATAACAAATTAACAAGGTTTTTTTAATTGCTGTGTTTTTTAAAAGCTCTCCCTTTTTTAAAAATTAGGATTGCAGGATATTTCTCAACCTTGTAAACGGCATGCTTGGAGACAAGAGAAGGTAAATTTAATGCAAAATACAACCATTTAATGATAAAAAATAGAGCTCAAGAGGGGAGCACACAATGTTAGTCTGAAATAATCCTCCACTGGTCTTATTTTACTTTGTACTTTTTGGAGGAAAAATACATTTTTAATTAACGTGAATTAGGCCACCTCAGGCAAAGACTTGACTCATTGGAAAAGACTCTGATGTTGGGAGGGATTGGGGGAAGGAGGAGAAGGGGAAGACAGAGGATGAGATGGCTGGATGGCATCACTGACTCAATGGACATGAATCTGAGTGAACTGCGAGAGTTGGAAATGGACAGGGAGGCCTGGCGTGCTCCGATTCATGCGGTCGTAAAGAATCGGACATGACTGACTAACTGAACTGAACTGAAGATTGGTTTACTGTATTTCGGAATTGCATATGCATTATAAATTTGGTGTTAAGGAATAATAAAAGTCTAAATATAAATATTACTTGAGCTTCCTCTATCCATATACTGCAATAAAAATGTATAGCAAATATAAATCATTTTCTTTTGTAATTAACACTGTAAGGATGTTCTTTCTGAGGTTATTACATCTCAAGAATGGTCTACGTAATACAAATTTTTATCACTTTTGACAATGACATAGGAAGTATTTTTGTTGTGCAGTGCCTGGCACCATATAAATGCTCAGGACACATTGGATGAATCAATTCATAATGAGTTTACCGACTACGAAGAAAAGATCGGGTGAAGAAAAGATCGGGTGAAGATTAAGTGCAAGGAGTCATACTATTTGAATTTGAATAATAGGTTCTCCTCTTCCTGTTCTAATGTTGGACAAGTTGTTTAACCTCACTTTCCTCAGTTTCCATAGCTATAAAATAAAAATACCAATAATATCTTCCCAACCCAGGGATAAAACCCACATCTCCTGCATTGCAGGCAGACTTTACCATCTGAGCCATCAAAGAAGCCCACAATAATATCTGTCCCATGTTTGTTGTGAAGATTAAATGAGATAGCTGTGTAAGTCCTTACAATAGTAATTGACCAAGAAAGTATTCAGTGAATTCTGCCATTTTTATTAGCAGTATTATTCACTTCTACTCTTCCTATCTAATCTTGTAGGAACTTCCATTACATTACTATAAGCTATATTGGGAATCTCTGCTCATAGTCAGTAATAACATGAAAAGTAATTTGGTACAGTTAACTTTAGTCAAAGTGGTAGGTTAAGTAGTAGCCTCAAAATAATATACTTTCTTTGAGAAACACGTTTCCACTAAATTCTCACTTTAAAGAGTAATAAAGAAATAATGATTTTATTTAAATTGTCACTACCACCTGATCCTTTTGATCCTAGGTGTGATTTGTATGGCCAGTCAAAATTATGCTGTGGAGGCTTATTAATTTTTTTTAACTCAAACTACTTTTTCTTTCAGGGTCTTTACATTTCCTTGTTTGTCAGCATTTCTTGATAAATATGAGGTAAATTTTTAAATTTAATACTTTTTTTTAGTTATTAGGTGATTTTTGATGTAGAGGTCAACTGAATTATAGGTTATAAATTGACAAGAACATTAATATTAGTCATAATTAGATCACAAATAACAGCTGTTCTGATATTCTAGATCTAAGTGATATTTTATGAAATGACATATTTGTAGCCAAGGATAAGTAAAATATAAAGCTGTACTTCAAATTATCTTGTTTCCTTTTTCAAGCCCATTATTGTTTATTATTCGTGAATATATTCAAATGTGAAATTTTCTTCAACCTTTATTTGTAGTTGAGTATTTGTGATTTTCTGGAGCTGGCTGATTTCTGTGTAAAATAATAAGCAGCTTTTTTTTTTTATTGTTTCTAAATTGATTTAAATGCTATACTTGCCTTCTCTTTATCTTCCTATACCTTCCAGTATACTTTTTTCTTTTTTTGAAAAAAACTCAACTGTGAATATGTCATAATTTTATATTTATATATAGCATAATTATAGCATGTCATAATTTTCTGTTGTCACTTTTAAAAGCATAGTATGTTCCAGTTTTATATGTTTATTTTATTAGCTACAGATACCATCAGATGAAAAACTTGAGGAGTTTTGGATAGATTTTAATCTTGGGAGCCAGACTCTATCATTCTACATTGCTGGAGACAATGATGTAAGTGTTATTCCCTCTGTATCATTTTGAGTTTTGTGTAAATGTATGTACATAATAATTCCGTTTAAAAATATAGATTTCTTTGTATATTTATTTTCTTGCTTTTAATAGATTTCAGTGTTAGCTCTAATAATTTTGATGAGCATGGTAACCTATCAAGCTAATTAGAAATAAAAATTATTTCTGATGTTTTATAGCAACAGAAAAAAGCTAAAATTTAATACTAGTTTTTAAATATAAGCCTTTCAGAAATTACACGTTAATGATAAAATTTAACATTCAGATGAACAAAGTGAGTTGAATCTAGAAAAGACAACAGTTACTCAAGTACAGAAACAGTTAAAAATAGCATTAACAAACAATGACAAATGGTCTTATTTTATTCTTTCATAGCATCTTCTATTTGAAAATATTGAAGAATTGATTTTTATGGTCGTATTTAGAAGTGAATTTTAGTTCTTTTCTATGCTAAATTGTAGCTATGCTTAAACTTTCCAGCCAGGTGGTGTGTTTTCTACTGACCCCTTTTTAACCTGAGGAAAACTTTTGACCCATTGTTTCCAAATAGCCACCACTTCTATTTGCTACATTGGTGTACTTCTAGCTCAAGCTGTAGAGCAGAGATCTGAGTAAGAGTTTGGTTTCCAGTTTACTGATCTGATTGTGATTGCTGATAATAATGATGCTTTTTGTCCAGGTAAACTTTTTATAGACAAACATTAACCAGATGCCTCTTAGGAATTCCACATATCTTTATTTCTTTTTAGAGTACTTTCTTAGAATGCTTAATAATGAGTTCCAAAACCTAGCACTACTACTCAGAGGCACTGACAGTTTTCATTAGTGTATTTATATTTGCAGGCTTCATAGGAGTATTTTTAACTGGATTTTCTTTAGGAAGTAGACTTTCATTTTCAGAGAAGAGGATAGAATAGGATTGGAGTGGTTCCTGACTCGCTTGGTCTAATGGATAATTCAGGGAAGAAAATAAGTAATTTTAGTATTATACATGATAGGGATAATATAAAATGTGTTTATAAGTATTAAATGCCTCATGTGATCCAGATACTGATCTAGATAGGCTGGGAGAAATTCTTCCCACAGATACATTTAGACTCTCCTTTCCTCTCTGGATTTCTGTGGCAGCAGTGCATTCTCCCTGTGTTCTCTCTCACTGTCCTCAAAGTTTCTCCCCTATTGTGGCTGCTTAAAACCCTCCCTGTGTCTCTTTAACATGGTATTCGAGGGCCTTTATGACCTGGGCCCTCACTGTTTCTCTGATAATCTCAGACTCTTCTCCATGCTTACTGTGTTCAATCCCCATTCTTTTTTTCTTTTCCTCTAGATAATGCTCTCTTCAGGTCTTTATACTTGCTGCCTAGGAACCTCAGGATCTTTGCATCCCATTTAGATAGTCTGAAGTAGCTATCCAGCCATATTATATCACATTGTCCTCTTTTTTCTTTTGTAGTAGTTATTGCTACTTAAAATCCTTTTATCTGTTGTTTGTTGTCTATCCCCCCCCCATAGAATGTAAGATTTATTGAATCAGGGACCCATCTTCTCTCATTTATAGCCATTCAAGGGGTCGTATTTAAGAATGAGTAAATACAACAGTCAACTGAAAAATGCTCTGTGTTGGTGATAGAATTCAAAGGAGATTGGAAAGAAGGCAGGCAGTGTAGAGCCAAAGAAAGATTATAAGTAGGAGACAACATCAGTTCAATAAACATTTAATAAGAACTTATTATGTGCCAGTTATATACTAGGTGTTGAGCATCACATTCATGTAAAAGATTCTCCTGGTTGGGGAGAAGAGATTAAAAAGGGACAAGACCAGAAGCAGTTAGACTTATGCAATAATCCAGGTGAGAGGAATCATGGTGGCACAGTTTTGGAAAGTGATGGTGGGGATGGATGGAAATTGATGGGTTTCAGAAAAACTTGTAGAATTGAGAAGATTTGGTAATTTGTAGTAAAAAGAGGAAGAATTAATAAAACTTCGGTAACTGAATGGATGGGGATGCTGTTTTAGGAGGATCAATTTTGTAGGAGAAAGATGATTCAGCTTTGAATGTTTTGATTTGGAGGTGCTTGTGGGGCATTCAGCTGAAGATAACTTGTAGGCAGTTGAATATATTGGTCTGAAGTTCAGATGGGAGAACTGAGCTGTAAGTGGAAATTCAGAAACTCTCTGTATACAGAAGATAAAATCATGGGATTCTGTGAGGGTCTAGATGGCAAAACTGTAAGAAATGTATACATGGATAGGCAGATGGATACGTGGGTAGGCAGATGGATATGTGGATAGGCAGATGGATACAGGATAGGCAAAAGAGACTAGCCTGAAGGATGCTTGGCAAGTCTGCCAGAAAAGATCAAATTAAAAGGGTATCATGTTACAGAAGGGAAAGGAAGGGTGTTTTATGAGAGGAAATGATCAATTCTGTCAAAACACAGTTAAATAAAATAAAAACTGGTCATCCAAGAAAGAGCCATTTTGTTTAAGCCATAGGATTTAGGCATTCCTGGAAAGTTGAAATATTTGTAGAGGAAGTAAAGACAAGAAGAGAACACAGCAGAAGCTAAAGTGAGATGTAGATTCAAGGGAGGGGTTTTTGTTAGGTACTTTATTTTTCAGGATGAGTGTTTTAAAACTGATGGCTAGACTAACAATGAATAAAAAAGTTGAGATCAAGAGGAAGAGAGCATAATGGAGGGAAAGTAGGGGGTAAAGATGAAATTGGTGGGCACAATATATTGGTAAACTGTTGAACCTGGGTAAGGGCCTGTTTTGTACTCATTATAATGATTTCTTTTTAAAATCTTTTTGAAAATTTATATAATGTAGACTTTTTTTTTCCAAAAGGAAAGCTTTGAACCAAGTACCTATGTATATGAGGAAGAGTCACTTTAAAGTTAGCAGATGATAATGAGTAGGTGTTATACATAGAGATAACAGCTACTCATTATCATCTGCCTCATGCAAAGAGTTAACTCATTGGAAAAGACTCTGATGCTGGGAGGGATTGGGGACAGGAGGAGAAGGGGACGACAGAGGATGAGATGGCTGGATGGCATCACTGACTCGATGGACGTGAGTCTGAGTGAACTCCGGGAGTGGGTGATGGACAGGGAGGCCTGGTGTGCTGCGATTCATGGGGTCGCAAAGAGTCGGACACGACTGAGCAACTGAACTGACTGATACACAGAGAAATAGGAAGATGCTCAAAGGAAAAAGGAGGATACCAACCTTTTCCTCCTGACCCTGAGGTTTTAAGGTCTGGGAGAATTAGCACCTTGACTGGAGAATGCTATAGCTAAATGGTACTGGTTCTCTCAGAATATACACTGGTTTCAGTTAAGGCAACTAAGTGGAGGGAGTTAGTGAAGAGACTGAGGATTTAGTGGAATTTTAATAGTCCTTAAATCGCAAATGAATTGGATCTATTTTCATCATAAGATTACTGGAAGGTTTTAGGATATCGTCTTTTTGGAATGGTTCTAATTTTCGCTATAACTTTTTTGTGTGAATTCACATTATTTATTCATTTATACAAATTTTCAGTGAAAATACTTGGAAGGGGAAAACATTTTAGGTTATTATCAACATGCATTCAATGTTTGAATCTAAGAACAGTCAATTAATGAGTGGGAATTGGGGGATGAATATGATTTCACAAAACATTTCAAAGGAAGAGATGACAGGACTTGGTAATATTTTTTAAAAAAGGTTATAGTCTAATATGAATGGATAGTCATTCTTTTTTATTAAAAATAGAAAACCATCAAAGTAACCAATACTATCACTTTTAAGAATGAACAAATAGATTAAATGTGACAAGTATAATATATTATGTAGTCAATTGATGGAACAAGAAATGTGATATATCAACCAGTTACTTAGTGATAGTAAAAAAAAAATAGCCTTTATTGTTTGTATAATTTGAAGATAGTGTTTAAAGGAGCTTTAAAGCAAGATTAAATTATTTGTGATCAAAATGTGATTTTAAATTTAAGGATCATCAGTGGGAAGCGGTCACTGTGCCTGAAGAAAAAGTGCAGATATACAGCATTGAAGGTATTAAACTTGTTTTCGATCATTTCTGTTTAAGTTGCATACTCTATGGAAGAACTCAGTAGACTGATGAAAGCAGATCAACATTTTCTTATGTTCACATTCATAAATGTGATGGTTCACTATCATCAAATTCCCTGACCCTGTGTTACCCCCAATATCTTGTATTTATTTCCTTCCCTATCTAATGTAAAACCTATGATCAGTTACTTTCTTCTCAATATGTACTGGACAGAAATCATTTACCTTGGCAGACTGGCACCACTGCGAATTCAGGTATCAAGACATTATTTATTTCAGTAGGCATGTAGTGCTATCTCATCATAGTTTTTATTTGTATTTTCCTAAAACCACTTTTAGGAAAGTTGAGCACTTTTTCCTGTGCTTAATGGCCATTCACATATTTTCTTTGTGAATTATCTGTTTAAATATTTTGTGCATTTCTTTACTGGACTACATTTCTTTACTGGACTGTCGTTTTATTATTAAGTTTTTGCATTCTTATGTATCTTGGATAGGAATCTTTTGACAAACATATGTTGTATGAGTATTTTCTCCCTGTCTGCTGCTGCTGCTGCTAAGTCACTTCAGTCATGTCCGACTCTGTGCGACCCCATAGACGGCAGCCCACCAGGCTCCCCCGTCCCTGGGATTCTCAAGGCAAGAACACTGTCTATCTTATTCATTTTCTCAGTGGTTTCTCTTAATGAGCAGAAGTTGTTAAATTTGAAGGCCACATGATCAGTATTTTTTGTTACATGGTTATTGCTTTGTGTGACCTAAGAAGTTTTTGCCTACTACCAAGTGACATAGATTTCCTTCTGTTTTTCTATAAGAACTTTATGGTTTTAAGTTTTATGTTTAGAATTCTGATCCATCTCATTAATGTTCCGGTATGATTCGATACAGGGGTTTAGGTCCGTATGGATATAGAGTTATTCCAGGACTAATGCATGAAAAAATTTTCCTTTCCTCACTGGATTTCTTGGTTCCCTTGTTGAACATCAAATGACTGATTTAAGTGTAGGTCTTACTGTTGTAGTTCATTCCATTATTTGTTCCCTATGCCAGTACCACATTGTTTTAACTACTGTAGATTTGTAGTGAGTCTTAAAAGACAATAGTGTGTAAGTCTTCTAATATTGTGGGGTTTTTTTGACGA
Source organism: Oryx dammah (assembly GCF_014754425.2). Taxonomy (NCBI): domain Eukaryota; kingdom Metazoa; phylum Chordata; class Mammalia; order Artiodactyla; family Bovidae; genus Oryx; species Oryx dammah. The sequence continues at coordinate 26,693,808 of NW_024070194.1, read as the reverse complement.
CAGTTTTGGTAATTCTAGACCTTTTGAATTTCCATGTAAATTCTAAAATTGGCCTATCAGTTGCTACAGAAAACTTGCTAGAATTATGACTGGGTTTATAGTTTGATATCAGGAGAAGTAACATTGTAACAGTAGTTACACTTTTGTGATATAGTTATTCTTTTAGATACTTTGGAACTGATTTGCCAAATTTAGTTAGAAATTTGGTATTTCATGTCCTAGAAGGTCTGTAGTTTTAAGTTTCAAAATCAGGGCATTGTTGAGCTTCATAGGATGAATTTGCAAGTGTAGTCTTCAGTTTCCTCTAAGAGTATGTGAAGAATTGGTATTGTTTCTTAAGTACTTGGTAGTATTTACCAATGAAGCAATCTGGACTTGTCTTTTACTTTTCTTTGGTGAAGGCTCTTAACTACAATTTATTTAATACATAAAGGGTTTTTCAGGTTACCTATTTTTTTTTCTTCAGTAAACTTTGATATTTCTTTCAAATCATTTTCATCCATGTTGTCAATTTTTTTTTGGCATAAAGTGGTTTATAATGGTCCCTTTTTATCATTTTACTGTCTGTAGATTCTGTGTGATGGTCCCCCATCACTGCTTATACTGATAAGTTGTCGCTTATCTTTTTTCCTAATCAGTCTTATGAGAGTTATATCAATTTTTTTGATGTTCTCAAATAACTAGCCTTTGGTTTCATTGATTTTTCTCACTTTTGTGTTTTGATCTTCAGTTTAATTGATCTCTGCTCTTAAATCTATTGTTTCTTCTCTTCTGCTTGCTTTAATTTGCTTTCCTGTTTTTAGTGTCTTGGAGTGAAGCTGAAGTCATTGATCTGAGACCATTTTTTCTTTTCTAATAACAGCCTTTTAGTGCTTTAAATTCTTCTAAGTATGTCCTTAGCAGCATCCTACAAATTGCAATATGTTGTGCTTCCATTTTCGTTCATGTGATTCTTTTTAAATTTCTCTTTTGGTTTCTTCCTTGACCCACAGATTATTTAAAAGCACTTTATTTAGTTTCTGTATACTTGAGATTTCAGGAATACGTTACTGATTTCTAACCTGATTTCATTGTTATCAGAATATACTTTGTGTGATTTGAAAACCCTTTCCAATATGTTGACTATTAGGTTATGACCCAGATATGGTCTGTCTTAGTAAATGGTCTGAATGCACTTGAGAGGAATGTGTTTTCTGTTGTTCCTGGGTGGAGGGGTGGGGGTTAATCTGTTGTTCAAGTCATACACCCTCCCTCATTGTCTACCTACCTGTTCTATCAACTATTGAGAGAGAGGTGTTGAAGTCACCACTATGGTTGTGATTTTTTTTCTATTCATTTGGTTCTGTTATTTTTTACTTCAGGTATTTTTCATTTCTGTTATTAGTTTTATAAACATTTAGTGGTAGCATCTTTTCATAAATTTATCATTATGAAATGAGTATTTTTCCTGTGGTAATATTCTGTGCTCTGTCATCTACTTTATGTAATACCAATATACTCTCTCCAAGTTTCTGTTGGCTAATTATAGTATGGCATATCTTTATCTTTAAGTAATTTATGTCCTGTATATTTAAAGAGGGTTTCTTATAGATGTCATATACTGGGCATTGTTCTTTTAAATGTAATTTGACAGTTTCTGCCTTTTGTGGTTTTTAATGTGACTGTTGATCTGCTTTAAATTTATTATCTAGCTTTTGTTCTTTCTATGTAAAATCCTATCTGCCATGTTTCTTTTTTTTCCCTTCATTTGTGTTACTTCATTTTCAGGGGTTCCATTGTATTTCTTTTGTTGGCTTTATATTCACTTTTTAAATGGCTGATCTAGGGTTTATTTTATACATATTTAACTTAATAGTGTGTATGTTCAAGTAATATTATACCCCCTAGGAACCTGGTAGGTTCTTATAAAAACAGTCAACTTCTCTTTTTGCTTCCCTGGCCTTTGTGCCACTGCTGTCAATAGGACTAAAAATCTTTTTGCTTTTGAATGTGTCAAAGACCTCATAATATGGTATAATAATATTTTTCTTTGTGCAACTGATTAACTTTTTTTTAATTTTCATTTTTACTTTATTTTGCTTTACAATACTGTATTGGTTTTGCCATACATTGACATGAATCAGCCACAGGTGTACATGAGTTCCCAATCCTGAGATTTTTAAAATAGTTTAAATAGTGCATTATATTTACCATTTCCAGTGTTCAGCTTTCATTTACAATATATGCAGATTTCTATCGGGTATTATTTTCCTTCTGCCTGAGTGACTTCTCTAATATTTCTTGTACTGCAAATAAGCTTTTTTTAATGTCAGAAAATTGTTGTTTATATTTTGAGAAAGTATTTTTTATTTTATTTTTATAATTTATCATGATTAAACTTTAATTTGTATTTAGTTTTTTAATTATTTTTGGCTGCACTGGGTCTTCATTGCTGCATACAGGCTTTCTCTAGCTGCAGTGTGTGGGCTTCTCATTGTGGTGGCTTCTTCTCTTGCATAACAGGGGCTCTAGACCATGAGGGCTTCAGTAGTTGGAGCACACAGGCTTAGTTGCCCAATAGCATGTGGAATCTTCCCAGACCAGGAATCAAACCTATGTCCCCTGTTTGAAAGTCCTTTTTTGTTTTCTAAGATTTTTTTTAATTGAAGGATAATTACAATGTTGTGTTGGTTTCTACCAAATAAAACAGTGTGAATCAGTCATAATTACATATATTTCCTCATTCTTGACCCTCCCTCCCCTCCCCCCATCCTACCCCTCTAGGTAATCGCAGAGCACGAGGCTGGGCTCCCTGTGTTATATAGCAACTTCCCACTATTTTACACATAATAGTGTATATATTGGAGAAGGCAGTGGCACCCCACTCCAGTACTCTTGCCTGGAAAACCCCATGGGCAGAGGAGCCTGGTAGGCTGCAGTCCATGGGGTTGCAAAGAGTCGGACACGACTGAGCGACTTCACTTTCGCTTTTCACTTTCCTGCATTGGAGAAGGAAATGGCAACCCAATCCAGTGTTCTTGCCTGGAGAATCCCAGGGACAGAGGAGCCTGGTGGGCTGCCGTCTCTGGGGTCGCACAGAGTCGGACACAACTGAAGCGACTTAGCAGCAGCAGCAGCAGCAGCAGTGTATATATGTCAATGGTACTTTCTCAGTTCATCCTACTCTCACCTTCCCCTGCTGTGTCCATAAGTCCATTCTCTCCATCTTTGTCTCCATTCCTTCCATAAAGATAGGCTCATCAGTATCTTTTATTCTAGATTCCATAGGTATATATTAATATACAATATATGTTTGACTCTCTGTGACTTCACTCTGTATAACAGACTCTAGGTTCATTCACCTCACTATAACTGACCAAATTCATTCCTTTTTATGACTGAGTAATATTCCATTATATATGTAACCACAGCTTCTTTATCCATCATCTGTCAATGGACATCTAGGTTGCTTCCGTGTCTTGCTGCAGTAAACATTGAGGTACACGTGTCTCAGAATTCTGATTTTTCTTAGAGTATGTGCCCAGGAGTGGGATTGCTGGATCATACAGGCTTCCCAGATGGCTCAAATGGTAAAGAATCTGCCTGCAGTGCTGGAGACCTAGGTTCGATCCCTAAGTCAAGAAGATCCCCTGGAGAAGGGAATACCCACTCCAGTATTCTTACCTGGAGAATTCCGTGGACAAGGCAGCCTAGCAGGCTATAGTCTATGGGGTTGAAAAGAGTTGGACGTGGGTGAGCAACTAACACTTTCACTTTTTCATGGTAGATTTATTTCTAGTTATTTAAGAAATCCTCATAATGTTCTCTGTAATGGCTATATCAGTTTACATTCCCACCACCAACAGTCCAGCATTTATTGTTTGTAAATTTTTTGATGATGGCCGTCCTGACTGGTGTGAGGTGATAACTTCATTGTAGTTTTGATTTGCATTTCTCTAATAATGAGCAATATTGAACATCTTTTCATGTGTTTATTGGTTGTCTCTATGTTTTCTTTGGAGAAATATCTGTTTAAGTCTTCTGCCCATTGTTAGATTGGGTTGTTTGCTTTTCTGATATTGAGCTGTATGTGCTGCTTATATATTTTGGAGATTAACCCTTTGTCAGTTGCTGCATTTGCAATTATTATCTCCATATGAGAGTTGTCTTTTCATTTTGTTTATAGTGTCCTTTGCTGTGCAAAAGCTTTTTAAATTTTATTAGGTCCCATTTGTTTATTTTTGGCTTTATTTCCATTAATCTAGGAGGGATGTCAGAGAATCTTGCTGCGATTTATGTCAGTGATTGTACTGCCTATGTTTTCCTCTAAAAGTTTAATAGTTCCTGGATTTTCATTTAAGTCTTTAATCCATTTTACTTGTGAAATCCCACGGACAGAGGAGCCTGGTAGGCTGCAGTCCCATGGAATCTCTAGAGAGTCAGACATGACTTAGCAACTAAACAACAAGAACAATGATGCTAGAAAGTGTTCTAATTTCATTCTTTTACATGTAACTGTCCAGTTTTCCCATCACCACTTATTGAAGAAACTGTCTTTCTCCATTGTATATTCTTGCTTCCTTTGTCAAAATGAGGTGCCCATATGTGTATGAGTTTACTTCTGGGCTTTGTCTTGTTCCATTTGTCTGTATTTCTGTTTTTGTGCCAATACCATATTGTCTTGATGACTGTCTTTGTAGTATAGTCTGAAGTCAGGGAGGTTGATTTTGATTAATCTAGCTCCGTCTCTTTGTGGTCTTTTATATTTCAATACAAATTGTGGATTTTTTTGTTTTAGTTCTGTGAAAAATGCCATAGGTAATTCGATAGGGATTGCACTGAATCTGTAGATTGCTTTGGATAGTATATTCATTTTGACAGTATTGATTCTTCCAATCCAAGGACATAGTATATCTCTCCATCTGTGTTGTCTTTGATTTCTTTCATCGGTGTCTTATAGTTTTCTGTATACAGGCCTTTTGTCTCTTTAGGTAGGTTTATTCCTAGGTATTTTATTATCTGTTGCAATGGTGAATGGGTCTGTTTCCTTAATTTCTGTCTCTGATTTTCACTGTTAGTGTATAGGGATGCAAGGGATTTCTATGTATTTATTTTATATCTTGCAACTTTACTAAATTCATTGATTAGCTCTAGTAATTTTTGGTGGCATTTTTAGGGTTTTCTTTGTATAGTATGTCATCTATAAACAGACTTTTACTTCTTTTCCAATCTAGATTCCTTCTATTTATTTTTCTTCTCTGATTGCTGTGGCTGGGACTTCCAAAGCTATATTGAATAATAGTGGTGAGACTGGGCACCCTTGTCTTGTTCCTGATCTTAGAGGAAATGCTTTCAGTTTTTTACCATTGAGAATAATGTTTGCTGTGGGTTGTAAATGGCCTTTATTATATTGAGGTAGGTTCCTTCTATGCTGATTTTCTGGAGAGCTTTTTTTTTTTTTATCACAAATGGATGTCAGAAGCTTTCTGTGCTTCTATTGAGATGATCATATGATTTTTATCTTTCCATTTATTAATATCATATATCACATTAATTGATTTGTTTATTGAAGAATCCTTGTATCCCTGGGATCAACTCCACTTGATCACAGTGTTTTGTTGAATTTAATGTGTTGTTGAATTCTGTTTGGTAGAAATTTGAGGATTTTTGCATCTTTGTTGATCAGTGATATTGGCCTGTAATTTGCATTTTTTTGTGATAACTTTATCTGGTTTTGGTATCAGGGTGATGGTAGCTTCACAGAATGAATTTGGGAGTTTTTTCCTCCCTCTGAAAGTTTTTCAGACAGTTTGAGCAGGATAGATGTTAGCTCTTCTCTAAATGTTTGATAGAGTTCGCCTGTGAAGTTGCAGGTGGATTCTGAACCACTGGGCCACCAGGAAAGTCCTTAGAAGTATTTTTGATACTTGTACAGAATTCTGGATTGCCTACTGTTTTTGTTTCAGTTTACTTTAAAGATGTTCTTCTCCTGTGTCTTGCTTGCATTGTTTCTGATGAGAGGTCTGTCGTTCTCATGTTTGTTCTTTTTTGTTAAAAGTCTTTTTTTCCCCTAGCTGCTTTTAAGATTTTCTCTTTATTAGTAGTTATAAATATCTGATTATAGTGTTTTAGTGTAATTTTCTTCACGTTGTTCATTCTCTGAGTTCATTGAACTTTCTTGCTTCTCAAGTTTTTATCCATTGCTCTTCACATTATTTTTTTCTGCTCCTTTTTCTCCTCTCCTTTGAAGGTTCTGACTACACACAGACTAAACCACGTGAAGTTCTCCCTCAGCTCACTGATACTTTGGGTTCTCCCTCCAAACCCCAGGCTTTTATTTCCACTCTCTTTTCCATTTAGGAAAAATTTGTGGTGTTTTATTGTGCTAATTAATATTTTTCTGCAGTGTCTAACTGTCTAATCCTATTCTGTATAATGTTTATAAAAAGGCATTATACTTTTCATCTCTGAAAGTTTGATTTAGGTCTTTTTTAAAGATAAATTCTTAGTTTTAGCATAGTTTTAGATTACAAAAAATTTTCCAAACTAGTTTAGAAAGTTTCCATATACATCCTCAGCCAATTTCTCCTATTTTTTTAATTGTGGTAAAAATCACACAACATAAAATTTACCATCTTAAGCATTTATAAGTGTATAGTTCAGTAGTGTTAAGTACATTCACATTATTGTGAAACAGATCTTCAGAACTCTTCTTATCTTGACCAGTTGAAACTCTATAGCCCTTAAACAGTTCTCCTTTCCCATTTCAGTCCCTGTAACCACCATTCTACTTTTTGTTTTTATGAAATTGACTATTTTAAGCGGAATCATACAGTATGTCTTCTTGTGACTGGCTTATTTCACTTAACATAATGTCTTCTGTGGTTTTAACATCATATTTTTTTATGGTACATTCATCAATGTATCTTAAAAAGTCTACTTGAAAACCAATACAATATTGTAAAGTAATTAACCTCCAGTTAAAAAAATAAATTTGTATTTAAAAAAAAAAAGTCTACTTGAATCCTGTGTCATCTTCTGTCTCATTACTTTTCCATTCTTAGCCAATTTTGAGAAAAGTTTTTACTAAATCTTTCCTTCTCTTGCTTTTCATTTCTGTTTTTTTCTACATCCTGTTTTACATCCCACTCCACCAACATTTCCACTGAAATTTCAGATGTCAAGATGACAATTAACTCTTATTATTAATATCATTATATACACTTCCACGGACTTGCCTGGTAGCTCAGATAGTAAAAAATCTATTTGCAATCCAGGAGACCTGGGTTCAATCCCTGGGTCAGCAAAATCCCCTGAAGAAGGGAATGGCTACCCATTCCAATATTCTGGCCTAGAGAATTCCATGGACAAAGGAGCCTGGTAAGCTACAGTCCATGGGGTCGCAAAGAGTGGGACACGACTCAGTGACTTATCACTTTTGCTTTTGTCCATGTTTCCTCAGATGGTAAAAGCATCTGCCTACAATGCAGGAGACCCAGGTTCGATCCCTGGGTTGGGAAGATCCTTTGGAGAAGGAAATGGCAACCCACTCCAGTACTCTTGCCTGGAAAATCTCATGGACTGAGGAGCATTGTCCATACATCTATTTCTGCTTTATTGACTATGCCAAAGCTTTTGACTGTGTGGATCACAATAAACTCTGGAAAATTCTGAAAGAGATGGGAATACCAGACCACCTGACCTGCCTCTTGAGAAACCTATATGCAGGTCAGGAAGCAACAGTTAGAACTGGACATGGAACAACAGACTGGTTCCAAATAGGAAAAGGAGTACATCAAGGCTGTATATTGTCACCCTGCTTATTTAACTTCTATGCAGAGTACATCATGAGAAATGCTGGGCTGGAAGAAGCACAAGCTGGAATCAAAATTGCCCAGAGAAATTATCAATAACCTCAGATATGCAGATGACACTACCCTTAGGGTAGAAAGTGAAGAGGAACTAAAAAGATAAAAGTGAAAGAGGAGAGTGAAAAAGTTGGCTTAAAGCTCAACATTCAGAAAACAAAGATCCTGGCATCTGGTCCCATCACTTCATGGGAAATAGATGGGGAAACAGTGGAAACAGTGTCCAGCTTTATTTTTGGGGGCTCCAAAATCACTGCAGATGGTGACTGCAGCCATGAAATTAAAAGATGCTTACTCCTTGGAGGGAAAGTTATTACCAACTTAGATAGCACATTGAAAAGCAGAGACATTACTTTGCCAACAAAGGTCCATCTAGTTAAGGCTAGCGGTCATGTATGGATGTGAGAGTTGGACTGTGAAGAAAGCTGAGCACCGAAGAATTGATGCTTTTGAACTGTGGTGTTGGAGAAGACCCTTGAGAGTCCCTTGGACTGCAAGGAGATCCAACCAGTCCATTCTGAAGGAGATTAGCCCTGGGATTTCTTTGGAGGGAATGATGCTGAAGCTGAAACTCCAGTACTTTGGCTACCTCATGCAAAGAGTTGACTCGTTGGAAAAGACTCAGATGCTGGGAGGGATTGGGGGCAGGAGGAGAAGGGGACGACAGAGGATGAGATGGCTGAATGGCATCACTGACTCGATGGACATGAGTCTGAGTGAACTCCGGGGAGTTGGTGATGGACAGGGAGGCCTGGTGTGCTGTGATTCATGGGGTCACAAAGAGTCGGACACGACTGAGCTACTGAACTGAACTGAACTGACTGATGTTTCCTGCTTCCCTGGTGGCTCAGTGAAGAATCCACCTGCCAATGCAGGAGACACGGGTTCGATCCCTGTGTCAGGAAGGTCCCCTGGAGAAGGAAATGGCAACTCATGCTAGTCCTCTTCCCTAAGAAATCCCATGGACAGAGGAGCCTGGTGGGCTACCATCCATAGGGTTGCAAGAGAGTCGGACATGACTTGCACCAAAACACCAACATACATGCTTCAGTCCTTAAACTAACCCTTTGTGGCACACGTACAAGGAAAATATGGCTTGTGCTCAGGACTCTTGAAGACTTTGCACTCTCTCTGTTCATCTGACTATTCATTTGTATCTTTTACTGTCATTTGTAATAAAGTGGTGATGTTGTCTACCTGTATGGAACAAGCACGATCTGAGTTTCTACATGCACGATCTGAGTTTCTACATAACTGGCACGGATGGATTCTGGATATCAAGCAGTCAGTTCAGTTCAGTTCAGTCGCTCAGTCACATCTGACTCTTTGTGACCCCATGGACTGCAACACACCAAGCTTCCCTGTACTTCACCATCTCTCACAGCTTACTCAAAGTCATGTCCATTGAGTCGGTGATGCTATCCAGCCATCTCATCTTCTGTCACCCCCTTCTCCTGCCTTCAGTGTTTCCCAGCATCAGGGTCTTTGCCAGTGAATTAGCTCTTCACATCAGGTGGCCAGGGTATTGGAGCTTCAGCATTGGTCCTTCCAAAGAATATTCAGGGTTGATTTCCTTTAGGATTGGATCTCCTTGCAGTCCAAGGGACTCTCAAGAGTCTTCTCCAACATTACAATTCCAAATTATCAATTCTTAGGTATTCAGCCTTCTTTATGGTCCAGCTATTACATCTGTACATGACTACTGGAAAAACCATAGCTTTGACTGTACAAACCTTTGTCAGCAAACTGATGTCTCTGCTTTTTAATATGCTGTCTAGGTTGGTCATGGTTTTTTCCCCCCTCCCCAAGGAGCAAGCATCTTTTAATTTCATGGCTGCAGTCACTGTCAGCAGTGATTTTGGAGCCCAAGAAAATAGTCTGTCACTGTTGCCATTGTTTCCCCATCTGTTTATCATGAAGTGATGGGATTGGATGCCAATGATCTTAGTTTTTTGAATGAGTTTTAAGCCAGCTTTTTCACTCTGCTTTCACCTTCATCAAAAGGCTCTTTCTTTAGTTCCTTTTCACTTTCTGCCAGAAGGATGGTGTCATCTGCGTATCTGATGTTATTGGTATTTCTCCCAGCAATCTTCATTCCAGCTTGTGCTTCATCCAGCCCAGCATTTCGCATAATATACTCTGCATGTAAGTTAAATAAGCAGAGTGACAACATACAGCCTTGACATACTCCTTTTCCTATTTGGAACCAGTCAATTCCATGTCTGGTTCTAACTGTTGCTTCTTGACCTGCATACGGATTTCTCAGGAAGCAGATAAAGGTGGTCTGATATTCCCATCTCTTTAAGAATTTTCGACAGTTTGTTGTGATCCACACAGTCAAAGGTTATAGCATAGTCAATGAAGCAGAAGTAAATGTTTTTCTGGAATTCTCTTGCTTTTCCTATGATCCAGAGGATGTTGGCAATTTGATCTCTGGTTCCTCTGCCTTTTCTAAATCCAGCTGGACATCTGAAAGTTCTCGGTTCATGTACTGTTGAAGCCTAGTTTGCAGGATTTTGAGCATTACCTTGCTAGCATGTGAAATGAGTGCAATTGTGCAGTAGTTTGAACATTTTTTGGCATTGCCCTTCTTTGGGATTGGAATGAAAGCAATGGTTCTAGAGAAAAAGAATATCTACAGTTGCAGACTAGGGGAATGGTGAAGTAGCAGCTCCACAGGGTGTTGTTAGACCCTTTGTTCAATTTACAGGAATATATAAAAGACTCCATGGACAATTTTTGTTTCCATAAGTAGTTAGTACCAGAATTGACTCAATACTGTTAAATCCTAAAAGTTAATTTTGTTTCAGTTTATTTTAATTGGTATGCTGCATGCTTTTCTTATTTATAACATACCTATAGAGTGGTATCATAGAAATGAATATAAACTAATCAGTGTGATTTATTTGTGTACAGTGAGAGAATCAAAGAAGCTACTGACTATAATTCTGAAAAATATAGTAAAAATTAGTAAAAGAGAAGGGAAAGAATTGCTTTTGTATTTTGATGCATCATTAGAAATCACTAATGTGGCACAAAAAATTTTTGGTGGAAATAAATATAAGGTAAGTTAAACTTTTAAATATTTTCATAATTCTGGGAACTTGGGACTGTAAGTTTCAGTGATTTTTTTTTTCCTCTACAATTCTTAAATAACATATAGATTTTTAGTTCTTTAAATTTGTGTTGTGGAATAACCATCATATTATCAGCCGTACCCTTTCAGATATCCATTAGAATGAATCTCAGATGAAAAATTAGCAGCAGCTACTCAAAACATTTAATGATGAATTCCTGCCAGGCATTTAAAAAATGAAATGAGACAAAGCCTTGTTTTTAAGATACTAAACATTGTGAGAATTAAAGAATATGTCTCAGAAGAAGTAAGTGGCGTATAGAAAATGATGCATAGAATTTGAAGAAAGAGAATGCTCATTAAGAGTCAGATCTGAAGGAAAGGCTATGGAGTTGGACCTTGAAATGGCCTTTGAAATTAATGAAATTTAGATGTTTTCCAGGATTATGGAAAACATAATGAGTCGGATTTGTTTAGGAATCAAGATAACAATTCATGTTCAGTTCAGTCACTCAGTCGTGTCTGACTCTATGCAACCCCATGAATCGCAGCACGCCAGACCTCCCTGTCCATCACCAACTCCCGGAGTTCACTCAGACTCACGTCCATTGAGTCAGTGATGCCATCCAGCCATCTCATCCTCTGTCGTCCCCTTCTTCTCCTGCCCCCAATCCCTCCTAGCATCAAAGTCTTTTCCAATGAGTCAACTCTTTGGCATGAGGTGGCCAAAGTACTGGAGTTTCAGCTTCAGCATCATTCCCTCCAAAGAAATCCCAGGGCTGATCTCCTTCAGAATGGACTGGTTGGATCTCCTTGCAGTCCAAGGGATTCTCAAGAGTCTTCTCTCATGTTATATTTAGGGATATGTTCAGTTGACAAGTTTGGGTGATGCCTGTCTTAGTTTGTCCAGGCTACTGTAACAAAAATACTGTGGTTTGGTGTCTTAAATAAGAAACATTTATTTCTCATAGTTCTGGAGGCCAGAAGTCAGATCAGGGTGCCAGCAGATTCAGTGTATGGGGAGAGTCCATTTTCTGGTTTATCAATGGCAGTCTTTTCACTGTGTCCTTACATGGTGAGGGAGTTCTCTGAGGTCTCTTTTATAAGGGCAGTAATCCATTCATAAAAGTTCTGCCCTTATACCTAAGCATGACCCAAAGGCCTGCCCTCCTAATACCATTCTTGGGGACTAGGTTTCAATGTGTGAATTGTGAGGAGACACAGTCAGTCTATACCATGGAAAAGATTTATGGTAAAAAATAGCAGATAATATGCTTGTGAGGAACCTTTACCAAAATTGTAGGCTAAGACTATAGTTAGGGAGTCTTGAAGTGTCCTGAAGTGTCCTGAGAAGAGTATTTATATGTATTTAAAATTGATTTAAGATAATTTGGTGATTTGGAAAGAAGCAAGTATAGGAAATATTGCATTAAAAATGGAAAGAACTGGGAGAAAATGACACCCCGTTGAATTAATTTAATTTTAGGAATTTACCAGAAAACAAGGTATATCTGTTGCCAAAACATCTGTGCATATTCTTTTTGATGCAAGTGGATCACAGGTACGTGTCTCACTTACTTGATTTCTATCCCTGGTCTAAGTTTAACCCTAAATAATAATAGCACAGTTATAAGTTTGTCTTGGAGAATAAATAAATTTTCTCAGTGCCCCAACAAGGTATATGTGACTTTGTAAACATGTTGTTAATAATAATTTATTTCAATACAGAAGGTAGATTGTTATTCATTAATACCAGTCTTGATAACTCTAAAAATCAGAAATATATGTTCTGCCACTAATGCCAAAGCCTCTTTTATGTCTGTTAACATTTGAAAAAGTGGATGCTTTTTGTTGGGTCACTTTGTAGGATTGAAAATTGTAATAGTACATAGATATAAGACAAAAAGAACTAACCTTTATGAGTGTGAGATGAATGAGTGCTTTATGAAGACATCCAGTCATTTTTGAGGACTTCCTATGGTTTGCACTTTTAAACAATTTTTCCTTATTCTCCAACAGATTCTAGTCCCAGAAAGTCAAATCTCAACAGTTGAAGAAGAACATATTAGTTGGAAAGAAAAAGCTAACCTCCAAGAGGAATTTACTAAACCTCCAAAATATATCAAAAACAGTAATCAAGGGGATAGAAAAAGTAGCCAGCCTGAGGTACATATGGTGTCAAAATCATCATTTATAAAGCATAGGCAAATCATTGTTATAGAAAAATGTATCCAGAATTCAAATGTCAGTAACATTTTAGAATACTTCCCCTGCTTTTTACAAATACAAACAAAAGATAGTGTTTCAGCACACGGTGTTTATATGCAAGGGTTAGGGATTTAGGACAGAGTATACTATATCTATGTAAGTTTCAAACTAGAGTTATATAGGAAAGTACTACTTTTTTCATTTATCCTTTCTGTCCTATCTTTGCACTTGGCTTTAATCTAGAATACAAATTTATAATGTTCAGTTTATTTGCATGAGGAAAAAGCAAAATATTAGGTTCTTTTTCCTCCTCCTCATCCATAAAGGATCTCCTCTAGGCCACATTTGATAGAACCATTTCTCAGACTTTAGGGAACTAAAGTCTAACCTCAAACTCTTATCTTTTGCCTCAAATTTGCATCTGCCTCCATGCTTCAGTAAGATTGCTATTAATTTTTCTGATGATGTCCTTGATTCCAGCCTCCTCTCACCCTATACCTAGAACCAAGGTGCTAGTGAATATTCGTTTATATTTCTCACATGGTTTCCTCCTCATTCTCTTCACTGTTACTCATTTTAGTGTACCTACTAGTGTCTTTGACATTATTGGTCCATCCTGTGAGCTGCCCTGTGAGGTATACAACTGATTTTTCTCATACCAATATTCTGGTAGCATTCTTCTGCTCAGAAAGCCTTGTGATCTCTGTGTTTATCCCATTATATCTAAATTTTGACTTAATTTGAAGACCTTCTGTAATTTAATTTTACTCTTTAAAAATACCCTCCACTTTAGTATGGTCAGTTGCTTTACTCTGTCTTTTTTGTCACACTCATTCTTGCCTCTGTACCTTCATTCATGCTGTTTTTACCTCTTCTTGTCTAAAGTGTACTTAAACTTGTAAATCTTTGTTCATTTTTACTTTCTTGATGGAGCTTTTACTGATTAATTGTTTTTACTAATCTCTCATCTTGCCTGTAACTCTCACAGGCTCCTCCATACATTGTTACTCACTATCCCTTTTTTCTGTGTCCTTCATTAAATTAAAAATACCATTTTGTCAACTATAGTTCCATCAGGTGATTAGATTATAAAGCCTTTTTTGGGGTCTTTTATCAGAATCATAACGAGTACTTATTAAAAATACAGATTCTTAGACTTTCCACCATAAACCTATTGAATCATAACACAAAGTCTGGTAAAGATCTTAAGCTCACTAAAGTTTGAAAAACATTGCACTATTGTTAAATACCTGCTATGTTTTCAATAAGGATTAGCCTTTTGAAGCATTTATATAAATAACTTTTGGGATCCCATTCATTATATATAACACTAGGAACTGTAATTTCTTTAAGACAAATCTGCTGGTTCGGTAGCTTATTTTCTGGTTAATCTTAAAATTCACTTTTCTCCTAGCCTTCCAAACCTTTCCTCCATGCCCCATATACATACCTACTCAAAATTCCATCAGTATTTTTTCCTATGCCTTTTATTTTTTAATTTTTTTTTAAAGTTTATTTTTTATTTTATTTATTTATTTATTTTTAATTTATTTATTTTTTATTTTACTTTACAATTCTGTATTGGTTTTGCCATACATTGACATGAATCCACCACGGGTGTACATGCATTCCCAAACTTTTAAAAAGTAACTATCTTCTGCTTCTTTCCAGTTTGTCTTCAGTACTCCTTTGTATGGCATCCTCTGGAATGCCAATCCCTGGTAGTCCCACCTCTGCTTATCTACTTCAGTTGTTCTTATCAGTCATTCTAAGCTAAAGTTAGAAAATGCAAACCTTTTTGGAACACTAGTTTGTGTGCCCGGAGAAGGTCATGGCACCCGACTCCAGCACTCTTGCCTGGAAAATCCCATGGACCGAGGAGCCTGGTGGGCCGCAGTCCATGGTGTCACTCAGAGTCGGACATGACTGAGCAACTTTCGTTTTTCACTTTCATGCATTGGAGAAGGAAATGGCAACCCACTCCAGTGTTCTTGCCTGGAGAATCCCAGGGACCGGGGAGTCTCATGGGCTGCCGTCTATGGGGTTGCACAGAGTCGGACACAACTGAAGTGACTTAGCAGCAGCAGCAGCTTGTGTGCCTCTGAATCTCTGAATTCCCATTTATTTTTTTTACTCCTGTTTTTTTAGCTGCTTTTTACTCTAAAGGCAGTTTAGTCTTCACAGAATTTTGAAGAATGTTTAACAGTATGAAAGCTTTCACAAACAAGTTTACCTAAATGTGTGTTCCAAACATTGTCCTTATATTGTAGAATAGGAGACTGTGAGCCAGTGGTTAACTATGTAAACTGAGTATCAATAAAATATTTTTAGCAAAAACATATAAAGTTCCTGTATTTCTAAGTCTGGATATTCTTTAAAACAATACCCTCATTTTGACTATTAATATTAGGATAAAATCCTTCAAATCAGACTAAATGCAGAAATATTTGAATATCATATTATTTATAAAATATATCTTTTGTGTGTAGTCAAGGTAAAATGTTATGAAAAATTGTAGGATATTTAATTTCAAGAGAGAATGTGTATTTACTGTGGTTTTTTCCTCATGGTTTAAGATAATTACTCCTAGCAAAAGAAAAATGTCTGAAGCATCAATGATTGTTCCTGGTGCAGATAGATACACTGTGAGAAGTCCAGTACTTTTAGTCAATACATGTAAGTTTTATAACCTTAAAAGATTTCTAACAAGTATTATTTAAAGCAGGCATTTTTAAAATTTAGGAATATTCTGGACCTAATTTACCTAGAGGATAATTTTGAGATAAAAAATTGATAGAGTATGAACCACAGATGTCTTCTGTCAAAAAATATCAAATGTGTGAAAGATTTAATGGGTATCTATATAAGTATTTTTCAAAATATTAATATCTGGCATTAAGAGCTTATTATAATTTAAGCAGGACTCAGCATAACATAGTGGATAAAATGTTAAATTAATCAGGCTGCTTGGGCTTGTTTCCCCACTTCCGGTGTGTACTCCATAGGTAAGTTTAGAACCAGTTTCCTTTCTATGAAATGGGACTAAACTGTCTAACCTCATTAAATTGTTTAAAGGATTAAATAATTATTCGTTAAACAAGAAGTACTGTGCAACATTTAGACCGTGCCTGGTACATACTAAGAGCTAAATAAAAGTTCAAAAATAATGCTATATACTAGTTGCTGTAAACACAGCATTATTTAATCTTTATGACAATTTAATAGTGACCTTCTGTTCCCAAAATCTGCTTGCCTACTGGGAAATTAATGTTTCACACACTTCTCAGACTTAACAAGTACAAAATAAATTCATCTTTCCAGCCTCCCTGCCAGTTTCTCTCCATTTCTTACCTTGGTAAATGGAATCCATATTGAGTTACTCATCTAAATCAGAAACCTGGGACCCATCCTAAAAGACCCCCCTTTTTAACTTTCTTCAGCAAAAAGTATCTCAGTGATAGCAACATACAGTTTTAAAATCTGACAAATATAAGTCCTTTGTCCTCCATTCTAGCAACACCACGAAAAAGAAGAATTAAACCACCACTGCAAATGACGAGTTCTACAGAAAAACCTGGTGTTTCTAAAACATCAGAACAAGGAGTGGATTATGCTGTATCACTTAAATCTAGACCATCTGAAGAAAAAAAGAGAGGAGATAATACAGACAAAGTAACTTTACTTTGAAAGCATTTTTAAATATTACGTTTTTAATCACATTATTGTAGAAATACTGTTGAACTAACTTCTTTTGCAAACAGGGTCTTACTTAAGCAGTGAGTGTCTTTTTTAAAAGTATTGCTTGTAAAATTTTTTTACATATCATTTTTTGTCCTTGAAAGTAAGGTCTTATCACTCACTGTGCTAACAGTAAAATTTAGAAATACTTATTCAACTCTTGGTTTATATGTTCAGTAAGAGAAATGAACTTGCCATCATTCTTGTATTCTGTTGTATGTGTTCTCAGATATACATACAGGATGCAATAAAAGCCTAATGGAGAGGCAGATGGGCTTCCCAGGTGGCATTAGTGGTAAAGAATCCGCCTGCAATGCAGGAGACTGGGTTCAATCCCTGGGTTGGGAAGATCCCCTGGAGAAGGGAATGGTAACCCACTCCAGTATCCTTGCCTGAAGAATCTCAAGGACAGAGGAGCCTGGTAGGCTACAGTCCATGGGGTCACAAACAGTTGGACATGACTAAAGTGACTGAGCACAGCACAGAGGGCAGACAGCTCTCTCTAATCCCAGAGCTGGGGAGGAGGATAAAGATCAGGAGATGTTCTTTTAGGAGACGGAGAGTGAGTTGATTTTTGGAGTCAGTAAAGGCTATTAGTCAGATGGATATCGAGGAGCACATTCTTTCCAGGTAGTTGAAGAAGTGGGACAGAGCAGGGAATGGATAAGAGCAAGTTGTATCTTGGAAAAATAGGTAATCAAGAGATACAGATAAGTTTATAGATGAACAGCTCAAAGTTTTTGTTTTCTCTGAAGGGTGAGGATGTTGAGCTTCTCTTGATGCAGAGGGCTCAGGGACACATGAAGATTTGGAATAAGCACTGAGGGATAGTGGAGAGGGCTAAGAATAAGTACAAGTGATAGGCAGTGTTGAGGGCCCAGTTCACATTAAAGACTATAAATCTTATCATGGCATTAGTTCAGTAATAAGTATAATTCCCTCAAGTTTAGCAGTCTTGGTGTTACAGTTGAAAAAAAAGATGGTGGATGTAAAAAAAAAAATGTAATGGTTATGTGGCAGAAAGATAAGGGTAGAACACACCCTGTACACTTGTACACTTTCATACTGCTCCTCTCCCAGTGTGGAGAACCACTGGCTAGATTAGAGAAGATAGGATGAGGCAGAATATCTTAGCTAGGGAGTATATTTTTCTGATAGTGATGGCATATTTTTATTTTGTCTGAACAAGTGTGTTTATGTGGCTGTGGAAAGAAAGAAGCTTGCTGTCATCAAGAAGTTACCTGTGCAGTGGCCAAAACTTTAAAGATCATTTGACACTTCAGTTCATATGTATATTGAGAAAAGACAGAATAGATGCAGCCTGTGCGATCAAGAGCAATAGATGACATGGCATGGAGGTTCCAGAAATTCTCAGAAAAATTACATTATTTTTCTAGCTATGGCTGAGATCAGAAAATTTGTAGGCTATAATGCCTCCTAATTTGCAATAAAAGGCACTTTCTTGTGTTTTAGGATAAGGGAGTATTCCTGAATGGGCATAATTTTATGAAAGGAACAGAACTACTATCCAACTTTTAATCATAAGGCAAAATTTTAAAGTTTTAAACTTTAATACTCTTAGCTTTTAAAAGTCATTTTCATATACTGCCTTAATTCAAATTTATATTAAAATTTCTCCTGTTTGTAGCCTATCAAAACTGCTAAAGTTGTAGAAAAGACAGAAAATAAGGACACGGAATTCCCAAACCAAAATTTTAGTGAGTACTTTTTGGTTCAATTTTTGTCATTCTTTCTTATAATACATATATATATATATACACACACACATATATATTTTCATACATTAACTTCACTGAGTTTCATTTATTTGAAAAAGATTTATAATGAATACATTCAGCTCTGCAGAGAACTTAGAAATTATGGGGAGGTATAATAACAGCCTTTGTTCCCAAGAAGTTTGGGTCTGAGAGTGGGAAGATGAGATCAATCAATCTCTCCATCCCAATATATGAACTTTGATCAAATTCTACACTTACTTTCATTTAACCCTACCAACTGTATGAAAAAATGAGGATACCATAATTTTTGTTTCATTTAGGTGAACTCCAGGAAATTGTTCTCGATTCACAGGCAGCAGGAAGAATAGATAAACCTGTGTAAGTATGAGAATATCCATCTAGTCATTTAGCCTATAATGTTACTCTATTTAGATGACTGTAACAAATTTAAAAGATCATGTAACAGATTTAAAAGACCATGGCCTATCACTTCATGGGAAATAGATGGGGAAAATGTGCAAACTGTCAGATTTTGTTTTCTTGGGCTCCAAAATCAATGCAAATGGTAACTACAGCCATGAAATTAAAAGACGCTTGTGCCTTGAAAGAATAGCTATGACAGACCTAGACAGCATATTAAAAAGCAGAGACATCACTTTGCCCACAAAGATCCATATAGTCAAAGCTGTGGTTTTTCAAGTAGTCACACATGGATGTGAGAGTTGGACCATAAAGAAGGCTGCACACCGAAGAGTTGATGTTTTCAAACTGGTGCTGGAGAAGACTCTAGAGAGTCCCTTGGACAGCAAGGAGATCAAATGAGTCAATCCTAAAGAAAATCAACCCTGAGTATTCTTTGGAAGGACTGATGCTGAAGCTGAAGCTCTAATACTTTGGCCATCTGACATGAAGAGCTAACTCATTGGAAAAGACCCTGATGCTGAGAAAGATTGAGGGGAAGAGGAGAATGGGGCAACAGAGAATGAGATGGTTGAATGGCATCACTAACTCAATGGACATGAGTTTAAACAAGCTCAGGGAGATGATGAAGGACAGAGAAACCTGGCATGCTGCAGTCCATGGGGTTGCAAAGAGTCGGACATGACTTAGCAACTGATAAATTTAAAGGAAGAGCCCTTTATGTTCTTAGAATGTAGTATTGGTTATAGAACTAATCATCTTTCAAGTATTATGATAGTACCATGGCGAATAGCTTGTATGTGTTTTCTGTATCAACTGATATAACTCTTCCAATTGAGAGACTTAAAATGAATAAAAGCTTTAAAATAATAAAGCATGAATAAGAAATTTAACCAAGTTTAAATACCCATGAAGATATATGTCAGATACCTGAGATGTATTTAGGTAGATCTCAAAATAGAAGCAATAATGGAATTTTAAAAATAATATTCTTTAATAAATTATATAGTAAGTTTTAATTTTCATCATGACTTGAAAATTTTTTCATACTGTAACAAATTTCTATCAATAAACATTGACTAAGAAAAAGTCAAGACCTTATACCAGAGTGATAGGCTAAGGTTTTATAATGAGCAAATGAATTATTTTTCAGGTTACCTGATGTTTTAGACAATACCTGTGGAGATAAAATGCACTCCAAATGGGCATGTTGGACACCTGTAACAAATATTAAGCTGTGTAATAACCAAAGAGCAAGTACTTCATCAAGGGACGCATTTAATCAAGGTGAAACAGTTTTCACTGTATATAAAATAGTTATTCAAGGAAATACTCATTTCTTGAAATGTCTTAACAAATATTTTGGTTTTAATAAATTTTATATATAATCAATTTATAAATTTAATAAGGATTAATTTCTCATTTTCCCACTAGATATTGTTATCAACCAAAAACTTACTAAACAAAAGTCATCCTCTTCAATATCTGATGATAATTCTGAGGAAACAGGAAAGGTACAGTATAGGAAGGAAATAATGGCGCATAACAGAACAGATAAAGCAGAAGCAGATGACTGCCACCAAAGCAGACAACAACCAGGTCACTCTACACATTCGGAGGAGAAAAGTATTGAGAATACCAAGCAGAGTGATTGGTGTATTGAATCTGAAACTACTTTTAAATCAGTTCTCCTAAATAAGACAGTTGAAGAATCTGTGATCTACAAGAAGAAATATGTGTTGTCAAAAGATGTGAATACTGATACTTGTGATCAAAGCCCTTCTCCTCAAAAAAATGCAAAAAGTCATAGAAAATCAGGGAGAAGATTGACGTCTGAGTTTAATTCCTGGGATCTGAAACAAAAAAACACAGTGAGTTTTCAGTGTGTTTTATTTCTGCATACCTATAATATGCCTCCTTAATAACATAAAGTGAAAGAAACTTGATTAACAGCTACAAATTTAATGTTTGTAATTCCCCTGTGCTTTTCTTAATTGAACTGTAGTTGATTTACAGAGTATTACATTAGTTTCAGGTGTATTTACAATGATTCAATACTTTTATAGCTTTTATTCCTTCTAAAGTTATTACAAAACAACAGCTATGTTTCTCTGTGCTGTGTGATTTACCCTTGTTGCGCATCTATTTTATACTTAGTAATTTGCATCTCTTAATCCCATACCCCTTATCTTACCCTTCTCCTCTTCCCCCTCCCCGCTGGTAGCCAAGAAAGTAATACCCTGTTCCTTAATTCAAGGTTAGACTCTGAGAATGAGTGCTCCTGAACTCCTTTCTGACCTCTCCCCAGTCCCATAGTGATAGAACTCAGGTGCCCACTAGTGCATAGCAGGCATGTAAATAGGTATAGCAGTTCCTTGTCTCCTCTTGTTGGGTCTCCCCACTCTGTCCCCCAGATTCTTTTGAATATGGTATAGAACTGTCTTTGGCTCTCTTATGTGCTTATCTTTCTTTTCAGTAAATGGTTGTGTGGTTTTTTCCCCCTGTTTTAACCTACTAAAGTATAGAGACTGTGTTTTGTTCAACATTCGTTTTCCTGTATGGCCTAGCACAGTTTTGCACATAGTAGTGTCTGAAACATTTCTTGGATTTTGCCTTTAAGTTTGACAAGGTTTTTCAAGAAAGGATGTAAATGGGGTGGAGGAAACATGTTGTTCATCCTCATTGGAGCCTCCTTTTCTTCAGATTCATTGTCTGTAGAACATCTCCAAAACAGTTTTAGCTAGTATACACCATATTTTGAGACTGAAAGTTTCCTTTTTGTTGTGGTTACCATAAATCTTTTCTTTGGTCATTGCTATCGAGATGCAGATTAAAGAAAATTTTCTAATGTGAATACATTTCTACTAGTAATAATGCAGTCCTTTTCTTCACTGTGCCTTAAAAGATACAGCATCTGTAGGCCTTCATTTATCTTCCAGAGTATTACTAATACCTGGGTAGCCAGATTTCTGGAGTCAATGTAAAATGTTTATGTATTGGAGCATTTTATTGTACAAGTGAAATATTTAATAGCTAATTTTGCAGTTTTATTTAATTAGATATTATTTAATTTGTCTTGACCAGACTACTCTTTATTTTGTTTTCAACCTGCAAATCACATTTTCTATTTTAGCTGCTTTCTTTTTTAACCAAATCCTTTTGGATATTTTTTTTCTTATCAGTATGCTGTTCTTCTTCCTAGTCTTAGCTGCTATTTAGTTTCTTCAGACAGTGGAAGTAAGGTTTTTGTTGTCTGAGTGTTGATCTGTCCTTCAATTTTAAACTGTTTTCATTAGAATTTAGAATCACTCCACATAATTTTTCTGATTTAGGCATTATTTTTTCCTGGAAGCACCAAAACTTGATCATCTTTTCTAAGCTGCGCTCTGACTTTTTTAAAAATCAACTTGTTTTCAGAAGTTCTTTTCACTCCTTCATAGTGCACTCTCTTTATTACTATGCTAGAGTTTCTGCCACTGTCCTCCAAGATAGTCATCTGTCTGATCCTGTCTTTCACTGGATAAGCCCAGAGAAATAGAACGTCTATAGTTCAGTAGTACAGATTTCCCACATTGACTCCAATTTTGTCAGAGTTCTTAATACACTCTTTTAGGGGAGGTTTGTTTTTGCCACATTTTTATCAAGGTGAGTATACCCTGTCTTTATTCTGGTAATCTCAAGAAGAGGTAGTAATAACTTATTATTTACTATATATAAAAACATATGAACTTAAAAAGTGATTAAAATAGTATATTTTATGTCATGCTATATTTGTTCAGTCACTCAGTTGTGTCCAACTCTTTGCCACCCCATGGATTGCAGCACACCAGGTCTCCCTGTCCATCACCAGCTCCCGGAGTCCAACCAAAACCATGTCCATTAAGTCAGTGATGCCATCCAACCATCTCATGCTCTGTCGTCCCCTTCTCCTCCTGCCTTAAATCTTTCCCAGCATCAGGGTGGCCAAAGTATTGCAGTTCGAGTTTCAGTGTCAGTCCTTCCAATGAATATTCAGGGATGATTTCCTTTAGGATTGACTTGTTGGATCTTCTTGCTGTCCAAGGGACTCTCAAGAGTCTTATCCAACACCACAGTTCAAAAGCATCAATTCTTCAGTGCTCAGCTTTCTTTATGGTCCAACTCTCACATCCATACATGACTACTGGAAAAACTATAGCTTTGACTAGGCAGACCTTTGTGGGCAAGGTAATGTCTCTGCTTTTAAATAAGCTGTCTAGGTTGGTCATAACTTTTCTTCCAAGGAGCAAGCATATTTCAATTTCATAGCACCATCTGCAGTGATGTTGGAGCCCAAAAAAATAAATTTGGTCACTGTTTTCACTGTTTCCCCATCTATTTCCCATGAAGTGATGGGACCAGATGGCATGATCTTATTTTTCTGAATGTTGAGCTTTAAGACACCTTTTTCACTCTCCTCTTTCACTTTCATCAACAGGCTCTTTAGTTCATCTTCACTTTCTACTATAAGGGTGGTGTCATCTGCATATCTGAGGTTATTGATATTTCTCCCGGAAATCTTGATTCCAGCTGTGCTTCATCTAGCCCAGCATTTCTCATGATGTACTCTGCATATAATTTAAATAAGCAGGGTGACAATATACAGCCTTGATGTATTCCTTTCCCAGTTTGGAACCAGTCAGTTGTTCCATGTACAGTTCTAACTGTTGCTTCTTGACCTGCATACAGATTTCTCAGAACACAGGTCAGATGGTCTGGTATTCCCATCTCTTGAAGAATTTTCCACAGTTTGTTGTGATCCACATAGTCAAAGGCTTTGGCATAGTCAATAAAGCAGTAGATGTTTTTCTGGAACTCTTGCTTTTTCGATGATCAAATAGATGTTGGCAATTTGAACTCTGGTTCCTCTGCCTTTTCTAAATCCAGCTTGAACATCTGGAAGTTCATGGTTCACATACTGTTGAAGCCTGGCTTGTAGAGTTTTGAACATTACTTTGCTAGCATGTAAGATGAGTACAATTGAGCAGTAGTTTGAGCATTCTTTGGCATTGCCTTTCTTTGTGATTGGATTGAAAACTGACCTTTTCCAGGCCTGTGGCCACTGCTGAGTTTTCCAAGTTTGCTGGCATATTGAGTGCAGCACTTTCACAGCATCATCCTTTAGGATTTGAAATAGCTCAACTGGAATTCCATCACCTCCACTAGCTTTGTTCATAGTGATGCTTTTTAAGGCCCACTTGACTTCACATTCCAGTATGTCTGGCTCTAGGTGAGTGATCACACCATCGTGATTATCTGGGTTGTGAAGATCTTTTTTGTACAGTGCTTCTGTGTATTCTTGCCACCTCTTACTATCTCCTGCTTCTGTTAGGTCCATACCATTTCTGTCCTTTATTGAGCCTATCTTTGCATGAAATGTTCCCTTTGTATCTCTGATTTTCTTAAAGAGATCTCTAGTCTTTCCCATTTTGTTGTTTTCCTCTATTTATTTGCATTGGTCACTGAAGAAGGCTTTCTTATCTCTCTTTGCTATTCTTTGGAACTCTGCATTCAAGTGGGTATATCTTTCCTTTTCTCCTTTGCCTTTCACTTCTCTTCTTTTCATAGCTGTTTGTAAGGCCTAACATCAGACAACCATTTTGCCTTTTTGCATTTCTTTTTCTTGGGGATGGTCTTGATCCCTGCCTCCTGTACAATGTCACAAACCTGTGTCCATAGTTCTTCAGGCACTCTGTCTGTCGCATCTAATCCCTTGAATCTATTTCTTATTTCTACTGTATAGTCATAAGAGATTTGACTTCTAGTGGTTTTCCCTACTTTCTTCAATTTAAGTCTGAATGTTGCAATAAGGAGTTCATGATCTGAGCCACAGTCAGCTCCCAGTCTTGTTCTTGCTGACTGTATAGAGCTTCTCCATCTTTGGCTGCAAAGAATATAATCAGTATGATTTTGGTATTGACCATCTGGTGATATCCATGTGTAGAGTCTTCTCTTGTGTTGTTGGAAGAGGGTGTGTGTTCTCTTGGCAAAATATTTTACCACAATTTTAAAAACTTATATGCCTGATTCCCAGAAAAAAGTAAAACTAAAAGCAAGAGAATTCATGTCTTTTAAGAGTCTCATTCAGACTTTCTTTTAACCAAATTATCTAAAATTATGCAGGTAATAATTCTTACTTTGTAGTCTTTACATTAAAAAATTAATATAATTTTTACAGCAGTTTCAGGGATACAGCTATACAGAGTCCATATTACTCCATCACTCCACCCCAGTTTTCCCTATCAGTAACAGATTAGTGTTACAGATTTGTTAACAAATGATGAGCCAATATTGATACATTATTAACTCAAGTATATAGTTTACCTTATAGTTCACTCTTTGTATCTTCCATGTGTCTTGACAGATGTATATAACAACAGATATTGACCCTTAGAGTATCATGCATAATAATAGTTTCATTGCCTAAAATTCCCATGGTCCATCCCTCCCCTGTTTCTTCTCTCCCCGATAGAACTCCAAACAAAAACTGATCTTTTTACTGTCTCCATAATTTTCCCTTTTCCAGAATACCATAGAGTTGGAATCATATAGTGTGTAGTCTGTTAGTCTTTGCCCTGCTTCATTCCGCATTCCAAGGCCAAACAACCACACAATTGCACTCATCTCACATACTAGTAAAGTAATGCTCAAAATTCTCCAAGCCAGGCTTCAGCAATACGTGAACCGTGAACTCCCTGATGTTCAAGCTGGTTTTAGAAAAAGCAGAGGAACCAGAGATCAAATTGCCAACATCCTCTGGATCATCGAAAAAGCAAGAGAGTTCCAGAAGAACATCAATTTCTGCTTTATTGACTATGCCAAAGCCTTTGACTGTGTGGATCACAGTAAACTCTGGAAAATTCTGAAAGAGATGGGAATACCAGACCACCTAACCTGCCTCTTGAGAAACCTATATGCAGGTCAGGAAGCAACAGTTAGAACTGGACATGGAACAACAGACTGGTTCCAAATAGGAAAAGGAGTATGTCAAGGCTGTATATTGTCACCCTGCTTATTTAACTTATATGCAGAGTACATCATGAGAAACGCTGGACTGGAAGAAGCACAAACTGGAATCAAGATTACCGGGAGAAATATCAATAACCTCAGATATGCAGATGACACCACCCTTATGGCAGAAAGTGAAGAGGAGCTAAGAAGCCTCTTGATGAAAGTGAAAGAGGAGAGTGAAAAAGTTGGCTTAAAGCTCAACATTCAGAAAACGAAGATCATGGCATCCGGTCCCATCACTTCATGGGAAATAGATGGGGAAACAGTGGAAACAGTGTCAGACTTTATTTTTTGAGGCTCCAAAATCACTGCAGATGGTGACTGCAGCCATGAAATTAAAAGAGGCTTACTCCTTGGAAAAAAAGTTATGACCAACCTAGATAGTATATTCAAAAGCAGAGACATTACTTTGCCGACTAAGGTCCATCTAGTCAAGGCTATGGTTTTTCCAGCGGTCATGTATGGATGTGAGAGTTGGACTGTGAAGAAGGCTGAGAACCAAAGAATTGATGCTTTTGAACTGTGGTGTTGGAGAAGACTCTTGAGAGTCCCTTGGACTGCAAGGAGATCCAACCAGTCCATTCTGAAGGAGATCAACTCTGGGATTTCTTTGGAAGGAATGATGCTAAAGCTGAAGCTCCAGTACTTTGGCCACCTCATGGGAAGAGTTGACTCATTGGAAAAGACTCTGATGCTGGGAGGGATTGGGGGCAGGAGGAGAAGGGGACGACCAAGGATGAGATGGCTGGATGGCATCACAGACTCGATGAACGTGAGTCTGAGTGAACTCTGGGAGATGGTGATGGACAGGGAGGCCTGGCGTGCTGCGATTCATGGTGTCGCAAAGAGTCGGACATGACTGAACGACTGAACTGAACTGAGTATGTAGTCTATATATTTATAGACTGAATCATATAGTATGAAGTCATATTGGGCTTCTTTCACTTAGCAATATGCATTGAATATTCCTCCCTATGTTTTCATGGTTTGACAGCTTTTTTGTTGTTGTTAATGTTGAATCCTTTATATGGACATACCAAGATTTTGTTTATCTGTTCATCTATTGAAGGACATCTTGGTTGTTTCCATGTTTTGACACTTAAGAATAATGCTTCTATAAACATTCATGTGTAGGTTTTGTGTGGATATAAACTTTCAACTCATTTGGGAAAATACCAAGAAGCATGATTGCTGGGTCATATGGTAAGAGTATGTTTAGTTTTATAAGAAACTGCCTGTCTTCCGAAAGTAGAAAAAGTGGCTGTACTGTTTTTGCATTTCAGCAGCAATGAATCAAAGTTCCCGTTGATCTACATCCTTGCCACTGGGTTTTGTCAGTGTTTTGGATTTTAGCCATTCTTATGGGTGCTTGATGGTATTAGTTTTAATTTGCAGTTCCCTAATGACAGGTGATGTTGAGCATCTTTTTGCATCTTTATTTACCATACTTATATCTTGTTTGGTGAGTTGTCTCTTGAGATCTTTTGCCCAGTTAATAATTGGGTTTCCTAATTGTTGACTTTTAATAGTTCTTTGTATATTTAAGATACAAATTCTTTATCAGATATATATATTAGAAATATTTGCTTCCAGTCTGTGACCTGTCTTTTCATTCTCTAAACAGCGTCTTTTGCAGAGCAGAAATTTTTAATTTTAATGAAGTCCTACTTAACAGTTTTTTCTTACATGGATTGTGCTTTTGGCTTAGCAAATAAAAAGGCATTGCAAAACCCAAGGTCACCTAGATTTTCTCCTGTGTTATCTCCTGGGATTTTTATAGTTTGCACTTTACATTTAGGTCTATTATCCATTTTGAGTTAATTTTCATGAAGGGTATAAGATCTGTGTCTAGTTTTTTTTTTTTGTCATGGTGATATTCCAGCTCCATTTGTTGAAAAGGGCTAACTTTTCTCCATTGTCCTACCTTTGTTCCTTTGTCAAAGGTCAGCTAATTGTATTTATGTGGCCCTCTTTCTGGGCTCTCTGTTTTGTTCCATTATTGTATTTCTCTCTTCCTTCACCAGTACCACACTGTTTTGATTATTGTATCTTTTCATTAAGTCTTAAAGTAGGGTCAGTCCTCAAACTTCTCTATTAATATTCTGTTGACCACGCAGGGTCTTTTGCTTCTCCATGTCAGTTTTAGAATCATTTTGTCAGCAACCAAAAAATAACTTGCTAGAACTTTGATTGAGATTACATTGAATTTTTAGATCAAGCTGGAAAGAATTGACATCTTGACAACATTAAGCTGCTTATCTGTAAACATGGAATATCTCCATTTATTTATTTAAAATTTTTATTTTATTTTGGCATATAGTTGATTAATGATGTTGTATAGTTTCAGGTGTATAGCAGAGTGGTTAGTTATACATGTATCTGTTCTCTGTTCTTTTAGATAGTCTCTGATTTTTTCATCAGTCATGTTTGCCTTATATAGGTCTATTATATGCTTTGTTAGACTTACGCTTAAATATCTCATTTTGGGGGACCTAATATAAGCAAAATGTAATTTCACATTCCATTTGTTCATTAGTGGTTTATAAGAAAGTGATTTTGTATATAAACCTTGTATCTTTCTGTTGTGCTATATATTTTTCTTAGCTTCAAGAATCTTTGTTGATTTTTGAGGTTTTCTACATAGACAGTGATATCATCTGTGAACAAAGACAGTTTTCTTTCTTTCTTCCCGGTAGTTCAGTTCAGTCCAGTTCAGTCATTCATTCGTGTCTGACTCTTTGCGACCCCATGAATCGCAGCATGCCAGGCCTCCCTGTCCATCACTGACTCCCGGAATTCACTCAGACTCACGTCCATTGAGTCAGTGATGCCATCCAGCCATCTCATCCTCTGTCGTACCCTTCTTCTCCTGCCCCCAGTCCCTCCCAGCATTAGAGTCTTTTGCAATGAGTCAACTCTTCACATGAGGTGGTCAGAGTACTGGAGTTTCAGGTTTAGCATCATTCCTTCCAAAGAAATCCCAGGGCTGATCTCCTTCAGAATGGACTGGTTGGATCTCCTTGTAGTCCAAGGGACTCTCAAGTGTCTTCTCCAACACCACAGTTCAAAAGCATCAATTCTTGGGTGCTCAGCTTTCTTCACAGTCCAACTCTCACATCCATACATGACCACAGGAAAAACCATAGCCTTGACTAGATGGACCTTTGTTGGCGAAGTAATGTCTCTGCTTTTCAATATGCTATCTAGGTTGGTCATAACTTTTTTTCCAAGGAGTAAGCTTCTTTTAATTTCATGGCTGCAGTCACCATAGGCAGTGATGTTGGAGACCAAAAAAATAAAGTCTGACACTGTTTCCCCATCTATTTCCCATGAAGTGATGGGACCGGATGCCATGATCTTCGTTTTCTGAATGTTGAGCTTTAAGCCAACTTTTTCACTCTCCACTTTCACTTTCATCAAGAGGCTTTTTAGTTCCTCTTCACTTTGCCATAAGGGTGGTGTCATCTACATATCTGAGGTTATTGATATTTCTTCCAGCAATCTTGATTCCAGCTTGTGCTTCTTCCAGCCCAGCGTTTCTCATGATGTACTCTGCATAGAAGTTAAATAAGCAGGGTGACCATATACAGCCTTGATGTACTCCTTTTCCTATTTGGAACCAGTCTGTTGTTCCATGTCCAGTTCTAACTGTTGCTTCCTGACCTGCATATAGGTTTCTCAAGAGGCAGGTCTGGTATTCCCATCTCTTTCAGAATTTTCCAGAGTTTATTGTGATCCACACAGTCAAAGGCTTTGGCATAGTCATTAAAGCAAAATAGATGTTTTTCTGGAACTCTCTTGCTTTTTCGATGATCCAGCGGATGTTGGCAATTTGATCTCTGGTTCCTCTGCCTTTTCTAAAACCAGCTTGAACATCTGGAAGTTCACGGTTCACATATTGTTGAAGCCTGGCTTGGAGAATTTTGAGCATTACTTTACTAGCGTGTGAGATGAGTGCAATTGTGCGATAGTTTAAGCATTCTTTGGCATTGCCTTTCTTTGGGATTGGAATGAAAACTGACCTTTTCCAGTCCTGTGGCCACTGCTGAGTTTTCCAAATTTGCTGGCATATTGAGTGCAGCATTTTCACATCTTTCAGCATTTGAAATAGCTCCACTGTAATTCCATCACCTCCACTAGCTTTGTTGGTAGTGATGCTTTCTAAGGCCCACTTGACTTCACATTCCAGGATGTCTGGCTCTAGATAAGTGATCACACCATCGTGATTATCTTGGTCTTTAAGATCTTTTCTGTACAGTTCTTCTGTGTATTCTTGCCACCTCTTCTTAATATCTTCTGCTTCTGTTAGGTCCATACCATTTCTGTCCTTTATTGAGCCCATCTTTGCATGAAATGTTCCCTTGGTTTCTCTAATTTTCTTGAAGAGATCTCTAGTCTTTCCCATTTTGTTGTTTTCCTCTCTTTCTTTGCATTGATCACTGAAGAAGGCTTTCTTATCTCTTGCTATCCTTTGGAACTCTGCATTCAGATGCTTATATCTTTCCTTTTCTCCTTTGCTTTTCCCTTTTCTTTTCACAGCTATTTGTTTGGCCTCCCCAGACAGCCATTTTGCTTTTTTGCATTTCTTTTCCATAGGGATGGTCTTGATCCCTGTCTCCTGTACAGTGTCACGAACCTCATTCCATAGTTCATCAGGCACTCTATCTATCAGATCTAGGCTCTTAAATCTATTCCTCACTTCCACTGTATAATCATAAGGGATTTAATTTAGGTCATACCTGAATGGTCTAGTGGTTTTTCCTACTTTCTTCAATTTAAGTCTGAATTTGGCAATAAGGAGTTCACGATCTGAGCCATAGTCAGCTCCCGGTCTTGTTTTTGTTGACTGTATAGAGCTTCTCCATCTTTGGCTGCAAAGAATATAATCAGTCTGATTTTGATGTTGACCATCTAGTGATGTCCATGTGTAGAGTCTTCTCTTGTGTTGTTGGAAGAGGGTGTTTGCTATGACCAGTGCATTTTCTTGGCAAAACTCTATTAGTCTTTGCCCTGCTTCATTCTGTATTCCAAGGCCAAATTTGCCTGTTACTCCAGGTGTTTCTTGACTTCCTACTTTTGCATTCCAGTCCCCTATAATGAAAAGGACATCTTTTTTGGGTGTTAGTTATAAAAGATCTTGTAGGTCTTCAGAGAACCGTTCAGCTTCTTCAGTGTTACTGGTTGGGGCATAGACTTGGATTAGCGTGGGTGGCTGCAACCGGCGCACATAGCTGAGAGGATGGGCAGAAGCCAGGAGGACCCCATGCCCAAGGGGCAGCTGAGTTCAGGGGCAGCGGCCGAGAGTGCCAGGCTGCGACGACACAGGAATGGCCAAGAGGAGCTACCCCACCTCCGAGGTCAGGGGTGGCGGCCGGGAGGAGCTACCCCACGTCCAAGGAGTGGTGGCTGTGTGGGCGCAGGAGGGCCTAGAGGAGCTATTCCATGTTCAAGGTCAGGAAGGGTGGCGGTGAGGAGATACCTCTCATCCAAGGTAAGGAGCAGTGGCTGTGCTTTGCTGGAGCAGCCATGAAGAGATAGCCCACGTCCAAGATAAGAGAAACCCAAGTAAGACGATAGGTGTTGCAGGAGGGCATCAGAGGGCAGACACACTGAAACCATAATCACAGAAAACTAGTCAGTCTAATCACACTAGGGCCACAGCCTTGTCTAACTCAATGAAACTAAGCCATGCCAGTGGGGCCACCCAAAACGGGTGGGTCATGGTGGAGAGGTCTGACAGAATGTGGTCCACTGGAGAAGGGAATGGCAAACCACGTCAGTATTCTTGCCTTGAGAACCCCATGAACAGTATGAAAAGGCAAAATGATAGGATACTGAAAGAGGAACTCCCCAGGGTCAGTAGGTGCCCAATATGCTACTGGAGATCAGTGGAGAATTAACTTCAGAAAGAATGAAGGGATGGAGCCAAAGCAAAAACAATACCCAGTTGTGGATGTGACTGGTGATAGAAGCAAGGTCTGATGCTATAAAGAGCAGTATTGCATAGGAACCTGGAATGTCAGGTCCATGAACCAAGGCAAATTGGAAGTGGTCATACAAGAGATGACAAGGGTGAACGTCGACATTCTAGGAATCCGTGAACTAAAATGGACTGGAATGGGTGAATTTAACTCAGATGACCATTATATCTACTCCTGCGGGCAGGAATCCCTTAGACGAAATGGAGTAGCCATCGTGGTCAAGGAGAGAGTCTGAAATGCAGTACTTGGATGCAATCTCAAAAACGACAGAATGATCTCTGTTCGTTTCCAAGGCAAACCATTCAATATCACAGTAATCCAAGTCTTCCCAGTATGTATGTAGTATATTTCCTTTTCCTATTCTAGGGCATTTTGTAAGACTTCTAGAATGATGTTTAATAGGAGTGGAGACAGCAGAGATCTTTCCTTGTTTCTCTTATCAGTGGGAAAATATCTAGTTTCTCTTCTTTAAGTTGTAATGTTAGCCATAATTTTTTTTAGATGTTCTTTATCAAGTTGAGGACATTCCCCTCCATTCCTAGTTTACTGAGAATTGTTATTGTGAGTGGATATTGGATTTTGTCAAATGCTTTTGATCTATTGATATGATCTTATTATGTTTCTTACTTAGCATGGCTTATATTAGTTGATTTTCAAATGTTGAATCAACATCACATACCTGAAATTAAATCCACTTGGTTGTGGTACATAATTTTTTTTCTACATTGTTGGATTCAATTTGCTAAACTTTGTTGAGGCTTTTTGTACCTATGTTTATAAAAGATGCTAGCCTGTAGTTTCCCTTTCTTGTAAGTTCTTTGATTTTGGTACTAGGGTATATTGGTTTCATACAGTGAGCTAAGAAGTACTCCCTCTGGTTCTATCTTCTGAAAGTTTGTGAAAAATTACGATTCTTCCTTAAATGTTCAATAAAATCCAAAGGTGAACCCATTGGCTTGTTGCTCTCTATTTTGGCAGGTATTAATTATTGATTCACTGTTTTTAATAGATTAGGCCTATTCAGGTAATTTATTTCTCTCTGTGAGTTTTGGTAAAACTTATCTTTCAAGGAATTGGTCAGTGCTCGCTTCGGCAGCACATATACTAAAATTGGAACGATACAGAGAAGATTAGCATGGCCCCTGCGCAAGGATGACACGCAAATTCGTGAAGCGTTCCATATTTTTTGGGGAGGGGGGTGGGAGGGGGGCTCATGTTTGGGAACGCATGTACACCTGTGGTGGATTCATGTCAATCTATGCCAAAACCAATACAGAATTGTAAAGTAAAAATTAAAAATAAATAAATAAATTTTAAAAAAAAGTAAAAAAAAAAAAATTGCAATGGAAAAGAACACCGAAAAAAAAAAAAAAAAAGGAATTGGTCAGTTTGGGTTATCAAATTCATTAACATAGAGTTGTTCATAATACTTTTTTATTAGCCTTGTGATTTATTATCCATGTGATTGCCTCTCATTTCTGATATTAGTAAATTCTTTTTTCTCTTTTTTTCTTATTTGGCCAGAGGCTTATCAATTTTATTGATCATTTCAAAGAACCAACTCTTGGTTTCTTTCAGTTTTTTACAGTTTTCCCTGCATGGATAGAAACATTTTTTTAACTGCTACCAAGCACTCTGCACAGTTCTATATGTTAAAAGACTTTATCCTAGGTTGTTTTAGTGCCTAACAAAACCAAAATTTATTAAATAATTTTTTTAAAACAATAAATTTCTGACCCCTTTTATTCCTCTTTGTAGTTATTTAATGAACCAGATTTTTCTTAAATTTTCTTTTCAGCCTTTTTTTTTTTTTCCCATTGAAGGTTAACTGGTAGAGTTTTTAAGTAACTTATAAATTATTTCAGAGAGAAAAATCAAAAGGGAAAGGATTTACTGATGCAGCAGAATCTTTGATAAACCAAATTAATAAGCGATACCAGCCAAAGGACAGCATACAGTCTGCAAGAAAATCAAAGGAGTCTTTGATTGACAGGTATGCTCTTAAACTTTAGAAATGAATATTTTCCTGACACATACAACTAAATTATTTTACATAGTTTTAAGGTTAGTTTTAAACATACTTGCAGGTAATGTAACTTTCCATTTGAAAACACAGGTACTTATTTACTTTTATAAATAGTATCTGCTTATATTATATAGAAAGGGAACTAAAATTAGAAGTAGTCATTTAAGAATATAACATTGATGCAGCATACCATTTCAGAAATCTTTAGGATATAGACATTTTAGAAATTTTACTTATTGAGTCTATGATGAATAAAACTAAATATATTTAAATATATTGCTGAAGAATATACCAAACTTAAATGAGCTAAAATGAGTTATTTTATATAGCAAATGATGTATTCCTTGTTTGCAGTCCTTTTGAAAGTTTTATTTTATTATAAAATATTTCTTTACAGTCTTCCAGGTGGTTGGTTCATGTTTAAAGTAATTTTGGCTTTATATGGCATGGAAAAAATTAGTCTTATGGCAGAACCATTCATTTTAAATTGCCTGGCACCTCCTGCTGCATGAGTGATTCAGCTTAGATTCTATTATTGTTGCTGTTAGTTAAGTATGGCTGAAGTTGCAAAGGTATCAGACTAGTACTGTCACATTTCAGATATTTGTAGCATATTAAATATAGACTTAGTGACCCAAATATGTTTTACCTTATAGAAAATGGCTTTTATGAAATACATTCTACTGACATTTTAATTGCCTTTTTAACTGACAAAACCTTTTTTTATAGTGGTTTTTCAAACAAATCAGATCTACAGCTTGGTAAGGTAAGTTTCATTTATTTAATTACACCAAACGTATAGTCAAAGACAATGATAATTTAACTTTACAGTAAAGTAGTAGTAGGATAGACGTAGATTTGATGTTTTCACCATATTGAAAGACAGATTAAACAACTGACAAGTTTAGTGTCAAGTACTCAAGATAGCCCCCTAAACTTCTGTTCTGCTTTTCAAAGAAAATGCTTCTTTAAAAATATATGTGTGATATTTTTACTTTTTGGTACATGATTCAGACCATTTTTTTTTTTCCTAGCTCATCCTATCTCTCCTGACAATAAGATTATTCTGAAGTCCATATTTTTGTTGGAAGCATTTACTCTTCAACCAGGTTTAAAATATCAGTTATCTTTGATTTATTCCTCAGTTATCTCCACTTAATTTTAAGTTTTGAGATTCTCCTTCTGTAATTTCCTCTTGAATCTTCCTTCTCCAGACCATGCCAACTCCAGTTTGTTTTTTTTATTTCTAATTCCTAGCTTTATGCAATTCT
Source organism: Oryx dammah (assembly GCF_014754425.2). Lineage (NCBI taxonomy): Eukaryota > Metazoa > Chordata > Mammalia > Artiodactyla > Bovidae > Oryx > Oryx dammah. The sequence goes on along the minus strand of NW_024070194.1, from coordinate 26,658,473 downwards.
TTTTATTGCTAATATTTTCTCTGTGCCAATCCATTCATTACCCTCAGTACTAGCTTTTTTACTTTCCAAAGCACACAGCTTCAGTCATGTCTTTCTCTTATTCAAAAATCTTTCTTTGGTCTCTGTTGCTTGTTGAATTAGGTGGAGACCTAAGCTGGCCCCTAGACCTCTTAAAAGTCTGAATTACTTGACAATATTAGTCCTAGACATGTCTTGTTTAGCTGAAACAGAATAAGATTCCCTGAAGTGCCTTTTCTGTGTTTATTCTTTTTCTTCCCCCTTTGGAAAGAACTTTGAAGTGAGTCACCAGGTTCTTAAACCTCTTTTCTCAGCGTCAGAACTTTATTCCTCCTTGCAGACCTTGCTTCAGAGTCTGCCTTCTCCATGAAAACTTTCTAAGGTGCCCTAACTCAAAATCCAAATGGGCGAGAATTCTGAATCTGTGCAGCAGTGGTGTTGTCCCTTTTTTTGATATTTTAATCACTGTTGCAGTTTTTTCTTTCTCTCTTCTGTCTTCTAGAATGTAACTGTTTAGAATCATCTTTGTATCCTGTATAAGTAAGATCTTTGCTCACATTTGTACTTTCTTTAATACGGTTGCTTATTTTTGTATCTTGTGTAATACCTAGCAAAAACTGACCTGCAAAAGATGAATTGAGCAAATATATCTAAACACTGGTAAAAGTCATTTTGGAAAGTTTAAGCCAGATAAGTAATTAAAAGAGTAAAATATTGAAGGATAAACTTTCTGGAATAATGCAAATTATTATAAAATAGCCAAAATAAATAAAATTGAAGAGGAATCACAACTAAAATGAATATTTTAGTTTTAATATTTCCAACTTCCAGATATTAAATTAGACATTATTTCTGATCAGTAATCAGTCATTTAGTGATATACTTAAATTATGTCAATAATATAATTACTTAAATGTGTTGAGATTTTATTTTACTTCTTTTGTGCTTACTTTTTGATCATATTGAATATACTTTGAGCAGTAGGCTATAGGAGTAAATTTACATACATTTTTCCCTAATAATACTATTAATAGTTGGCTGATACAGTTTTGAGTAATTCACCTGAGATTTTGCATAAATCTTAGCCTCTCCCAAAGTTTTTTTATTTAACAGTTAAAGCAAATGAGATTCTCGGGAGGGGTGGGCGGGGGGGTGGGGGAGGAGAGTAGAAGCATGCTTGTTCTGTAATCCTAGAATCACTGAATTCAGGATACCAGTGAGGTCATTTACCTATGTACAATAATGTCAATAAATATTAAAGATATAAGGATATTAATTTTGTATTTGATTTATAATACTTTCTATTATGTTCTTAGTACTTAAGTCTTCAATTTTTTTTTTCGTATACATTTACTTTATTTTTGTAAAACTCTGAGATTGGTGGTATTATTCTTTTTTTCCCTTTATTCATTTTTAATTGCAGTATGCAGTCCATGGGGTCGCTACTAGTCGGACATGACTGAGCAACTTCACTTTCACTTTTCACTTTCATGCATTGGAGAAGGAAATGGCAACCCACTCCAGTGTTCTTGCCTGGAGAATCCCAGGGACGGGGGAGCCTGGTGGGCTGCCGTCTATGGGGTCTCACAGAGTCGGACACCACTGAAACGACTTAGCAGCAGCATAGGTAATTTACAATGTGGTGTTAATTTTAGGTATACAGCAAAGTTACATGTAGTACACACACACACACAGACACACACAGACACAGACACACACAGACACAGACACACACACACAGACACACACACAGACACACACACACACAGACACAGACACACACACACACACACACACACTCTCTTTTTCAGATTGTTCTCCATTATAGATTATTGCAGGATATTGAATATAGTTCCCTGTGCCTGCTATATAGCAGGTGCTTGTTGGTTGTCTTTTTATATATCATTATATATATAAAGTGCGGATAATTAAAGAAACTATCACAAATGTAAAATTTATATTAATGAAAACACCATTAGAATAATATATGAAAGTTTAGTTGTATATGCTGTTTGACAAGCAAGGTGCAAGTATGAATGGTTTTATGCTAATTTCTTTGTATTTAGGAGAAGGTTCAGAAAAAAAGTTATAGACAACTGAAGACTACTTTTGTTAATGTTACTTCAGAATGCCCATTGTAAGTAATTTTTCATAAATCTTAAAAGTTTTCACATTTGAAGAAAAATTTTACTGTATAATGGAGTTAATGTTTCTCTTCATTTTTACAGGGATGATGTTTACAATTTTAATTTGAGTGGAGCTGATGAGCCTGTTATTAAACTTGGAGTAAGCTAGAAATCAGAAGTTATTTTGTATTTATTCAGTATTTATTTTATATTTACCATACAATTATTAGAGTATGTTTTCTGATTTCCACCCTCTTATACATATATTTGCTTTAAAGTATATTATTAATTTTTTTTAAATTTATTTGGTACCAACCTAGGTATTTTTGATTTTCTTTCAAACCTTTTGGACTGAAGTAGAGAGAAATGAGTAATTGGGGCAACAAGAAAGTCAGTTTCCTTCCTGATGCAAGATTTAAAATTACTACTCTTGTTTTTAATATAGTTTATATTATTAGCTTTCTTCTTAAATATAAAAATATTTTAGTAGGATTTTGTCTCATATGAAGTGATAGAAATGAGATTTTTGTTAATTTCTTTTGTTGTTTACCTTTTAACACTAAGAAAAAATTTTTTAATGCTTATTCACAATATAGATGCAAGAATTTCAAGCTACAGCTAGAGAAGCCTGCGTGGATAGTTCAATAACATTGTAGGTATTTTTATTATAATTAGATGGGTCAGTTTAAAATACAGTTTCCTCAATTGTTCTTTTTCTTAAATATTTCCTTCTAGTTTTCTGAGACATTTTAATATATCAAAAGAGTGAATAACATGCTACTGTCCTGACTACTCCTACTATGATTCTATTATTTTAGCATTTACTTCTGAAATTAATATGCAGTCTGTACACTTTTAATATTAGTTGTAAGCTGAAAGGACTTAGTAGTCTTTTCATCTAACCTTGCTAATTAGTAAATAATTGAGGTCAGAGAGTAAGTGACTTGGGCATAATTATATAGGGAGTTAGTGAAAGAGTTAAGGCAGAAGACTCTAAGAAAACAGGTATAACTGTCCACTCACATGCTACCTTAAAAAAATGAGTAATTAAGATTAAAATTAATGCATGTTTTTGTTTAAGGGTAGGTTTAAGGAATCATGATGAACTTGAACCTTCTCTCAAAGCAAAAGATAAAAGAGTAAGTTAATATCCTAATGTATCTATTAAATCAATATTTGTTTTTAATAATTTTTCAGTGCCAAAGATTATCACAGAACTGGAATACAAAAATATTAGGATCACTTTTTTTTTTTACTTTGGAGAGATTATCCATGTTCCTGTTATATCTTTTCTTATGGTCTCTGAGCTATTTGTAATCATTAGTAATAGATGATATGACAATTCTATTTGTCTTTGTGGAAGTAAGCTGTTTTGATTTAACTTTTAATTAATAACATGGACAGCAAAATACATCAGTCTCTGATCTAGATTTTAGAGTGTATTGGATAGGTCCTTAATGCCAAATGGATTATTTAGCATGCTAAAATAATGAAGAACTAGTTTTTCTGAGTTTATTGGTAGGTTTTTTTGTTTTGTTTTGTTTTTTTTGCTTAACTTGCTTTGTATGACATATAACAAGCCAGATTACTTCATCTATTATAAGGATTGTTTTTTTTTAATATAGATTGGATCAGATTGTAAAAAGAAAAATCCCTTTAGTGATAGTGACACAGAATATAGATGTGATGACAGCAAGACTGATATTAGCTGGCTAAGAGAACCAAAATCAAAACCACTGATGATGGACTACAGCAGAAATAAAAATGTGAAAAAACATAAAAGTGGGAAGAAATCAAGTAAGAAATCACTTTTTATAATTGCCTACCCTTATGAATGAGATACACCAAAACACTACAACGATTTTTCTTCTTGTTTTACGATTTTGGGTACTGTGGTTATATTTAAATCTTTTTATTGGGATCTTAGGGACACAAAATATGGCTTATTGTAATCTTTGGTTCATGACACACTCTAATTGTTCATCTACTCATGGCCTGTTCTTCAGTTATTTAATGTATTAAATATTCATGAGACCAGCACCCTAAACAAAATCAAACTTTGGACAGCACCCCACCCCCGGCTATATCCAACACACATACATTTTAGGAATTTATAGAGATGCAATAAAAATTTATTGAAAGGAAAATAATTTTATTGCAGACATTTTTGTGTCTAAATCTTTGACAAAATGTTTTCCTGGCATAAATCTTCTATTTCTTTTAGTGAATTTCTTGAAGTAGTTGGATAAGTGTTTGAGGTATACATTTTTGGCTAGACATAATATCCATTTTCGTAGCTTAACATCTATTTCAGTATTTTCTAAACCACAAAGACTTCATATATTCCATTTTTAAAAGAAGGTAGTATAACTAAGCTTTTAAGTTTATATTTATTTTAAGGGAATCAATTTTTATTTCAGGATAAAAATAACTGTTAGTGACCTGTGGGAGTTGAGGGAGGGAATGATGGCTTACAAAGAAGTAAAAAGAGGAAATAGGAATGAACTTTGGCATATGTTTAGAAATGTGCTGAATTTAGAAGAGATGAGAGTTCAATCATATTCATAAGGAAGAGAAGCAATAAGATTATCACATTTATGAGACAGTATGAAATAGTACAGTGTACACAGAAAGTGCATTGTCAGAGTAGTTGAAATGTAGGTCAGGCTTGTGGGAAAATATTGAAAAATGCTGCTGGCTCTAGTCACAGTGTGTGGACTTAGAAGCAGTGTGTTACAAGCCAAGGAGAAACATGGTAAGATTATATAGTCAGGAGCTATTGTCTGGTGGGAAGATGTGTAAGTAAAGATATTTATAACATAGACTAGAAATCTTGGGGAGTTATTAAAGGTTAGGATACTGTAATCAGTAAATACTGTTAAAATTGAACACTTCTGAGTGAGTTGTTTTGTTTATGTACCTGAATGACAAGCCAATATGTATAAGCTGGCTTGTTGCCAGGATTGGAGGACCTTTCTTGCAGAATTTCATTATTTCCTTGGCTTGGATTATCCCAATTCTTAAGGCTTCAGTGAATATTTAGAAAGTTGAACTTGTGCTAGAAATCAAAAAAGGAAATAGGGACTGAGGCAATTCTCAATAATATGGGTAAATCTTAGAAACATAATGATGGGTGAAAAATAAAGCAAATCATAGTATATTACATGACATGACTATTTTGTATTGTTTAGGGATATATATCTGTGAAGTAAAACTGTAAGGTCAAGTGACTAAGAAACAGTTTTAAGGATAGTGATGGCCTTTGGCAGAAGGGCTGTAGGCTATACAGGGTCTTATAAGGTAGTACACAAAGTAGATTGAGTATTATTCGTAATCTAGTTCCTAAATGGAACAGTAAATTCATGGGTATTGACTTTATAGTGTATGTTACGTATTCTTTTCTTTAAAAATCCATAATATAAAGGAGAAGAGAAGTTGGTAATTCATATTGTACCAAATTATACTTAAATTTTTGAATGCATTTGAAGGTACATTCTTATTTTTATGATTTTAACTTATTTACAGACATATTCTAACAATATTTAATGTCAATCCTTGTCTGTTTGAAAAATTTACCCTTATTTTCTTGAATTGCAGGACCATCTTTGGAAAGGGCACAACCAAGATCTAAAATGGTAAAACCAGGAAATCTGTGTTGGAAAATCCCTTTAAAATTATATATTTTTCTCCTTGTAATGAAAAAATATAATTTTTCATCTCATAATTTTATCTTTGGTATCTGTTCCTTGTTTCCTTTCATTGTTCCAAGCTTTGCACACTTACTTCTGCCTTTTTGAATCATGTTGTTTTAAGTCTGTTTTACTCTGTGGTTACAGATATTTTTGACAGCTTTTCCTTTCTCTCTTAAGTTACATAATATATATCAGACCTTACAGAACTTTAATTATTCAGATAAAAAGTTGATAAAGAATATATTTTAAATGAAAAGAGAAAATCCAGTCATTTTAAAAGTATTAATCAAGAATCTTTTTATTCCTACAAATATTCATATAGATTTTGTCATAGTGTCAGTTTTATAGCAAATAGCTTGTATCTCAAAATATTGATCTAATATACTCAGGAATTTTTCTTCTAAAGACATCCAACAGAATCATTACCAAAAAGGTAGATGAGACAGTTGCATATGGGAGAACCAGACTTCCACGAAGAGCAGCAAAAACCAAAAAAAATTATAAAGACCTCTCAAATTCAGAATCAGAGGGTGAACAAGAATTTTCATGTTCATTTAAAGAAAAAGTTCTAGTACAGGTAAATAGATACAATTCAAATTAGTAGCTTCTAAGACCCTTTAAAAATATTAAATATATATTTTTGTAAGAATGTCAGATTTATCTTGTCACTTCTTTTTAAGATTTAACCTATGTGAGAAAACACAAATTGATAACAATTGTAAACAATTTTGAATTCTAAAATCGTAAGTGAAATATGGGAACTCTGATTTCCCTAAACTGGAAATCATTTTCTTTGAACTATTATAGCGTTTTATTTGTATCTGTTAGGATATTTATGGTCTCTCATAGTCTCTCCTGTGAATTTGTCATATGCTTTCTAGTATATTAGAAAGTCTTCACTACTCATGTTGAGGCCCCTGTTATACCTGTATGTAGTGAAATAAGGCATTTTATAAATATTTCAATGTAATTTAAATTGTTTTATGTATATCATTTGCATTCATGAATAATTTGAAAGTTATCAATATTTTTAGGAGAAGGTTCATTCCAGAAGCAAAACCATGAAACTGCCTAAGAAACAGCAGAATTCCTTCTCTGCCAAAACACAAAAGGATGTATCAAAAGAATGGAAAATCTCATCTCTCCTGAAAGATGCTGGAAGAGATAATAGTCTTGACCCATCTCCTATGTCTTTATCTGGGAGTCCACCATCTATAGAAGTAATGAGATGTCAGTATCATTTTTTTCTTCTAGTTGAATATTTAGATGATTTCCTAAGCCATTTCTATATTATATCTCTATGTGAAAACACAATTTGAAGACTAATTTTGAGGGGTATATTTAAGATTTTTAGTAGTCAAAACTTCATTTTTATGTTAGTTAACTAGTAAGTAACTTGGTCTTGCTAAGGCTAGTTGGCAACAATATTACTGTGACACTGAAGTTAGGAAGTTAAAGACCAAATACTTTTTCCAGATAAAATGGAAAGAATGATGGGGCTTTCTGTTTTCTCATTTTTATATTTCATTGACAAAAGTCCCCAAGGAATATCATGTTGATTCTGTAGACTCACAGTGGATTATCTTCATAAACAATTGAGGCTTTGCTTTTATTTAAAAATAACTGGCAAAGAAAAAAGTTTTCTTTGGAGCTCTGACATAGGTATATTATTTTCAGTATAGAAACTATAAAAATAAATACCTAGTTTTAATATCTTTTTCCTTTATGGATATTTTAAAGCATTTCTAAGTGTCATTTTTGCTAAAATGGAAGGTTTATACCAGTTAATGTACATTTCCTCTAAAGTAGTTATTTTGTTCTTTTCTAAAATGTTTTCATAATGCTCAGGACCACTGTCATCTCAGACAAGCACACATTCAGAAGACAGTTGCACATGCCCTGATTTGATCTGAAAACTATCTTTCTGAGAATTCTTTATACCAAGACTTATTTCAGTCATGAATTTTCTCATCCACATATAAAAGATTTAGATTTCCCAAGCCATTTCTAACCATAAAATTCTGTGACTTTAATATCTCAGTACTGCCTATGGTGTTAGAATACTCAAGATAATAATTAGGTTGATCATTATAGTACAGCCCATACTATAGATATTTTTCTTTGAAAATGTTTTGAAAGTTCTTATTCTTACAATTATGTTTTAAATTGAGCAATAATTTTTAAGTCTTATAAAATATTTTACATATAATTTTATCTTGATATATTGAAAGTTTATCTTTCTAAATATAGCTAAAATTTGGGAATTTGCTAAATTATTATATTTTTAGAATTTAATACTATTTCTGAAGATGTCAACTGTCATCTCTTTTGTTTGTATTTTGTGAGGCAATATAGGTGTAGAGAAAATAACAGAAAGGGACTTTACTCAGGATTGTGACTGTGTAGCAGAATCAGTATCACCTGATCCAAAAACTTCATCACCTGAATCCTTAAACAGTGGAGTTGGAGGTCCAATAAAGTCATCCAAAAACAGTGATAAAACTTTACTGTGTACAAAAGAAAGTTCATCAGTTGCACAATCATTCTTTTTGGTAAGAAAAAAAATGTGTATATATATATATATATTTTTTTTATCAGATATACCTGAAGGAAATAAATCATTTGCCTCTAATCTTAATCAGATACGCAGTGCTTGTCTACTTAAGGTCTGAGTTTGGTCTTGGGGACAGACGAACTTACCAATAAGTAAAATAACCTCAGTGAACTAATAGACTGATATATTCAGAAGGACAGTGCAGTGATACGAGAACTATGGAGTACTGATAAGAATTCTGTAATAGAAACAGTCCCTTCCAAAGAGGTATGACTTGCTTGCCTACATGTCAGAACTGCATTTCCTAGACTGGAATAGGCTTCTTCCTGCAGCACAGGCACTTCTTTCAGATTTTACCAAAACTCAAAATCTGTAAACTTTTACTTACTAAATCACAAGTTGACAAAGAATGTAGTTGAAACAGTATGACCATAGCATTTGCTTTAAAGATTTATAGAGGAACTTTACCTATTAGTTTTAAATAGTACGACTATTAACTTAATGGTATATTGAAAAATTCTTTATTCTGCCACTGATATTGTTATTTGTACCATTTCTTATTGATAAAATATGTACATATATTCAAGTCTTTTTAAAAGACATTAGATATAGGGATCAAATATGGGTCAAAAAAGTGAGGGTAGCTAAATATATAATGTCTACAAGTAGTAGTTTATAGTTTGAATTCTTTTTTAAGTTGTTTGTACTTCAGTGTCAGTTTACAGTGCACCCCCCACCACCTCCAACCCTTTTTTTGGCTTAGGTTTTATAGATGGCTTGATTTGGAGAATTTTGAAGTAGTAATAAAGTTACAGAACTGATTGCCAAGATAATGTAGTTCATTATAACTGAGTCTAGCTGAAAGTTCTGAATTAGAATTACATTAAATACTGAGTCCACTGTTTGCTAGCTGTGAAACATTTTATAAGCTAATGAATCCCTCTGCACCTCAATTTTCTCATCTGTAGAACAGGGCTATGAAAAACTAAATAGACTGATTATGTAACCATTACCTGATACATAGTAAATACTCAAATATATTATTCTCCTGATATGTGCTAATCTCTGTATACAAAAATGGAATTAAGAAAGTTCAGCACACCTATAGCCACAATCTAAAAATCTCTGAAAAAGCCAGCCAGCCTTTTGTCCCATGATTTTGAGTCAAGTGTTTTTTGTTTTTTTTTTTTATATTTTAATTTTTTAACTAAAGGATAATTGATTTATAGAATTTTGTTTTCTATCAGACCTCAACATAAATCAGCCATAGATATACATATGTCCCCTCCCTCTTGAACCTCCCTCCCATCTCCTTCCTCATCCCACCACTCTAGGTTGATACAGAGCCCCTGGTTGAGTTTCCTGAGACATAGAGCAAATTCACATTAGCTATCTATTTTTCATATGGTAACGTAAGTTTCCATGTTACTCTCTCCATACATCTCACCCTCTCCTCCCCTCTCCCCTTGTCCATAAGTTCTCTGTTTGTGTCTCCATTGCTGCCCTGAAAATAAATTCTTCAGTACCATCTTTCTAGATTCCATATACATGCATTAGTGTACAATATTTATCTTTCTCTGACTTATTTCTAGGCTCTAGGTTCATCCACCTCATTAGAACTGACTCAAATGTGTTCCTTTTATGGCTGAGTAATATTCCATTGTGTATATGTACCAAAACTTATTTACCTATTTATCTGTCGATGAACATCTAGGTTGCTTCCATGTTCTAGCTATTGCAAATAGTGCTGCAGTGAACATTGGGATACATGTCTTTTTCAATTTTGGTTTCCTCAGGGTATATTCCTAGGAGTAGGATTGCTGGGTCATATGGTGGTTTTATTCCCAGTTTTTTAAGGAGTCTCCATACCATCTTCCATAGTAGCTATATCAATTTACATTCCCACCAACAGTGCAAGAGGGTTCCTTTTTATCCATACCTTTGCCAGCATTTCTCATGTGTAACCTTTCTGATGGCCATTCTGACTGCTGTGAGGTGATATCTCATTGTAGTTTTGGTTTGCATTTCTGTAATAATGAGGAATGTTGAGCGTCATGTGTTTGTTAGCCGTCTGTATGTCTTTGGAGAAATGTCTGTTTAGGTCTTTTTTCCACTTTCTAATTGGGTGGTTTTTCTGATATTGAGTTACGTGAGCTGCATGTGTATTTTGGAAATTAATCCTTTGTCAGTTGTTTCGTTTGCTATTATTTTCTCCCATTCTAAGGGTTGTCTTTTCACCTTGTTTATAGTTCGCTTTGCTGTGCAAAAACTTTTAATTAGGTTCACTTGTTTACTTTTGGTTTTGTTTCCGTTACTCTAGGAGATGGGTCATAGAGGATATTGCTTTATGTCATCGAGTGTTCTGCCTATGTTTTCCTTTAGGAGTTTTATAGTTTCTGGTCTTACATTTAGGTCTTTAATCCCTTTTGAGTTTGTCTTTGTGTATGGTGTTAGGAAGTGTTCTAATTTCATTCTTTTACATGTAGCTGTCCAGTTTTCCCAGCACCACTTACTGAAGAGGCTGTCTTTGCCCCATTGTATATTCTTGGCTCCTTTGTCAAAAATAAAGTACCCATATGTGCGTGGGTTTATTTCTGGGCTTTCTATCTTGTTTCATTGGTTTATATTTCTGTTTTTGTGCCAGTACCATACTGTCTTGATGACTGTAGTTATGTAGTATAATCTGAAATCAGGAAGGTTGATTCCTGTAGCTTCATTCTTCTTAAAACCCCTTTGGCTATTCACGGTCTTTTGTGTTTCCATATGAATTGTGAAATTTTTTGTTCTAGTTCTGTGAAAAATGCCATTGGTAATTTGATAGTGATTGCATTGAATCTGTAAATTGCATTTGGTAGTATAGTCATTTTCACAATATTGATTCTTCCTACCCAGGAACATGGAGTATATCTCTCTATCTGTTTATGTCATCTTTGATTTCTTTCATCAATGTCTTATAATTTTCTGTATACTATTGTCTCCTTAGGTAGATTTATTCCTAGATATTTTATTCTTTTTGTTGCAATGGTGAATGAGATTGATTCCTTAATTTCTTTTTCTGATTTTTCATTGTTAGTGAACTATTTTTACTCCTACAGTGTTTTATGACCCCTTTATTCTGTTTAACCAGTAGTTTTCACAAAGCATATTTTTCAAACAAAATTTTATATGAAACTTTCAGTGTGCCAAATGTAAAAATGCAGCTACACTGTTTAAAGCAGATAGGTCTAAACCCTGACCTACATACCTTCCCTCTCTGATAATCCCCCAAAGGCACCTTTGCAAGACTCTTAATTTCTACAGACCACACTTTAAAACCATTTGTGATTGATTAGACAGTCATCCCATGGTCCTTTCTTGGTATTGCTTCATCATCCTTCCTTTCCCTGAATCCTTTCTCCCGTTAGTATCCCATCTTGCAAATCTCAGCACCTAAGTCATCCCCACTCACCTACTTTGATGCTGTTTGCTAGATGAAATTTTGTTATATATTTATTGGCTGGACATTTACAGGAGACACTGATTTTCCATTTACTATTGACTCTTCATTCTCTCTAAGTCTCTCAGTCATGTATAACTCTTTACACCCCATGGACTATATAGAGTCCATGGAATTCTCCAGGCCAGAATACTGGAGTGGGTAGCCTTTCCCTTCTCCAGGGGAGCTTCCCAAGCCAGGGATTGAATCCAGGTCTCCCACATTGCAGGCGGATTCTCTACCAGCTGAGCCACAAGGGAAGCCCGACTCTTCATTAGGTATTGGAAATTTGCTATGTAAAATTTGTTGTACCAGCTTACACTCTCCAACAGTGCTATGTGATATTGCCCATTTTTCTACTGTTTTTTAGTTTTTTCGTTTTTGGCAATCTGATGAATTTAAAATGTGTCTGACTTTAATTTGCATTTTTCAGATTAACTGCATTTTTCAGATTAACTGCATCAGTGAGTATTTTCATATTTTTTGGCCATTTTGTAAATTGCCTGTTTTTTTTTTAATTTTTAAAACTGTATTGTTTGATTTTTCCTATAAATTTGGAATTCTTACTATATGTTGGATATTAATTATTGGTTATATCCAATGCAAACATTCTTTTTCTAGAATGTAGCTTTGTCTTTTCACTTAATTAAAATATGAAATCTACCAATCTTTTGTTCAAGAAATCCTTCCTTCAGTTATTGTCATAAAAATATTTTCTCTACAAATGTTCTAAATTTGAGGTTTTCTGTTTTACTAGGCTTCCTCTTTTTGCATATGGATAGTGAGTTAGTGCAATGTCATACACTGGATAACCGCTCCTTTCTCCATCATCTCTGACACTTGGGTCACTGCCTTGGCAAGCTCATGGGTCAGCTGTTTGCCCAGTAAAAGATAGGATAGTACCTCTCTGTCTCTGTGCTAACACAGCATTACTTCAGTTTGTATATTAACAGTTTTATGCATACAGTGCTTTTGCTACCCCTATCTTGACCCGCCTCTCATTATACTTCCAAGTTATAATATACTTCCAAATTATAAGCCCTGTACTTGGCCTATATAGTTTACAATTAGTTTGTTTAAGGGAAGAATTGCTTTTTACCAATACTGAGATTTCTCATCCGTATATTTCATTTTCCTCTCTACAGTTTGGTCTTATTTCCAACAAAGTTGTGCAAAATCTTCCACAAAGAAAGTTGTACTTCTACAGTGCTTTATTGGCTTTTTACTTTACTGTATTAAAGAGAAAAGTTTAAATTGTTTTCTGCGTTTTTAATTTTTTGCTTTTGTATAGAAACACTGTTGATTTTTATATCTCCCACATCCTTGGCAAATTCTATCATAATTACCTGCTTAAATTCTCTTGAATTTTGAAAATACGTAATCAAACTGTTTTTATGGTAATTTTCGCATTTTCTCTTCCAATCCTCATATACGTGGTATTTTCAAGGTGACTATGACATGTGGAGCAATGTTAAATAGACATCATACTAGTATGTATGCTTATTGATAATTTTTAATAGATACCTGTTATCAAATTAACGTTCTAATTGTTTAAATGCCTTATTTCACTTATGAATGGGTGTCGAGTTTTAGCAGTGAACTAGTTATTCCCTCAGAATTTAAGTAGTTTAATATCTTTGTATTTTTCTTACTTTAGTTTTTAACTTCCTTTGGGTTTCTGTATGTCTTGTTCATTCATAGCACAGTTAAGTATAATACTGTTGTGAATAGAAGTGATACAGTTGTGGTACAGTTGACCCTCTATATCTATAGGTCCACATCTTTGTCAGCCAACCATGGATTCAACCAACTGTGAATCAGTACTTCATATGTAGGACATGAGCATCAGTGGATTTTGGTATTTGCAAGGGGTCCTGGAACCAGTCCCTCCTATCCCCTGCAGCTACTGAGGGAAGAATGTACTTACACTGTGCTTAGTTGCTCACTCTTGTTCGACTCTTTTCAACCCCATGGACTGTAGCAGGTTACCATGCCCTCCTCCAGGGGATCTTCCCAATGTAGGGATCGAACCCAGGTCTCCTGCATTGCAGGCAGATTCTTGACCATCTGAGCCACCAGGGAAGCCCAAATTGCAACAGCTATTCAGGAAAAATTTATGGAAATTGAACCTCCAAATATGAAAGTCATATGGTAGTACAGCAAGTTTTCCTTAAACCAAAATAGTTCTTAATAAGCATCAGATTACAGGCCTTTAGTAATAGTTATAATAATTTAGTATTTTTCACCTGTTGTTATCTGAAAGTGTGATGTTTAAAATATGTAGGATGGTTTGATCATAGAAAAAAAAATTGAAATACTTACAATGAGAAAGTCTTAAATAGGCTATCACTTTAAACCACTGACTTACATATTTATAATTAAGAGTTAGTGGTTTCATGATTATATAGGAATTTGGTTGAGTTTTTCCACTATAAAAGTCAACCAACAAAAATATTAATATTTAATAACCTATAAAATACAGAATGTAAAGACAGAATTCTAGCTTGGAGTGGGCTGGGTTTTGGGCTATACCAACCTCCACGTAGGACAGGTTGGTATATATAGACTGAGTAGAGAAACATCATTAAGTATAGAAGGGGAACTGGAAATGGACACAGATTTTCATAAAACAGGAAAAAGACTAATTTGGCTAACACATTTGTATTTGAATCAGTAAGACATAAGGTTAGAGGACAAAGATGTGGCTTAAAGATATAATTTGAAGGAAGTAGTTTAGACTTTTCTTTGGCTTCCCTCCTGACTCAAAGAAATCAAACTCCTAATAAGAAAGAATTGAAAAATAGGATTAGTTTGAAAAAGTAGCTCAAAACTATTGCTGTAATTTAAGATTGAGGTTAACATAAGAATTTAGGAAAATGCATAGCAGTGTGAGAGAGAAAAAGGGATAGAAACAATCTGAAGAAAAAACCAAATTGATAGCATTTGCAACTTACTGTCTATAGAGCTTGAGAGAGATGGTCAAAGGTGAATGCAGGAGTACTTAAACAGAATGTTTTTCCAATTTCTGATACTTACCTTAGAAAAGTCATTCAGCATCTCCATTATCCACGTCTAGTGAAGAAAGAGAGAAGACATGGTACGGCATGCCCAGTGACTCCACACATACGTCAGGTTTGTGGTCAAAGACTTGCTTTTTAAAAAACGCATATTAATTACTGAAATACTACTGTGAAATTTCACCTAAAGAAATATTTTTATAATTATACCATTATTCAATTTAATGTCAAAATTATATAGGATTTAATGCAGTTGTCTAAAACTATACAAACGGAAACAAGGGCTTTTTTAAATAAAAGCAATCATATATTAGGTATTTTTAATTAAGATTGTAGCACTGTTATTTACTGTTTCTAAGGCTGTATACAACATCTTAGTCGCAAACGAATGTACACGGAAGATAGTCTAAATAATTCCGGTGAAGTGGAAGAAGAAAGAGCAAACTTGCTTCCCAAAAAACTTGGTAAAAGCGAAGATGCAGATCATCACACCTACAAAGGTAGGTAGACCAGATGCCTATGTCAAAATGCAATTAATTTGGAAAGTGGTTTCTTCAATTTTGAGTGACTTCTTTCATAAAATAAACTCCTTTGTAAAGATAACTTTGGATAAATCCAAGAAGGAGGATGCTTTATCACAAAGTTCACTTTATTTTACTGTTATAGTAAGCATGATTTTACTCATAAATCTTCCTCATCACTAATTACCATATACAGGCTTTACTACATTATTAACTTACTGATAGATTAGCATATCACTAAATAGTTGGGTTATTAATGTGCAAGTAGTAAAGAACTAGTTTTTTAAAAAAATCAATCCAAATATTTCCATTTTAATGTTACTGTTTCTGCCTTAATTCCCATGCTGAAAGGTTTTTATAAGTCAGAATATTTTAAATGAAAAATATGCCTATGATTTATAATCCTTAGATTACATATAGAATCTGAAAATAAGACATTGTTCTTAGTCTCATGACAAAGAAGGTAAAATTTTTAACAATGCGTATCTTAAATTTAGCTGATTGTCTTCATTTTCTTAGTGTCCGAAAGTATATCTCCGTTATCAGCAAATGACTTTTCTATTCCTTTGGAGAACTGGGAAACTGAAATTTCAGATGTAGGGATGATGATGTGTGAGCAGCTCAATACAGAATTTCAGAGGAAAGTTAATGTGAGTCCTTTAAATTATGATAATATACCACACTTTCTACTGGTCTGTCAGTTCAGTTAACCCTTTGGCAACAAAACACCCATTCAGGAACTCAGCTTTCCTCATGTACTGGTAAAAAGCTGGAATGATTCATGAGCCAAGTTTCTTTTCTAAAATTTTATATTACCCATATTCTTTACCTATGGGTTCTCTTTGTCCTATTTTCCTTTTCAGTTTAACATTTTGAGCCTTCTGTGATTTTTCTTTTTTCTGAACAATTTTCTTTTTGTGCCTAGTGTTTAATACATTTTTTAAAATCTCACAGCAGTAACTGCTTGTGAGGGTACTATATAATATATAGAGGATGAACAGCCTCAGTCAGAAACCCATTTCATTTTGTTTCACCAGTTCTATACTTAAGCTCCTTAGTTATTGTGGTTCTAGTGAGGTGATATTTGCAAAAATACTTCCTAAAATACAGTAATTCTAAATTACTGTTGTTTTCTCCACTCATCTCTTTTTCTCACATGCCTGTATTTAGACAGTTCTTTTTGCCCTCCTGTTAAGACATTGTCCTGCACAGGTTATCAGCTCTCTTTCTTTGCTTTTTTCTTTTCTTCATGGGTAAACTCTGAAATTACTTAAGATTCTGTAGATTTCTTTTGAGTTGATTTATCCAAGGTCACCCTCATCTAAACAGAGAAGCCCTGATTCGTACATTCTGCGTATCTGTGACTAGATGTGGGTATGTTTTATGAAAAATGGTAGTAATTTTGAGTGTGACTCCTGGGCTGTGTTCCTGAAAAGAATTATAATCACTAGCATTTTGGTAAATGTGACGTACTTATGAAAATAACTAGCAATTCCAACCCTCAGTCAGAGCCTTCCTGGTGGGACTGAGCTTACTCATTAACACTTCAGTTTAAATCACTTGAGTTTTTAATTTTTCACTGTTCTAAGTTCTTAGTCATTTATATTTCATGGAAAAGGCTTTGGTCTTAATATAGTCTTGGTTAGATTATTTTGTAAAGATTTTTCAAGTTAAAAAATGAGTGTTTTTCAGATCCGCCACAAAATGATGGATTATTTTACTAAACAGACTTGGAAAACAATTCAACAACATATAAAAGCAATCAACCAGAAGATTCAGGAGTACAGGTCTGTGCTAAAAATTCCTTCTGAAATATCCTAAGTGCTTTGTATTCTGAGTGCTATCATTTTTTAAAAAATCTCATTTTCTTTCTTTAATAGGATCAAAAAACTTGACAAGTTCCAATTCATCATCATAGAGGAGCTAGAGAATTTTGAAAAAGATTCACAGTATTTAAAAGATTTGGAGAAGGAATTTGTGGTTTGTGCTTATAAGAGTTTAAAAATAATTGTAAAACCTCATTTTTAAAGAGCTGCACTCAGGAAAACTTCTATTAACCTTCTACTTTTAGACTATACCATAAAGGTTTTTGTCTTTTAGGACATAATTTAGTTTTATCCTAGATTTTTAGTTAGTTTCATGTACATACACTAAAAATACCGACTTAAGTTTACAATCAACAGGGATTAACATACATACTACTATATATAAAATGGTAAAATAACAAAGACCTATACAGCCAAGTATATTCAATATCTTGAAATAACTTAAAATGGAAAAGAATCTGAAAAAATACATGTATTCATGTGTAACTAAATCACTTTGCTATATATATATCTGAAACATTGTAAATCAACTGTACTTCAGTAAATACATATATATAAAGTTTGCGACTACCTTTTTACAGGGAGAAAGTCTGAAAGAGTTTGCTATCAGGTTTTTTTAATCTGAAAGAGTATATGACATCTACAACATTCTTAGCATATAGCCAGGTTGTTTTTTAAATTAGTTCTGTTTAGTTTTAATTTTTAGTCATAACTACAGTATAACTAGTTTTGTACTTTTAAATTTAGGACTTTCGGGAAAAGGTATTTCAGCAGTTCAGTGCCTATCAAAAACGTGAACAGCAGAGGTCAGTATGACATTCTTAATGATTAGAATATATAACAAGACTTTTTGGTCAAAAAATTAAAATTATATATACTATATTATAGTAATTTAATTTGTTAAATACCAAAGTAAATGCACAGGTAACTTTCATTATTTTAGACTTCACCTTTTAAAAGCTTCATTGGACAAGAATGTCTTCTACAGCACTGATTGTGAAGAAAATATTGTTACATCTCAGGTATAAATTCTATATTTTTGTATGTAATCTCTCAATATTGGTTAGTCCAACTTTTTGCTGTGAAACTAAGTAAATTTCATGGAAGAAATTATTTATTCACAGATGTGTTTGATGAAAGAAAACATGAAAATGCTGCAAGACAGGCTTCTTAAGGAAATGGTAAATCAATATCTAGTTTGGGTTTTTCAAATGGAATGATCAGTCATGCTTTTATGTGTGTAAATGAGAAATTCTTCCACAGGTCTTTCTTTTTGGATTGAAACCACTGGGGTTCTTTTAGTTCTTTAAAATGGGAACAAATTTATAGTAGAAAATAGGGGTGATTTTAAATAATGAGTATCTCCTTAAAAGAAAGAGCAATTTAAAAGTAAGCTAGAATAATTATTTCTTTGTATGTATCTAAGCAAGGTTCAGTCTTGCTGTGTCTTTTGAAGGAAGAAGGGGTGTCAGGCAGAGCAAGAAAGAATTTTCATTTACTTAGATTTGAGGATAAAATTAGCTGATTTCGCAGAGGTCTAGTAGACCTGCAGCTGGATTCTGGGGGAAGAGCTCACCAGGGTAGGGAACAGGGAAGGTGTCTAAAGGGGCTGTCCAGGGAAACATGCCTTTGGCGTTTCCTCAGAGATAGAGGCATTTCTGTGTATACTACAGGATATTTTAATATACTTTGATTAAATTTTAATAGAACCTCAGTATGCTGATAGTAGAGGCCAAGATGATAGTTGTTACTAAGCCAGTTTAGCTGGAAGCACATAAGCTAACTAACTAGACTGATCCTTGTTGAAGTTCTTTTCTAGACTGTGGATTTAATAGTTAAAGGAAGTAAAATCTTTCATTGATTTGGGGTTTAAAAGTGATCTGTCAGTTGATCATCTAAATATATATCTAAAATATCAGTAATAAGCATATAATTCTGTAAATACCTAGGAACAGCCCTTAGGGGATTGGATAGGATGATAGTTTTACAGTGAATCACTGTTCAAAGTGATTTTTTTTTCTTGGCCACAGCAAGAAGAGGAGCTTCTCACTGTACGCAGAGGACTGAGGTCATTATTCATGGCTCATGAGAGAAACAGTATTTGATGTCTAGTTGTTCTCAACAACTTTTATCCAATTATTCCTGTTTAGCTTAGGAAATAGCAGAGTAGCTCTATAAAGACAAGACATGTTACCCAAGCAAGAGTACCTCTGTGGAACCCTCTAAATTCAAAGAACTGTCTGTCCTCTGCTGGATAAGAACGAACCTGTAATCACCATACATGACTTAGCCCTGAAGCCTTTTGTCTGTGCAATACTTTTTTCAGAAAGCTTTGGGAAACCAATCAGTAGAAGAATTGGCTTACTTTTATAGTAATATTTACATGAGACAAATATTACCAAGTTAACTATACTTACACAACTAGTTATTAAAATCTATCATATAAAATATATTTTAAATGTAAACAATTTGAACTAAATATATAAAGTACTGTTAAAATTTACTAGTTTAGAACATGGTTCAAATAATAAAATTTAGTGACGCATAGAAGGGGACAAACTCTGATTTAAAATGCTTACCTGAGTGTAAAGCAGTACTTTCAGCATACTGTTGGAGAGTGTATTTATTCAGCTGTGGCTCCATTGTATTAGAACGCACTAAATAGCCTAACAGAGTTACCATTTTAATTCTAGGTAGACATATTATTAACTCAAGCAGGCTGTTTTGACAAGTACTTTTTAAGCCCGAGGGTTCACTGTAATATTTTGCTAGATTAATATATGAAAATGAATACATAGTTTGCTTTAATTGTGTAATAAAGTTGAAGTAAATGCTGTCACTTGGATGTTATACAGTTATTCTATAAATCATTTTATTTGAATATCCTCCAGTCAGACATCTGAAGTATACCGTCACACCATTTCACTTTACCAGTATTTAAGTACAGTGATAAAAGTGGCTTCTTAGTCTAAATAAGCAAAAAAACCTTCACATCATAGCTTTATTCCACTGTTAGCATCAGCTAAGATTTATTGATAGCGTAGCAGAAATTCGTCTAGTCGAGGCTATGGTTTTTCCAGTGGTCATGTATGGATGTGAGAGTTGGACTGTGAAGAAGGCTGAGCACCAAAAAATTGATGCTTTTGAACTGTGGTGTTGGAGAAGACTCTTGAGAGTCCCTTGGACTGCAAGGAGATCCAACCAGTCCATTCTGAAGGAGATCAGCCCTGGGATTTCCTTGGAAGGAATGATGCTAAAGCTGAAACTCCAGTACTTTGGCCACCACATGCAAAGAGTTGACTCATTGGAAAAGATGCTGATGCTGGGAGGGATTGGGGACAGGAGGAGAAGGGGACGACAGAGGATGAGGTGGCTGGATGGCATCACTGACTTGATGGACGTCAATCTGAGTGAACTCTGGGAGTTGGTGATGGACAGGGAGGCCTGGCGTGCTGCGATTCATGGGGTCGCAAAGAGTCGGACACAACTGAGTGACAGAACTGAACTGAGCAGAAATTCTACTTCAGGAAAACAGTGACAAGTCTGCTATAATATTAAAATAATTCAGGAGTTGTAACTCTTGTGTTCCCCCATGAGACTTCAAAATTAATCCATTATGACACACATCCTTTTTTTATCTCCCCCCCTTGGCCAGACTTCTAAGACCTCTAAACCCATGCTGATTCCCATACTGTGTTGTATGTGTAATCCAACCCAGGTGCTTGCTTTCTCCCAGCTCTTTAAACCATTCAGCTTTGACCTTGTCATTATTAGTAGTTGTGCCCTGAATCTCACTTCAGATGTTAATCATCCCACCCTGCTTTCTAGAGTAGTCCCAGGCTGTTTACTCCACTACTCTTTGCTATGTTTGTTAACCCTCTAGTCCTTCCTTCTTTGCCTTACCGATTTTAGAGTCCTTAGTCCTAGACAGTACTCTCACCCTCTCACCTTTCCTCAGCTTTTTATCCACTAGTTCATACCCTCATTCCACAACTTGAACATCACTTGAGAAAAACAAATATAATTAAGGTTTAAATTTATGACCACATATTTAAATGGCTATATTGCATTCCTCAGCAATCCTTATCCTGCCCTATTTAATTGCCTTTACCACATTTCCAGAGCATTATTGTTTATCAGTACCTTTTTCCTTAATTCTTTACCTTTTGGGGTATGACCTTACCTCATACTTTTCTCATCTCTTTTCCCTAAAATCTAATATGTTACCTGCATCAATACTGGCATTTCTGATTTCTCACACATTTCAACAGCAGATAAGCCTCATTATTTCAGGACAGTCTAATCCCCTGGAGGTACTCTGAATCCTGTTGTCTTTGACTTCTCCCTGTTGTGTATTGGAGAAGGCAATGGCACCCCACTCCAGTACTCTTGCCTGGAAAATCCCATGGACGGAGGAGCCTGGTAGGCTGCAGTCCATGGGGTCGCCAAGAGTCGGACAGGACTGAGTGACTTCACTTTCACTTTTCACTTTCATACATTGGAGAAGGAAATGGCAGCCCACTCCAGTGTTCTTGCTTGGAGAATCCCAGGGATGGAGGAACCTGGTGGGCCGCCGTCTATGGGGTCGCACAGAGTCAGACACGACTGAAGTGACTTAGCAGTATTGGTGTGTATAGCCCACGCTTATTTTTTTAAAACAGTAAAAAAAAAAGGGAGGGGGCTTTAACATCAAGTTCCTTTTTAACTGCTGCCCTTCATATGTAATTCTCAACCTAGCTTTACACAGAGCATAGCAAGAGAGTTTTCTCTAGTTACTATCTCAATTCATACTTCTTACTTGATCCTTACCACCCCTCATAAAGTCCAGCTTCTATCCCTATAATTTCACTGAAACAGCTTTTATCAAAATCACCAGTAATTTTACCAAACCTACCTCTGTCATCTTAGCTTCTCAGTGCCATTCCGTAGTTAAAAACCCTTGGCTGACACAGATTTTCCACTCTTTATCTTATTCCTAACTTCCCTTTTACCTCTTAAGACTAGGAATGAGCTCCATATTATTACTTTTCTTCAGTCTAAACTTTCTCCTTAGGTGTTTTCATCTGGTACCAAATAATAACCATTTCTATATTAATAACTTCCAAATGTAGAAACATTCTGACCTTTACTTTGGACATTAGTGTGTTACATACATTGCTTTAGGGCTTACGTGGTGGTTCAGTGGTAAAGAATCTGCCTGCTAATGCAGGAGATGTGAGTTCAATCCCTGGGTCAGGAAGATCCCCTGGAGAAGGAAATGGCAACTCATTCCAGTATTCTTGCCTAAAAATTCCACGGACAGAGGAGCCTGGTGGGCTGCAGTCCATGTTGGGGGCCAAACTTCGGCCATGACAGGCTCAGCAAGGTATATTAGGCTCAAGACCTGAGTCCTGTTTCCCTAACAGAGCATTCCTTGACCAAATTAGGAAAACTCCTCACACACCAACCAAAAAGAGACAGGATGTGCGTTCATCCTGCCTAGCCAATCATGGGACACCGCCTAGCCAATCATGGGACACCAGCTACCCCTGTAACTGAGACAAAGAACTGCCTGTATATAAACAGCCATGCTACTTTGTTCGGGGCTCTTGTCAGATTCCACTGTGTGGGATGAGACTTGGGCCCTAGCGCGCTAGAAATAAACTCCCTTCTTGCCTTTGCGTTACTGTGGTGGACTTGTTCTCTCTTTCGGTTTGGAGATACGGACGCAGTGCATAACAGTCCATAGTGACTCAAAGAGTTGGACATGACTGAGCAACTAAACATCATATACTGTTACTGACAGTTTTAATAAACATCTCAGTTCTCCAACTCTTGCTTTCTCAGCATTCTCTCTCATCAATAAAGGGGGAAAAAAAAAAAGATAAACCTGTTCTTCCATCTCAGTAAATGTCACTTTTATCCACCTAACTAGACGAGCCAAAACCTAGAAGTAATTCCTGATTGCCTCTTTTTCTTTGGCAGGTTAATTGATGAACAAGTCCTGTAGATTTTACTACCAAAAGATGTTCTACAAATATAAATACTTTGTTACTTCCACTGTCACTACCTTTGACAGTCTCAGCATCATTTCTCATATGGACAATTTCAACAGCCTCCTAAATAGCTTCCCAGCATTCATACTTGCCTTGTAATTTACAGCCTATTTACTTAGCAGCCAATATATTCTTGCCAATTCATAAATCATAATTCACGTGAACCATGAACTTCCAGATGTTCAAGCTGGTTTTAGAAAAGGCAGAGGAACCAGAGATCAAATTGCCAACCTCCGCTGGATCATTGAGAAAGCAAGAGAGTTCCAGAAAAATATCTATTTCTGCTTTATTGACTATGCCAAAGCCTTTGACTGTGTGGATCACAATAAACTATGGAAAATTCTGAAAGAGATGGGAATACCAGACCACCTGACCTGCCTCTTGAGAAACCTATATGCAGGTCAGGAAGCAACAGTTAGAACTGGACATGGAACAACAGACTCGTTCCAAATAGGAAAAGGAGTACATCAAGGATGTATATTGTCACCCTGCTTATTTAACTTATGTGCAGAGTCCATCATGAGAAACACTGGGCTGGAAGAAGCACAGCTGGAATCAAGATTGCCAGCAGAAATATCAATAACCTCAGATATGCAGATGACACCACCCTTATGGCAGAAAGTAAAGAGGAGCTAAAAAGCCTCTTGATGAAAGTGAAAGAGGAGAGTGAAAAAGTTGGTTTAAAGTTCAACATTCAGAAAACCCGAAGATCATGGCATCCTGTCCCATCACTTCATGGGAAATAGATGGGGAAACAGTGGAAACAGTGTCAGACTTTATTTGGGGGGGGCTCCAAAATCACTGCAGATGGTGACTGCAGCCATGAAATTAAAAGACGCTTACTCCTTGGAAGAAAAGATATGACCAACCTAGACAGCATATTGAAAAGCAGAGATATTGCTTTGCCAACAAAGGTCCATTTAGTCAAGGCTATGGTTTTTCCAGTGATCATGTATGAATGTGAGAGTTGGACTGTGAAGAAAGCTGAGCACCGAAGAATTGATGCTTTTGAACTGTGGTGTTGGAGAAGACTCTTGAGAGTCCCTTGGACTGCAAGGAGATCCAACCAGTCCATTCTGAAGGAGATAAGCCCTGGGGTTTCTTTGGAAGGAATGATGCTAAAGCTGAAACTCCAGTACTCTGGCCACCTCATGTGAAGAGTTGACTCATTGGAAAAGACTCTAATGCTGGGAGGGATTGGGGCAGGAGGAGAAGGGGATGACAGAGGATGAGATGGCTGGATGGCATCACTGACTCGATGGACGTGAGTCTGAGTGAACTCCGGGAGCGTCATTAGGAAAATGGAAATCAAAACCATAGTTAGATCCCAACTTTATACCCACTATGACAGAGTCAGAAACCAGAAAGCAAATTTGGCAAGAATGGGCAGGCGTTTTATTTTTGGCAGAGGGTCGGGGCAGGGGAATGTAAAATAATGCAGCTTCCATGGAAAACAGTTTGGTGGTTCCTCAGTTAAACAATTACCATGTGACTCAGCAATTCCACTCTTAAGTTATATACCCAAAAGAACTGAAAATAGATACAGGAATATTCAAAATAGCACACTATTCACAATAGCCAAAAGGCGGAAACAGCCCAAATGGCAATCAGATAAGTAAGCATGTAGTATATCTATGTAATGAAATATTTTTCAGCTGTAAGGGGAAAGAAGTATTGATTAAGCTGACTGTGGATGAATCTCAAAAACATGTTAAGTGAAAGAAAATAGACACAAAAGGTCACATGTTGCATGATTCAATTTACTGTAATATCCAGAATGTATAAATTCATAGAAACAGCAAATTAGGCATGGCATCTTCAGGTATGATGAAAATGTTCTAGAACCAGACAGAAGTGGTGGCTGTATGAATTTGTAAGTGTGTTGAATACCATTTATTCTTTAATATGGTCAGTTTTATGTTACCTGCATTTCACCTGAATGTTAAAAATAACAGCAAAACAACAAAGAACCTTTTCAGAGGTTTCCTGTGCCCTAAAAGCCAACTTTTATATATTTATTTCTAAACCCTAAAAGAGTGCTTGGAGACATAGGCTTGCACAAAGTGAATGAGTGAGTGAGCAGATGTAGTATGTTCCTGGAGGGCGAGTGTGCCTTCTAAAACTTTCAGTTCCTCAAATCCTGTATAGTGTTCATATTTCTATTAAAGTTGATAACAGTATTAGCCAGTCATATGAGCATCTATTATATGACATGCCTGTACTCAGCTCTAGATACAGAGATAAGGAATGAACTGTTTCCTTGTACTTAAAAATAGAATCTATGTATTTTTTAAAGTCATGTAAAATCATAGGGATTTCTATTTTATTGGCACCTTTGACAAGTTGTGTAGGCAAATCAGATATTCACAGGCTGCATTACCAAAGAAGATATTAAACTTGTAATGGTAGTTTTTGTTTTTAAAAACATACATTGGGTCAAAAAGGCCAATAGAAATACTCTAAAACAACATTTGCCATGTGGTGCTAAGTCGCTTCAGTCATGTCCAACTCTTTGCAACCCTATAGACTGTAGCCCACTAGGCTCCTCTGTCCATGAGATTCTCCAGGCAAGAATACTGGAGTGGATTTGCATTTCCTTTTCCAAGGGATCTTCCCGACCCAGGGATTGAACCAACATCTCTTAAGTCTCCTGCATCAGCAGGTGGGTTCTTTACTACTAGTGCCACCATCTAGAGGGAAATAATTCAATATTTTTTTTCTTCAGGAGTACAGATTGGTGAATGAGATCTGTGTGTTGTACTGCCTTGAACTGTAGATAACATAGTTTTGGTTTAAGCTTTGATAATAATTTTAAATAAAAGGAAGTTGGAACACTGAGTGGTCATAGTAATGAAACATATGCCCTTGGTATCAACAGAGCCTTTGTTATTTACCCAACTTGATGTGCATTTTATGCATGTCAAAGTACTATTGTCAGTGTGAGCTTATAATGAGTTTGAAATTTGTAACAAACTTGATGTTAAAATTTTTAAGCTTAGAAACAAACTTAACTGTTCTGTGTAACTCAGCATCTTCTATTATTTATTTAAAAAAAAAAAAAAGATTTTAGAGCAGCAGGCAAACTGTCTTTTAAAGGGGATATACAGTAAAAAAAATTTTAAGGGCCAAAAGGTAAATTTAATGATATCATGTATGTACTTGTATAAACTTGTCAAATGTAACTATTTTAAAATGTAAGGGCCATTCTTACCTTGCAGACCATTAAAAAAAAAAAAGGCAGGTCTGGTCTGAGCTATAGTTTGCAAGACTCCTCATTTAGAAGAAACATTTGAAGGTCAGATATCTCTGTTATTACAAAATTTATTCCTTAATTTATCTTACTATAGTGAGTTAAAGCAACTTTGCATTAGCAGAAATTAATGATTATGTGAATTAATATAGCTAACATTTCTTGATTTTCCCATTTCAGACATATTAAAAAATAAATAAGCATTGTAACTAATGACTTCTATGTCTTACCTGGATCACAGTTTACCACCACGTTGGTGCAGGCTTACCACACTGTGGTCAAATTGTTCCAGAAGGCGTTGGAAAGGACATAGAAGAGAGAAAAATTTTGCAGCATTAGTACAGCCAGGCAGAAACTTAAATACTAAGTTCTATAGACATTATTGCAGAGACTTAAAAGCCATATGTTCCTGACACCATAGATGCCCAGCACATCCTAGTGTGGGCAGTAGACTGTGTGGTTTTTACCTAGCATTTAATTCCTTCTTAAAACATTGGTCTAGGGTGATGAATTCTGCTTTCGATGGCCTCAGGGGCCTAGGGTGAATCTCTCTACAGCTGCTAGAGGTAGTTCTTTAGCCATCCCATCACCACCACATAATAACTAACCAAGTCACAGTTATGTCTAGGTTCATTGATTAAAATGTCGTAAGCATGGGCGAATCATAAGTGCCATGAATAAACACTTAAAATAGAATTCTAAGCACTGTTGGGACTTCCTGGGAGGTCCAGTGGTTATGGCTCCAAGCTTTCACCGCTGAGGGCCTGGCCTTCAATCCCAGGTCAGGGGAGTAATATCCACAGGTTGTGAGGAGTGGCCATTAAAAAAAAAAAGAAATGATCCTTAGTATTGTAGAAATTAGAGCAAGCTCTTAGGTCCTTCCTGTTGGACCTGAAGTAAATTTGACTTTCTGTATTTTCAGTTGTTTATGAGCATCTTATGAGATGTTTCTTTCACATGAAGAACTCTGAAAAAAAATTCTGAAAAAAAAAAAAACTGGGTAAATAGATATTGGAATAATGTTGAACTAGTAATTTTAACAGTATAATTAGAATTTTGCATTTCTGAACTTGACTTTGCTATTGAACTGCGGGTATATAGCTAAAATCTGACTTTCAAACTTCGACTATACAATAGGATACCTTTTAGACTTGTAATTACCTTGTGTTTCCACAAGGTGGACCCTCTATGTTAGGTGTTTTTTTAAATCCATTTCAGTTGTCCAAAATTATGTAATACCGTTTCACAGCCCCTTTAAAAGTTTTTAAATGTACTTTTTACAAAGTCATAGGATGTACTATTCTTCCTATCATATTGGCTTAAAACTTGATGCTTCTGGCTGTGATTCAGTTTCTTGTCACAAAATTACCAATTAAGTTTAAAAATTTTTTTTTAACTCTTTAAAAATAATTTAAATGACTTAATATTGTTACGTTAATAATCATTTTATTCTGTTAAAATAAAATTATTTGTCAAGTCAATGCACAAGAACCTTATTCAGTTCAGTTCAGTCGCTCGCTCGTGTCCGACTCTTTGCAACCCCATGAATCGCAGTTCGCCAGATCTCCCTGTCCATCACCATCTCCGGAGTTCACTCAAACTCACGTCCATCGAGTCCGTGATGCCATCCAGCCATCTCATCCTCGGTCGTCCCCTTATTAATGACTACTAATATTAATAGGACTTCCCTGGTGGCTCAGATGGTAAAGCGTCTGTCTACGATGCGGGAGACCGGGTTCTATCCCTAGGTCGGGAACATCCGCTGGAGAAGGAAATGGCAATCCACTCCAGTACTATTGCCTGGAAAATCCCATGGACAGAGGAGCCTGGTAGGCTACAGTCCATGGGGTCGCAGAGAGTCGGACATGACTGAACGACTTCACTTACTTACTCACTTAATAGTAATAGTAGTCTGATAATTCAAATACTGTATCTAATTGTTATTGAATAAGAATTGTTTTTTCTAAGTCTTCAGCTCCTAAGTATATAAACTTTCTCTTCAAATTTATGCAATGTATGTAAATTTAAATTTATATCCATATGCATGTATATCACCAGTACCATGTGATGAATGAATTGCTTTTTATTTCTGTTCCTCCAGCTAACTAGGATGAGAGACTGGAGATGCCACGTCATATACTTACTTAGTGCAGGATTACACACACTTAGGTGCCGAGTAAACATACATACTTGATTCACAGTTTTAGTTTATCTCAACCTCTAAAATACCTGCTAAGAACATGAAATATGGAAATATAATTTAGGGTAATAGTTTATGATTAATACAAATACAGTAGAAAAAGTTATTTACCTTTGCAAATATTTTGATTACAATGAAAATGTCTTCCAGTTTTATATTTTAGAACCCTTGAGTCTAGACCAAACCAAACTCTGCTTTGGGTATCTTGTACTTTATCATAAATCTTTAATTTTATTTATCTACTAGTTGGGCAAAACCCCTGAATTTGTGCCCCATCTATCAGATTGTCTCTAATTATAGCTACAGTTTAGATATATTCTCAGCAGTGATCCTTTTTGCTTTGGGGGCCAGAATGGTTTCTAAATAAGGAAATTTTTTTCATTTTTTGCTTCATAGTAAAGCAATTATATGGATATTTCTATGTGATGAAGATTGAAATCTTATTTTTATATAGGTTGGCTCCAATTTTTTAAATTGAATAAAATATAAAATAGGAAGCTGCTACTATGTAGCTTAAAATAGAAATTAAGTATTTAGAGGGTTGACTGGCCACAAATAACAGCTTACATATAAAATATACATACATAAATATAAAATATATATATACATACACACACACACACGCTTATAAAATTAAGAGATTGGCTTCTAGTTAGAAAAGATTTAGGTATCATTCCATAGAAACAGAAATTGAGGCTTAGTGAAGTCAAGCGATTCACAGAAGGTTACACAGCATGAAGAGGCAGAGCTAGAATTTTTGTACCATATCACTGATTTCTTATAAAAAGACTGCAGTTCAACAAACTAACAGTATGTTTGCTTGCATCTAGGATTGATCACAAATCCCTTAAGACAGAGTGCTGCCACAAGGGTTGAGCAGTGGGCTCCTGACCCACTGCAGCCACAGAGCAGCACAAGAAAGGTCATGGGAAGTAGTGAGGTAGGTTGTGTGGTGAGAAGTCACAGAGGACATTCAGCTGCTCCACAGCTACCTGGCAACCACACCCACATGATGGACTGGGCACTTTGCTGGTACTTCACACACACACTTCCCCTCCTTTTTCTCATTTAGAGATTCCAGTGGTGGTATGTGTATGTGAGAGAGAGACTGGGGCAGGGTCAGGTAGGGAGCAGGTGGGAGAGCTTCCTGCAGAGGAAATAAACACCTTGCTGAGTGTTGCGGAGCTGGGATCTGGGCACAGGTTCTGCAAGATCCCAGCGGTGTGATGGAAGCACTGTGCTCCTGGACTCAGTGGACCAGGAGGGCAGGCTCATTTTTGCAACGATACTTACTCAAAGGCTAAGTAAAAATATATTCCAGAGAACATTTATTCTTATTTAACTTACTTTCCCCTCTTTGTGCCAAGATTACCTTTTACCTTTGTGCTGGGATGAATATCCTCTTAGAGCTCCACTCAATCTAAACCTTTGTCTCTCACAACAGAGTCTTTAATAATGTTTGCAAATACGAAATTAAAAATACTCTTAGAGGTCATTTTCCTTTTAGTAGAGTTTTTCAACAAGTTGTTACTTATTTCTAGGTTTATTACTCAAATGATTTATCAACTTAACTTGAAAAAGATAATTTGATTTCCCAAGGCACAAACCACAAATACTAAAAGAATTTACAAAACACAAAAAGTTTGAATTCTCCTGTGTTTGGCTTTTGATGGCTCAAAAATAATAAGATTTGACTTGTTTCACAGATCCTTTTTCTAAAAATATCTCTTACCCCCACCCCAAGAAACTGTAACACCCAGGTTAATTTCCTGCAATAAGTAGTCATTTAATTAAAGAACAAAATTAACAGGAATCGAAATGTTGCAGCTGTATTTTTTGTTAGACATTATATAAAAAAAGAAAAAGTATAATACAGTAAATCATTTTGTATAACAGGAACTTAAAGAGTTCTCTAATTGTGATGAGAATAAAAAGGTCTTTTCCACATGGTACTGAAGACACTGCATACACGTCCCTTGGTCACAGCCTCAGTGTGGTGACCCTGCACACGCACGTCACCATCCTCGGTCACACCGCAGAACTGCAAAACAAGGCGGGAAGGCAAACAACAGTTTTCTTCAGGTCAAGTCCCTGGGGTCTCTTCTGACCCCAACAGTTGACACTCCTCAGGCCCCAGAGAGTGAAGGGTGTCCTCTGGTCATTCTCTCACAGGTGAGCGTGGCCAGGATTTCACCTGTGTGTGTGGTCCTGCTTCTCTGGCAACCACAGCAGGTAGTCATGAGCTGAACTTCAGGAAAGCTCCCTGATGAATGTTCAGTGTTGGTATCAAAAATTAAGCACAATTCTTCTCAGAAGAAAATCTCTATGGCCTGTGGAATCTAGAAGTTATAAAAAGACAAGGTTATACATATCTAAGTTTAAATTGCCAAAAACTTTCCACAAATTACTCTGTTGCTATTAAAATCTTTGTGGAAGTCCAACATGTAAAACATGAGGATGGACCTGCCTGGGTTATAGTGATGTACAGCCTCAGAGGGCACCCACCGCTCAGGCCCCATCATAACACACAAGGAGTCGGATGGTGAATTCTTAAGCCTAGCTAAAACTTAGCTTGAAAACTGCTGGGTAGGCCCTTGAAGTTCACAAAAACAGCAGGGCTTTGCTGAACCAGCAGAGGTAATGAACTGATTAACAAATGATTGGATATTATTGTAGAGTTATAATTTTGTTCTTGTAGAGTTGAAAATGCGTTTGTGGTACTGTTTAATGCAGTTAAAAATTCATATCACTAAAATCATTGCTCTGACTTTTAAAAGCTAAATGCTAAAATGTGGTATAAAAATCTTAACATTTCCTGATGTGTAAGTTTTGGGCTCACTCTTAAAATTCTGTCATCTAAAAAAGCTATCAAGGACTTATGAGAGAAAGTACATATCTTTAGTAAATGTCTTTTAATAATGTATAAAGAGAAATGTATTAAATATTTTCACATTACCATACATAGAAGATGCAGTAATTACATCTTTTTTCTGTAACACAGGATTGAACATTAAAAATAACTGAATATTTTACAGAGAGTGTTTATTTCCTAAACACTTTTTAGTGTTCTGAACACTCAAAAGTAAGATGATTTATTCCTGCCCCAAAATGTGCCAGTCATGGGGGAAAACCTTAAACATCTTTAAACAAACTACTTGCTTCATTTTTCCTGCTTTTCCAACCTCTTCTTCCTCCCTTGATATATTCAAAGTCATCTGTCTCATAGGCAGAATTCTGTTTGCCTGCTTTCTATTCCATAGCCACATTGTACTTTACAGAGTAAATCTTGTAAATAACAACCACAGTGGCCACTCTGTGCCAAACAGAGAAGAAAAGGAGTCCACTGTTTTGGTTTAAGGCAGTATCTCCATTCAGGATTTCCTTTCTCTTTGTGTCTGGGGCCTGAGCATCTCTAGACCAAGGGAGAGATGACAAACAGCTGGTGCAGGTGAAGGCTTGGGGCATCAGGCAGTCCTTTGAGGATAAAAGTGTGTGAGAACCTCATCATGGCTCTTCATGGACAGGAAGGGGAAGTGCTGGGGGAATATACCACTTGTGAGCACTGGCATCAGCAGGCCAACCCGTGCCACCCCTGTTCATGGGTGTATTCCCCTTGTATGAAAAGTCTTGATTATGGAAGAATCAGCCATATCCCCATTGGGATATATGCTCCCTGGAGACGGGACCCTCCTTTACTTATAGCTGACTCACAGCATAAGAATGGCACACAATACATATTTGCTGAAGGAACAAAGGCTGTTTGGAAGAGCCTTAGGGGAGCATGAGCTTGTGTTAAAGATGTGAGTATAAACTTAAATAAGGTGGGAGACAAGTGGGATTGGTGGGGAGAGTAATTTCACAGCACTCCTCTACATATAAATAAATTGGAGGGGGGCAGTTGCGGGCAGGTTCTGAATATGAGAGAAGGGGAATACAAGCAAATTACCTTCAGTGCTTTGAGACTAGTGTCCGACTCTGTTTGACCCCACAGATGGCAGCCCACCAGACTCTCCCATCTCTGGGATTCTCCAGGTAAGAACTCTGGAGTGGGTTGCCATTTCCTTCTCCAGTACATGAAAGTGAAAGTGAAGCCACTCAGTAGTGTCAGACTCTTAGCGATCCCATGGACTGCAGCCTATCAGGCTCCTCCCATGGGATTTTCCAAGCAAGAGTACTGGAGTGGGTTGCCATTGCCTTCTCCCAATATCTTTAAATACACATTAACTACTTAAATAAAACTATGTGTAATACTGTTCTACATCCCACCCCTCACCAAAAGTGTTAGTCCCACAGTCCTGTCCAATTCTTTGTGACCCCAAGGACTGTAGCCCAGAAGGCTCCTCTGCCCATGGAATTCTCCAGGAAAGAATACTGGAGTGGGTAACCAGCCATTCCCTTCTCCAGGGGATCTTCCCAACCCAGGGACTTGAATCCAGGTCTCCAGCATAGCAGATGGATTCTTTGATCATCTGTGCCACCAGGAAAGCCTGCCAAGCCCTATGTGAAACCACAGGAACCAATAGCACTTTCAATTGAGTTGCATTCTCTCTGTTCAAGACAATTCTCTGCAGACATATTGAATTTTTTATCTGAACACAGTGATTGGAGACATTTTTCTTTTCCCTTAAAAAAAAAATACCATATTGCAAGTATCATGAAATTCATACAAATAGAAATCTGACCTTGTCAGATGCTTGCTTGATGCATGCACCTCCATTTCATTACTTTTGTATTCATTCAGTTCTTTACGAATTGCTGCCTGGAATTTAAAAACAGCACATTATTTTTCAGGACATTAGAAAGTTAGCTTGGGAAATGAGTATCATGGTCGTGGACTGACAGCCATTCCTAATACTTGCTGACTTTGTTATTTTGTGATAGAGTAAAAAAAATTTTTGTGCTTAGCATTTAGGCTTTTACTTATTTTTATAGCCCTACCAACCTAGTGCAGAGCTGGTGTTCTGGAAGTATTTAGTGAATTCGTTTACTGTGCTGGAGTGGGAATATATCACCCCCCTGCCTTGACCCCGCCCCACCCCCAACCCCGTCCCATGTCACCAGGATACATAACAGATCAAACATATGCTCAGGGCACTTATAAAGTAAGGACCTCAGAATAATGAATGAGGTTCAGCTTTTGGTGAACTTAGAATTTTGCAACTAGATAATCTAGAAGTCATTCTGACTTCAGGATACATTTACATTTTGTGTCATTTGAAACATAATCTTGTTGTTACATGTGGGTGAGATGTGCATCTCAGTCTTTTCAGGGCTTCTCATCTGGCCATCCTCCAGCTTCCCAACGCCCACTTTCATCATGTGCGTCTCTCAGATAAACTCTCAGGCCAGGGTAGACAAACATCCGACACAGCTTCTGGGGCAAGGAAAGGCTGCCAAAGGTGCCTGAATTCTCCCTTCACAGCCAGGCTCCTCTGAGCACATCCACCCTGGGCAACCAACTATAGCCTGTCTGCATTGTTCCAAGAGGATGCAGTGCTTATGTGTATTCATGCATAACCTCACAGGCTCACACTCAGCTTATGAAGACAAGGACCCATTAGCAATTTCAGCACACTTATTGGCTGAATGTATTATGTTCCTCTCCTTTCGGGAGGCTTTAAAAGTTCTGGAAGTCACTCAAAGTGGGGAGGTAGGAGAGACTCTGTAGACAGAGGCTCCCGGGTCTAAGTCTTGCCAGTCTTTCCCAGTCACCTGTTCAATGGCACCTCTATAGGGATAAGAGCAACACCTCCCTCAGGAATATTTTGGAGGATTAAGTACCTGGCAGGCTGCCCCTCAGTCCAGGCAGCCTGAGGGCTCTTGGTGGTGGTTTAGTCACTAAGTCGTGTCTGACTTTCAACTCCATGGACTGTAGCCTGCTGGGATCCTCTGTCCATGGGATTCTCCAGGCAAGAATACTGGAGTGGGTTGCCATTTCCTTCTCCAGGGAATCTTCCCCACCCAGGGATTCAACTTGGGTCTCCTGCATTGCAGGCAGAGTCTTTACTGACTGAGCTATGAGGGAAGCCCATTTGGTAACAACCAAAAATGTCCCAGTCATTTCCAAATGTCCCTAAGGGCAAAACCATCCCCTAGTTGAAAACACAACCCTAAGCCCAGGTTCTATTTGTGATGCCACATCTGGCCAAGCACAGCCTTTTTTTTTTTTTTAATATAAATTTATTTAATTGGAGGTTAATTACTTATTTCAACAGCTGATGGTGCCCACTGCCTCCTGACACATATACACCCCTGAGCCAACGTGCACACGTCTGCTCAGTACCTTATCTGCTGCCGACAGTCTGGTCCAGGGTTTGTCTGCCCGTCTGTCATAGTCCTGTGCTTTCGCCACCTCCACATAATCACTGAATCGTATCAGAATTTTTCTGTCTCTCAGTTCATCAACCGTGGGTCTCTGATTAAGCTAAAATAAAAGATCACCATAGTTAGGTCTCATGTGCCAAACTAGCTTTCTTAGTTTGTTCAAGTACCCTGAGCAAACCAGGACCCTTCTATAAATAAATGTAACCTCTGAAGCTGAAATAAAACCCTAATGCAAAAAAAAAAAAAAAAAAAAAACCACCTCTAATGTGAAGGGCTTAAATTATACACTCTTAAATGACAATCCCTTCCCTTTAACACATCTTGTCAAGGGCACTCACACCCCCAGGAAGCTAGTGGTGCCCTATCTACAGCACAGCTCAAGGAAAGCTGGATGAATTATCTAAGGAAAAATTTTACAGCACCAGCTGTTGCTTTTCAACTATCATTAGGTAAGATTTTCCAAAAAAAGCTACTGATAAAGTTGAAATACTACTACTAGCACTCATAACTCAAGCTCAGAAAGGATATTCTATTAACTTCAAGTAGGATGAGAATTTATTATTATTATATTATTATTATTATTACAGAATACAGTAGAGAAAGGGAACACCAGAAGACCTGAATTTAGAGATAGGGCTTTAGAAGGAAACCAGACTTTACAGACTTGCTACCTATATCAGCCATAGTACATTTTGACTTAACTATTTGACTCTCAGACATAAACACTTGAAGCTAATGAAGTTTTCCATAGTCAGGAGCTTCTAGACAAATGGAAGGAACCAAAGAGTGTGAAAGGTAAACTGACACACTGATATCCAGGCATGCTTTGCTTGAGCACTGTGTAAAGAGCTCAAATAAATGAAGAGCATGCCAGTCAGCATCTGACTTCCTGGAAACAAATGGCAACGTCATTGAGGCCACAGGGCCACAGTCATGTACTCCATGGCTGGGTGAACACATAGTCCACAGGGACATCAGTCACCCCCAGGTCGATGCAAAAGGCACTGCTTTTTGACTTGTCCAGTGAATGAATTCACTGTTGCCCAAGAAGTCACAGGTCAGCATCACAGAGTGATGGCCTGCATCACCCATCTCAGTCTGTCCTACCTTAATATTCAGGAAAGAGATGCTTAAATGATCATACCTTTCTTGTCAACCTTTGCTTGATTTCTCTTCTTTCTTCTTGCTCTGTCTGATCATTCCTTTCTGTGAAAGATGAAAACAAAAGAAGGGAAAAAACAAAGAAGCGGGTTGAGACATTCTCCTCTTTAGCAAGGACATGTGCTCAGATCTGGACATTTCTGAAGGCTACAGGTGTAACAGGAAGGACACCTGACAGGTGACACTTTTTTCCATATCATTGCACTTTGCCAATCACTGCTCAGGAAACTATGCTCTCATTGTTACATAAACACTTGTAGAGGAAAGTTTTCCCATCATCACAGCCTGGTTCTCCTGGGCCCTTTTCTGTGTTAGAAATAACCACACAGATTGATGCTGGGCATTGATTTGCAGGAGAAACAGGAAGCAATTCTCTCCTAATCAAATATCATCTCTGTGCGTATTTACAACTAGGAACATAGATGGCAAACAAAAATGTTTTAGTAGGATAAATTTTATATACAGATATGTGTGTGTATATATATATATAATATATTCAAGTATATATGAATGAATATTGTTAGAACTGTCACTGCTTTTCCATGTAAAAGGAATTCATAGTTTTAGCCAACCAACATAAGATAAAGAACATTTGCCTCAGATTCTGGGCAACATATGCCTGCCTGGAATTCATATTTTCTGGATACATTTCAAATCCAAACATACCCAGGAACCCAGCTGATTCTCCACTGCAAAAGTGAGACACATGACCTGCCTTTTAAAGGACCCAAGTCTCTCACCAAAACTGGTTTTGCCTAGTGAGTGTCACTATTAACATGCAAGCCGTGCTCACACCTACACTTGGAAGCTAAAAATGGAGCAGAGTGCTGAGACTTAGTGTAAAACTAAGCTCTGCCCTGGGGTAAGAGATAATGGATGTCCTATTTCTGGTTCTCTCTGTTGCTAAATAAAGCCGCAGGTCCCTGGAGGGGGCCCAGAATTCTATTCCTGGGAAAGGGACCTCATCTGTCAGCACTCCTAGAAACACCGCCAGGTTTGAGGAAGGGAAATTGTGCAACTCGTCGTTAACATAAGCTCACGTTACCTGCCTTTCTTTGAAACATTTTAAACATCTGTGCATCTACGAGATTTGGTGTATGGGCATTTAACATACTAGCCATTGTACTTTTCAGTAATTTTCTTTAAAAAGGAAGATTCATCTTTCATTAAATGTTTTAGAAAAAGAAACCAGTCCCTGTTATGTTCCTTGTTCTTAATTGAAGTGAAAACCAAAAGAAACCACAATTATAAGCTCTCATCTGAGAGCTGATAACATAATTAGAAAAAAATGTGAAAATACCACATAGAAGGCCAACCATAAGAGATTTAAATGATATGAAACTAATTCTTTAGGTTTTTAAAAAAATTTTGGCCATGCCACGTGGCACTCAGGATCTTAGTTCCTGACCAGTAATCAAACCTGTGCCCCCCTGCAGTGGAAGCACAAAGTCTTAATCATTGGACAGCCAGGGAAGTCCTATAATTCTTCATATTTCTTAAAAACAGGCCATGAACAAATCCTAAGTACACCCTCCATATAAAAACACTGAAACAAGAGCAGATCTTTCTGTTTTTTAAACTGTGGACAACACTGGCATCGTTACAAGGTCATCGGAGCACAGCAGGGGTCTTGGAGGTACCCGGGGAGTGTCCCCCTGCAGGCCAGGTGCTCTGTGGTGCTCAATTCCAAGGTCCTTCCTGAGAGCCTAAGCCACAGATTCTCTGAGCTCCCCTGAGCTCAGAGACTTATTTTCAGACTCAGAAAGCCCTGTGCTTTATACAAAACAATGGAGCCATAATCAGAGCCTCCATACCCAGATTTTCTGGAAATAGTGCCAGTAGCTTGGACAGTCACACAAGTACCTTCTGTAAATAATGAGAGATGCATTATTGCTCCTAAGGCAGTGGTCAGAACGTGGATGATGGAGCCAGGCCACCTGCACATGAACTTCAGCTCCTTCCCTCTGCCAACACTCATGTTAAAAAGTCCTATTACCTTCTGAAGTCTGAGCTTCCTCACTAGGAAGATGGGAACAGCCATGCAAACCTCACGACTATCTGGTAACAATTCAGCGAGGGAACAGAGGCAAGCACTAAGTACAATGCCTGGCACAGAGTGGGCCCACCTTGGAATGACCACTTCTAATATGACCATATAAAAGAGGGCCACTGTGTCTTGACACTCTCGTATCCACAAACGTACAGGCCCAGTTCTAAGTGTTCTTCCAACATGATCGCAGTTAGCCATGAGTCCCTACTTGAAGGGGAGCAGATACAATGTGCTGATATTCTAAGCCATTGACTCAAAGCAGAAAATGCAGCAAGAGTGCAAGCCAGTGCCAAAGGCTGTGGGGATGACGCTCTAGGCTGGACTATATATAGTCAGTCGATCCTCATCTCCACAGAACCAAACCAAACCAAACACCCACCTCAAACTAGCAGTGACATTCTCAAGGATGCTGCCCAGGGCACTCGAGTTGCTTCCAACTAGGGACGGACCTGACTGGCTGAGTGGCAAGGAAGGGACTGTCAGGGCCGCAGCAGGGAGCCTGTTTTCCTGCCCTGGAGGTGAGTGCCGTCAGTCCGGGATCCACCTGCCATCTCTGCTCACCAGGCACAGTTCTGATATTCAGGCTTTCACGTCCAAGTGTCTATGTGCAAAGATTAACACAATTAGAAGCACTTGCTGGTGGGAGGACCTGGCCATCCACTAGAGCAGAGAGGAAGTGACCACTGACAGGAGAAATGGTTCCTGAGAGAAAAGCCTCTGCCCACTCTGGGCAGCAAACCAGGCTGAGGGCAGCCTTGAACTTGCCCCATTTGAGTCTTAGATTACTGCCTGAGGGGGCATCTGTGACTGATGAGCTTTATAAGTTAGTAACTTAATTTTTAAAAATTCAAATATTCAGTAACAGCTACGCATTTGTATGTGCCCACCTGATTAAGCATGCTATACATGAAAAGATGTTCTTGAAATTCTCAGATATGGCTTAGTTGATGTAATATAGAACAGTAGTCACCATATCAAGTTTTAAAAGAACACTTTTTTTTTTTTTTTTTTGCTGCACTGCTCAGCATGCAGGATTTTAGTTCCCTGACCAGGGATTGAACCTGTGCCCCCAGCAGGAGAAGCTCAGAGTCCTAACCACTGAACCACCAGGGAAGTCCCTAAAACAAAGAATTCATAATCTTAGGGTTTAAATATTTCCAACAGTCCTTAAAGGGGGGAGTCTTCCAGGCAATTAATAAAGGTGCTGAAGTCAAGAGGAGGAAGGAGTCAGTTAGGACTCAGCACCCAGACCAGAGTTTCTGTCTTCTACTTTTGGACAGAAGGTCAGCCATGGGACTGTCCTAACTTTGTAAAAAGACATTCATGGAATGAAAAACCAAATTCAGAGAGTGTCTGCAGTGCTCACTCTTAAGAGAGGAAAACATTTTAAAAATCGAGGCCCTTAGAAAACATGCTATAGAAAATACCTCACAAACTAAGTCTGTGGACAAGATACCTAAGAAGTATCTGGGAAACACCTTTGAAAGGGTTCTACCACCCAAATCCTCAATGCCTTTAATGAGATGGAACAGTGTTCTCTGCACGAGGGAGGCTCTTCCTGGATACTGGTACTCAGCATATGTTGCAACCACAACCCTCCCTGGGAAAACCCAGGGGATGTGAAGGAGGGGAGGATCTAAAATTTTGGAGTTCTAAGCCACAGGCAACTTCCTAGGGTTCTGTGTTCCTTTGAGCTGCTGCTTTACTCCCCCAGGAGGGAACTACAGAGGGCTGAGCTCTTCCCTGGTAGGTTTTATACTCTGTCCACACCTGGCTGTGATGTCCATGACCATGAGGAGCCCTAGTCCCAAATTGCCAGGGACACCTGCTTGAAACCCAGCCTGCCAAAAGACATCATTTCCCTTCCAACTACAGAGCTGACTCATGACATAACCCCGAAGTAGGGACATTTTTAATGATGCCAGGAGAGCTTTTTCCTTTTTAATTTTCAATGGGACTTTGCTGGGTGTTTCAACTTTCCCGGGGGCTTGCTTTCAGAGTTCCCCAGCAGCTCAGGGCGAGGGGAACACAGGAGGGCTCAGTAAGCCTGCAGAGCCAGGTTCCCGCAGCAGCCTCCGTGGAGCACACGTGAGGGGAACCCCAGGGGGCCGCCACTACTCACGTTTCAAGATGTTTCTTCTCTCCAGTTCCTCCACCGCGGGTCTTTGGCTCAGTCGTCTGCGGAAAAACACCAGAATTACATTTTGCACCATGGTGGCTGCCAGCGAATTGCATCCAGGGTCTGTGAGGGTCCGGGGTAGCTGGCGCACCCCTTGAAGATCACCTCCCAAAAACCGGGAGGGGGGGGGGTGGAGGGGTGGGGGCTCCTCTGTCGGAGGCAGCCTCTTG
This sequence comes from Oryx dammah, assembly GCF_014754425.2. Lineage (NCBI taxonomy): Eukaryota > Metazoa > Chordata > Mammalia > Artiodactyla > Bovidae > Oryx > Oryx dammah. Next base: position 26,617,875 of record NW_024070194.1, on the reverse strand, counting down.
CTGGCAAATCGAGTCCGACCCCCACGCGGGAGGGACGTGGCCCTCTGTCACCGGGCGGCTGGGGCAGCCTGCGCTCCCGCTCCCGCTCCGGACAAGCAGCTCATCATGTCCAGATCTGCTGCCGGCCCGGCAGGCTGGACAGCTCCCCAGGCGCGGGTCTGAGATCCAGCCGGGAGATGGTCCCCTGTCTGGGGGCGCAGGGAGGGGCGCGCAGCCGCGTCTCCAGCTTCTGTGTCCCAAGCTCCCAGCGACCCGGACACTGGCACTCGCCCCGGTCCTGCTCCAGCCGCGGTCCGGCCTCACCCGACCCTGCCTGCAGCGAGGCGATGGGGAAGCTCCTGCCTCTAGCGGCGCGGAGCCCAGGCGCGTAGGGAAGAAGCGCATCCAATCCTGGCTGGGAATCTCCTGGGCTGAGCGCGCGCGCCGGCCACGCCCACGGCCGCCCGCCCGCCGCCTGTGTCAGCTTGGTGAGATAGGAGGACAAATTATCATTTCCTTTTAAATGGCTTCTCATCGAGGGGGTTGGAGGACGTAGCCAAAAAGAAGAAATACATAAATAAATAAAAGGCTTGTCAGGAGAGGGAGGCATAATTAGTCAACATTAATGCTAAGCTCCAATTATTTCTGTAACTCCAATAATGCTATCCCTGGGGCAGAGCCAAAAACGTCCCCACTTCCGGATCCTTCTGCCACTGCAGGGAGGTGACAGGCGGAGCCTCTGAATGCCCACAATTCGGGGCCATAATCCTATTTATAACCCCTGTCCCAGCACAAAGCCCAGGGCCCCCCAGGGCTCATCTGCTCCTCCCTCCACACTCAAGGCAACACTGTGCTGTCGGACTCCTAGGTGGGCTTTGTGTGTCTGCTTGCTGGTGGGTGGTTGCTTAAAATCTTGTCTGCATGTCTGCTGAGACTTCAGCGTGCCCTCAGACAACTCCTGGCTGGCACCCAGGGGATAGGGCCTCCCGCTCCCTGGCAAGCAGCAGGCACAAAACCAGGCTGTTTGGGTGGGGCTCCCTCAGCCTGGTCAAAACCCACCAGATGCTATTTATTCATTCACTAAGTGACTGGGGCGGGTTGAGGGTACCTGCTTTGTACCAGGCACTGTCCCAAGCCCCAGGACACAGTGGTCCTGCCCTTGGAAAACTCAAGTGTAAAGAGGAAGGCAGACAAACAGCAAGTGAGCAATCATCCCAGCAAGTGGGCAATGCCATGGAGAAGAGAAAACAGGGGTGTGGATGTGATGGATGAGGGAGGGGGCAGGGGCAGGGGAGGTCCATTTTCTAAGAGACAGCAGAAAAGAAGGAACCAGCCTTGAGAAGCTCACATTTCTAGACAGTGTTTCCTAACTGCTCAGGTACTGGACTTGGAGACAGTTGTAGGGGCAGTGGTCAAGGACGACTTCCTGGAAGAGGAAACTTTCGGCAGTGTTGTGGAGAATCCTTACAAGGTGCAGAGCCTGTTGCTTAGGGGCTGCCAGCCGACCAGCTACGATGCCCGCAGGGACAGCTGAGGATGGAGACCACGCACCTCCTCAAGCCTGAAAAGTGCCCCCAAACTCTACTCACTTTGCCCCCATGGAGGGCTTTTTCTTGCTGGAGCCCTGTGTTCTCTTCTAAAATGAGGACTAATAATAGATCTTCATAAAGGTGAGAGAACCGAATGAGAAAATGCACAAATACACCTGTTATACCAAGCTTGCTTGGGACACACATTTCTCAAGAAAAGTGTGGATATCTCACCACCAAAATCTCCGCTGCTGGCTCTAGAGGTGAAGGCAGGCCTGCCAGGGTGAAGGCCGCCCCCAAAGCACCTCCGAATGGCCCAGAAGGGGCAGTCCAGCAAGCTGTGAACAACATGCAGCCTGCTGGATTGTCAGCAACCTGTCCCTCTACCCAGAGGGAGCCCAGGAGCCCACAGCTGGACTGCCAGCCAGAGCCACTCCTTGGGGGACCCCAATCACAGGGAAGCGAGTACTGCAGGTCAAGAGTCCCCATTTGGACTCACACCTACCTGTACCTGACACCCCAGCTCATGAGACTGAGAACTAACTTGGGTTCACTTGGCCTAACTTGGGTTCACTTGGGTTCACTTGAACTAACTTGGCCTCTTGTGTCAGAGGTTTAGTGAGCACAGAAGACACACCCTGGGATATGGGATATGGTGGAAAGAAGTTAGACCCAGCCCTGCCCTCAGGAGCACAGGCTCTAGAGGGGTCAGACATTCAGTCCGTTATCACACAAGTCAGTCAGTTCAGTTGCTCAGTCCTGTCTGACTCTGCAACCCCATGGACTGCAGCACACCAGGCTTCCCTGTCCATCACAAACTCCCAGAGCTTGCTCATACTCAGGTCCATTGAGTCGGTCATGCCATCCAACCATCTCATCCTCTGTTGTCCCCTTCTCCTGCCTTCAATCTTTCCCAGCATCAGGGTCTTTTCTAATGAGTCAGTTCTTCACATTAGGTGGCCAAAGTATTGGAGCTTCAGCATCAGTGTGAAGTTACCACACAAACCACCTTGCATTTCCATAGTGACCAGCACTAGGAGGAGGAGCCTACAGCATCATGATAGCCTAGGGGGTAGGTGGGCCGACCTGGACAGATAGGAGGCCTGAGAAGCTGATGTTGAGTCAAGATCAGAAGGGTGAGTGGGGATTGCTGAGCCCGGAGGGAGGGGAGGAGCACAGGTCCTGAGATAAAGAGGTCTCCTAAGTGTCACTGGACTGAGTGGAGGTGTGTGTGCACCTATGAGGCAGGGGTCAGGACCCACCCAGCATGCAGTCTGGATCTCTGGAGCCCCGAATGTGCTGAAGGGTGTGAAGCAGGCAGGGCAGGGTGGAGAGATCTGTCTTTGGAAGCACCTTCAGACTCTCCTGGACTGCAATCCAAGGAAAGACAGGGCAGAACCTACCCACAGGAGACATGGAGCTGCCAGGGGTGGGGTGAGGGGGAAGGATCGCCATCAGACAGGAACCTCCGGGAGCCAGGCCCACAAGTGGTCAAAGGCCAGTGAAGTGTTCCAGACAAGGGGGAGATACTGGCTCCAGAGTAAGAACAGTGCAAACTACAAATTACACAATACACATTGGACTAAATACTTATTAAACACAATATTCCATTCATTTACTACCTGAGACTTGGCTCCACTATCCATGTGGGAATGGGGCTTCCCAAAGCAGGAGTGACTAAGACCTTAATGTCAAGGACAGACAACGCGATTATGCCCATTTTACAGATGAGATCAGTGGGGTTCAAAGAAACAAACTTGTAAGCAGGTGTTATTCCTCATGTAGACCGCAGAGCCTGGCACAGACAAACATGCCTGGCCTGAACAAAGCAGCAAACCATGGGGGCCGGTTCCCCTCCCTCCGTGTGACACGTTCTTGGTGTGGCCCTGGAGGGGTGCTGCTAAAGCATCCTTGGAGTCTCAGTAGCAGAGGGCTCTCCGGGACTGGCGAAGACATAGCCCCAGGCTGGCGGCGCTTTGGGGGGAGGGGCGTGGCCTCAGCAGGGGAGGGGCGGAGCCTCGGGAAGGCAGGGGAGGAGCGTCGGGAGGGGTGGGCAGGGTCAGCACCCTGAGGGATTCCCCAGCTCTGCCCACGCTGTCCGCTCCCTCCTGATTCAGAAGCTGCTGTTGTGGGTGATGAGCAGGTGCCGCCTGGAACTGGGGAAGCCACAGTCTATTTCTGACTCTCCCCTCTGAGAAAGCACGAGCGTGGCAGCCAGTTACAGCACTGCGTGGGCGTGGGAGCGACACCAAGAAAAGAAACCAGGAGAGAGAGAGGCACCTGCCCATCCTCCCGCCCCACCCCTGGCTGGTCCCCACCTGTGCACACAGGAGAGGGAGCCCTCCCCTCCCTCCAGGGGGCCGTGGGCAAGACGGCAAGATGGCAGAGCCTCCACACGGAGCTGCCAGGCTGGCCTGTGCATGAGGTTGGCTGCCCTGGAGGGTTACCCAGACACAGCAGACTTCTCCTGCAGGAAATAAGCCTTTTCTGGGTAAAGCCCCTGAGATCCAGGGGTTTCCCCTGCAGCACAGCTTCACCTAACCTGGTACACGAGTGCACAGCTGGCCATGACGCTGGCCTGGTCTCCCAGGGCACCATGCAACCGAGGCCAGAGCCACCGCCCGCCCCGCCTTGCTGCTCGCAGCCAAGTCCAGCCTGGAGTCTTCTCCAGCGCGGGATCAGGGCTCCGGAGCCTCGGAAGTCGTTGCAAGCTCCCCACTCCCTGAGCCCACCTGGGTGGTCATCAGCCCCATCAGATGACCGTGGTCCAAATCCAGCCAGCAGCCTCACACTGCTGCCCCCATGATACTTTTTAGAATGTGAATATGAAGCAAAAGTTAATCAAATCGGAGTTTTCACTCAACAACATCAGCTCCCCTTGAAGACATAGGAGAGCTGGCTCCTCAGATCCATCAGCATCCCTACCCCACCCCCAGCTCCGCAGAGCAGCAGCTGGGCTGAGGGGGCACTTGGCTCCTCGCTGTCCCCATGGCCCACACATCCCAGTGGCCTCGCTCCCCTGTGGACACTCCACCTGCCTCACCATGGGACCAGGCTTCTGAGTGAGCGGGGGCCCAGGAATCCCCTCCTTGTCCTGAGGACCCCGTGACCCCCTTCTGCCTCCCATACACACTGGACGGGAGTGGCTGCATTCCCAGGAGCTCCAGGCATGGTGGGAAGGTAACCTGAGGACAGCAGGTCCAAAGCTCAGCTCTGTGGACAAGTGGCCCTGGCTGGCCACCCAAGGGAGCGTGCGGCAGCTGGTGTCTCCCTCAGGGAGGCTCAACACACAGTCAGACTCTTTCCAGGCACACTCGTCTCCATCAGTTGCCTCACACAGTCTACAGGCACAGGCCAGCTCCTCTCTCTGAACCTGTTTCCTCTCCTAAAATGGACTGATGACAATAGGCACCCATTGGGGTTGCTGTGGGGTAAGAGAAATGGCCCGAAAAGCACCAACCAGGTGCCTGGCACTCCAGGCCTGTCTATGTCAGTGGCCATGCCTGAATTGTCCTTTGCACACCCCTTCTTGAGAGTCCCTTGGACAGCAAGGAGATCAAACCAGTCCATTCCATCCTAACGGAAATCAACCCTGAATATTCATTGGAAGGATTGATGCTGAAGCTCCAATACTTTGGCCACCTGATACAAAGAGTCGACTCATGGGAAAAGACCCTAATGCTGGGAAAGATTGAGGGCAAGAAGAGAAGGGAGCAACAGAGGATGAAGATGGTTGGATGGCATCAATGGACATGAGTCTGAGCAAACTCTGGGAGATAGTGAAGGACAGGGAAGCCTGGTGTGCTGAAGTCCATGGGGTTGCAAAGAATCAGACAAGACCGAGTGATTGAACAACAGCCTCAGACAGGAACTGAGCCGCAATCTCGCTAAGCAAGGCAGAACGCCTTCCTGGAGAGGAAAGCCACAGTGGCAGACAGACAGCTCTCCGCCCCCAGGGATGCCGGCTATTTTAGGAGCTCTTCCCTGGGAATACCATCCTGTTCCGCCAGCAGCCTTGAGTCACCAAGGAGGATTTTGGTGTCCCTGCCTGGGACGGGGTTCCCCAGCAGGTGGGAGAGGGGGGGGCGGTGCATCTCCCTCCATAGTCCTCCTGACTCCTGAGCCAGACATGCGGCTCAGGAGAAGACAGCTCCTCTGTTCCCACAGATGCTGACTGGGCTACGGGACCACCAGGGACACCTGGATGGGCGGAGGAGAAAGAATCAGGGAGGGGAGCCCTCTCCAGGAGGTAACATGAAGACGAGGGCACGGACAGACCAGAGCCAGGCTGCAGGCTCTGAGGAGTACAGCTCATCCATGCTGGGAACAATAGACCCCCAGACCTTGGCCCCCTCTGTCCTTGCAGTTACCTTGGTGAGGGTGAATTATCAGCCCACTGAGGGTTTATCCAGCGAGGTGCTGACTGCTGGTCCCCCATCACGGCATCTCACAACCCAGGAACCCCAACCCCACCTCCTCACGTGTCCCTATTGTCCAGCATCTGTAACTCAGAGGCTGGTGCCCACTGTCAATCATACACTCATCCCAGACCCCAGGGCCACCCTCTGTTCCTCTGGCTCCACACTCCCAGCCCCCAAGGATCTCCAAGTCCACTGGGTTCTAGAGCCAATACCTCATATGTCCATCTGTCTCTCCATCCCCAGGCCACCAGCGTCTGCCAGCCCCTGGCTTCCTTGATGCCCCATGGCAGCAGGCTTGTCCCATTTCTGAAACATGACCCCCCACTCCCACCATGACCTCAAACCTGGGGTCCCCACCAAACTCAAGACAAGCCCTACAAGGTCAGCGAGTCTGCGGGGTCCCCTCCCCAGACTCTGTGCACCATGACCCTCACACTGAGCTGCTCACACTGCCTCCCTCAGGCACAGCCATCCTCTCCTAACTCAGGGCCACAAGCTCAGATGCTGCACCCTCCTTACAACAAGAGTTCGGCCTCATTTCCCTTACTCCAGTCCACCAACATGCATACTTTTTAAAAATTGATGCGACACCCGGCCGTAACATGCAGGAGGAAGAAGGGAAGTTTTCATCCAAAAACATCCATTCAACACATAAGTGTTCAACAGGAGCACATCAGGTGATGTGGTGAAGGCGGATACACAAAACAGTCACCGTGACAACATCATCCACTACAAACACAGAGACACCGGGGTCTGTGCTGGTCACTCACACACCCACAGAGATGCCACCTTGGGGGAGCTGTTCCTGAAATGAGTGATTCTTGGTAGTTCGGAATGAAACATGTGTGTCAATTTCCATCAATTTCCAAGACACTTATGCTCAGGGAAACTCAGCGACAAAGCTCTGCCAAATCCCTGTGTGTGTGCATGTCCACTACACACCCGGGTTGCAGGCTCAAGTCATACTAATAGCTCTGGACCCTCCTGTTTGAGTGTTCAAGGGAAACTGTTTGTGTCCTGTTTTTGATGGTCCTGTTTGAGCATCCAAGGCAGTGGGGGCAAGTCTTCCGGGCTGGGGCCTGGTTCATCCCAGTGACAGCCCATGAAGTCTCCCCAGTTGAGCCAGGGGCACCATTGGCTTAAACCTTGTGCTCCCAGGCAGACACCTGTCCTCCTCCAGGAAGATCCCCTGGAGGCGGCGGCCCATCCTTCACTCCAACCCTGGGCCTTGGGGTGTGCTGAGTGGGTGAACTCTGGTGATGACTTTCTGGTCTTTACCAAGGTTGCTCCTGGGCTTCCCAGGTGGCACTAGTGGTAAAGAACCCACCTGCCAATGCAGGAGACATAAGAGAATTTTGATCCCTGGGTCGAGAAGATCCAAGGAAATGGCAACCTACTCCAGTATTCTTGCCTGGGAAATTCCAAGGTCAGAGGAGCCTGGTGGGCTACAGTTCATGGGGTCACAAAGAGTCAGACATGGCTGAGGCAACTTAGCACAGCACAAGGTTACAAACGCAGGTATTTATCCCTTGCCCAACACTTCAGGGTTAAGAGGATGTTCTCTGGAGAGCTCATATGGACACAGTGTATGAGAGCTAGATTCAGGGCAGAGCTCTGGCGTCCACTAAGGGCCTGGGTGGAGATGCCATGGTCAGCTGGCAGTACAGCTCCAGGCATGTGTGAAAAAGCATGAACATGTCTAGATTGGTCCTCCCTGGAAGCCCACCTGGCTGGTCTCTGGAGCATAAATCATTTCAGAAGATGCAAAATCACGCCACGATTAAGCACTGGAGCTCTAAATCCAGTCATGGCGTGAACTCGAACACCGCCACCCCATCTGTTCACAACCTTCTCGGACCATCAGTCGGTGGAGTTCACCTGGTGAGGCCCCGTCCCCGGTTCTTCAGTCACTCACTCATCTAGGAGCCATGGTGGAGGTGTTTTGCAGGTTAATGTCCATAAGCAGGTGACAGTCCTAGATGGCCTAGGTGGGCCTGGTCCAATCAGTGGAAGGACCTGCAGAGCAGGGCTGGGGCTCCCTGGTGAAGAGGGAATTCTGCCTGTGGACGCCAGCTTCGGTCCGTGCACAGGAGTTCCGGCCCTTGCTGACCACCAGCCCCACTGGTGGGCCAGACCTGTGCTGCCGGCTCCACAACCGCCGCCACCAACGCCCTGCCATAGATCCCTCAATACACACCTCCCCGGGGCTTCCCAGGTGGCTCCACTGGGGAAGAATCTGCCTGCCAAGCAGGAAATGTGGGTTCAATCCCTCGGTCGGGAACATCCTCTGGAGGAAGAAATGGCAACCTGCTCCAGTATTCCCAGTATACCTGGGAAATCCCAAGGACAGAGGAGACTGGTGGGCTATAGTCCATGAAGTTGCAGAGTCAGACATGACTGAGCAAGTAAACACCACCACCCCCTCCCCTGGGAGCTGGGTCTCTATGTCACAGGCACCGCCTCCTTCTCCATTAACAAAGATGACACTACCATGGGAAAAGCTCTCTCGAGTTACCTCCACTGACCTAACCTGGATCAACCAACCCTCACAGTCCTTCTAGAAAAGCAGACCCCACTGAGCACATGTGACTGGCATCCCAGGCCCCGTGTCAGCAAGCGGGTCCCTGTCACGAACACAGGTTCTGTGTTCCCAAACCTATAAGAACCAGGTGAACATGTATCTGTAATTAGGTGATTTAATCAGAATTTATGCACATTGATTTAAACGATTCAATATGGATAGAAAAAGAAAACGTTCTTTCTAGGAGAACTGAGTTGGCTGCCTTGGAGTCAGTAAAGGTGAGATGCTGAAACACGGCCATGCAGGCGCGTGTGGGAGAGGATGGGGCTTCCACCTCGGGAAGGACTCGGCTTCTTTGAGTCTAATTCTCACTCCTAGACAGTGCATCACACAACAAAGAACACTAATTGTAGAGCCTTCTGCAATGAGAAGTCTTTGATTCCGCCTCAAAAGACAGCGGAATAAACGCACATCTGAATGCCTTAGGTTAAAATAGTATTCTGAGCATGAACACATCACATTGATCATTCTTTCCTGTAGCCACCTTTGGGGTTTATCACCAGTGCTGTGTACAGAGGAGGGGCTCTGCTCCCCTCCCTCATGGGTCTGTGGTCTCTTCTCAGCGATGCTCGGCCCCCGTGTAGGGAGGGTGTCCACAGAGCACAGGGCAGGGGCTAAGACTCGCCTCCAGGTGGTTCCAAACAGCTCCTGGACACTGGCAGTCTCTGATGGGGTGGGAATGAAACGCGCTATTTGAGGTCTATCACGAGTGTTGGTCCCTTATTCAGATTTGGGAAAGTAAAGTGATGCACAGTGCTTCCCGCTGCTGCCTCCGGCATGAGGGTCACTCGCTCTCCGGTCCACACATTTACGGAGCACCTGCTGGGCACCAGGTCCTGCCCCTCCCCCATCCTCCAACACTGCGTTTCCTGCCCTTTCCTGCCCTCCACCCATCCTCCCTTCCCTTCCCTCTCACCTTCCTGGGGCAGCTCTCTTGGGTGGTGGGAGGCCACCCCCTGCATCCCTTTCTTTGTCCCCAACTGGGGTATCCTGAACATCCTGCTACTTCCCCAGGGCCCTGAACCCCAGGCTCCTCCTCGGCCAAGATCTCAACCATCCGCTGGGGCTGCATCTCTTGGTTCCCACCCCCACCCAGCAGGTCCGGGAGTGGAAGCCAGGTTAGTACAGTGCCCCAGGCCCAGGACGGAGGCTCAGTAAGACTGCAGTGAACAAGCAAATATCAGGTGAGGAAACAGCAGGGCAGAGACACACAAACTCCACAAAACTGCCCTTGGTTTAAAAAAGGAAAGGGCATCACCCCACACACCAAATAGTCTCAACAGGAGACAGAACCACACAAGCACTGCTAAGAAGCCTTGGCCTCACCAGCCTGGGGAGAGAGGAGGTTAGGATCTAGCGGGGGTGAGTGGGAGGGAACACGGGACCTCTACAGTGCCCTGAGCACCTCGCAGGCCACTTCCTGTGTCCCCCACGTGCTGCAGGGATCACACTCTCTCTCGCTTGACCTCCCTCCCCATCCCATGTCTTGAGGGCAGCTCCAGCATCTCTCTTATTCCCTCCTCCATCTTGAACCTTCCATGCCAAGGCGGGTACACCAAGGCTGTCCAGGGAAGTATCTCTCCTTGAGCTTCAACGTCATTTAGGGGTTACCACTGAGAAGGTTTCCCCGTGGCTCAGATGGTAAAGAATCTGCCTGCACTGCAGGAGACCTGGGTTCGATCCCTGGGTCGGGAAGATTCCCTGGAGAAGGGACTGGCAACTCGCTGCAATATGCTTGCCTGGAGAATCCCTGGCAGGCTACAGTCCACGGGGTCACAGAGCCAGACACAAGGGAGTGACTTCCACCACCAACACCACCAGTGAGGAAGGGACACTGGTGTCTGACCCCGTCGTCCCAGGGGCCCCTCGGAGTCTGTACCCCCCAACCCCAGCTTCCTGCCACCTCTGAAATCTCTGGGCCCAGGGATTGGGGAACACAAGGCGCTTATAAATGCCCACTACAGGGGCTCCAAGGGACTCCCCAGATTGTTACCTCACAGATGCAAGGTTTTCCACTCACTCATCCATCTGTTTGCTCCCCCACTTCCCTTCTTCGTTCAGTCTCTCTCACAACAAAATTAGCTTGAACACCAACAGTAGCAGAGACCTCTAGTTACCTACACAATCTTCATTCTCCCCTCTTATGTACATAGCATCAGAAAGCCGATTCTATTCAAGGAAGCCTCTTTTCCAGCTAAGCGTAGCCATATGAAGAGGTTCTGACCAAGAAGCCGTAGGGAGGAGTGTGCCAAAAAGCCTCTAAAGAGAGTCCTTTTGAAGAGCTGACTCAGCTGGGATCTATGTACCTTTGAGGGCTGAATGTGATGTCTGGCGCTCCTGAAGCCATCCTGGACCATACAGGGTTAAATGTCAGTGTGAGGATAACTGAGCAGGAAGACAGAGGGAAGCCTGGATCTTCAGTGACTATGGCACAAACATGCCAGCCTGTCTACAACCATTTCACGAAGCAGAGTGCCTCCAGACCCAGTGTCCAGAACCAGCCTGACTGGGTCAAATCTCAGCTCTAGGACATACTAGCTATATGTCTTTGAACATCTTACCTAACCTCTCTGAACCACCATTTCCTAAGCTATGAAAGACAGCTAACAATAGCATTTACATCTTAGGCTTCAGTGAATGCAGGCAGAACACAGTTTCTAGCATACAACCCACATTTAATAAATGTTAACAAAGCTACCCCCCTTCATGGATCACTGCCTTGTCATGGCAAAGGGGCTTGTGTAACTCAATAAAGCTATGAGCCATGCTATGCAGGGCCACCCAAGACAGACACTCCATAGAGAAGAGTTCTGACAAAACGTGGTCTGCTGGAAGAGGGAATGGCAAACCACTGCAGTATTCTTGCTGCAAGAACCCCATGACTATGAACAGTATGAAAAGGCAAAAAGACACAACACCAGAAGATGAGCTCCCACCCCAACCCCACCGGGTCAGAAGGTGTCCAATATGCTACTGGGGAAGACCTTGGGGCAATTACCAATAGCTCCAGAAAGAATGAAGTGCGTGAGCCAAAGCAGAAACAATGCTCAGTTGTGGATGTGTCTGGTGATGAAAGTAAGGTCCGATGCTGTAAAGCAAAATATTGCAAGGAACCTGGAATTTTAGGTCTATGAATCAAGGTAAATTGGATGCAATCAAGCAGGAGAAGGCAAGAGTGAACACTGACATCTTAGGAATCAGTGAACTAAAATGGACGGCAACTGGCGAATTTAATTTAAATGACCATTTATCTACTCCTGGGCAAGAATCCCTGACAAGAAATGGAGCTGCCTTCAGAGACAACAAAAGAGTCCAAAATGCATTGTTTGGGTACAATGTCAAAACGACAGAATAATCTCAGTTTGTTTCTAAGGCACACCATCCAACGTCACAGTAATCCAAGTCTATGCCCCAACAATTGATGCTGAAGAAGCTGAACAGTTCTATGAAGACCAACAAGACCTTCTAGAACTAATACCAAAAAAAAGATATCCTTTTCATCATAGGGGATTGGAATGCAAAAGATGAAAGTCAAGAGATATCCAGAATAACAAGCAAGTTTGGCCTTGAAGTATAAAATGAAGCAGGGCAAAGGTTAATAGAGTTTTGCCAAGAAAATGCACCGGTCATAGCAAACACCCTTTTCCAATAACACAAGCGACAACTCTACACATTAACATCACCAAATCAACACAAAAATCAGACTGATTATATTCTTTGCAGCCAAAGATGGAGAAGCTCTATACAGTCAGCGAAAAAAAGACAAGGAGCTGACTGTGGCTCAGATCATCAGCTCCTTATTGCAAAATTCAGGTTTAAATTGAAGAAAGTAGAGAAAACCATTAGGGCATTCAGGTATGACCTAAATCAAATCTCTTATGATTATACAGTGGAGGTGCCAGATAAATTCAAGGGATTAGATCTGGTTGACAGCTTGCCTGAAGAACTATGGATGGCAGTTTGTAATACTACACAGGAGGTGGTGACCAAAACCATCCCAAAGAAAAAGAAATGCAAGAAGGAAGAGTGGTTGTCTGAGGAGACTTTACACATAGCTGAGGAAAGAAGAAAAGCAAAAATCAAGGGAGAAAGGGAAAGATATACCCAACGGAATGCAGAGTTCCAGAGACTAGCAAGGAGAGATAAGAAATCCTTCTTCAATGAACAATGCAAAGAAGTAGAGGAAAATGAAAGAATGGAAAAACTAGAGATCTCTTCAAGAAAATTGGAGATATCAAGGGAACAAATCATGCAAGGATGGGCATGATAAAGGACAGAAATGGTAAGGACCTAACAGAAGCAGAACAGATTAAGAAGAGATGGCAAGAATACACAGAACTATACCAAAAAAAGTCATAATGAGCCAGATAACCATGACGGTGTGGTCATTCGCCTAGAGCCAGACGTCCTGAAGTGTAAAGTCAAGTGGGCCTTAGGAAGCATTACTGCAAACAAAGCTAGTGGAGGTGATGGAATTCCAGCTTAGCTATTTAAAATCCTAAATGATAATGTTGTTAAAGTGCTGCATTCAACATGTCAGCAAATTTTGAAAACTCAGCAGTGGTCACAGGACTGGAAAAAGTTTTCATTCGAATCCCAAAGAATGACAATGTCAAAGAATGTTCAAACTACCTTACACTTGCGCTCATTTCACATGCTATAAGGTTATGCTCAAAATCCTTTAAGCTAGGCTTCAGCATTTCGTGAACCGAGAATTTCCTGATGTAAGAGCTGGGTTTAGAAAAGGCAGAGGAAGCAGAGATCAAATTGTCAGCATTCGTTGGATCACAGAGAAAGCAAGAGAATTAAAAAAAAAAAATCTACTTCTGCTTCATTGACTATGTTAAAGCCTTTGACTGTGTAAATCACAATAAAATGTGGAAAATCCTTAAAGAGATGGAAAGACCAGACCGCTTTACCTGTTTTCTGAGAAATCTGTATGTGGTCACGAAGCAACAATTAGAACCTTACACGGAACAACAGACTAGTTCAAAATTGGGCAAGGAGTAAGACAAGGCTGTATATTGTCACCCTATTTAACTTTTATGTAGAGTACATCATGTGAAATGCCAGGCTGGATGAATCACAAGCTGGAATCAAGACTGCTGGGAGAAATATCAACAACCTCAGATATGCAGATGATACCACTCTAATGACAGAGAGTGAACTAAAGAGCCTCTGGATGAGGGTGAAAGAGGAAAGTGAAAAAGCTGGCTTAAAACTCACCATTCAAAAAGCTAAGATCATGGCATCCAGTCCCTTCACTTCCTGACAAATAGAAGAGGAAAAAGTAGAAGCAGTGACAGATTTGGTTTTCTTGGGCTCCAAAATCACTGCCAATATTGACTGCAGCCATGAAATTAAAAGACACTTGCTCCTTGGAAGGAAAACTTTGACAAATCAAGAAAGCTTAGGATGTGAGAATTGGACCATAAAGAAGGCTGAACGCTGAAAAATTGATGCTGGAGAAGACTCTTGAGAGTTCTTTGGTCTGCAAGGAGATCAAACCAGTCAATGCTAAAGGAAATCAACCCTGAATGTTCATTGGAAGGACTGACATTGAAGCTCTGATACTTTGGCCACCTGAGGCAAAGAGCTGGCTCATTGGCAAAGACCCTGACGCCGGGAAAGATTGAGGGCAGGGGGAAAAGAGGGTGACAGAAGATAAGATGGTTGGATGGTATCACTGACTCAATGAACATGATATATGAGCAAACTCCAGGAGATAGTAAAGGACAAGGAAGCCTGGTGTGTTGCAGTCTATGGGGTCACAAAGAGTCTGACATGACTTAGTAACCAAACAACAACCAAGCTACCACTGCACTATAACTACGGGGAATATAATTTGTGCAGGATAAGCTCAGATTCTGGGTAAAGCAGGCAAGCATCACCACCCATTTCACAGGCTCAGACAGATGGAGTGATTACCCTGGGCTCCCTTAGTCTGCACCTCCCAGACATGTGAGCTCTCAACTACGAGACCACCTGCGCCCCTGGGTATGGATCATGTTTTATTGATGCTGAAGGGAGACTGGTATTGCTTTGCATTTCCTTATAAAACATGCTGTACTTTCCTTGACAGACTCCCAAGCAACCGAGGAAAACCAAGAGCAGCTGACGCCATGGGAAGTCTCAAAGGCCACGAGCTGATGAGAACGAGGAGGCCTGAGCCCCACCTGCAGGGGGCCTGGGGCCCTGGATGCTGCTCTTCCTTCCCTGCAAAGGAGTAGAGGAAAACAAAAGAAAGGGAAAGACTAGAGATCTCTTCATGAAAACTGGAGATATGAAGGGAATACATAATGCATACAAGAGCATGATAAACGACAAACTGTAAGGAGCTAAAGCAGAACAGATTATGAAGAGAAGGCAAGAATACACAGAACTATACAAAAAAAGCCATAATGAGCCAGATAACATGGTTATCTGGACACCATGTGCTCCACCCCAAGTCCAATTTTTACGCATATATCCTTGGAGGCTTAGATTTTGTTAAACCTTTCCTGATTTGGAAATGCCATTTTCTATTGCTTAGCTACTTCCAGCTAAAAGCAGAACACGTGAGACCCAGACTTCACAGCCACTGCTCTGCCTGCATTGTCCTGGCCTTGCCCACCTCCCAGAGCTTGTGGGACCACCGCATCTCTCCGTCCAGAGTGAGGGGTCTCGTCTTCCCCTCCCCCCCCAGTATCCGCTAGGGCCCGCTCTCAGCCCTGCCTTACGAGTCCCTTCTGTATTTTTACAACAAACTGTTGCAGGTACCTAGTTAACCCCCGATTCCTCTTGACCTTGGAGGCTACATCATATTCACACAGGCCTCTCACCACAGCAGCGGAGCAGCGAGGTGGCACCAAGCTAGGGGTGGGGATGGTTTATCTGGATAGAACAGGCCTCTGTGTCCCCTGAGGTTTCTAAACAGAGGGAGACTAAGAGCCCCAAGAATATGCCCAGAGTCCCTGGAGGGCTGGGGAAGTCAGGTAAATTTACTTCTCCACAAAAAAAAAAGAAGAAGAAGAGAAACTGCTAACACAAGGGTCTTTGCTCCTGGGATCTCAAAATCCTCTTTGGAGGGTGGTAGAGACCTGGACCCTGCACCTCGCAGCCTAGGGGTGCCTGGTAACTCGAGATCACCACTCCAACCAGTTACTGCACTGGGTGCACCCTGAGCTGGACTGGCAGAGTCTGAGGGGTCCTCACCCCACCCTCAGCCTTCCACCACTTCAGGCCCCCCTTTCTCTCCAAGCAAGAGTCAGCATGAAGCTCAGATGGGGGCTTCCATTCTGGAAGTGTCGGTAGCTGAACCTCAAGGAGACCAAGAGCCACCGTTTCCTAAGTGCTTCCCATGTGTCAGAGACGGACAGTGAAGATGCGGATGGTGACGACAGAGATGTGGATGAAGATGTTACTAAAGATGGTGGTAAAGATGATGATGAAGAAGGTAACAACAAAATGATGAAGATAAAGGATGTAGAAGGAGAAGAAAAAGATGGATAAGACTGACGAAAATGATGGTGCTGATCATGAAGATGGACAAGGTGATGAAGATGGTGAAGAGGGTCAAGACAGTGGCGGTGATGAAGATGCTGAGGAAGAGAATAAAGTCAGTGAAGACACAGGATGGTGATGCTGATCATGATCACGGGCCTCCATACAAGTATATCCCTCAACCCTTGTGACAGTAACTGAGAAATTACTGAGTGCCCACATGGCCCAGGTACTGTTCTAAGGATTGGAAATATTGCTAAGGGGTGAGGGGCTCCTTGGTGGTGATGAAAACACCCTGAAATTGCTAGTGGTGATGGACGCACAACTCATGGATATACGAGGACCACTAGACTGTGCACTTTGAAAGGGTGGATTGTACGGTATGGAAATTACATTTCACACTGGTAAAAGAAGTCCCCTAGTTCCATATTTATTTGTTTTATTCTCTGGTGCTTCCTCCCTACCACACAGAAGTCTGGACATTTTACGTATCCCATCTCTCTGCATCCTTTCTGCAGCCCTAGGAGATAGGGTTTGTTGTAATAATTCCAATTTTACAGAAGAGAACAGTGAGGCACACACCAGAGAGGCTTACCTGCCTGTAGTCACACAGCCAGAAAACAGCAGAGCCAAGACAGGTAGCAAGACATCCTGCCCAGAGTCCATGCTCTCCCCACCACACAGAGACGCTTCCTCTGATCAGGATGAGAGCCAAGGGGGTCACGCACACAAGGTCTTCCAGGTCAGCCCCTTCGCCCACCAGGTGCAACGATAAGACCCGTCAGGGCTGCACAGGGCGCTGGTGCACAGTCTCGGCTCTCGATGCTTCTACTGCTGACCATTAGTTCAGACCCTGACCTGCTGTTTTCCCTACAGAAATTCAACAGTCACAACCCCCCATTCTCAGCACAAACAAGAATGAGCTTCTCATAAAATAGGTGGTATATCACAGGTGGCAAAAGGGTGACCCTCCCCCCCAGGACCAATACAGCCCACAAATGTGTTTTATGGGGTCCACACTTTCTTTTTTTAAAATTTTACTTTACAATACTGTATTGGTTTTGCCATACATCAACATGAATCTGCCACGGGTGTACATGTGTTCCCCATCCTGAACCCCCCTCCCACCTCCCTCCCCATACCATCTCTCTTTAAAAGCACTGATTTAGAAAGACGATACAACGATCCTAGATACAGAGCAGCAGAGGAAACACAGATATAAAAAGCAGAATTTTGGACTCAGTGGGAGAAGGCAATGGTGGGATGATTTGAGAGAATAGCCCTGAAACATGTACATTACCATATGTAAAATAGATGACCAGTGCAAGTTCAATGCATGAAGCAGGGCACCCAAAGCCAGTGCTCTGGGAAAACCCCTGGGGGATAGGGTGGGGAGAGAGAGGGCTCAGGATAGGGGTACACATGTGTACCTGTGGCCGATTCATGTTGATGTATGGCAAAAACCATCACAATATTGTAAAGTAATTATCTTCCAATTGAAATAAATTAATTTAAAAAATAAAATAAAAAAGAAGGAAGATCCTTCCCTCAGTGAGAATCTGCTCTCTACGTGGAGAGTCATACAATCGTGAACCAGGGAGCTGTCCATGGACCAGCTTCAGGGCATTATGAAGCAGGTACTGCAGTCAGGGCATGCTGAGAAAAGAACTCGGAGCTGAACAAGTTCAAGTTCATTCCCCACTCAGCTACTCACTGGCTACTGGAAATTCTGAGCCTCAGTTTCCTCACATGCAAGAGAGAGGTTGTGGACCCACCACACAGAAATGAAATGCCGTGAGTCCTCAGCACGTGCAGATGGCACAGGACAAAGTGAATTTTGGAAATCGAGGGAGGTATTTTATACCTAGTAGGATTGACCTGTGAAAGTGTTAGTCACTCAGTCATGTCCGACTCTGCAACTCCATGGACTATAACCCACCGCTCCTCTGTCCTCGGAATTCTCCAGGCAAGAATACTGGAGTGGGTTGCCATTCCCTTCTCCAGAGGATCTTCCCAACCCAAGGATCGAACCCAGGTCTCCTGCATTGCAGGTGGATTCCTTACTGTCTGAGCCACCAGGGAATTCTCAACTTCATGAGCCCCAAGGGTTACTAATCACAGGCCCAATCACCTGCTTTGTAGATTCCAGGTTCCCTATAAAGTGGGGCCCCGTTAGGCTAAACCTTGCCCTTCCCACCCAGCTGTACTTCCTGCTGCGGGGGCCCAGCTGTTAGTTTTCTGTTCAAGAATTACCTTGGGCAAATGAACTAGTCTTATCACTCAGCTCCCTCTTCTCCTCTATTATCTGAAAACCCCTTTAGAAGTTGTCCCCCCGGCCGTTTCAGAGCCAGGGCAGATGCATGTCCTGTTCTGTATAAGAACGCTGAGTCCAGCCCTCTGAGGCTCTGGCCGTGCAGTCGAGCTGGGCTGGGAGAACACCCTGTGCCTTCCTTGCGGACGGCGGCTCATTAACCAGCAGCCTCCTTCAACAGCGGCCTCTCCTGACTCAGTCCAGCTGGGCCCCCGGCGGCAGTCCCAGCCTGGCTGCAAGATTCCACCTCCCAAAGTCGGGGAGCCCAGGCCCAGCCCCTCCTCAGCAACGTGAGGAAGGACTCGGCTGCCCTTGTCCCATTGCAGCCAAGCAGAAACACCTGCCCTGACGTGCCAACCGAAATCCTCAAATTACTCAGCATCACCTCGCGGCTGGAGCCCTGCAGGCTTATGGAACAGAGGAATGTGGGCTTCAAGTTCCCTCACTTCCCTTGGATTACATTTGATGCTGCCCAGTTTCCATAGATGGATGGGACTTATTAAACCCAACACACCTGTTCTGTCCCCAGGGGTCCCCCTCAGGAAAACAGCCGGCTACTTGCTGTCCCTCTGTTGTGCTGCGTGTTTGGAGGGAACACCCTGTAGGAAACGCACCCACGATCAAAGGAACGGCACAACCCGGAAAATGTGCTTGGGCTTCAGTGACCCTGATCTTGAGCTGGTGCTGCTGGTAACTTGCATCCTGAGTACAACACTGCCGGGGAGGTGCCTCCACGTGGTCCTCCCACTCCTGCTCATGGATTGGACCCCCAGGAAGAGTGCCAGGGATGCGTGTCCAAACATGGATACAGAGCCTCCCTCCTGCACCTGCCTGCGGTCTTCCTGTCTTCCCTCCCCCAGCGCAGAGCGTCGACTCCACCCTGTCGGGGCCGCCGCCTCCAGCTCTCACCCACGTCCTGCTCCCCGTCCTCCCCCGGCTCTCAGTCCATCCCTCTCCAGCCACATTGTCATGTGCTGACGTTCCTCTCCTCTGTTCTTACAGACCAGAGTCACGTGCCCCCTTTAGGCCCCCTGCTTACATGTAGGCAGAGGAGTCCTCGGACGTGCCCTCGCCCTGCCACACCCCTGCTTGCAACCCCTCTGGGACCCTCACTGCTTCTCAGGAAAGGCCAGAGGTCTCTGGCCACTGTTTGCACCAATTTATGGAGTGGCTGCTCAATGGATGAGGGACCATCAAGTGAGAACAGACAGGATCCTTGCATTCTAGTAGGGAGCCAGACCCCAAACCGGCAAATGAAGGGTAACTTCAGACAGCAGTTATTGCAGGGAAGAAAACGGTGGGATGATGGGATGGAGAGAAAGGCTATGAGGCCAAGACCCTGGGGAGGATGGGGGTGGGGGCATCAAGGGAGGGTCCCTCTGGGAGGGACCAGAGGTGGCTGTGTTTGAACCAGGAGCAGGAGGGTACCCACCCCCGGTCCTGCTGAGCCCTTCAGCTTCCCCGACCCTGCCCATCCCAGCTCCTCACAACCACACCACGTTCTCCAAGGGGCAGTGCGGGTTCAGGCTGTGGTACCCTCTTGCTGCTGCTCTCTGCCTGGGACATCCTTGCACGCCATCCCACCACGTGGACCGACACGTATCAAGACATCAAGACCATACTCCATGTCACCCACTCTTCAAAACCTCACCCCAACTCTGCCTCCCTCCTGCCAGCTTAATCTCTCCCTCCTAGACCCTCACTTCCGTGGCTGATTCATACATCTATTTTGTACGTATCTGATTAGATAAGATGGTTCCTGATGCGCCTCTGCACCCCGGCACCCGGCCCCTACGCTCTGCAGGGACCCGAGATTTGTGACGGGGTTTGTGCTCCCCTGAGACATGCAAGGGTGTGGAAGCGATGCTGTGGGAGAAACAGGCTGCTCTGCTGCAGTCTCAACCAGATTCCCCATTAAGTCATCACAACATCCCCTTACATCACAGTGAGCGTGCATACACCGTGGGGTAGGAGGCACATCTACAAGGAACTGAAGCGTGGTGGTAACAGCTGTCATTACACGAGTTGGGGGTGGTTGCACCAGGCCCTCAGGAGCTGCCCTCTCAGTGATGCCACGGCAGGTGTACATGGCCCCACATGGCAGAGAACAAGGAGGAAGGTTCTAGTGCTGCTGACGCTGAAGCAGACAAAAGACCAGGGGAGGATGTACACCTTATCCGCTTGTTAGTTCTGATGCACCAGAAATGGATGCTCCCCGAAGTGGAGTGTTTGGTTAAAATATGAGACTTGCCATCCTGGCTGTTCACCTGCCTGGCTGTTTTCGAGTCACATGCCTGCCAGTGGTGGGTGGCACGTAAACCACCACCCTCTAGGATGGGGTGTTCTTAGTTCATTATCAGTATTTATGCTAGTAAAATATAATGTAAAAATATTTTAAAATATTTGAAAACTTTCCAGTCACTTTAATTGGGGATGAAAGTTTCTTTGTTACTATGAATTTTTCACATCTCTAGTTATTAGTGAAGCTGAATTATCTTCATATGTTTATTTAGAAATTTTGCTCCCTCCTTCCCAAACCATGAATTCCAGGCTATTTCCCAGAGATCTGTGGAGTTCTGCTAACAACTGGTCTTCATTCATGAATGATGAAATCATCTCACTCAATACATTTTCCCTCCTCTTTTCTCATTTCTGGAAATGTTGTTTTAGTTGCTTAGTCGTGTGGAACTCTTTGGTGACCCCATGGACTGCAGCCTGCCAGGCTCCTCTGTCCATGGGATTTTTTCAGGCAAGAACACTGGAGTGGGCTGCCATTTCCTCCTCCAGGGGATCTTCCTGATGCAGGGATTGAACCCACGTCTCCTTCATTGGCAGGCAGATTCTTTACCACTGAGCCAGCAGGTAAACCCTCTAGAAATGCTGCTATTATGAACAACACATAAAAAGAATAAAACCACTGATGTGTGGAAGTAAGCATTGTATGTAGTTTTATATTAAAAGTAAAGATTTTGACAGCAAGAGGGAAAAGGAAAGCTGGTGCCAGTCTCTCCCTTCCTTATACACTAGACCACTATTACAAATGAAAATTTAAACACTAGTAGAAGAATGGAAAACCCTCTGCCACGATGCTAGGTGGCAAAATCTCATGTATACTATTTTGTATATACACAAAAATATGTATTTTTAGTTATACTTTTATATTTAAAGTTGAGAACTGGATTTGAAATCATGTATAGAAAAATATACTTCCTTAAGATAAAATTAAGAGTTGAGGAAGCTAAAGTAACACTGAGAAAAAAGCAACAAAACAATCCCACTCCGGGGCACATACCTGAAGAAAACCATAATTCCAAAAGATGCATGCACCTCAATGTTTATTGCAGCTCTATTTACAACAGCCAGGTCATGGAAGCAACTTAAATGCCCATCAACAGAGGGATGGATAAAGAATCTGTGGCACATATATGCAATGGAATATGACTCAGCCATAAAAAAAGTGAAATTGCGCTTTGGCGGAGTCACAGATGGACCTAGAGACTGGCATACAGAGTGAAGTAAGTCAAAGAGAAAAACAAATATCATATATTTAATGCATATATGTGGAATCTAGAAAAATGGTACAGATGAACCTATTTGCAAAGCAGAAATAAAGACACAAATGTCAAGGACAAATGTATGGACACTAAGAGGGGAAAGAGAGGGGCAGGATGAATTGGGAAATTGGGATTAACATTATACAGCACTATGTATAAAAAAGATAACTAATGAGAACCTACTGTATAGCACGGAGAACTCTACTTAATGTTCTGTGGTGAACATTATACAGCACTATGTATAAAATAGATAACTAATGAGAACCTACTGTATAGCATGGAGAACTCTACTTAATGTTCTGTGGTGAACTAAATGGGAAAGAAACCCCAAAAAGAAGGGATGCATATACACATACGCACACACCCTCTCTCAGCTGATTCACTGCTATGCAGCGAAAATACAACATTGTAAAGCAACTATACGCCAATAAAAATTTTTTTTAAAGGAATACAATCGGAGCACATCTGGAGAACTACAACAGATGGGAAAGAGAGGTAAGAAAAGAAAATTCAAACTGAAACAGAGATGCTCCCCAGTAACCCTGTCTCACTCCTGGCTCATCACTCTCTGCACAACCTCAGCCTCAGGTGGGCACTGGCTTTGCATGAATGCTTTAGAAAAACTTCAAGTTCTATGCTTTAGAAATTACTGGCAATTATCCAAAATCCCTAATGTTAGGTCAAATGACAGGAGTCTATTTTAATACCTAGTTGGTTTCTGGTAACCACGAGAAAAATGTAACATAGGTGAGTGAGACATAGTATGATCAATAAATGTGAGACTCCTTCCTTCCAAAAAAAAAGTTGATGAAATTAAGACAAAGGCCATACAAGAGAAGGTCAAACATAGACACACAACCCAAATGATACAAGGCAGTTAGTTGCACACTTGGCTCCGAGCTTCCTGGTAGCCAAGACAAAAAGGGAAACATGATCAACTACAAACATGCACGGTTCTTAAAAAACCAACATAATAAGTGAGGCCTTATTTTGGTCCCGAGGTCTCCGAGAACGGTCTCCCAAGGGTCCTGTGACACTCAAGGGAAGGGCTCTGTTGACGAGATTTGGGGTGGGGCCTCGGAATCAGCACTTTCACAAAGCTCCCTGGTAGCCTGGATGGACGCTCTGATGTGGGCACTGGCGTGGATGGGATGACCAGTGACCTGCCCCCCACACTTCCTGCTGTATGAGCACAGGCAAGTGACTGCACTGTCCTAAGCCAGTTACCTTCATCCGAAAAATAGGACCATTAACAATTCCTACCCTCGAGAGCTCTCACAAGGCTCCAAGGAGGTGATGTGTTTGAAACACTTGACAGGAAGCTGGTACACAGAAGACACTAAATAAGTGTTAACAATGACCATCATTAATAACCATGTTTCTCTGTCCCCACTTATAGGATGTCTGCATGGCTGGACTCAAGACACCAGGGAGAAGCTGGGCTCTTACCCAGGACTGCTGAAGAGAAAAATCAGCAAGTGTTTATCAATATCCGTTATTATGCAATCCCCCACCCTCTGCAAGGACGCCTCAACACTTCCCAAAGGAGCAGCTTCCTTTCCAGCAATTAAGTCTTTTTTTTTTCCTGCTAAGCCCAGAAAAAGTCAGGTTTCAATATTTTCAAAACCCTGTGTCCATAGAACTGAGACCCTGCTCTTTGCCCCAGGTTTCCTGGCACCTTCAGCAGAAACAAAGCCCCACGACTAATACCCCATGATTATCAGGGGTGCCAATCTCCAGCACCATCCTTAAAAGCAACAAGCTTCCTCCTCAAGTTCTGCAGTTTTCAAAGCAGGTGTGGGGGAGGGGAGCAGTAGCACAAAACACTTATTTTCTGGGAACTTGTGTTTCCTGGAGGCCTGAGTGGCGGCAGTTTGTTCTGGAAACGGGAGAACAGGATGTGCAGAGGAACCAGCTCGAGGAGTATTTAATGCCTACACAAACGTGCTAACTACCAGCTCCTGGAGGATGCTACTGAGCATTCATCAGCTTCTCACAAGGCGGCCCTAGAGCAGAGGAGCCCCCAAGGGAGACTTAATAGAAGGTCACGCAGCATTCTGGAGGTCCCTGGCACCCTGCCCCCCAGCTCCAGGCAAACTGCACCATAAGGGCATCCCTGGTGGCTCAGACAGTAAAGAATCTTCTACAATGCAGGAGACCTGGGTTTCATCCCTGGGTCGGGATCCCCTGGAGGAGGGAGTGAAAACCCACTCTAATATTCTTGCCTGGGAAATCCCACAGACAGAGGAACCTGATGGGCTACAGCCCATGGGGTTGCAAAGAGTCAGACACAACTGAGCGACTAACACTTTCACGGGGAACAAAAACAAGGTCGTTAACAACTACACTAACAACCTGAGTCCTCCAGGTGCCGCTTCTACAGCAGCTCAGCACCTTGGCCTGGCCTCCACCCCTCCCATATGACCACTAGTCAAGTGCATCCAGCCAGAACCACCAGCAGCAGCTCCACGCCCCTCTCCTCCCCACCAGGAACACGCTTTCACCTGTCTGTAGAGGGACTTTCCTAGAATCTTCCGAAGGTCCCAGGAGGAACGTGCTGCCACGGTGTTGAATTTACAAACCAGGGGGAGATTCAGAGAAGGCGGTGCTGACCCAAGCCCACAGCACTGTGAGGAAAGGCTGGGATCTGAACCCACCTGGCTGCCTTTCCCAAAGCCCATGGTTGGCCCAGAGTCTCTCTCTGGATATTTTCACTAACCGTGCTGTTTCAGGTATAGGGGGTACATCTGCATCCCCTCCAGCGATCCCCACCTTAACACAGGCATGAAGCGTTTTGCACAGAGGCCCAGGGCCTGGATGGAGGCCTGAATGTCCTGATGGAAGCCATACAACATGAGAAAACCCAGAGACTCAGATAAGCCAGAGACCACCTCCAAGAACCTGCTTCCCCTGCCACCCAGGCTGGGAGTTCTGAGGAACCTAGCCCGCCTCCTCAGAGCTGTGTGACTCTGGGCAAGTTTCTAAACCTCTCTCATCAAGTCTCAGTTTTCTCATCTGTAAAATGGAGATAATGACAATCGGTTCCTACAAAGATTGAATGAAATGAGGGAAAGCAAGCAAAACTCACTGCACGGGCTCTGCACTTAGAAGGCAAAGTTGTCATTTGATAACTTTGTAAACAAATGCTGAATTCTAGTGCTGGACACCTCAAGCTTATAACAACAACAACAGTAGTAATAAAGAAAGCTGTCAGGCACCCTTATCACCGGCTCCTCTTAAATGGTGAGCGCACAACTGTACTGAAGCAAGACTATAACTTCCAGAACTTGCTTTGGGTCTGTGAGACACTGCAGATTCATTTACACACACAGTAAGGATGGGCTGGGCTGCTGGACAGAAAGGGGGTGAGAACTACCCACGAGGCTTCACTCCCCGCAGGCTGACTCTGACTTCATATGCCCCCACAACAAGCAGCAGCACGCAGAGTGGGCGAGAGCAAGGCCACTTCATCCAAAAATGCTCTAGGAGTACCCAAAAGATGAATGAGGCAGGGCCTGGAAATTTTTAAGAAATACACAAGATGAAAACACCAACTGCACTTCAGGATATGGTGAATGGCAGGTTGCCATGGCAACCAGAGGCTGAATTATTCAGCAAGTGAAGTCAGAAGAATCTCTGAAAGGAGGCAAAACAAAGACAAAGGATCCAATTAAACTACTTCTGTAGGGAAACAAACCGGGCAGCCGGGAGGGCTGTGTCTGCCCCCGCCGAGGATGTGATTTCTCAGCCACGGCCCCTCCATGTCTAATTCCGGGCTTGCTTTTCCATTTTTAAACATGGTGACTCCAAGATTTAAAACA
Source organism: Oryx dammah (assembly GCF_014754425.2). Taxonomy (NCBI): domain Eukaryota; kingdom Metazoa; phylum Chordata; class Mammalia; order Artiodactyla; family Bovidae; genus Oryx; species Oryx dammah. The sequence continues at coordinate 26,592,197 of NW_024070194.1, read as the reverse complement.
AGCTACAGACTCAGTGATTAATGGAGGAAGTCTAGTCCAGAGCCTGGCTTTGGGGTACCACTTAATCAGAGGGACTTCGAGGTCCCAGCACCCTACATTTTCCCACCTCCTGTCTGCCCTGGGAGACAGGAGTGGAGTCCCCAGAGTTCTCTTAAGTCAAGCATCATCGTGATCATTTTGTTTTCCTTGAATCACATGTACTTACAATGCTTGCTATTTTTTCTTTAATTTGCTTAATATCTTATTTTGAAGGAAAACTTGGTTTTGTTTGAGTGTGTGCGTGCTAAGTCATTTCAGTCGCGTCTGACTCTGTGACGCTATGGACCATAGCCCGCCAGGCTCCTCAGTCCATGGGATTTTTGAGGCAAGAATTCTGGAGTGGGTTGCCATTTCCTCCTCCAGGGGATCTTTCAGACCCTGGGATCAAACCCGCATCTCTTAATGTCTCCTGCATTGGCAGGCAGGTTCTTTATCACTTGCCCCATCTGGGAAGCCCCTGGTTTTGTTTAGCAAATAGAAAACCATTATCAACTGGCACAGAAGACAACTGCCAAAGTAACGTGTGTAAAAATCATGGTTTTTTTTTTTTTGACATCTCGGCAGGGGAGGATGTTTTAAGACTGGGTGCAAATATTATGAACCATAAAGTACATCGGGGCCAGGTGGGCTGTTCATGTTTGTGCGTAAACCTCCACTGGACCCCAGCCGCACTCACTCGCCACGCACCGGCCATGACTGAGTGAGTGTGACAACAGAGTTGTGTGGTCTCGGCAGACACGGTAGGTCCCTGAGCAATGCTCATATCTGGCTCTTCATGGAGAACATCTGCTGACACCAGAAGCACACGATCGATCATCTGCTGACTTTAGAAATGAAGAGCTTTCACAAATCAAAGGGAAACATCCACAAAATGATGAGACCAGCCCCAAAGAGGGAGAAGAGGTGCCATTCGCAGACCCGGAGAGAGCTGGGAGCTGCGATTTCCAGAGTGAACTCCTCAAGTCAGTAAGATAAAGAAAACTTCGGGTAATGGGCAGGAAAGGAACTGAAAAAGCTAATAGGGACTAAAAAAAAAAAAAGTTTAATCTTACTAGAGACGAGAGAGACGGAAAACCATGCCTCCTGCGATAGTACATGGCGTCGTGAGACAGGCAGCCGGGACACAGAGCCTGATCAGCTGGCACATCCGTTCGGCCATGAGATCCACGCAGCCATGTTCCCAGCCCTCCCCGCTCCCTACCCACATGCACTCATTGAGCACCTGGTTGGTACCAAGCCCGAGACAGGAAGAGGTCTGAGGATGCTCTCAGGGGTGTGTGGCTCAGGGGACCTCTCTCCCTCATTACCCACAGCACCGGCCTGCTCTTCATTCGAGTGAGATAAGCCTTTGCTGACTGACCAGACATAGAGAGACAAGTGCTTGGGGGTCTGACAGTCTCACTGCAATCAGGCTAGGAATATCCAACTTGGAGAGACTCCTTCAACCCATTAAAATCAGGGAATTCAATAAAGTCCCCCCTCACCCCAGAGACTGATCCTGGTTGGGGGTGGGGGGTGGGGGTTCGTCAATCAGTATTTTAAAAAGCTTCTCCACCTGGAGCCCTGTTCTGGGTTGGGGGTCACCGGCCACCATGGGCACCTCAACAGCCATCCACAGGGGGCACCCTTACCACGCAGCTCAGAGCCAACACAAAAGGAGGGGTCCCCAGGCCCCACCAGCTATGGTGAGCACTGATTTGAAAAATGTTAGTCGCCCAGTCATGTCCAACTCTCTGCAACCCCATGCACGCTAGCCCACCAGGCTCCTCTGTCTTTGGACTTCTCAAGGCAAGGATACTGGAGTGGGTAGCCATTCCCTTCTCCAGGGAATCTTCCAGAGGTTGAACTCAGGTCTCCCACATTCAGGCAGACTCTTTATCATCTGAGCCACCAGGAAAGGCTGAGCACTGACTTACTAAGCACCCACCACATGCCCCAGGTCTGCAACGCACCTTCCTTATGGGACCTCCCCGCCACTCACAATGACCTTGACAGCATCAGCACCCCACTTCACGAATGAGAAAAGCAAGTCCTGGGGAGGTGAGTCCATTGGCCCAACATTAGCACAGAGTGGCGATTCAAACTGGGACTACGTGATTCCAGGCCCTCAGGACCCCAGCCGGGGACCCCACAGCCTACAGAAGCATGAGCCCACTGCTCCTTCTCTGTTGAGCCCACAGCTGGTGTCATCCCCATTTCACAGGCGAGAAAACTGAGGCCCAGAGAAATGCAACATCTGGGTGCTGGGCTTTACCCACTTACACTCACTGCCCTTGGCCCTGAAAAACCTGAAGTAAAGGCATTCAGAGGGTGACACACTTGGCCCAAGCCCCCAGCAAGATGGGGAACAAGGGCCCATCTGCCTGCAGTGAGGCGGCGTAAGCCTCAGGCAGAGGGACGACCTGCAGGGGAGTGGTCCTAGACCAGGGGTGGCAGTGGCTCCCTCCCCAGGGGATGTATGGTTGTCACAGTGGTGGGGGGAGGGGGGCGGGCTGTGAGCATCTCCAGGGCAGAGGCCAGGGATGCTGCTAAATGTCCCACGGTGCATAGGACACCAGAGTCACCCAACCAAAACACTGGGACCCCTGAGCTCGGGAGACCCTGCTTTCGAGCCCTGCTTCTCTGAGGGTGCCACAGACCAGCAGCACTGGCAAACCCCACCCCGTCCCCCCAGAGCTTGTCCAAACCACAGTCCCTGCTTCTACAACCAGTCCTTCTCCACCAGGAAGACTGGCCCTGGGCGGGCGGGACTCAGCAGTGTCTAGGGACACGTCAGTTGTCACAGGGGATGCCATGTGTCCAGGCCAGGGAGGCCACCAAGCATCTGATGCTCCGATGGCCCCCCACAGCAAGAACCCAAACATTGATGGTGGTGGGTGCAACGCAGGGCTGGGCTGTGGGCAGGTGGGACCAGCCCCTCTGGGGCCCACGCATCCACACTTACTTGGAGAGCTTCATTTCAATCTGCTGCCGGATCTCCTGCCGCTCCTCGTCCGTCCTCTGGGGGAAGATGTTTCGGTCCTCCAGCTCCTGCCTGCTGGGCCGGTTCCTCAGCTTCACCGCTAGGAGCTCCTTCTTGCATTTCCTCGGCAGGGTCCCTGGGAGAAGGGGTGATGAGATGATGGGTGTCAGAAGGTGCCGGCTGCCGGGGGAGACACTCCCCACCCCCACTGCAGGGGAAACCCTGCACCAGAGCCACGGGGGCGAGTCCGGCAGCTATGGTGCCCTACAGAGAATGGTGGGCAAGGCACCTCCCTTCACAAAGCCCCCTCATCCCACGCCTTCCGTGGGTGGGGCACCGATTGTGCATGCAGGTCTCCACTGACCATCGTAGAGACACTTGCTGTCCCAGAGCAATTATCAATAGCACCACCTTCTCTTTCAAAAGTGTCCGAGTTCGGGTCATAAATTAGTTACTTTTATCCATGGTGGCACTTCCCTTCCTCCCCACTGCCTGCTACCCTGTGGCCACCTGGATCCCCTTTCATTCCTAGAATATTCCAGCTCAGGGTCTCAGGAACATGTCCATCCAGTGCTGACCACCCCACTCTGCCTGGACCATCCTGGGCTGGCTACTGTCTGAACCGTGTCGTTGGCCCAGAACCGAGCCCTCAGAGACCCAATAGGTCGTCTAATCTCCGTCACCCTCAGGATCAGTTCCTCCCTTATCTGATCTCTTTCTGGTTCCTTAGTTTATCATCTGTCTCCTCCACTAGACTGAAAGTTCCCTGATAGTCTGTTCTCCTGGGTCCTGGAACAGTGTTGATGCAGCAGGTTATCCGGTCGAGTGAGCCTGACTCAGGGTCTAGAAGGCTGACACTGATCTTTACCCCCCCGCCCCCCGTGTCTGGAAGCAGCGGAGTGACATCTGAGTGCACGTAAGATGTAAGATCTTAAGGAATAATGCTCAGATTTACCTAACACATTATTGACTGGGAGATTTTTGCAGAAACTAGCACCTGTAGCTGGCAATTTACGTAAGTAAACATTGAAAAACTCCAGTCACTAACTTTTGGGTAACAAAAGAAAGTAAAAGTGTTAGTTGCTCAGTCGAGTCTGACTCTTAGCGACCCCATGAACTGCATAGCCTGCCCGGCTTCTCTGTCCACAGAATTCTCCAGGCAAGAATACTGGAGTGGGTTACTGTCTTTCTCCAGGGGATCTTCCCAACCCAGGGATTGAACTCGCGTCTCCCGCATTGCAGGTAGATTCTTTACCATCTGAACCACCAAGGAAGTTGGGTAACAGAAGTAGTGAGCCTGACTCAGGGGTCAGTAGTAGTAGTAACATCTCTCTCGTCAGTAAGATGCTAATAGCAGAAATGGGGATTGGCTGCATTCAAAGTCAGAGAAGGGTCATGCCTTAGGTGCCAGGACATGGCACTGAGCTTTCTGACCACCAGAGTCCCTACCTGCCCCAGCCAGTGCACATGCTGACAACCGGCAAAAAACTCCAAGTATTAATACAATGTAGACTGTGATTCTGAGGGTGTGTGGTTTTGCACTTTCATTAGGGGATAGGTTTAATTCCTGGAGTTCAAACCATCATCCAATGGTCACCCCACAGCTGGAGGCAAACTAGTATTAAGAATCAAGGCTCCCTAAAGAAAGTCAATTCCCAGAATGGGGTACGGATATGCAAAGTAAGAAATACCTCCAGCAAAGTGATAGTTTAACAGAAATTTGGGATAAAGTAAGATACAAACAATCGTGCTTGACTGAAACTTGACTTTCTAATGTAAGCTTGTTTACTATGTGTTTTATAGACAAAGAGAAAAATAATGACCCCAGAAACCATTTCAGCCAGAACTCCTGCCTGATTTTGCTTTAATAGCTTTATACATGATTGGAGCTCTGTATTTATAGAATCATAAAAGCCTAAAGCAGTCACACACATTTTTCTGTTGATCTCTGCTGCATGGTCTGGGGAAAATTGAAAGCCAAACTGGCATTTATGAATTGAGGGAGCCTCAAAGGTCTTGGGACACGTCCTTCGTGAATGTCAAGGGTCTCATACATGGTGGGAAGGTGAGGGGGATTGCCATTTCAGATGAGTGTAATATGCTTAACCATGAAATGACACTGAAGGCGGTTTAATCTTTTCAGCTTTTGATAAAGAATATCTTTAAGCCTATTGCAAATGTCTCAGGCTTGTCATTACGAACGTTAAGCATATTTGTTCTTAACTGAAAGACCCTTTCATCAGAGATTTCTAGATGTGATGAGAATTCACTGCACAGGAAGTCTTAGTTCTAAGAGCGGGTAACTCTCTGCTTAATCTTCCAGCCTCTATGAGCACAGCTTGGGCACCTATAGGGCCATTATGAAAATGTCCGGGCTGACGGTCTTTCCCAGGCTATTGGGGGTTACCAGGTTTGGTTTCTTAAAAGTCAAAGAGAAATTTCCAGACAAACGGCTTAAAATGAAGGTTTTACATGAATTTGAGTGGTACTTCTACCAAACTGACAGCATTAGTTTGGTAGAAGTTAGTCATTAGTCTAAATGAGCAGGTGATCCAGAGTAGGGTGTGATGCAGAGAAACAGAGGCCAGAAAACTTCCCTTCTTGACTGTGGGGACCATCGTCTCCGCAAGTGACCCCAAACACACTTGTGTTCCTATCTTTGGAGCCAGAAACCCCCTTTCCAAGAGTCTGCTCCCAAAACAAATGGGACAAGCACATAAAACACACATACAAGGGTGTCCACCCAGCCTTATTTACAAAATAAAGAAATTAAACACAATCGATTCATAGAAAAAGTCCCTCATGCTGGGGAAGATTGAGGGCAGGAGGAGAAGGGGGTGACAGAGGATGAAATGGCTGGATGTCATCACCGACTCAATGGACGTGAGTTGGAGCAAACTCTGGGAGAATGACAGGGAAGCCTAGCGTGTGGCAGTCCATGCGATTGCAAAGAGTTGGACACAACTTCATGACTGAGCAACAACAACAAACACAGCCAAAATATCCCAACAAGACAGCATGTGCCAAATTACGGTGCGTCATCTGAGTATTATCAACCTATTAAAAACGGTGGTTGTTGTTGCTTACTCACTCACTCATGTATGATTCTTTGCGACCCCATGGACTGTAGCCCACCAGGCTCCTCTGTCCATGGGATTCTCCAGGCAAGAATACTGGAGTGGGTTGCCAGTTCCTTCTCCAGGGGATATTTCTGACCCAAGGATAGAACCGGTAACTCCTGCACTGGCAAGCAGATTCTTTACCACCGAACTACCTGGGAAGCCCCGATTAAAAACAGTGGTATATTCATTGTTGAGAGACAAAAAGACAGTCACGATACATTGCTAAGAAAAATGACTTGTAGGAAAATATGCACCTTATAGATAGATATATATCTGTATCTACATTTGCATTTAATTTTGTAAATATATACAATCTTCTTATAAATCGGCATAGAGACACTAGAAATGGACTTTACCTATTAATTTATCTGTATTTTATTTTTAATCAACATGGTTTCCTTATCTCTAAATAATTGTTTAAAAAGAAAGACCTTTGTGGAGTGAAAGTAGTGAAGACAGTAGAAAATTCTCCCCTCCATAAGAACAACAAGAAAATTGCAAATATCATCAGGGTCAACTTCTTCAGAATTCCATAAATTTATTTAAAGCAGCACAGGGGGTCTTTATTCAAGAGGAACTGGTGGAATCTCAGTGAGAATGTTTTGCTCCCTCCAGTCCCCTGCCCCTCTCTTGGATTGGAGCACCCTCGCAGCAGCTTGCTGTCTCCTGAGGACCGGGTGCCTGGGAGCCACTGTGGGGAGAGCAACGGCCCTCATCCCCAAAAGAGTTGCATCATTTGACCTGCCACTGGTACCCTGAAGTCTCCACCCTATCCAAGGCTGCCTGCCTTGGATCTGATTCAGAGCCGGCCCAGTGCAAAACGTCTTCTCCCTGGGGGCATTGGTTGAAACAATATTGTCTTTCCAAGCACAAGGCTTTCATTGATCTTCAGACCACTCTTGCTCAATATTCTACAGAGTTCTTAATTGGCCAAAGTGAATAAAAACCAATGCATGGGCCAAAAATACTAAGTCAGTTAAAAGTAAAACCCTGGACTTCCCTGGCGGCTCAGTGGTAAAGAATCTGCCTGCCAGTGCAGGAGACACGGGTTTGATCCCTGGTATGGGAGGGTCCCACATGCCACAGGGTAGCTAAGCCCACGCAGCACAATGACTGGGCCTGTGCTCCAGAGCCTGTGAGCCACAGCCACTGGGGCCCATGTGCTCTAGAGCCCGTGCTCCACAAGAGAAGCCACTGCAGCAAGAAGCCCATGCACCACAACCAGAGAAACCCACGCAGCAACGAAGACCCAGCACAGCCACAAATACATAAATAAGTAAAATTATATATAAAAAAGGATGGCACCGATCCAGTTCCGCTCCAGCCAATGCTGGAGAGCCTTTCCCAGGCACGGTTGGCTGGCAGGCAGGGCTCAGCAGGCATGGTAGGCAAAGCTGGCTCTTCTCCCAGGACCCCGCATAGTCAGAGAGCGGCAGACCCCAGAGCTCCGGATTCCACCTCACCAGGCAGGGGGCAACCTCCTGCCTCCATGCAGGCTCACCACCAGCGAGTGCGGAATGCAGAACATCCCCCAGCCCTGTATCATCAGCGCCATCATCCACCCAGTAGGGAAAGGATGATCGTGGGGGATCTCAGGCCTTGGACCACTCTCTTCCTTGTCAGGCCTACCTCTTCTCTCCCTGTGCACTGCACTGGCCGGCATCCTCCCATCAGTCTCCTTGGCTGGTTCTTCATCATCCCCTCTCTAGATGAGGGTGTGCCCAGGACTCAGCCCTCAAACCCTCCTTCATGTTTGCTTCCTACATGACCTCACCTGCCGCATGACACTAGGGATCAACTACTAATACTCAGATTCTCCCTCTCTAGTCACATCTTCTCTCCTGAATCCATGCTGCATCTTCAGGCTGTCTCCACTCAGGTCCCAATCAAGCATCTCAAACTTAGCATGGCCATAACCAAGCTCCTGTTTTCTTGCTGAAGGTTAAGCAACAGAGCCAAGATTTATACCTGGGCTTGACCCCAGCATCCACACTCTTAGCTGTGACCTTCATGGATCTATTAGGTCTGGCATGCTGAGATTCACGGGGTCGCAAAGAGTCAGACACAACTGAGCAACTGAACTGAACTGAATTGACTGAAGGCACCATTTCTAGTGGAACTGTTGTTCCTGTTGTACACCTAGCCCAAAAGGAGAAATGACCAGGTGGGGCATACCCTGCTGAGCTCACTTGGGTGAAGGAGATGTGAAAACAAGCACCTGTAATGATCTCAAACACACTATGTGTGTTCCTATTTGCACACTCTCACAACATACCCCAATTATCTGTTTGTGTGGCTTCCTCTAACCATGGTCATTATCCAAGCTTGAAACATTTTCACTCAATGGAGGAAAACAAATCTGGTGAGCTCATCCACGAAGAGGATTCTGCCATTTTCATTTTGTTTCCTGCACAAACTCAGGAAATGTCTGCTGAGTTCCATAGTGCAGGCAAGAGAAAACAGGCCACACAGGGAGGGGACTTAGTCAAGATCAAGGAAGGATTTCTAGAGGAAGCAGCATTGGGGCTGGATCCTGTAGGGAGGATTCCCTTTGGGGTATTTGTCATATCAGAACACAGTTTGTTCCATGGAAGGATGTGCCATGAAAATTTCTCCAGGGCTCCAAAGGAAAAGTAATGATTTTGACTTCTACTTCTGCAGTAATACATGCTGAATTTCCCACCCACAAATAAACAAAAATCAAAATATATGAAACAGTGGTTTTGATGACACTGGGAAGGATAGTGACCCTTGAGATGGGAACCAAACAGTGAGCTCTATGATCACCCAGCTGACTAGGTCTTGAGGTCATGGACCAGGAAGAGGCACCAGGAAGAGCCTGGAAAGCCCGTGAGTGAAGAAGACGAAGCCTGAAGACCAAGGAGACGAAGAGCGCGAGAGTCTGCAGGGTAGGGGTAGGAAGGGGGAGCAGCACAAAGAGGCTGGAGATCTGCAAAACTAAAGAGTAGATTTAAACCCAGTGAAATCAAGGAACCTGTGAAGTGTAAACAGTCTGAAGAGCTTGAAAGCGAAAGTGACCGGGTCTGACTCTTTGCGACCCCACGGACTGTAGCCCACCAGGCTCCTCTGTCCATGCGATTCTCCAGGCAAGAACACTGGAGTGGGTGCTAAGTCACTTCAGTCATGTCTGACCCTTTGTAGCCCCACGGACTGCAGCCCTCCAGGCTCCTCTGTCCGTGGGATTCTCTAGGCAAGAATACTGGAGTGGGTTGCCATTCCCTCCTCACAGGATCTTCCCAACCCAGGGATTGCTCTCAAGTCTCCTGAATTGTTTTCAGGCAGATTCTTTACTGTCTGAGCCTCTGAATAGCTTAACTAAAGGCAAAAATTCTCAGGAAGGACAAAAAAGCAAACACAAACTACACGCTGCCTACAAAACATGCATTTAAATAAAAACACGAGAAATAAATATCGTATATTAACGCATACATGTGGAATCTGCAAAAACTGATATAGACGATCTTCTCTACAAAGCAGAAATAGATACAGATGCAGAGAACAAACATATGGATACCAAGGGGGAAAGGGGCTGTGGGACGAATTGACTTTGACATATATACACTATGTATAAAATACATAACTAATAAGAACCTACTGTGCAGCACAGGAAACTCTACTCTGTGTCTGTGGTGACCTTAATGGGAAGGAAATTCAAAAAAGAGGGGATATATGCACACATGTAGATGCACTTTGCTGATGCACTTTGCTGTACAGTAGAAACCAACGCAACATTTTAAAGCAACCATTGTTGTGGTTGTTCAGTCACTAAGTTGTGTCTGACTCTTTGCACCCCCACGGACTGCAGCATGCCAGGCTGCGCTCCTCTGTCCGCCACTATCCCCTGGAGTTTGCTCAAATTCATGTAAAGCAACTATACTCCAATAAAAATTTCAATAAATAAAAACATGCAGAGAGATGAAAATTACAAAGGGAAAAAGTACCATTCTAAGATTAATCAAGAGAAAGCTGAAGTGGTCCATTAATATCAGACAAGGGAGATTCCAAAGCAAAGAGGCTTCTCAGGGATAAATGGGATCACCCCAAATGACAGAGGGACAGCTTATCAGAAAGACAAAACAATCCTAAATATTTATGACCCTATTATAAGAGGTTCAAATATATGAAGCAAAAACCAATAGAACTGAGAGAAGAAATACATAAATCTATAGTTGGTGATTTCAGACCTCTGAGTAATTGACAGAACAAGTAGATAGAAAATGTGTAAGAATATGGAAGATGTGATCAAACTGTATCGAGAAATCTGATCCAATTAACATTTATAGAAACACTCTAACACACAACAGAAGAATACACATTCTTACCAAGAGCACAGGCAATATTTACCAAGACAGACCATACATACTCTGGGCCATAAAGCAAATCTCAATAAATTAAAAAGTCCTCAAGTCATACAAAGTATATTCTTTGGCCAGAGTGGAATTAAATTGGAAATTAATAACCAAAAGATCTCTAGAAATATACCCAAATATTTGGAAACTAAATTTTAAAATTCTGAACAACCCACAGTCCCAAGAAGGTATCACAAGGAAAATTAGGAAGTATTTTGAAGTAAAAATAAATACAGCATGTCCAAGTGATATTGGGGGCAATTTACAGCATTAAATGCCTATATTTGAAGAGAATAAAAGGCCCAAATCAATGACCCCTGATTCTATCTTAAGAAACTAGAAAAAGAGCAAATTAAAACCAAGGATGTAGAGAAGAAATAATAAAGATTGGAACAGAAACTGATGAAACAGAAAATGGAAAAACAATAAAGCTAATGCTTTGAGAAGAGCAATAAAACCAATTAAACTCTATGCAGACTTCTCAGGGGAAGTGGGGAGATAAGAGTGAGAAGGGAAGAGAAAGACACACAGAGACACACACACACACAGATTATCAGAGTCAGAAATTAGACGGGCAATATCCATCTAAACACAAACCATTAAGACTCGCTTAGGAAGATACATATAACCTGAATAGATCTGTTATCTATTAAATAAATACAATTTCTACTTTAAAACCTTCTCCCATTAAAAAAAAAATGCCCAGATGCATACATTGGCAAACACTGTGAAACATGTAAGAAGTAAACAATTCTAATTCTATACAAAATATTTCAGAACACTGAAAAGAAGGATAGATGGTAAAATTCATGCTATGAGGCTAGAATTTAGAGATGTCAAAACTAAGAAAGATACCCTAATAAAGGCTACTAAAGACTAATAGCCCTCATGAACAATGATGTAAAATTCTCCACAAAACAGTAGCAAATCACATCCAACAACTGATAAAAATGACCAACTGGGAGGCAAGGTGGTTTAACATTTGAAAAGCAACTCATGTCATTTGCCAAATTAACAAACTTTAGAAAAGAAAAAAATACACTATTAGATCACCCTTTGATTTATGGGGTGCCGACTCTATCAGAGCAGACTGGCCCCCCTGGGCTCTGCCTGGTGTCTTACCGGTGAATTAACAAGAAGGAAGGTTAAGTTCATGGAGGTGGGAACTGTCCCAGGCAGAGCTCAGGCAGGCTGCCTTCTGGCTCAAAGAAGCCTGATCTCTCAGTCAACTATGAGAACAGTGCAAACAACCAAAGCCCAACCGCATCAGGTAGAGGAAAGGATCCCCTTCCTGTACCCACATCTCATCTCCTGCAGAAACCACTATGGATGTTTTGTGGGACTTGCTTCCAGACCTAATTTGTCTGCCGTTAACAACTGACACCCCCATTTAACTGTTTCACAGAAGTGGGATCACACCGCATACAGCAAAGGCTGGCTCGCTCTCACATCCGATTCTAAAGCAGGATGACCTGACCCAGCTCTCTCCCCTCACTGGCTCCAGATACTCCCCGAGTGCGGATGTCCCCTGATCCCATTACTTGCTGATCCAGCTCCCCCGTGAATGGACATCTAGGTTAGTGCTTATTCTGGCTCTCTTAAGCAAAGCTTTAGGGACTGCCCTCATTTCTGTGTTTCCCTGCGCATGAATGAGTATTCCCATCAGCTCCATTTCTGGGAAGGCAAGCATTCCTGAGCCAAAGCTGCTGTGTATTTCAGGGTTAGACAGACACTCCTCCCCCTGCTCTACCCTGGATCATCTCCTCGCTATTCCTCCCAGAATCCCAGTCTTGAGTACCATCTTGAGAAGAGGGAGGAACATAAATGGGGCCATGTATAAATATGAACAGAAGGCTGAGGAGTTAAAAATAAACTCAACACGAGATCTTTTTCTTAGTCACATTTCAGAATTTATCCTAAGGACGTGCTCGTGGAGATGTACACAGCCTTAGCTACAAAGATGCATATCCCCACACCACTAACACAGCCCTTTCCTCAACAAACTGCATGTCCAGACTGGTGATCCTGGGGGGCGAGGGGAAGCCTCAGGCCACGTGAGTTGGGGGAGGAAGACATGAATGTTCCCCTACCCGCCACGAGCTATAGGGGCCCCAATGAGAAGCCCTCACACCTGCCTTGGCACAAGCATGGATGCTATGGGGCTGTCTTAAAGCTGCTGTGGATTTTTTTGGTTCAGATATTATACTTTTTAATCCTAGAATTTGCATTTGGTTATCTTTTATAGTGTCTGTCTCTCTGTGAAGATTCTCCATCTGTTCATTCATCCTGTTCTTTAAGGCTCTGAACAAGTCTGCAACAATGGCAGGTCTGTTTCAGTTCTGAACATGGTTGTCTACTCCACAGCACACTCCTTACTCTGAGGTTTGGCCTTTCTAGGGTTTTAAAAGATGGTCCATGGTGCTCACTGAAATCTCTCTGTGGTCTGGACTGATCCCAGCATCCCCAGTCTCCAGGATCACACACCTTCCTTGCTCCTACACGTGATCTCTGCTAAGTCCTGAGGAATTCTGTCTGCCCTTGGCTGCCTGAATTTCCACATGAACTTCGGGGGCCCCTTCACATACCCCCCTTTTTCAGGACCCTGTCCTACAAACTCCAGCTGCTTCAGCACCACAGAACTGTGATTTCCCATATCAATGTGACCACCACTCTGCTTGGAGGTCACTTCCCTGCACCCTCCACCCTAGGAAGACGCTCCAAGCAGAAAGTGGACAGTCGGTTGTGAGGCTCACTCTGTTTCCCCTGTCATCTAACAATAAGAGTGAATTTCAAATGTGAGCTAGTACTGCAATTTCAGTGGATAATTCCATGCATTACTGTAATTCCACATCCCCAGAGTTCTCTGGAGTCTGGAGCCTAGTTTGGGTTGGTTGTTGATACAATAGGAGCTCTGTTGTATCAGATTATCACTGGGCCTATGAGTCCCACACACAACTCTGCTACTTAGTGCTTTTGGCAAGAACCACCAGAGCCGCACAGGCCCCACCACAAACAGCCCACCCGCTTGTCCCAAAGGTGGTGGCCAAGCATCCCAGGTCTTGGGAACATCCTGCATCCCAGTGACTTTCTGCAGCGCCACCTGGTGTGCATGTGAGGAATTGCAAGTTTCCAGGTAACGCCAAACCCAGAGCCCCAGGCCAAGCAGGAGCAGTGATCAGGGATGTTCTGTGCACTCATCCTCGTGAGGACAGGCGAGTTCTCACCTCATCAGACTGCAGGTGACTCTTCACATCAGAGGATTCACTGCCAGGGGCTGTTCAACATACCCTCCACCACATTTAAAATAGGATTCAAATAACAACACACTTTAGCTTTCACTTTTCACCAGTTGTGTCCTGGGGGAAAGGATGTCAGAGTCTGCAAAGAGGGTCACCCTTTCCTTCAGTTCAGGCAAGATCACAAGTGCCTGGCCATGCCACTCCCCACGGTGATGTCCCTGTATTATCACATCGTCCAGCCCGATGTGTCAGGATTTCTCATCCAGACATGGCCCTCTTCCTCCTCTTTGCCTTCTTGGCAACTTTCAGTGTAGCCATGCACTCCCTGGGGTGCTCTAGTTTTCCCTGAGAATACTCAGGGACCCAGAGCTGGGACATGCAATGCTTGTCCAATAAACAACAAAGCAGATTTTTGTATAAGACACTGAGCAAATTTTAGCTTTTATACTGCTGCTCAGTTGCTTCAGTTGTGTCCGACTCTGTGCAACCCCATAGACGGCAGCCCACCAGGCTCCCCCGTCCCTGGGATTCTCCAGGCAAGAACACTGGAGTGGGTTGCCATTTCCTTCTCCAATGCATGAAAGTGAAAAGTGAAAGTGAAGTTGCTCAGTCATGTCCAACCCTCAGCGACCCCACGGACTGCAGCCTTCCAAGCTCCTCCATCCATGGGATTTTCCAGGCAAGAGTACTGGAGTGAGGTGCCATTGCCTTCTCCGGCTTTTATACTAGGGTGGACCTATCAAGGATGAGATGGCTGGATAGTATCACCAATTCAATGGACACGAACTTGGGCAAACTCCATGAGACCATGGAGGACAGGGAAGTCTGGTGTGCTGCAGTCCACGGGGATGTGACCAAGAGGCTGAACGACAACAGCAATCAAGGATGGATTTTGGACCAAGTACACCAGAATCACTAACCACCCCACCCCCACCCCCTCTATGTTCTTTATGAAACGCCAATCTCTGGGCCTCACTTTAAAGATTCAGGAGGTCAGGCGGTGGTAGAAAATAAAAACATTTATACAATGGCTATTTCATGACATCTTTCCTTCATTACTACTTTTGTGTATATTCTATAATGTTTGCAATACATTAGTAGGATGCAACTCATGTGTACATAGTTTATAAATAAATAAATGAAAATAAATATAATACATAATGAAATAACATACAAATGCAATATGTGTGTGTGTATATATATATATATGCTCCTGTGATTCACCAACAGAAAACTTGGTGACCTTCTCTTTAGACACTTGGTTCTAAATGCTCATCTGGTCACAACCTCACTGAGAATGATTTGCTAGGTCCCTTTTTTCCAGGGTAAAGTTCTGCTCCAGGGTAAAGTTCTACTCAGCTGTAGAACCTATCTTGGGGGTTCTGTTTAGGTTCAAGTAAACATTTGCATGGCCTTCCCTGGTGGCTCAGTGGTAAAGAATCCACCTGCCAATGCAGGAGACTGCTTGCAATGAAGGAGATGTGAGTTTGATCCCTGGGGGTCAGGAAGATATCCTGCAGGAGGAAATGGCAACCCAATCCAGCATTCTTTCCTGGGAAATCCCATGGACAGAGGAACCTAGAGGGCTACAGTCCATGGGGTTGCAGAGAGTCAGACATGACTGAGCGACTGAACAACGACAAACATTTGGAATCCTAGGACTACCGCAGACCAGATGCCACACCTGTCTGCTCAGGACACAGGGCAGCCCCAGGGCTCCCACTGGGCAAGTCCTCAAAGCAGATCACAGAGCTCCCCAGGAGCTCCTCCCCCAACAGGTGACACAGCTCAGCTGCCGGATCAGGCGGGTGTGGGAGCTGCCCTTGAGCCACACAGGGGCCTCTCTCTCCTATGGCTGTTGCCTGGGCTGTGCTGATGGACCCCCTCAAAAATCACTGCACTCAGAATCTCAGGTTTTACTTACATTCTTCCCCAACAGATTTGTGCTTAGTTGCTCAGTCGTATCTGACTCTTTGAGACTCCATGGTTTGTACAGCTCACCAGGCTCCTCTGTTCATGGGATTTCCCAGGCAAGAATACTGGAGTAGGTTGCCATTTCCTTCTCCAGGGGATCTTCCTGGCTCAAGGATCGAACCCAGGTCTCCTGTGTCTCCTACACTACAGGTAGCCTCTTTACCCAATGAGCCATAGAGGAAGTCCTCTTCCCCAAACAGATGCAATGTACCACTCAGTAGTGATATTTTTTCACCATTGGCAATACTGACTGGTGACACCATGGTGGGGATTCTCAGCCTTCTCAGATTACCTAGGAAACTGCAAAACGTTGATGGAGGAGATTCTCACATCAACCCTACGCCCACACCAACGAAGACTCTCCAGATTGTACCCCTTCTGGGCTCCAGGTGGTCCACGCCAGCTTTAGTTTCCTAAATGCGCCCACCTCTGCCATATCTCTGAGACTTCACCTGCCTGGCAAACTCTTACTTATTCCTCAAAACCCTATGAAACAGCCTCTGGTCCTCCTCCTGACATCTGCCTACCACCTAACCTGTTCTTAGCCCAGGCATCAGCTCCTCTGTTGCAGGCTTTGTTGTGTTACTCTTGCCTATCTGTGTGTTTATAAGACTGAGAACTCCCCCAAAGCAGGAATGAGGGCTTTTCTAAAAAATACCTATCCTTATTGGTTTGCTAATGATAAAAGTAAGACATATTCATTAAATCCAAAGTAAGCAGAAAACATGGTAAGAATTAGAGCAGAAATTGGGGAAATTAAAAATAGAACAACATGGAAAAATCAATAAAACCAAAAGCTGGTTCTTTGAAAAGATCAATAAAATCAATAAGCATCTAGCCAGACTAAGAGAAAAAGATAAAGGACACTAATTGCTAATAATCAGAAATAAAAGAGGGACTATTAGTATAGATAATAGAATATAGTATATTATCTAACTATACTACCTATAATAGTATAGATAATAGTATAGTATATTATTAGTATAGATAATACAGATGTTAAAAGGATATTAAAGGAATACTACAAACAATTTTGTGCCCATAAATTGGATAACCTAGATGAAATGAACCAATTCCTAGAAGACAATCTGCCAAAACTCACACAAGAAATTGATCATCTGAACAAGCCTCCACTAAATAAAATGAGTCAATGAACAATAATCTTTTGAAACAGAAAGCACCAGGCCCAGAGGGGTTGACTTGTGAATTCTACCAAACTTGTGAGGAAGTATTACATCAATTCTCTACAATCGATTTCACAGTTTAGAAGCAGAGGGATTACTTCCTAACTCATTCAATGAGGCCAGCATTACGCTAACATCAAAACCAAAGATGTCACAGGAAAAGAAAATCAAAGATCAGAATCTCTCATGAACACAGATGCAAAAATCCCTAAAAGATTATCAAAATTGAATAAAAAATGTGTAAAGAATTACACACCACTACCAAATGTAACTTTTACCAGATGTGCAAGGCTGGTATAGCTTTTGAAAGTCAATTTATATAATGAATCACATCAACAGGCTAAGAACTAATAATCACATGATCAAATTAACTGATGCAGAAAAAGCATCTGACAGACCCAATACCAACCCATTTATGACTTTAAAAACTAGTAAATAATGGCATCATGAAATTCAAGCCATGAAAGTAAAAGGTGCTTGCTCCTTGTAAGAAAAGCTATGACCAACCTAGACAGCATTTTAAAAAGCAGAGATATTACTTTGCCAACAAAGGTCCATATAGTCAAAGCTATGGTTTTTCCAGTAGTCATGTATGAATGTGAGAGTTGGACTATAAAGAAGACTGAGCGCCAAAGAATTGATGCTTTTGAACTGTGGTGTTGGAGAAGACTGTTGAGAGTCCCTTGGACTGCAAGATCAATCAGTCAATCCTAAAGGAGATCAACCCTGAATATTCATTGGAAGATGAATGAAGCTGAAATCGAAGCTTCAGCTTCCATGCTGAAGCTGAAGCTCTACTACTCTGGCCACCCGAAATGAAGAGCCGACTCATTGGAAACGAGGCTGGGAAAGATTGGACGGAGGAGGAGAAGGGGGCGATAGAGGATGAGATGGTTGGATGGCATCACCGACTCAATGGACATGAGTTTGAGCAAGCTCCAGGAGATGGTGAAGGACAGGGAAGTCAAGTGTGCTGCAGTCCATGGGGTCTCAGAGAGTCAGACACAACTGAGAGACTGAACAACAACAAGGAAGGACGTCAGCAGCATGGTGGATGAGAAGCTCCTTGCCTGTCCCTGTCAATCTACAACCACAGCTCAAGAAAGCAGCCTCTGCCCACCATGTCAGGACCCTGGAAAATTCCACACACCTGTGCATCTACAGGGGGGTAGACTGGAAAACACAGAGGCAATGGGACCTGGGCAACGGCAGAGGTGGGGCCTGTGATCCCAGACCCCCAGCTGCCAAGCTTGCAGCCCCATAGAACCCAGTAGTAGCACCAGAGGAGGCAACACACACAACTCCAGCCTCCTGGGCACAGTAATGCCCACAGCCACAGGCAAATAGATGGCAGTGGAGGCAGGGCCAGTGGCCTCATCCCTCTGGTCACAGAAGTGCCCATAAACGACCCCCCCAACCTGCAGCAGCAGTGCACATAAACCCCAAGACCCCAGACACACCAGAGCTACTCAGGACCCCGGCTCCCCCTGCCACAGTGAAGCCTGTGACTCAGGAGACCCTGGATGCAGTGGAAGTGTCCGTCATCTGTGTCCCGGGTGGTGACCAGAAGCAACAAGGTACCAAGACCCCGGACACACAAGCAGAGGCAACAAGGGCACCAGGTGGAGGGTGAGAAGTGCTGATTCTCAACCAAGACCAGAGGGAGTGCAGGTAAGAGAAGCCAGAAACGTGTGCTATTGCACCACCTACTGGCAAAGGAAAGAAACGCTTCTTACTTCTCACTGGCTAACTCATGGCCCACTCTTCTGCATCCCCAGGACTGTAGCCCACCAGGCTCCTCTGTCTGTGGGATTCTCCAGGAAAGAATACTGGAGCGGGTTGCTGTATCCTCCTCCAGGGGATCTTCCCAACCCAGGGATCGAACCCAGGTCTCCTGCATTGGCAGGTGGATTCTTTACTGCTGAGCCACCAGGGAAGTCTGTTGAATTGTTAGAATCAAGTTTTTTAAAAAATTAAAAAGCTTTACCTAGAGAAGAAAGTTGTTCACAGCTTCAAATGCAGCAGCAGAGGAACAACTCATCAAGTGCCATGGAGAACCACAGTAACGTTGCTCCACAAACAAACAAAAAAACCACGACAATTCTCCAGAAACCAAACTTCAAGTCATGGAATACTGTGATCCAACTGATAGAGGATTCAAAACAGCTGTTACGGAGAAAAGCAATGAGCTACAAGAAAGCTCAGAAAGGCAGTTCAACAAGCTCAGGAATAAAATTAAAGGACAGAATACTGTACCAAAGAGATTGAAACTCTACAAAAGAACAAAAATTATGGAGCTGAAAAATTCAATCAACAAGATAGAAAATGCAAGTGAAAAGCACTGGAGATAGAGGAGACGACAGGCAAGAGAGAATAGGTGAGCTTGGAGATGGAAATCTGGAAACGATTCAGGTCCTCCAGAGGAGAGAAAGTGTAAGAAAGTGAAAGTCACTCAGTCGTGTCTGACTCTTTGTGCCTCCATGGACTATACAGTCTGGAATTCTCTAGGCCAGAATACTGGAGTGGGTTGCCACTCCCTTCTCCAGGGGATCTTCCCAACCCAGGGATTGAACCCAGGCCTCCTGTATTGCAGGTGGATTCTTTACCAGTTGAGCCACAAGGGAAGCCCAGAGGAGGAGAGAGAATACCTCAAAAAATGAGGAAATTCTAAAAGAACATTATTATGACTCTTTTAGGATGGACATTAGGAGAGTGAGAAGGCAAGATTTGATTTAAAGAAATAATAGCTGAGGACTTCCCTGGTGGCCCAGTGATTAAGAATCCACCTGCCAATTCAGGGGGGCATAGGTTCAATTCCCGGTCCAGGAAGATCCCACCTCCCCCGGAGCAAATAAACCCATCCCCTACAACTTACTGAGTCTGTGACAGCAACTACTGAAGCCTGGGTACCTAGAGTCTGTGCTCCACAACAAGAGAAGTCACCTCAATGAGACGCCCACACACTGTAACTAGACAGTGGCCCCTGCTCGCTGCAACTATGAAGACCCAGCAGAGCCAAAAGTAAATAAAATTCTAAAAAGAAATAATAGCTGAGAACACCCCAGACCTGGGTATGGAACAGACAGATCAGTCCATGAAGCGAAGGGAACACCCAATTACCTCAAGAGAGACCTTCCTTCTCCAAGACACACTGTATTAAAACTGTCAAAAGTCAATAACAAAGAATTTTCAAGGTATCCCAAGAAAAAAGAAAAGTAACCTACCAAAGAACACCATCAGGCTGCCAGTGGAACTCTACAGACCAAGGGAGTGGCCTGGCCTCAAGATACTGAAAGAGAGGGACTGTCCCCCAAGATTCTATCCAGAAAAGTTTTCATTCAGATAGGGAGGAGAAGTAAATGCTTTCTCAGACACACAAAGGCTGAAAGAGTCAGACCTGCTCTGGACCGGCCTTACAGGAAATGCTGAAAGGAACTCTTCCACCTGAAGCAAAAGGGGACAGCACACACCTATGTGAGTAACATGGTAACAGGCAGAGTCAGAAACTGCAACTCTGTATCAGAGTGGGGTTTTAAGGTGGCTCAGATGGTAAAGAATCCACCTGCAATGCAGGAGACCGGAGTTTGATCCCTGGGTTGGGAAGATCCCCTAGAGGAGGGCATGAGCAACTCCCTCCAGTATTCTTTCCTGGAGAATCCCATGGACAGAGGGGCCTGGCGGGTTACAGCCCATGGGGTCACAAAAGGTCAGACACAACTGAGCAACTAAGCATAAAGGTTAAGAGAGGAAAATTTTAGTAAAAATAACTATGTGAAAGTGTTAGTTGCTGAATCGTGTCTGACTCTATGACCCCATGGTCTGTAACCCGCCAGGCTCCTCTGTCCGTGGGATTCCCCAGGCAAAAAGACTGGAATGGGTTGCCAGGTCCTCCTCCAGGAGATCGTCCCAACCCAAGGATCGAACCTGGGTCTCCTGCATTACAGACAGATTCTTTACTGTCTGAGCCACCGGGGAAGCCCCAAAATAACTATCGCTACCTTCAATTTGGTAACAAACTCGAACATAAAAAGGAATAATGTGAAACATAAAAGGGGAAGAAGAAAAGAACAGAAAGCATATAGGCCAAAGAAGGTGAGAGCGCTACCAGTAGAAAGAGGGCTATTGTATCTATGATACGACTGATACTAACATGGTGAGCACAGAACGTGAACCCAGAGCAGAGACGCAAAGCATGAGAGAGAGAAAACAAAAGTGTCCTGGAAAAGTCACCAACCCCAAATACCAGATACCCAAGGGAAAAAGCAGCAGTGGCGACCCAGTGCTACCAGAAACCAGAGACAAAACGGCAGCACATCCTCCTGTATCAGGGGATCACCCGAAATGCAAATGGATGGAACTCTCCAGGCAGAAGACACAGACCACTGGCCTGAAAAGTAAGGCCCACGAGGCACTTCTCCAGGGTCCCCTGACCCTGCTGCTCTCCACTCGAGCGGCCCTTTTCAACAAAAACGAGACAACCATATGCTGCCTCCAGGAGACACATCCTAGCTTTAAGGACAAACACAGGTTCAAAGTGAGGGTATAGAAGACGCTACTATAAGCAAACAGCAGCTGAAAGGAAGTGGATGTAGCCATACTTAGAGAAAGTAGACTTCAAGTCACAAAAGCAACAAGAGACAAACATGGACTTATATAATCTTTTCCAACAAATGGTGTTGGAACAACTGGACACCCACACACAAAACTGAAAACAAAAAATGAACCTAGACACAGACTTTCCTCCCTTCACAAAAATGAACTCAGAGTGGATCACAGACCAAAATATAAACTATTACATGATAAAAATCCTAGGTCACATAGGCAGTAACCAAGGTGACCTAAGGTATGGCAATGACTTTTTATATACAAGAGCAAAGGCACACTTCAAGGAATAAACCAACTGATCAGTTAAAACTTCTGTTAAAGACAATGTCAGGAGTATGATGAGAAGAGTTATGGAGTGGGAATCCACATTTTTGAAATATATCTGATAAACAAATGTCATCCAAAATATACCAAAAACCCTTAAAACTCAATAAGAACACAAACCACCCAATTAAAAAATGGGCCCCAAACCTTAACAGACACCTCACCATTTGGATACAGATGGCGAATCAACAAATGGAAAGATGCTCCATCTCACATGCCACTGTGTGTTAATCGCTCAGTCTTGTCCGACTCTTTGCGACCCCATGGACTGTAGCCCACCAGGCTCCTCTGCCCATGAGATTTGCCAGGCAAGCATACTGGGGTGGGTTGCCAAAGATGCTCCATGTCATGTGCTGCTAGGGAAATGTGAATTAAAACAATAATGCGAAACCACTACAGACCTATTAGAATGGCCAATATCCAGGACACCGACAGCCAACCAAATGCGGGTCAGGAAGTGGAGCAACAGGAGCTTTGTCCCAGTGCTGGTGGGAACAGAAAACGCTACAGTCACCCTGGAAGACTGGGAGTTTCTTACAAAACTCAACAAGCTCTTTACCATGTGACCCAACAACTGCATGCTTTGGTATTCACCCAAAGAATTTGAAAACTTATACCCACACAAAAACCTACACACGGATGTTTACAGCAACTTTGTTCATAGTTGCCAAAACTTAGAAACAACCAAGACTTCCTTCAGTGGGTGAAAGGATAAATGAACTGTGGTACCTCTAGACAGTGGAATATTATTCTGTGTGAAAAAGAAATGAGGGTGTGAGGAGGAGAGAAACAGGCGAAGGAGATGAAGAGGCACAAACTCCCAGTTAAAAAATAAGTGAGTCACAGGCAGGAAATGTACAGTATGGGGAATATGGCCAATAATTAAGCAATATCTTCGTATGGTGACAGATGGTAACTAGACCTACAGAGACCATTCTGAAATGTATAGAAATATTGAATCATTCTGAAATGTATAGAAATACTGAATCACTCTGTTGTGTACCAGAGACTAACACAGTGTTGTTGTAGGTTCAAAAGCAAACTCACAGAGAGATCAGACTTGAGGTCACCAGCAGCAAGGGGTGGAAGGAGGAGGAATTGGATGAAGGTGGTCAAAAGGTACAAATTTCCAGCTATAAGATAAATAAGGAATGTAATGTACATGATAAATATGATCAACAGAGTTAACATTGATGTTTGTTACATATGAGTTTTAAAGGAGTAAGTCCTAAGAGTTCTCATCACAAGAAAAAAATGTCTCTTCTTTAATTTTGTATCTAAATGAGATGACAGTAGTTTACTACACTTATGTGAAATTCATTTCAGGATACAGGTAAGTGAAGAACATTATGCTGCGCACCTAACTTACAGTGTTATTTATCAATTATATCGCAAAAAAAAAAAAAAACAGGGAAAAAGTAAAAAATAAGGGGAGAAAAAAAGAAAAAAAATTAAATGAGTCATCCAGCCACACAGTGACATGGCAGAAGCATAAAATGTATATTACACTGTGTGAAAAAAGCCAAAGTGAAGAGACTGACTACTGTACAATTCCAGCTGTGGCATGCTGGAAAAGGCAGAACCATGGAGACAAAAACGGTGACTGCTTGCCAGGGGTTGAGGAGGGGGAGGCACGAGCAGACAGAGCACAGAGGATAGTCAGGGTGGTGAAAACTCTCTACTGATACATAAAGATGAACATGTCACTGTCCATTTGTTCAGAATCACAGCACACACACACCAAGGACAGACCCGAATTAAAGCACGGACTTTGGGTGATGTGTCAACGTAGGTTCATCAGTTGTAACAAATGCTGCCACTCTGGAGAGGGTGTTGATGATGTGATGGGGTGGGGAGCCTGTGCAGGTATGGGGCAGGGGATAGGGGAAAACTCTATTCGTTCTTAATTTGCTATGAACCTAAAACTGCTCTAAAAAGTATGCTCTTGGGCTAGTCACTCTGCCATGTCCGACTCTTTGTGACCCCATGGACTGTAGCTTGCCAGGCTCCTCTGTCCATGCGATTCTTCAGGCAAGAATACTGGAGTAGGTTGCCATTTTCTTCTCCAGGGGAACTTCCAGACCCAGGGATTGAACCCAGGTCTCCTGCATTGCAGGCAGATTCTTTAACAGCTGAGCCACCAGGGAAGCCCAAACAAATGCTTCCCTTACCAGGAATTGAACCCGGCCCATGATGGTGACAGCACCGAATCCTAACCGCTAGATCACCACGGACTAAGAAGCAAAATCTTTCCTAAAAGTCACCTTTGATGGACCTGAGAACATGCTGCGTGTCCTGCCGTTGTCTGGGGCTGACTGCTCATGCCCATAAAGGTATCGGATATGCGGGCGGGTATGTGTGAAAACGTGTGTCAGAGCATGTACAGGTGGCAGGAGACTTAAACACATAGCCCGAAACACATCCCTCTGTACTGATCAACGCACCGTGTTTGCCTTGCATGGAAATCCAACGGTCAGACCCAGACTATAGCAAATACACTTTTCACTTCAACTAGAATCAACAGGACAGTCTGATCAGGACAGCTGATTCAGGGGCAGGTCTGCCTCAGATGGGGCCCCCACCACCTCAAGAATTAAGCCCTAATGTAGATGCTACTAGAGGATTCTGGTGGATGAGATGTTTGACAACAAACACTTCCCAGAGTGCTGACACTGGACAGACATCACATGCAAAGGATACGTCGACACCAAGTTATGAGGATAAATAAATACCACTGCAGTTTCTTCAAGAAAATTAGAGATACCGAGGGAACATTTCATGCAAAGATAGGCTCAATAAAGAACAGAAATGGTATGGACCTAACAGAAGCAGAAGATATTAAGAAGAGGTGGCAAGAATACACAGAAGAACTGTACAAAAAAGATCTTCACGACCCAGATAATCACAATGGTGTGATCACTCACCTAGAGCCAGACATCCTGGAATGCGAAGTCAAGTGGGCCTTAGGAAGCATCACTACAAACAAAGCTAGTGGAGGTGATAGAATTTCACTTGAGCTATTTCAAATCCTAAAAGATGATGCTGTGAAAGTGCTGCACTCAATATGCCAGCAAATTTGGAAAACTCAGCAGTGGCCGCAGGACTGCAAAAGGTCAGTTTTCATTCCAATCCCTAAGAAAGGCAATGCCAAAGAATGCTCAAACTAACTCAAAATTGCACTCATCTCACACGCTAGTAAAGTAAGGCTCAAAATTCTCCAAGCCAGGCTTCAGCAATACATGAACCATGAACTTCCAGATATTCAAGCTGGTTTTAGAAAAGGCAGAGGAACCAGAGATCAAATTGCCAACATCTGCTGGATCATCAAAAAAGCAAGAGAGTTCCAGAAAAACATCTATTTCTGCTTTATTGACTATGCCAAAGCCTTTGACTGTGTGGATCACAATAAACTGTGGAAAGTTCTGAGATGGGAATACCAGACCACCTGACCTGCCTCTTGAGAAATCTGTATGCAGGTCAGGAAGCAGCAGTTAGAACCGAACATGGAACAACAAACTGGTTCCAGATAGGAAAAGGAGTACATCAAGGCTGTATATTGTCACCTTGCTTATTTAATTTATATGCAGAGTACATCATGAGAAACGCTGGGCTGGATGAAGCACAAGGTGGAATCAAGATTGCCTGGGGAAATATCAATAACCTCAGATATGCAGAAGACACCACCCTTATGGCAGAAAGTGAAGAAGAAATAAAGAGCCTCTTGATGAAAGTGAAAGAGGAGAGTGAAAAAGTTGGCTTAAAGCTCAACATTCAGAAAACGAAGATCATGGCATCTGGTCCCATCACTTCATGGCAAATAGATGGGGAAACAGTGGAAACAGTGACAGACTTTATTTTGGGGGGTTCCAAAATCACTGCAGATGGTGATTGCAGTCATGAAATTAAAAGACACTTGCTTCTTGGAAGAAAAGTTATGACCAGCCTAGACAGCATATTAAAAACCAGAGACATTACTTTGCCAACAAAGGTCCATCTAGTCAAGGCTATGGTTTTTCCAGCAGTCATGTATGGATGTGAGAGTTGGACTATAAAGATTGCTGAGTGCCAAAGAATTGATGCTTTTGAACTGTGGTGTTGGAGAAGACTCTTGGGAGTCCCTTGGACTGCAAGGAGATCCAACCAGTCAGTCCTAAAGGAAATCAGTCCTGAATATTCATTGGAAGGACTGATGTTGAAGCTGAAACTCCAATACTTTGGCCACCTGACGTGAAGCTAACTCATTTGAAAAGACCTTGATGCTGGGAAAGATTGAAGGCAGGAGGAGAAGGGGACGACAGAAGATGAGATGGTTCGATGGCATCACTGACTCAATGGACATGAGTCTGAGTAACTCTGGGAGCTGGCGATGGACAGGGAGGCCTGGCGTGTTGCAGTCCATGGGGTTGCAGAGTTAGACATGACTGAGCGACTGAACTGAACTGAGTGCAGTGTCTGTGATGAATTATCAATGAAGCCTCCGCCTGGCACTTCTCTCCTTCTGCACCTCCCTCTGTCAGTCCTAAGTTGCTTCAGTTGTGTCTGATTCTCTGTGACCCTATAAACCGTAGCCCCCCTGGGCTCCTCTGTCCATGGGATTCTCCAAGCAAGAATACTGGAATGGGTTGCCATTTCCTCCTCCAGGGGATCTTCCCAACCCAGGGACTGAACCTGCGTCTTTTATGTCTCCTGCATTGGCAGGCAGGTTCTTTACCACTAGCACCACTTCTGCACCCCAGAGATCTACAAATAACATACCAGCTGTGACCCTAGGGGTGGGGTTTGAACTCGAGAGAAGCCAAGAAAAGCTGATCTTTGCTGCTGCCTTACCGGGCAAAGCAGAATGTGTTCATGGGTTTTTCCCCTGGTGAATCATTTTCCCCTGAAAGTAAGATGTATAGACTCTTCCCAGAACCGATATGGAATTTCTCCCTCCAAGCATTTTGTCCCAGAGATCCATAACTCTGAGGGAGCTACAGACACACAGGAAAGCATAGTAAAGGTGAAGAGCCCACATTCTGTACTGGATTTCAGGGATCCCAGATTGTGTACCACAGCCTCAGTCACAGATGTCAGGGCTCCTCTCTGGATGTGGGGCTCTCCAGGTGTGCCTCACTGTGTGCAATGGGCCCAGCCCTCCATGGATGCTTGAAGGGTTGGATGTGAGCCCATGACCTTGAGCCCCAGTGCTGGTACCCACAGGAGGGGCAGCTTTGCCCAGGTTTGCAAATATAATCAGCACAGCCCTTCCCAAGCACAGCCTGGGCATGTTAACATCAGCAGAGCTTCTAGAATGAGTTCTACCCTCCCTGTTCCCATCACTACTGTCGATCTCCAAGTTCAGCTAAGGACCCCGGTTTTTGGAGACAAATAGTAAGAGACTCAGGTTTGACCCACACCCTGGGAGAAACCTCAGAGGAGGAAAGTGGCTGATCCCCAAAGGAGGCTACAGACACCACCTCCTTCCATCCCAATACCCAGTCACGCATGACATTTATTGCGTGTGTAGCACGTGGGGCTGCAGACATGGCAGGAACCTCTGCCTGATGAAGCCCTGACCTCAGGCATCTGTGCTGGTGGGGAGAGGACTCGGGGACAGAAGGTGAGGGAGGGGCCAGCAGGGCCGTGGTACAGAAGAGTCACTTGTTTATGCCTGACACCTTCCTGGAGGAGGTGGCATTTTAAACCCAGTGGAGCTGCACACACCTCCTACTCAGTGGGAATGGGAGCCCTGTGGTAGATGCATGTGGAGGTAAGGGGTGTGGCCAGGTCCCCGGAGGCCCAAGAGGAGACAAGCCAGGTGATGGGGACAGGCCACAGGGGTCTTGGTGAGGACCTGCATTAACCCCTCAGGAAGCCCCTGGAGGGGTGTGAGCAAGGAGTGGTGTTGCCCGATGTCCATCTTTGTGGAGGGGCTAGAACAGGGGTGACGGCAGAAGCAGGGGGCCCCAGGGGAGGCTGAGTCCAGGCAAGAGAGGACGGAGCAGCTCAACAGAGGAGAATTGGCCTGACATCTCCAAGGAGGCGCCATCTGCATGTCAGGTGCAAGGTCAAGAGTGGTGAGATGGCCCCAGGTCGTGGGGACGGGTCAGAGGCCCTTCTCATGGGGACAGAACTGTCTGGGTTTGGAGGCAAAGATCGAGAGCTCACATCCGAAGGGGTCAGGTCAGAGACACCTCCGAGACCCCAGTGGACGTGCTGAGTCCACAGGGGACCTCTTGGAGCTCAGGGCACATGGGCTGGAGGACCATTGGATAGGCAGACGGCAGTCAAAGCCATTCACCCAGCAGCTACCCACTCACTCCTACTTAGAACTGGGTATGTGTGGATGAGAGGCACCAGCCCTCTAGCAGACAGCAGTGAAGCACATAAGCATTAAATAACTGATTTGTGAAGAGACAGAGAGGCTTCCCTGGAGGCTCAGACAGTAATGAATCCCTCCAATACAGAAGACCCAGGTTTGATTCCTGGATCAGGAAGATCTCCTGGAGAAGGAAATGGTAACCCACTCCAGTACTCTTGCCTGGAAAATCCTATGGACAGAGGAGCCTGGCGGGCTACAGTTCAAAGAGTTGCAAAGTCACACAACTGAGCAATGAACACTTCACTTCAGAAGATAGATATTCACAAAAATCACAGTAAAATTGCAACTGTGAGGAGCGCTGAAGGAAGAGTCAGAGTGCTATCTTTAGAGTGGAGGATGAGGGAGTTTGATCCGATCAGTGAGGAGGAGGCAGAGGTAGGTGGAGACCTGCCCAGGCTGCAGGCAGTCCCGCAGCTGAGGGCCTGATGATGGGGTTGGTAGGGGTCAGGGGTAAAAGGCCCTGGGGGTGACCCTGCTCCATGGGAAGAGGAGCATGTTACATCATCAGGAGCAGCTGCTCCAGGTGGACCATGACCCCCAAAGATTGGTGTACCCAGAACCTGGGAACCTGACCTTATGGGGGGGGGGGCAGAAAAAAATGTAATTTGCTTTTGCAGATGTAATTAAGGCAAGGATCTTAAAATGAGGAGATCATCCAGGATTATCCAGATGGGCCCTAAATCCCATGATAAGGAAAGGAGAGGACACACAAGAGCTGCTGCAAGACGGTGGCAGCGACCTGACTGATGTAGCCGCAAGGCAAGGCCCACCTGAAGCCCCCGGCAGCTCAAAGAGGCAGAGAGGGTCCTCCCCTTGAGCCAGAGGGAGCCCAGAGCAGTGGGCAGAGGCTAGGGGAACTCCAAACACTGTACAAGGCACAGGGCAGCCCCACACAGAGGACCATCCAGCCCTCAGTGTTGCCAAGGTCGAGGGACCTGCTTCAACCCTGATCCCTGCCTACATCAGCCATTCTCAGACGTCACTCTGTCTTGTAGGAGGCTGATAGCTGTTTAAGGGGGAAAGTCCCAGAACCAGGTAAGTCTGGGGAACACCACAGGCTTCAGCCTTTTCTCAGATGTCCAGGGTCTTTAGCTCTGGGTTTCTGACATGAAGACCCTGGTTTGACTTCTGTCAGCCACTTCCAATCACATGAGAGCTTCATCTCCACCCCACCTCCCCCACACACACTATGGCTGGTGCTCCGGGAAGTGCTTCACCAGACCCAAAGTGGACAAGGTCCAGAGGGATACAAGGTCACAGGAGGGGGTGACAGCCAAGGCCAGTATCCAGTCCTGGGCTCCTGGTCTGTCCACCTGGTCATGGCTGCCCTCGCCTGACCCCCTTAGCAACAACCAAGTCACAGTCAATACCAACCTTCCCTGTTTTCCATCAACACTAGGACCAGGTCCCCAGGGGCTCCCTGCAGACTGTGGTGATTGTCCCCATGAGATGCTTTCGGGAGGAACAATAACCCTCCCCTAAAGGCCTTACAGCCGTGTCACTCTTGACCCTCCTACAAGAGATGGTGCTCAGCCCAGCTCACATCAGGACCGAGTGCCCATTATCACGAGGGGTCTACGATGGTCTGTCTCGTGAGCCCCCATATCCTCAAGGGTAAGATGGAGCAAATATTCTAACCTGGAGAACACATTTTGAGGACAGACAGACCTCCAAGGACCTGGTGACACATGGTCCTGAACAAGCAGACACTGCCGGGTTTATAGTAGTTCTGAGAGGACCACTGGCATCAGCCCGCCCTCCCTTCCTCCCTCTTTCGTCTCATCTTGCTTTCTTATTAACATTTTCTGCTACATCCTCCAAATGCTGGCAATCCAAGTACCACCAACACAATGACATCCTGCCGCATCATCCCAAGCATTGATGCTCTCAGTCACTGGCTGAGCCACTTTTATTTTTTCAAATACACATGAAAATGTACATGCGACTGTCAGAATCAAACAAGTTTCCTCGGGTTCCTCCTAACTGTGCCCTGAGCCAGCCCACAGGCCCCAGCTCACATACAATGGGGCCTCTCTCTCCATTACTCCCTGGCACATGCCCTCCACCCTGTGTCCTCGGCTCTGGCAGCAGCAGAACCCCCAAACCTGCGCTTGGGCTCCATGCCTCTGGAAGGAGGCTCCCGCCCCAAGAGACCCACCCTCTGCTCACCAGAGATGATGGAGTCGTTCAGGGCCTCTTCGTCCTGATACAAGAGCAGGTCGTCCTTGAGTTCAGAATTCAGGATCAGGTTCTCCTTATTCTCCTCAGACTCCTTGGCCACAGTCCGCTTACCGTCAGAGGCCCCGTCGAAGCTCCAGGCCTCCTCCCGCTCCTTGCCCCGCTCCACGCTGCACGTCCTCGACAGCCGGACGTCCACGCGCTTCTTCGGGGACCCTTTACTGTCCCTGCCTTGGAAGCTGAATCAGAGATGCAGCTCAGGTTATTCACTGTCCCCGTCACCTGGACACCCTGCAAAGTTGACCTGAAGAGTTATAACAGGCTTTGCAAAGATGGCCCCTGAGTGTGTGCAACTGATGCTCAGGAAAAGAAGTGCCAGAGGCTCACAGGGCTTTTAGCCCAAGGCTGCTCAGAATGTGTTGTTCTGAATGATGCTGACATGCATGTAATAAAACCTGCTGAGACAGCGCAGCCAACGTGCAGATCAAGGATTTCCTAAGAACCAAGCAGGGCATCTCCTCTGCCCAATATTTCTGCCACGCCACACGTTGTTCTGGTATCTGTTTGGCCCTCCAGTGACTCACTAGTCTTCAGCCTATGAGGCATGTGAGGTCAAGAGTAAGAGTCAGCTTCCGGGCAGGCAACTTGTGCTCTCGCCGGATGAAAACGGGACGCGATCAGAGTCCCCAGCAACATAACGGCTACTTCTCCCTCTCAATCCTCTCGTGCGATGCTCCCACTCGACCCTGGGTCCCTGGACTCTCCCGGGGAAACGCAGGGGCTTTGTGCCTGGTTCTCATGTGTACAATTCCCACCCTATCCCTCTCAGAATGTGGCCACTGAGACCAGCTACCAACCAGCTGCAGAGCCCGGTGCAAAATTGAAAAAGGAAGTGCCTTGCTCAACAACTGAGAATTCCAGGACAGTGAGAGCAGGGCTCTGAGGCCAGCCTGGACCCATCCCCTGTGACTCCCCCCAGTGAGACTGGCCTTGGATGGGGGGTCCAGGCACACAAGTCCCCCTGCCAGGGGAGGGGCCTCACCTGTCCTGGCGGTGCTTGGTGGCCAGCGCCCTGTGCAGCTCCTCAATGACGCGGCTGGGTGGCAGAGGCCGGTGGACAGTGGTGAGATGAGGAGACCCCGTGGGCGTGGAAAGCTGTCCTCGGAGGGAAGGGTCAGTACTTTTCCCGCCAGAGCCTTGAAAGAGTGTGGCCTGGCCTGGGGCATAAGAAGAACCAGTAAGAAGATAAGTCTTTGGAGTCAGAGACGAGGGGCTTTGCTGAAACACAGGAGCCCATGAGCAGAGAAGACGCAGGGCTCCAGGACAGGTGAACTCACTAGTATCTTATCTGAGATGCTGTGCCTGGCTCCCTCCCCCGAGAGACGGAGATGGGTTCAACCCTGATCAGTTCCCCTCCATCCTTGGGACCCCTGAGCTGAACGGATGGCAGTGCCCACAGGCCCTTGGCAGGGTCTCACGCACGGAAAGCCCCCTTCCTATTTCTCTATGACAAACTTGACATCCTGAAGCCACACTTCCTCTTGTGGAAGCTGGAAGAACTCCCCAAGCCCTACAGCCATTGCTCAGCCTGGAGCAGCGCCACAGCCTCCCTTTGCTTCCCCATCACTCATTCACATCTGCCTCCAATTTGCACCTCCTTGTAGGAGTCTTCTGATCATGGCTCTCCCATTCTCCTTGGAACAAGATCTCGGCTGATGACAAGTCCCAGGGCCCCACAGGTTGTTCCCAATCATATTTTAATATGCTTATTTCTCTTTTTTTTAAAAAAATATAAATTGAAGTATAGTTGATTTGGGCTTCCCTGGTGGCTCAGCAGTAAAGAATCCACCTGCCAATGCAGGAGATGCAGGTTCGATCCTGGGTCAGGAAGATTCCTGGAGAAGGAAACGGCAACCCACTCCAGTATCCTTGCCTGGAAAATCCCATGGATAGAGGAGCCTGGTGGGCTTCAGTCCACGGGGTTGCAAGAGTTGAACACAACTTTGCAACTGAATATTCACATGTAGTTGATTTACAATATTGTGTTAATTTCAGATGTACAGCTAAGTGATTCAGTTTAATATTGAGACATTTTGATGTGTTTAAAAAATAGGCAACATATTTTACAAGTATTAAGCGCCATGCGTGTGTGTACTCAGTGGGACTGACCCCACGGACTATCTTCCGCCAGGCTCCTCTGCCCTTCCTCCTCCTCTGCTGCCGCCTAGTGGCCACATGTTGAAGCAAACATCTCACCCCTAAAAGAAATTAAGACCAAGTCGCCAAAATGCAGACTCCGCTACAAGAGATCCAGGCAGAAGTCCACAGCAGGTAACCCTCCTGTCCTCTCCCACTCCTAATCCAGTCCTCAGACTCCTCACCCCTGAAGGGCGGGTGGGAGTCAGAGGAGCTGACCACAGGCTCCTAGGACCCACGATTTAAGACGTGGGGAGAGTGGAGGGGTCATGGGAGACAAAATGGGCTGAGGTCTGATAGCGTCCAAGCCAATGCGGGCAGAAAGTCTCTATGCAAATTACACAGGAGCCAGAATAAAGCGGGGGGATGGTGCCTTAGCCAGTGGATTTCCAACTGATTTATGTTTCAATGGATGGAATGGGGACTATCGCGAAGATAGTAACAAAACACAGGACAGTATTATTTGCGTCAAAACTTCATCTGTGTGACCACATCACCCAAGGACTAAATGCTCTGACTCACTCCCAGAGATGGTGATAGAGGCAGGAGGCAGATAAGGGGATCATATCCCCTGACTGTTCCTTTGATCAGTCACCTGCACTTGCTGTATGCAGACACTGGGATCTGGGCTGAGGGCAGAGTTCCCTCCCTAAAAGGGCTGGTCCAGGGATCAAGGGCTGAGCTCCTGGGAGTGCCTGGGGCTGGGCAGCTCCTGACGAGTGGTGAGCTGTCATATTATTGGAGGTGGTCAGGGATTAGAGTAATGCTGCTGAGCTCTGCAACCCACCGTCACCTTCATGCCCACTGCCCGCAGAGGCAGTGTAAGGATTTATTCTTAAAAACAATCATCTCTTTATGAAGGGCCTGCTTTTCCTGAGACCAGCAGTGTCTCCTGTTTCCAGCAGTGATGAGACAACATGTACCAAAACTTGAAAAGTCAATGTCTCCATGTCCTGGGATCTTTCAGCCAGGGTGGTCAAAGCTACAGAAGGAGACGCCCTGGGGGGGCCTCTGCTTAGCTGGGCTCCCCGCTCTGACCACCACCCTGCAGTCTGGTGTGGATTCCTGGCTCTGCCTTGCCAGTCGGAGCACCCACAGAGGTGAGCAGAGATCATAAGTGAGACAGAGAGAAAGAAAGGGAGGGGAGACAGGGTTGGGGAGGGAGGAAAGGAACAGAGATCGAAAGAGAAGGAGGGGAAGGGAGGTAGAAGAGGGGGTGATGAGAGGGAGGGACAGAGGTAAATGGGAGGGAGGGAGAAGGTAAGAAGAAAGAGACAGACACTGACCCAGAAGCAGAGAAGAACAGCCAGACACCTGAGCAGCTAGATAGAAAGGCTGTGGTTGTGTCTCCTGCTTTCAGGAGGAAATCTTTTTCTGGAAGAAATCTTTGACAATCGCCCCATGTTTGCTTAAGAGAGCCCAAGGCCCTGCTCCTGTCAACCAAGCTCCTCATCAAGGGCCACCCTCCCACCTCCAGCTCTGCTCCCCAGAACCTGTCCAGAGCCCCACCCACAGAAGCAAAGGGTGAGAGCCAGCCCACAGTGGGAGCCCAGTCAGGACCGGTGGGAGGCATGGATGGATGCTCGTAGACCCACCTGTGACACTTCTCGTGGTTCTGGAGCCTGCCTTGGGTGGCGGGGTGGGCAGCAGCGGGGGGCTTGGGAGCTGGCCCACGGATCTCTCCAGGGGTCTGGGAGGACTGTCCAGGGAGTCGGACGCAGCTAAGGCTTGAGAGGGCTCGTCTGTGCTAGGTGGGAGGCTGCCGGTGGCGTCTGCTTCTTCCTCTCTGGATGCTGACGACATCTTGGCTGGTTCAAAGAAAAAACAGAGTACACAAACTGCTTCTCTCACTGGAGCAGGCATGAAGACAGTGCAGGGGCTCTGGCTGGGTGGGCTTGTCATCATCGGACCGAGTACAGAGGGGTCACTTCCCACACACACGCAATTCCCAGGGAGCTCAACAATCAACAGAAACATCAGAAGCAGAGGCAGGAGGGAAGGAAGAGGGAGACAACTTCAAGAGTGTGGGTGACTCTGTCCCTTTTCCCCCTCAGCTGGTGGCACTGAGGTTCCCACCTCACCTGGGGTTGCTGGTCACCAACACAGGCTCTGAAATCAGACCCGAGCTGGCCCTGCACTTTCTCTGTGCCCTTGTATGAGTTACTGACCTCCTGTGTCTCCATTTACCATGGATGACGTTGGAGTAACAGCCAGAGTCCCTCCCAGGATTGCTGTGAGGTTTAACCAAGAAGCAACAACGAGATGCATGCCTAACACATTGCAGACCCTCAAATTCCTGAGCTACTGATTTTCTGTGCCCGGTTTTCCACAGCCCTGCCCTGGGCGAGCCTGTGAGCTGAGTGTGAGGGAGAAGCAGGGGGTTTAGCTCTGAGGAAGGGTCAGCCAGCCCAGAGCCCCCTCCCCCCTCTTCTTCCGGCTGCTGGTCAGGTTCCTCCTGCTCCAAGAACACTACCTGTCCACCCCTGTGTCTTCTCCCCACCCATCAACCCTCTCCTTTCCCCCTTCTGTTTCTCCAGCTCAAGTTCTACCATCCATCCCTCAACCACCATCTCACCAACACCCCTCAAGCCCTCTGCCACACTTCCTTTCCACTTAGCTAATTAGGAAAACCCCTTCTCTGGATGCAGCCTCCATCTGTTGGCTCCTGTCACTGTGGAGCGCTGTGGAAGAAAGACAGTGACATGGGAGCTCCTGTCCTGGCATCTCAGGTCCACCTCCCTCCACGCCCTTGGCTCTGCTCCATCCTGCAGTCACTCAGCTTCAGACCTTCTCTGTCTCTCACCTACCTCCACAGTTTCTTACTCCCTCCTCCCTTGCAGCCTTACCTCCAGATTTACAGAAGAAACTGAGGTCATCAGACCAAGGGGTGTGGGGGAGCTCAAACACAAACCTACCATCCCTGATATACCATTCCTCCTCCTCCCGACACAAGAAGAGAGGTGGCTTCCCATCCCTACCTTGGGACCCCAGCCTCCCTACCCTCTCAGACCACATCCCAGGTGCCCAGCCCTGGGGCAAAGCATTGCCCCTCATCATGTAATTTCATCTTTGTAACCACCTATGAGTGAAGATCCTAACTCCGTCTGCAAAGCTGGCCCCACAGTCACTGTGTAGGATTCACCCATCAGTCAGGGAGTATTCCTAGGAGGGAGGGGTGCTGTCCGTGGTGCTGACTGAGGCAGGCCTGATCCTGTCCTCACAAATCTCTGAAACTATAGAAGGGACATTGCACGTCCCATACACCCCACTGTCATCACCATTTCCATTTTCTTATTGTCCCTGTTGGAAGCTGAAGACCTCGGCAGCCAGACCTTCTCCCTTGTGAAGCTCATGGAGATGCAGAAGGGCTGGGCCTCCCAAATCCTGATGATCAAGATCTGAGAAAAGAAATGTCCCCTTCCCACCCACTGCAGATGTCAGTCAGGTTTGTATCACTGAGAACAGCCATTATAGCATGATCCTCACTTTATGTCTTGTATGGATATGCACGTGAAAACACTACAATTTTATTAATATTACATATGCCTTATTTAACTTTTAACTTGAATTTTTTAATTGGAGGAAAAATGCTTTATAATGTCTTGGTTTCTGCCATACAACAATGTGGTTCAGTCACAATTTATATATATATACACATACACACGTATATACATAAATATATGTATATATCCCCTCCCTGTTGAACCTCCCTTCCCCCCATCCCACCCCTCTAAGTCATCACAGAGAGCCAGGCCAGGGATCCTGTGTTATAGAGCAGCTTCCCACTAGCTATCTGGGCTTCCCTAATGGTCCAGCAATAAAGAATCTGTCTGCCAGTGCAGGAGACGCGAGTTGGATCCCTGGGTGGAGAAGATCCCCTGGAGGAGGAAATGGCAACCCACTGCAGTATTCTTGCCTGGAGAATTCCATGGACAGAGGAGCCTGGGAGACTACAGTCCATGGCGTTGCAGAGACTGGGAAGTGACTGGGCACGCATGCACACACAGCACTGTTGGTCTATTTTGCACATCATAGTGTATACATGTCAGTGCTGCTCGCTCACCTTGCCCCACCCCTCCTTCCCCTGCTGTGTCCACAACCCCGTTCTCTACTTCTGCATCTCCATTCCTTCCCTGAAAATAGGCTCATCGGTACCGTTTTTCTAGATTCTCTCTCTCTGCGTGTATACACACACATACATAAATACATAATATTTGTTTTTCTCTGACTGTACTTCACGCCGTATAATAGGCTCTAGGGCCATCCACCACACTGCAACTGACTCAGTAAAACTGTCCTCAAAAGTATGATGTGTTCATAGAATTTTTTTTAAGACTCCTAGACTTCAAGACTATTGTTATATCCTATGAACTGTTACCTGTTACTTCTAAGAGTCTACAATTCTGATTGTTTTCGTGAAAAAGTTTCACAAAAATATGAAAAAATATTTTCTGCCTCTGGGTAAAAACAGATGTTTGGTTTCCTGTTGAGCCAGAGGCAAATGAAAACCATCCTTTTTCTCCACGTGGGCAGCAGCCCTGTGACTGTGTTGGGTCTCCTGGTCTGTGTAAATCAGCGCAGGGCAGTGGACCCTGATTCCTGGGAGGCCATGCTCCTCGCCCAGGCCCTCAGCAGCCACGCTTGCAAATGGAAGCACCAGCAGGTGGGCTGGCATGAGCTTGGAGCACTAGTTCCAGGCTTGGTTCCTACCCTCTGAGCACCCAGCATGCTCCCCATGTCATGGTTTTGAGGAGACAGGTGACAGAGGAATGACTCACCTGACCTCAGGCCCCCCACTCTCCCACATCCATCCTTCTCCTCTGTTGTGATCGACTTATTCGAGAAGTGTGACCTTGGTCTCCAATCGCTAAACCTAAGTTTCCTCATCTGTATAAAAATACCTGCTGCTGCCCACCACCAGGGAAGGAGGGAGACTTCCATGAGATCACAGAGCAGTTGTTAGAAGCAATTCAGAACTTTGGACAAGCCACTCTGCCAGGGAGAAAAGCATTTTGGAACAGCAGCCATGGGCTCCATCCACCAGATCCTGTGAGACAACCAGACTGTCTCCAGACGCTGCCCAGTGCCCCCTCCAGAGGGATGCCCAAGGCTTGAGAGCCCCTGCTTGAGGCAGACACTACTCAGACTTCCAAAGAGATGCTCTATGGGGTCTTGTGGAGAGGGTGGCCCCTCATGACACCCACAGCTGTTTGATATTAAGTCCCCTGGGTCCTGTCACCATGGAAACTCCAACAGGCCAGTTTCTCCCTCTGGGCCTTGGTCTCCTCACTGAGACCTGGAAATATGGACAAGGTGGGCATGTCTGAACTGGGTTCTACAGGTTCCCTTCGGGGGGTCACCGAGAGGAGGGTTAGCAAGGAGACAGAGCAGCCCAGGGTCAGGGTCCCCACACCCTTGTTGGCCAGAACAGGTCCACCTGGCTGTCTCAGCAGAGTCCTCCCACCTCTGTGTCTCCTGGACACCATGTCCCCTGGTGCCCTCCTGCCACACTGGCCTCACCTGCTCAGCCCCTCTCAGGCTCTTCCGGACTGCCCCAGCACTAAGCCCTCGGTCCTCTTCTCCTTCACTCACTCTCTCATCTAATTCTCTCCTCCAGTCCTCTGGCTTCAGAATCCATCCCATCTCTGTCAACCCTTGACCCTTTCCCAGCGCTCCAGACTCGTCCATTATTAGCCACTCTGACACCTGTGTCTGGAGGTCAACATCAAAATGAAACACAGGCAAACCCATCTCCTGATTTCCCAGGAGAAACCACCCCCCTACTCCCTCTTCTCTCTCTCTTATCCATCCATCTCACAAGTGTCTTTGCCGAGGCACCCTCCTAGGAGCTGTGGACAATGACGCTGATCAAGACAGAACCCCACCTTCACCAGACTCAGTTCATGGTCCCCCAGCCGTCCAGCCAGACTAGACACAATGCTCCGTCCCTCTCCTGTCCTCCTCACCATCCAATTCAGGAACACATCTTGGGCACACTACTTCCAAAACAGTTCTCAGAAATAGTCCTTTCAGTGTCAGCCACTGCAGCCTCTGCCTGGACCTCAGCAGTGGCCTTCAAGCTCCCTTCCTCCAGCCCATGATGCCCCAAATCCAGTCTCTAAAGAAGAGGGTGGCAAACTGTTGTATAAAGGGCTTTGGCTTTGCAGGTTATAAGGTCTCAGGAATGGCAACCCACTCCAGTCTTCTTGCCTGGAGAATCCCACAGACAGAGGAACCTGGTGGGCTACAGAGCTACAGTCCATAGGGTTGCAAAGAGTCGGACAAGACTGCGTGACTAACACTTTCATATCATGGCCCAAACCTATTGTCTAAAATAGGGGCAGTAAACTCTGTAAAGGGCTCGGCTTTATATCTTATAAGGTCTTTTGGTACAGAAAATTCTGCTGGCGGACACAAAGAGCAAACTCGCCTGGCCGCCCACCTAAATGGATGTGGGGCCACCTGTCACCTCAGTGTTGCCCAGTAGACCTTTCTCAGATGATGGAAATGCTTCCGCCTTCTCTGCTACAGCAGCCACACGGGCCAGTGAGCACCTGACCAGTGGCTGATGGAACAGGGGAACTGGATTTTTAAATTGCTTTTGGTTTAAATTCAGATAAATCACCACGCAGCTAGTGGACAGGGTGGCTCTGGATTTCTGGGAGTCAATGGCCACAGCCCTTCAACCAGAAAGATCTCAGGATAAGCTTCCAGCAGACCCGTGGAGGTCCCCTCACCCCACCGGCCCAGGGTGGAATGTGGGTCCCCCATGTGCTCTTAGGATCCGGGATTCAACACACCAGGCACTTGCACCCCAAACGTCCTGTGATTCTCTCAAAACTCATCACACATTGAGTCCTCACACCCCAACCAGTCTAAAGGGTCCTAGTCTGGGGAACTTGTATCTCAGCACCTCTCTAAATCAGCATCTTCCTTCGCACCCCATGTGAGCGTGCAGCTACCACTGTATTCCAGAATACTGTGACGCTGAAACATTAACATCTCAAGGGCTGTGTTGATTTTTTCTTTTTAATGTAAAATCGGACATCAGCTTTGCATGTTCGCTGCATTTGGAATTCCTTCGCTGCATTTGGGACACCTTCAGGATGTCCCTTCCTGCCCTGACCAGCAGAGGTCGCTGCTCACCCACCAAGCTCCCAGCCAAAGTTCTGCCTGGGACATGCTGATGGGGTTGGGTCGGGGGGCTTGCTTTATAACCTGTTATCACCCACCAGAGACGTTCTGAGACTGAGACAGACCAGCCTGAGAGGATTGGGTGGGCTGGGGGGACAGCTGCCGTGGTCAGTTTCACTGAACCCCAGGGACAACCTGCATGCTTGGACATGGGTGAGGAGACTAGCCAACTCCCAGAAGAGAGGTTCCACAGCTGGGGCCAAGCAGTGGACATCGGTGACGTATGGACACCTGCTGAGAGGCTGGTGTTGGGTACAGGGAGGGTGCTATCTCTGCCTGGTCACCAGGTTCATGGGGCCAGCCCACGAGCTGATTGTACAGACAAAGGCAGGCTGGGTCTGACCTGTAGCCAGCAATCTGCTGACCCTCTTCTAGATGACAGAATCACCCACATTCCAGAACATGCCAGAAGCACAGCAAAGTCTGGCTATAGTTGGGGCTGTTGAATGTTATAGTTAAGAGCATGTCTGGGAATCAAATCCCAGCTTCACCACGGATGTGCTCTGTGGCGTCAGGGAAGTGACTTAATCTCTCTGGTCCATCTTAAAAAAAATGGAAGACTTCCCTACAGCTGACTCAGGCTGATGTTTGGCAGAAACCAACGCAATATTGTAAAGCAGTTATCCTTCGATTAAAAATAAGTATATTTAATTTTTACAAAATGGGGGCCTTCCCTGGTAGTAAAATGAGAAAGGATTCTCCTTATAATGCAGAAGACGCAGGTTCAACCCCTGGTTAGGGACCTGAGAGCTCACATGCCACGGGGCAACTCAGCCTGTGCACTGCAGCTACTCCCATGAACTCTAGAGCCTCTGCAATAAGAGAAGCTGCTGCAAGGAGAAGCCCCAGCACTGCAACTGGAGAGCAGCCCCGACTCACCACAAACAGAGAAAAACCTGAACACCGCAATGAAGACTCAGTGCAACAAAAATAAAATAAAATTTTTAAAAATGGGGCCAAGATAATCCAGCACAGAGAACATGCTCACTGAATGCCACTTTTCCTTTAAGTTTGTGTACTCACGGGAACACCAGCGCTCAGCTCCAGTCCCACAGAATCCTGTCCCACTTAACATCAAAACAAGGGGTCGTCCTGGGACTTTTGGAGAATGTTCTACGGCTGATGCCGTACCATCCACACAAAACCAGGAATCACCCCAAACACAAAAGCCCAAAGCCAACCCAAATCACTGAATCCAACCTTCTCAGCTCCCAGCCACAGTGACCGTGCAGGAACAAGGGCTCAGTGGGCGTGGACTTTGATGGCTGAAAAGCAGCTAGCTACACACATGGATTTTTGCAAATGCTCCTGAGTTTTAAGTCCAGGCAATGTTGGAAGTGGTGAGTTTAAGGTCTCTGCATTAGATTTAGTCCACTCCCCATTGAAGGGGCTTTGCTCAAGGTCAGGCTTCCAGAAGAGACTGGAGCTGCTGTCCTGGTCAGTGTTCTCGGTGCAAGATTTGTGACCTACAGGGCTGCCAGAGACCCGGGGGAGTCCCCATTCAAAGCAAAACTCAGGTGCACTCACACCCCCAAAGATGCATGCTGTTAGTGTCAGGGCCTCTGGGGGGCGCTGGCAAGCAACCCAACACCAGGAGTTAATGCATCACCCTCCCCCAAAGGGCTACTTTCCCACAGTGTATGTGTGTGTGCTCAGCTGTGTCTGACTCTTTGTGACCCCATGGACTGTAGCCTGCCAGGCTCCTCTGTCCATGGGGTTCTCCAGGCAAGAATAGTGGAGTGGGTTGCCATTCCTTTCTCCAGGGGATCTTCCCAACTCAGGGGCTGAACCCTCACCTCTTACGTCTTCTGCATCGGCAGGCGGATTCTTTACCACTAGCGCCACCACAATGACGATGACAAAAGTGATGACGTCGATAAAGGTGATGACGACGACCCCTGGCAGCAGCAAACGCTGGGTGAGCACTCAGTCTGAGTGACGACTGAGCCAAGTGGTTTCACCTTAGCAACCCGAAGAAGTGTGTGCCACATGACCCCACCTATGGTTGACGACACAGCTTCAGAGGATACGTGACTTGTCCATGGTCACACAGCTTGGTGAGGAATTCAGTCACATCTCAAACCCAGGTCAGGCTGAAGTCAAAGAATTGCTCTCAAGTTTCTAGTTCTATACCCTTGGCACTTCCCTGTGGTTCAAAGGTAAAGAATCTGCCTGCAGTGCAGGAGACACGGGCTTGATCCCTGGGTAGGAAAGATACCCTGGAGGAGGAAATGGCAACCGATTCTAGTATTCTTGCCTGGAGAATTCCATGGATAGAGGAGCCTGGTGCGCTACAGCCCACAGGGTCACAAAGAGTCAGACACGACTGAGCAACTAAAACAACAACAAAACCCCTTGGATGAGCTACCTGTGTACCCCCTTCTCGTGAATAAGTGGGAGGGGGCAACAGCATCAGTCATCTGGGTGTTCTTCCAGGGCTCCACATGCCAACATACGTGACAGCACCTAGAATGGCGTCATGCACACAAGCAGCCAAGTGCGTTGGCTCTTCTGGTGCCAGCGTAACGATAAAGATCAGTAGCTGCTGATACTCTAACCACACCTCAAAGGAACGAACCAGCCCTGCTTCCTCCAAGCACAACCTTCCACCAAGGCTGCTGCCCATCGCGGGCCGGGACCCTCGTCCCACCCAGGTCAACAGTCATCCTCAGAGCAGCTCAACCCCAGCGTCCAGTCAATACCTGCATCGTCTGCATGGTTATCCGAGGCCAGCGGCTCATCCAGGGAGGCCTGGTCTGTCCCTGTGGCCAAAGGGCTTCCCGATGGGGCTTCCTCTGAAGTCAGCGGCTCCTGCCGGGGTGTGGAAGGTTCGCTCTGTGCAGTGCGGGGCTCTCCATCGGGACTGCATGCTTTGTTCTCAGCATCTGCAAGAATGTCAGCTATCAGCCGAGTCTGACTCCCTTCCTACTGGCTCTCATTCACACAAGGTGACTTCCTGGAAGAATGCCATCCCAGGCTGGAGTGGTACCCTGCATTGCTCCCACACACCTTGGGAATTCTTCTCCAACTCCACTGTCTTCCTAGGGCAGCACCAAGCATCACAGCACACCTGCCCCGGCCTCTGCCTGCACCACTTCCAACCCACATCTGAGCCTCTGTGGTGCCCCTGTCCCACCAGCCAAGGCCACCCAGACAGGGGATGACAAGCGCCGCTTGCTGTGCATCTCCAAGG
Source organism: Oryx dammah (assembly GCF_014754425.2). Lineage (NCBI taxonomy): Eukaryota > Metazoa > Chordata > Mammalia > Artiodactyla > Bovidae > Oryx > Oryx dammah. The sequence continues at coordinate 26,549,256 of NW_024070194.1, read as the reverse complement.
TGCTAGGTTGTTACCATCATGGCTATAAATAACCTTCCACTTCAGCACCCCCTTCCTACCTTGGTCCCCAACACACAAATGCTTCTCATTTGTCAGATCTGACATTGTGCCAACCCTGGAAATCTGGAGGTTAACAAGACAATCCTTACCCACCTCCTACAGGAGGCTTAAACTCTGGGCAGCCACACATGGCATCACCAGCCCAGGAACAGAGCACAACCCAGGGCTAAGCAGGAATCAGGGAGTCCTTGGTTGAGACCGTGGCCATCCGAGGACGGAGGATACCAAACTCCTAGCAGGACACCTCAAGAAGGATCAGCACCGCCCCTTGCCTGGGGCTCAGTGGCTGGAGCCCTTGAGGGTCTGGCCCTTGCCTGGCTGATCGCCCCCATGGGGTCATATCAGCATTGAGGGGCTTGAGGCTGTGGAGCATGACGACTGACTGGTCCAGGTATAAGAACCACACTGCGCAGGTCCAGGCTGGAGGCTCAGGCAGTCAATCACGGTCAGCTCTGAGATGCAGCTCCTAGCTCTGGGCTCGCGGCACCCACACGGCCCCCTGCACAACCTAATCCCCACAGCCGGTTCATCCAGGCCACCATGGGGCAGGGTGTCAGTGTAACCTGTGCACATCCATAGGGCTGGCCTGCTCAGCACAGTGCGGGGGGCGGGGCAGGGGCCAGCCTGGCTTGGAGAACCCGGAGGCGGGTGGAGGGGGAGGAGAGATTGATTTCAGAACCGGGGGTCCGCTGCCCAGGTCAGTCCTGATTCTTACCTGCTGTCAGGTGGCAGTGCCCCTTCCGTTCCCCGAGGTGTCCAGGAGCGACAAAAAGCATAAGGTTTCCCTCTCCACCCATCCACGCCCTGCCCCCAGTTCCTGTGCCCGGGCAGCAAATGGCTCCAGCCCCCAGCTTCCACTTCTGTAGAATGGGGCTAACAACGCCTCGCTTCAGAGAAGTCACTGCAAGGATTCAGTGAAGTACTGTCTATAAACCGTCTGACATAAAGCAGACACCATGCATGTACTTTCGTTACCCTCATTGCTGTTATTGAAGGGGACAAGGGAGAGGGTGACGAGGGCGATGGTCTGGCCACTTGGCCTGGGCCCCTCTGCCCATGTGGCATCAACAGGCTCCCTGAACAGAGCCCTCCCCAACCCAGGACCCAGGCCAGGTCCGTGACAAGACCCTAGAGGGACCATACGCTTGTCATCACTGTTGTTTATCCTCCCTCTGCTGCGTGTCCCCTCAGGGGAGGTGGGTGGAGAGGGCAGAAAAGACAGAAGTCTGAAGGTCTGGGGCCCACAAGATGCCATCTGTGCAGCCACGTCACCCAGTTGGGGGCAGGGTCTAGACCAGGTATTGGCGACCCTTCCCCAGAAAAGAGAAGTGGCCAGTATTTGTATTTTAGACTTTCTGGGCCACAGGCTGCAAGATCCATGCTCCATACTCCTTTTTTATTTTTACAAAAATCCTTTAAGTTTAAAACCATTTTAAGTTCAAGGGGCTTTACAAAAACAGATCCTCAGCCAGATCTGACCAGCAGTCAAACAAGCCCACCCCAGGAAAATACCAAGACACAAGCCAAGAGAACTTGCCCAGTGGACCCAATTAGAGGTCACCAAGCTCAGAACTATAGCATCTTGGACCCTCTCTCCTGACTAGTGTACACACACCTGACGCACAGCTGTGACAGTCTCTGCTACCAGCTTACTTGTCCATTGGTTACAGGTGACAGCCAGCACTGACTGAGGCTTTGCAGGGCTGTAGGCACTCTGCTGGCACCATCTCACCTGAGCATCATAGCCCCCCACCCCTTTAGGTCCTTTATAGATGGGGACCCCAAATTTTAGAAGCGGTGGCTCATTTGCTGCTGGTGATGATCTCTGCTAATAATAAAGGCATCTCCATCTTCCTCATCAATAAAATGGTCAGAACGCTAAACCTGAAAGAGACCCAAAGGTCCCCACCCTCCACAGGGCTCAAGAAATGCTGCACCCCAACACATGGTTCTGGGGTTCCTCCACCTGCTTCTGTGGCTTACAGGCTCGCACGACTCTTTTGGGCTGTGCTCAGAGCTCCGGCTCATAATCATGTTCAATGAAAAGTTACAGTTCTCAAAATAGCCTGGGTGGCAGGGTCGTTGCTAAGCAACGCTGGGGGGTGGGGAAGCTGCGGGCAGCTGGTCCCCTGCTCCCCTCACTGTACATTGGTGCTCTGTCCCCGCCAGGCCCTTCCAAGGGCGGCAGAGGGGAGCACGAGCCGGGGTCACTCACAGAGCAACCATGGAGAGAGGGGACACGCCACAAACATGCAACACGCACCGTGCAAGCACACGCATGCATGCACACACACACAGACACTGCCCCCGGCGTTCCTGCCCGACTTGACACTGGCGACTGCCCCAAGGAGAAGGACCTCGCGGTCTCTCGGGTCGCCTGAACACAGCACAGGGGCAACCATCACCTCCTTCTCAGACCACTGATGCAGAATGAAACTCCTTAAATCATTTAAGACAAAGCCAAGAGCACACACACTGGAGGATCGGGGAATGCCACTCAGGGGCACACAGAGCAACTGGACAGAGAAGCGGGGGTACTCCTGTCCTTACTCAATGTGCTTGGACCGGGGAACCCCGTATGGGGCTGGGATGCCAACCAGCCCTTGCCTGACACAGACACGTCACCAGCCAAAGCAGTGAAGACAGAGTGAGGGAAAGGTCAGCTCCTCACCCCAGGTGGACCCAGTCCCATCTCATGAGTCTCCTAGCAATGCCAACAGGGTCCTTCCTGGATCCGGCAGATTCTTAGAGCTTCAGGAACCAAGGCAAGCTCAGAGGGGTTCACACAAAGCACGTGTTCACAGTATCACAAAATAACACACCGCCCCCTCCTCACCACTCGCTGGACATAGGCTTGTCTCGGGGATGCACAGGCACCCCTGCTGGCCCGTCCATGGCCAGCTCATGCTGCCATGATCCTGATTGCCTTGGGGGCAAACTCTGGAGCCGGGGGCATGTCCATGTACACGTGAGTGCACACCTGTGCAGAGCAGAGGACCTTCCTGAGTTTGCCTGGCCAAGGGGGTCCCAGTGCGAGTTCCTGGGGCTGTGAAGGACTCCAGGCCACTCTGGGCCCCTGGGTGACTATCACAGGCTCACTTGGCCTCCCAGGTGCCACCTAGTGTGAAGTCCAGGCTGGGGTGGGGGTGGCTGGCCACAGTGGGGTACTTCTGGCTACAAAGCTCCTGGCTACTACCAGCCCAGTTGGGCAGGTGGGGAGGGTAGGGCAGGGAAGGCCATCTCTGAATTGTGTGGGAGGTAGATGGTTCAACTCGCAAGGCCACAGATTCTTATCAGTCCAGCAGAACCGTGCTGTCCCAACTGCAGGACAAATTAGGGACAGACCGGGCCTGACCAAGAGCTGGACCTCACCTGCAGTGGGCACAGGCATTTTCTGAACAAGCGCAGGACTGAAACAATTGGCCCAACAGGCATTTACCCCAGGAGGCTGCAGCCAAACATTCTCAGGTCGCCTCTCATCACTGTGTGTTCGGTACACAGTTGGCGCAGAGTTTAAGGGGTACGAGTGGGCACTGAGCCCACATCCCTGCCCCCTCTCCCTGACCCAGGTCCCTTCCTGGGGTGACCCTTGCTGTCTGACTTCTCACACATGCCCCCTAACCAGCAATACCCCACAGCAACACCCCAGCAGGCTCACCCCAGACTCTGCCCACTCACCCTGTGGCTTCCTGGGGCCCCCATGGCCCCGGAGGAGCCTGTCACCCAGCCGCTTCCTGGGGAGTCTCGTTCTCTTGGCTCTGTCCACGTTGGAGGAAGAGGCAGGAGGGCACTAGGCCCTGCGAGATGCCAGACTCTCTCCCTTTCCCCACTCCTGACCTCTCCGCTTCCTCACCCACCTTCTCTCAGCAGCTCCTTCTTGAGGTGCCTGCTCCCTTCCCCCGTGGGGTCCTGCACGGGCTGCTCCATGGGGCTGAAAGACGCTACCCGATTCCCTATCGCTCTCCGTGTCTCGCCCTTGGCGGCACCAACATTAGAGCCAGCTGGGGAGGTTTATAAAGCAGGACGCCTAAGCCCTGCGCCCAGTGCCTTGGACAGCAGGGCTCCCAGGTGACCCTAATTGTAGCAAGTTCGAGAAGCAGCCTGTTGACTCCTGCCACATTTGGCCTATCAAGCATCAGCCCCGCTCACGTATTCCATGAGCTCCGTGCCTCTCCTTCACCACACTCAGCTCAGCTGTGACTGTATGCTGACTTGTGGAATTACCCAATCTTTGTTCCCCACCAGACTGTCAGGCTCTCTGGTAGCTCGAACAGTAAAGCATCTGCCTGCTAATGCAGATCAGACCTGGGTTCGATCCCTGGGTGGGGAAGATTCCCAGGAGGAGAACACGGAAACCCACTCCAGTATTCTTGCTTGGAGAATCCCATGGACAGAGGAGACTGGCGGGCTACAGTCCATGGGGTCACAAAGAGTCGGACACGACTGTGCAACTGAACGAGAACAATAAAATTAAAACAGTCCAGCTTCCCATCTCAGCGATGACATTCTCCTAAATCTGAGACACAGACTAACCGTTTAACATCTGAAAGTCCCAGGACTTGATACCAATGCCCACCCCCCTTTTTTCTCTTGTACCAGGCAAAGCTGGATTTTTAGCACTAATTTCCCATGTAGTTTTCCCTGAAAATAGTATCATCAAACTACTTTTCTTCTTAAATCCAAAAAACAGAGAGGATATGAGGGCTCTGCCTGAAGCAGACCATCTTATAAATCTGGATTCACTGACTCCATGGGTTCCCTTCCTATTTCCTGATGCCTGGGCCAAATTACCAAGACACTAGGAATATCTTAGTGTCTTATCTTGATATATATCTTAATATCTTACGGAGATAGGAATTCCATTTAGTCACATGTCCTTGGGGAACTAGCTCCGTGAGGCTGAATTCTTTCAATCAAGGGGGCAAGAACTTGGTTCACCTCCAGAGACACTGGTAAGCAGCAGTGAGGTTTTCTGAGACCCCCCTTTTCCTACTTTTGCCAAGCTTCAGGGAACTAGAAAGCAAGAAGCTTAAGGTCATAATCCAAGTCCTATGCCTCACACTATCACCAACGGAGGAAGATGGGGGAACTCAAGCATTCTGTAAATTAGCTGTGATGGTGATAAAACCGGGTGTTTCTCAAAGACGCAAACGTAGGCAACCACGCAGATGCCACACTGAGCACTGTCTCTGCACCAGAGACTGAACAGCTCAGGGCCCTCCCTGCAGCTGCGTGGCCCAGGGCAGCCACCTCCCGGGCACTCCCATTCCTCATCTGGAGACAGGGCTAACACCATACCCAGTCCCGAGGATGCTGCGAGGACCAAAGGATGAAGGTGGACCCAGCACAGCCGTGGGCGTACTGTCGACACTTAGGCAATGGCAGCTGCAGTCCTAGGTGGTCGTGGGGAACGAAGACTCAACAAATCAAGGATTAAACTACGAACGTGAAGAAACAAGAGTCACTGCTACAACTCCAGAGGAATCGGGACAAACCACTAACTCCATCCACACCCCGTTGGGGTGGGAGGCAATCCCTCGTTCCCCAGGGCAAGTGAGTGCGCTCAGCTCGAGCCCCAGGAGTGGTTGATTTATACTCACAGAGGGGTCCTCAGAGGCAAGGGCCGAGCCACGGGTCCTGACCTGGAAAACTTCTCTAACCATGGAGGCCTCAATCCAGTGCAGCCGCCACATCCAGACAGTGGACCCCTGGGACACTCCACCCTGAGGGATTTGCTGGGCCCCCAGGACCCCCCCAGCCCCGCCCAGCCCCACTTACCTTGCTCCATCATCTCCAGCAGCCCCTTCTTGATGAGGTCCTCCCGGCCCTGCCTGCCGGCCATCTTCTTCTCCAAGGCTGCACGCGACACAAACATCAGGTGAGTCCCAGGCTGAGCATCTCAGGCCCCACCCCAAGCCCCGGCCAAGGCCACCTCCAGTTCAGGAAGAGGGCGGCGAAGCAGCAGGTGACCGTGGGTCAGGGGGCTACCAGGCGGGGGTGCGGTCAGGAACCCAAGCTCCCTTGCCAAGCAGGGTGCTGATCATGTACAGGAAAGCTGGGCCTTGGGGAGGCGAATGAGTTCTGTTTAAGGCAGTGGTTTCCTGGCTCATCTGAGAAGTGATGCCCCAAACACCGCCCTCCTCTAAGTTCTCACTGGCCATTCCTCAGCCGTATTTGCCTTCACTTACCAACCCAGGGCCCTGTTCCCTCTCTGCCCTCGATGCTCTGGGGTGCACGTCTGTGGTTGCCCTTTTGTCTGTTCACAGATCAGCCTTCTGCACAACTGCCCCACTGGAGGCTCCTCCGATGAATCCCAGGTTCACCTTTTCAAAGACTGTGCCAGTCAAGTAGGAAGGAGGCAGGCTGGCCCCTATTCCCCTCCACTGATTCTAATGTGTGGAAGGACCCTTGTCAATTTCTTCTTCAGAATAGCCCTTTGGCCCTCCTCCCAGAGCAAAGCACTCCAACTTGCCCCCGCCCCTGCCTCTCCCCTCCCAGGGGCCAAACTCACTTGCTTGATGAACTCCTTTTTCCCCTAACTGTCCAGAAACCAATTTGCCTACAGTAGAATGCAATTTCCAAATACAAACCCACATCATTCCTCAGACCCTCTCTTTAAAAGATGCAAAGTGCCAGCTATGAGCCTGGGTCACAAGGGGCCCTGAGTCCCCCACACGTGTGAGTGCTCTGCCCGATGTAGGTTACAATGGGGAATGGAACTGCCATCCAATCAGTGAAGCTTAAAGTCTAATGGTCAATGACAAACAGATGATGACAAAGGAGTCACTGAATTTATTCAAAAATATTTACTGAGCACCTACTCTGTGTAGGCATGGGGGAGCAAGAGAGGCATGAGCTCTGCCTGTGGGCCAGCACTATGGCACAGAGGACTCACATCTATTACAAGCAGGCCAGTGGCATCAACCAGAACCAGACAGCCCAGGACAGGGCATCCAGGGAACCCCGGTGGCCTCCCTGAAGGCGCTGACTCAGGGATGAATAGGAAAACCCCAAATGTATCAGTGAAGAGACATTTGGGGCAAAGGGAACTTAATTTCCAAGCCAATTTCCAGGTGCCAGAAGTGTGGATAAAACGGAGTAATTGGGCTGCCATTTCCTTCTCCAGGGGATCTTCCTGACCCAGGGATGGAACCCGGGTCTCCTGCATTGCAGGCAGATTCTTTGTGGTCTGAACCATCAGGGAAGCCCCATGGAACTCTGGCTTTGGGAGGGACAAGCAAAGAGGCTGCTGTCCAGACCCAAAACAAGGGCAAGCAGAACGAGTCAGGTCTCTGAACTGAGGGACCCTGTCATCCAACCAGCACTGGGAGGTCAGCCTGGGTGCAGGACATCACGTGTGCTGGCTTGTGAGTCCTCCCAATGTAAGAGGCAGAGCCAGGGGCAGTGTCTGTATCTCAGGGACACTCACCCCCGGCAGGTACAGGCTACAGTGCCACTTCCAGACTTCAGGCTTTGAGAGCCACCTTCATGGTATTGCCCAATCCCCACTCTGACCAAACTACTGTCTGCTTTGTTTTTCCCCTTAAAATCATCTTTATTTTTACTTCATCTCATCCTGACCAAGGATGCCTGTGAAATCAGGGATTTGATACGCGGAAGTAAATAACATCCCACAGTTTGGGGGGAAAGGATGGCTTAGAATAAATAAATGAGAGGCAGCACTGTCTGCAGAATTCCAAATGCTGGATAAAGGACCCAGGGCTGGGGACGCCTGCCTGAAGGTGGGGGTGCTGCAGGTGTTCACCTGGAGACCCTCAGTCCCCCGGCAGGGTCCCCACAGCGCTCTGATAAGCTCACAGGTCACCTCCCGCAGCCCAGTGCCAAGTGACCCAGGAGCACAAGGTCCCAAGAGCACACCGTTCACCCTCCAATCCCACAGCTCAGAGCACCAGGGGCTCTCCGAGGTCACAGAGATCACCCTATTCCGGCCCCCTGAGCCTTTCACTGATGCCCAACCTGGCGCGTCTGCACGGCTGTTCCCACAGCTGCGACGCTCTTCCTTGCTTTTCTCCAGGGGCCAATTACACCTCGGCTCAGTGTCACCCCCTCACCTGGGTCTTCCCAGGCCACCCATCCCAAGGCCATGCCCACCCCACCCACCTGCTCCCCAGCGCCTGCGCCAAGATCCTGCCTGTCACGTGCTCGTTCCCTTGCTTGTCTGTCTGTCTCCCGACTCCCCCTTGGAGGAAAGCTTCAAAGCAGGCAGGGTCTAGTCCCCCTCTCTAGCTCTCTGGCATACAGAGCTGCATCAGATTCATCGAATATCAGTGTTCTGCTTTCATTCTTGACGAGGAGAGCTTGTCAATCAAATTCCTGGGCAGTTAGAAACATAATCTTGTGAAACGCGTACAAAGTGTGAATGGAGGACTCGTGCTGCTATTAGGAGCCCCCCGCTCCTCACAAGTGGCTTTGCCTCTGCCATGCTCTGAGCGCTGGAGTCTGCACCACTTCAAAGCTGGGACCCCCAGGGACCGCCAGAGGCAGCAGCCCGAGAAGGGCACTTCTCAGGCAGATCCCTGGGGCCCAGGACTAATTCCACGCCAGCGCCTCCCTCGCTAATTGTTTCTAGCCGCAGCTAACAGGGCCTGTGGGAGCTGAGAATCTCTCTCTCTCCCCCGGGTTTGCTTCTCAGGGCACCGACCTCCCCTTCACCCAGGGTACCCTGGCACCCAGGAGCCAGACCTGAGCCTGGCTGCCCCAAGACCCACCACTGCTCGGCCCTGGAGGCGGCTGCCCGTCTCATCCCACTTCCCGTCCTGGTATGGCAGGAGCGCGGGCGATGGGGTGGTTCTGAGCATTAGTTGGTTAGAAACGTGTTGTGTGACTTTCACCCTGACAGTTAGTTGTGTCATTGACACCAAATCCACCCCCATGGGTCTGGCTCACGGCTGGGGCAGGGGCAGAGGTACAACCTCTTGTTACCCAACTTCCCACAGAGCTGAAGGTGACTGAGGGGGGCTTCTAGAACCTTCAGTGGGTGGGATGCCCAGATATGAAGTCTCTTCAGGAAGAGTTTAGGAGCTGGCGAGTGGCAGGCCGTCTTCTGTAGGAGCCTTGAGGCATCACAGCTAAACTGATGGCCTTCACTGTCTGAGTCACTGGGGAGACTCTTGGGGTCGGTGGTTGTCTCCAGGCCCCGGGTTATCAAAGTGAGTTTCCAGGTGCAGAAGGGAGGGTGTTTCGTACTCAGGTGTGGTCAGTCAGGAGAGATGGTTACCAGCTGGGTCTCACCCCAGACTGGCCCTGCACTGACCCCGAGTCTGCATTCGTAACCAGGTCAAGGGGGTCATGTGTGCCCCTTGGGGTCTGGGTAGTGCATGGGCTACAGGTGTGCCTGCTGCTGATGCCACACCCCCAGCCAGGGACCTGGAGGGACCCGAGGAGGAAGGGACCTGCATGAGGCTGAACACCTCGTGTCATAGGGTCCATAGAGCCCAACCCACCCCTCCCAACATCTGCAAAAGAAAGCGAGCTGACAGTGACATCAGGCCTCCACCCCCACCCCACCCACCCCCCAACCTCTCTCCCACACCCATACTCACCTGACGTGGTCTGCTTCAGTTTTTCGTTTTTCTTTTTCCTCCATTTCCAGGGTTTGAAGATTCTGCCCAGGGTGGCCAGCTTGCTATTCCTCCTCACGGGGGGAGTTCGAATCCCTGAGACCAGATATTCGGAGCGCACTGGGGGGGTTTGGTCCATCTCATCTGGAAGGAGAAAGCCCAGAGAGGGGCCAGTGGTGACCAAGCTCACATGGCACCCTGGGGGACCTGAGGTGACCCCCCCTCCCCTGGGGACCACAGTGATCCTCCAAAGCCTGGAGCTCAAGAGGGTGGTCCAGGCGAGGGACACACTCTCATCTTCCATCGTGTGCCAGCCCATGTTCGAGTGCACACCCAGCAGGTTAATTCACCTCTTGCTTCCTGTGAGAAGGAGCTGGGAGCCTGAGTTTTTCCAGAGCCAAGAAACCCCAGAGAGAACTGAAGATGCAAGAAGAGCCGGGCTGGAATGAGCAAGTACCAGGCCAGAGGAGATCACCAGCAGTCAGAGGGGCCAGGGCCTGGGGCGGGCTGGTCATCACCAGACCCAGCCTGATGCCCCATGTGACAGGTCCCCTGGCCAGCAGCCTCCAGAGAAACCCCCAAGGTTTGACTTCCCAAGGGCTTTTCTCATCAGCAGCCCAAGCCACTCAGCCCCCTGTGCCTGTGTCCACATCTGGAAAACAATGGCCATCCCCCATACCTAGGGTGGAGAGGAAGCTTTTGTGCGACCATAGGGTGGCCAAGAAGTCTGGAGTCATACAGAACCACACGAAATACACAGTTTATTGACAGCATGTTACAATCCATGTAAAGTACTATTATTTATGTTTTGAAACTGTAGACACTCTGATTAACATGGCACACCAGCATGGGGGACTTCCGGCAGAAATTTTCAAGTAATAATTTATATAAGCAATATAATAATTCTTATGGAGTGAAAGTCATTGCTTGTTCAGGGCTGGGTGCTACGGTATTTTATTCCCATAGTAGAACTATGAAGTGGAGACATTACATCCATTTTACAGATGGGCACACTGAGGCTGTCAGAGCAACAGAATTCTGGTCTCAGGCAGTCTGACTCCAGAAACCTCTCTCATATAGCTAAGCTGCTTCTAGGGTGATGATACAAATTTATCGCCCAGAGCAGGAACCAAATGGATGGATGGATGGAACACAACAAGAGACATAAACCAAGATGGTCCCAGCCAACCACTCTCTCTAGCTGTCCCTGCACCCTCCCCGACCCCACCGCCAAGGGGCATTTGGAATTTTAGTTCCCTGACCAGGGATAGAACCCGCGCCCCCTGCAGTGAAAGTGCAGAGTCTTAACCACTGGACCACCAGGGAAGTCCCTCTCCAGCTGTTATTAATCGAATGTTAAATATATACCAGGGACTGGCTCCACAAAGCAATCCCATATGGACAGACAGTCCAGGGGTGTCTTGTTCAAGAACTTCTGCCCGCAGACTCAGCAAACCAGCCAGGCTCCTAAGCCAATGCCATCCTCCTTGTGTTCACCTCTTGTGTTCACCTAAGGCCCCAGGGCCGAACATCCAGGAGGGGCCCAGGACTTCTGGGTCAGGGAGTAAGTGAGTCAGGGCAGTCCAAGGACTGGTCCCGGATCCCCAGCTCCACACTCCAGGCATGCAGGTTGCAGACAGTCCTTCTCTCCCCAGAGGAGGTTTATTCCATGTTACATCCTCTCCCTTCCTTCCTCCGCCCACGGACGCCAGATGGGAGCAGAACGGCCAGAACCACGTGGCCCCAGGAAAGCTGACTGTCCTAAAGGCATTATTGGCACAAAGGGGAAAGAATTGGCCAGGTCTCCCCAAGCTTCTGGGCTGGTTTGAAGATAAAGATCCCCAGAGATGTACATGGGGATGGGGAAGAATTGCCATCACCTTGTTTATATTAATGCCTCATCTCACTCCACAAAGGATGTGTGGCCATGACATAAACACATGCCCAATAAGATACAATGAGTGTCTGAGGAAATCCGAAGGAAAAGAAGGATGGGCAGGGCCATTGCATCAAGGGTTAGACACCATGTGTCGCTCAGAGCTTCCTAGCAGCCAAAGCAAAAAGGAGTAGCCCAGAGAATAAACCACAAATCAGACCCCAAACCTGCACCTGAATAGCTGGACTTCAACCCAGGCCACCAGCATCTCCATCCCAGAAGCCCGCTTGCTAAGTCACTTCAGTTGTGGTTGATTCTTTATGACCCATGGACTACAGTCCACCAGGCTTCTCTGTCCATTGGATTTCCCAGGCAAGAATACTGGAGCGAGGTGACATTTCCTTCTCCAGGAGATCTTCCCAAACCAAGGATCAAACCCATGTCTCCTGCATAGGCAGGTGGATTTCAACTGCTAAGAAACATACAGTGCAGTGGTGATTTGGGAAGTTTGCAAAGGAGATGAGAGCCTTCAAGATGAGGAGCACACTGGCTGCCATTGGAAGTTGACAACAACCAGTTGAAATGATCATTGAAGCTGATCCTCTTCCAACTACACAAGAAGTTGCTGAAGAACGCAACGTCAACCATTCTAACAGAAGCCTCTACAAGTCTTCGAATTGGTGTTCTCTGTGAACCCTGACAGTGAAACTCTGCCCATGTCACTTTCCTGCTTACTTCCCGTGACCTCTCTTCTCAGTTAGGACAAAACTACCAAGCCTGCAAAGGGCTCTGAGGTCTGCTCCTGACCACGGCCACCTCACTCCTGCCCGCTGGCCCCCTGTCCCATTTTATCATCAGCATCCTGTGCATGAGTGTCTTGGGCACTTATAGAAACCAGAATGTCGCAGGGGTTAGGATGCAGGTGCCAGAACCAGGTATTGGGGCTCACTCACTCAGCGCTGTCACTCACCCCCTGGGGCCGAGGGGCTCACGCCACCCTCCCTCCCCTCTGCATCCTCACCTTCGCCATGGCCTTGCTGGGGAACAGGGAACAGGGGACTTCCCAAGTCCTCGTCTGCTTTGCTTGAATGCATGAGAGGCAGGCAGAAGGACAGGGCAGCCCCTGCTTCATGGCCCCCTCCCGTCTCCCTCCGCCATCGCCACCATCACTATTTTAATCCAAGGTCTCCTTGCGCTCCCACCTCACCTCTGCCCCCTAGTGGCTGGAGCAGGTACTGTGGTTCCCACCTCACTTTGACACACCTGGGTCCTCACAGTACAGTCTGGGACACAGGCAGCCTGTGGCCCCTGAGCAGACGTCATTCCACACTCCTCTTGAGAGAACTCACTCATTCATTTATTCAGCAAAAACCTACTGACACCAGGCACGTGTCGGGAACTGCACCAGGAGGAGGAGGTACAGAGGTGAACAGAAAGGATCCCTGCCTTTGTGGGGCTTCTACCACCTGCAAGATGGACAACAGGGGTGGCTATTAAGACACCAGGCCTGTTCGCCGCCTTGTTCCCTGCTGCCTTCCTCGCCTGATTTTTCCCCATCACATTTATCACCTGGTGTATGGGCTTTCCTGATGACTCAGCTGGTAAAGAATCCTGCAATGCAGGAGATAAACGAGGCGCGGGTTCGATCCCTGGGTTGGGACTATCCCCTGGGGAGGGCATGGAAACCCATTCCAGTATTTTTGACTGTAGAATTCCATGGACAGGGGAGTCTGGCAGGCTACAGTCCATGGAGTTGCAAAGGGTCGACTGAGTGCAAAGACATGACTGAGTAAGCACACACACACATGCGTGTGTATGTGCCTGCATGCACACAGACCCACACACACCCCTGCACAATTACTTGTTTGCCTGCTGCCCACAGTCACCTCCCTAATTGGAAGGCAGGGTCTGCTTTGACATCTGGTTTTCAGCCAAACCCCTGGTGTCCAGAACACATGAGGCAAGAACCCATGTGCTGAAGGCAATCTTTCCAGACACGAGGATGGGTTGACAGAACCCAGCACCTTCTCAGGGAGCTGGGGGAACGTGGGGGTGACTATAAACAGCCGGCTATGAAACGCTGCTCTGAGCGGGGCTATTGGAGCAAAAGCCTGGATGAGAGGGAGCCAGCAGTGTAGATGGGAGTGGAGCAGGGAAGAGCGTCCCAGGCAGAGAAGGAGTGAGCTCAAGGGCTAAGAGGAAGAGCTCAGTGAGGGGAGGGCTGTGGATGGGCTGGGGAGGCAGGCAGAGGCTTGAACTTGATTCAAAACCCAGCAGGAGCCTCTGGGGTTCTTCAGCTCAAACAACTGGATTTGTTCATTTATTAAATATCCAATGGGTGTGACCAGGAAGACACCTTAGTCTGAGTGACTCCCTGCGGTGGTGGGGGTAGGGGGAGACGTCCTGCTGTCATGGGAGGAGTAAAGGCCCCTGCGCTCTGGTGGGGACCCCCTCCAGAGGTCTGAAGGTTATGCCTCCACCGCCCTCTCTCCCTGCCTGCCCCCAGGTGAGGGCCAGGCCAGGTGAGGGCTGTGACTTACAATCCAAGGTCAGAAACTTCAGAAGAGATGAGCAGTCAGTGAAGGAACCGCTTACAAGCCACCCGAGGGCATGAATCTGTCACTGATGGTGTGTCTGGAGGTCCGAGTGAGCAAAAGTGGGGTGGTCCTCCTGGGCACTGTGTGGCCCTCTCACACTGGCAGGTGCGAGTGAATGTGGGCAAGTGTGGATCTAGGAGAGAGGGTGTGTCTATGTGTGAGCCTTTATGGTCACCCGAACGCGTGTGTCACGCAGAGAAGAGGGGCTGGGGGGATTGCCACCCCCCTCCCCAGCCCATTAATTTGCTCAGCATCCCTGGAGCTGCTGGGGAGCCTCCTTCCCACATCAGAGAGGATTCCTGGAGGTGCGGACACACTAGTAGGCTCTGAATAGTGCAGGGACGCTCAGTTCCAGGGGCACCTCTGCCACCTGCGAGGCATTAGCAGTTAATTAATGAAAACTGTTTTCCCACATCTGCTGAGGAAGCACAGCCTGCAGCAACAGGGCGGCGGGTGGGCCTCACAGGCTCCCGCAGGATGGATGGGGCAGGCGCCCTGCCCTGCAGCTGAAGGGGCCGGCTCCAGCCCCTCCCTTCTCTGGTCCCTTGGACCAGCAGGCCACAACATTTTTGGCACCACGGACCGGTTTCATGGAAGACAACTTTCCCACAGACCAGTGTAGGGGTGCAGAGGACGGTTTCAGGATGATTCAGGCGCATCACATTTATTGAGTTTGTTGAACAGGAGGCAAAGCTCAGGCAGTAATGGGAGCAATGGGGAGCAGCTGTCAATAAAGCTGAAGCTTCTCTCATTCACCTGCCACTCACCCCCTGCTGTGAGGCCCACTTCCTAACAGGCCACAGAGCGGTAAGGGTCTGTGGCTCACAGGCTGGGGACCCCTGCCTTAGACAACTCCAATCTCCTCTCCCTGTTCCCTCTGAGGCTCACAGCAGGGGAGACACTTGTCCCCCAGGACCCAATGCCCATCAACTCCCATTGATAGATCCCACAAAGCTACAAGTCAGGCACTGCTAGAATAAGGCAGTGAAGAACACCAATTCCATGGCTAAGGAGCTTATGGGCTAATTTCCATGTCTGTCTGTCTCAGGGCCAGCTCCTTTATTCCTAATATTCCCTTCTACCCTAGCTCTGATCACAGTCAGATCTCATCTTGGGATGTCCTGTTTATTGTTATCTATTTTTCCCATCAGAACAAATATAAGCTTTATGAGAATAGGAACTGTGGCCGTCTTGTTCATCATGGGTCCCTGGCATCTTCACAGGCAACTGGCACCCAGGAGGCACTCAAATAAACACCTGCCTAATCTGTGAATCTGGGAAGCAGAGCTGCCAGGGCTGGAGCCCCCGTCCTCCTAACTCCAAAGTCCTCCTCTTAGTGACATCAGGCATTTTGGCTTCCTTGTCTTCTATCCACTGACCTGTCCCTGACTCCTTCCACTTCACCAGGTCACCTTCCCCAAAACACACTGGGAGGGAAGCTCCCCTCACTGGTTACCAGGTGCCATGTGCTGAGCTACTGGCCTCACAGGGAAAATAGGCCCCATCTGTATCAGGCAATACTGAAACACAACCTTTTGCTTATTTCATTCATTCACTCATGAATTCATTCATCAAGCATCCGCTGAGGCCTGCTGTGCGCCAGGGCTGCTCTGAGTTTGAAACAGAGCTGTAAACACAACTGACACACTGTCTTGCTCGCATGAAGCTCACCTGCTTATGGACAAGGGAGAGAAGCAAGGAAACAGTGACTTCAGAGTGTGAAATGAGCTATGAAAGAAGCAAACAAGAAGTGGGGATGTGGGTCGACAGTGTGGCCTCTGTTTCTTCAGTGAGTCCTTCCCTTCCCCAAAGAATCCGCCTGGCAATATGTAGTGCCCATATTATGTAAACAAAGCATTGTGCCAGGAGTGAGGTGAAATAAAGAGATGCTGGACACTCCCCTGCCCTGATGGACTCACTGACTATGGAGGAACTCAAGATGCACTCAATCACCAGGGAGAACCAAGACGGAGAATTACAACTGCAGAGGAAGCATCTCTTCCTGGCTGGACTGGGAAAACTCCGAGAAGGCTACCAGGGGTGGCGGTGACATCAGAGTTGGGCCTTGGAGGTTAACGAGGAGTTGAATGAAAGGTGCACACCCATACAAGCATGATCGTATGTGGTGTCTGGTGAATAACAAAAAATGCGGAGGAGTACAATTCGATACCTCCAGTCTCTGAGGTTCAGACGCCCCATAAAATCTCCACATATAAAACTGAGATCCACACAGAGATTCCATCTGTCTATGGTGCCAACTCACGACCAACACACACCCACAAATACACAGACACAAAATTATCATCATTATCATCACCACTGACTTTCAATAATAGGAAAAGATAATCTCAAAGTAAGAAAATAATCTTTCTTATTGCTATATCAATAAATACATGGATAAATGAAAAAATAGCAAGTGTTGTCCTTAGTGTTTTGAATTTGCTGGCATGGGTCTGAGTACATGAATCTGAAAACCCTTAGGCTGGAACTTTCCATTTCTGGATGGAGAGGATGGAGGGGTTCAGCCAAGAAGAGCCATGTGTGGCCATGATGGTGCCTTCAGGGCATGAGAATCACTTAGGGATCTGGTTCGAGACCAGCCACATGGAACGGCTGCAGAGAACATCAGTGTGGGCAGCAGCTGCAGGGAACAAGGCTGAAGGCCAGGAGGCCCACTGAGAGAGGCCAGGCAGGGCGAGGGCCCTGGGACAGCAGGGAAGAGGGGGGTGGTCCAGGGATGTCACGGCAGCTGAGTCTTCACCAGATCTTGGTGCAAAAACAAGGGGCCAGTAACACAGGCAGAAGATTCAGGAAAACCAAGGTTTGTCCTGTAGTCACTGTCGTCAGCAACAGCAGCATCTATTGGGCACCTGCTGTGTGACAAGCTGTGTTCTGAACACCTGACATGGATCAGCTCATTCCGTTCCCATTAAGACCTGAGAAGGCAGGTCACTATCTTCATCACTCACATTATAGTAAAGAAAATGGAAGCAGGGATGAGAAACAACTTTCCCAGGTCACATGGCTAAAGTGATAGAGTGGGCTTGGAAATCAGGACACCTGCTCTGAAAGCCCTTGTCCTAACCCCAATGTCAGACCACATGGACCAGATGATAACAGCGCTGTTACCTGGGATACAGAATGAAGGAGAAGCAGCAGATCTGGAGAAGAGAGCATCATGAAAGCAATGTACACGAAAATCATGGCATTTAGGGTGTAAAGACCAATAACTTGTGCCCAGGCTGCAAGAGATGTGGCTTTATGGCTGCTGTCTATTAAGAAAGTGCTGGGTGCTTTCATAGACCCACCATCTGGATGGCTCTGAAGGTCCAAAGCCAAATTCACGAAATGGATTTGAAGTTGCCCCAGTATAGAACTATTCTTGGTTTGACTTTCTCCCATCCTCCTGGAAAGTTCTGGAGTATCGATCCAAGAGTAGGATATGTTAGGGGGGTACTGATAAACCTAAGAATAACTGGGCCACATGTGGACAGCTTCCAGGAAGCAGTGAGACCACATCCCCAGGGTCACGCTGCTCAGAATGCAGGAAGAAGCTGGTTGCTGAGTGGGGCAGGGGAGCAGGGATTAGGAAGAAGAATGAATTTATTTAAAGTCGGGGTCGGGGAGACGGGTGGGAGGGGGAAGAATTCCTGAAGGCCTGTGGCTCAACTCTGCGGACATTTCTCTACAGTTCTGCAAGTGTATCCATCAGAACCTGTGAACAGTGACAGCCCCCTGCAATGGAAAAACTGCTGCCTTCCAGCTGGGAGGGAACAGGGACCCCCACAGCAGGTGCCCAGCACAGCAGCGAGTGCAGGAGTAAATGAATGAAGAAGAGAATGAATGAATGAGAAATGGATCCTAGAATACAAAAACTGAAACGGAATCAGAATGCAGGTCAACAGTATTTAACAAAGACCTGAGCACCTCTGTGCCCCTTTACGACAACGGCAGATAATTGTTATTCCTGAGCAGCTTCCTGGCCGCATGCTGGCCCGTCATTTTCCCTGGCTGCCACCTAAGCAGACGGCACCTCCTTTCTCTCCCTCCCTCATTAGTCGAGGTGCTAAGGAACATACAGAAGGAAACACAAGGCCTGGCTGAGCTTAGAGTGAATAACCAGTCCCTGGAATACTGCGAATTAAACAAGTGCTTCATCATAGAAGAACATATCTTGGCATGCTCAAAGGAAGGCCACCAAACTCTTCTGGGTGTTCAATCCAAAGAAACACTCCCAGGAGGTGGGGACATCTTCCACTCTATTTTACGTTTAGGAGGCAGAGGCTACGAGAGGCCCATGTGGAAAGTAGCTGGGCAGTAGTAGGTCTGGCACCAGATGCCAGGTTCTCTGACCCAAAGCTCCCCATCTGGGCATGACACTGTGTTGCCCAAAGCATCTCCCATGGAACCCTAGCAGTGAATGAAGACACTTGGGAAAACACTATCTACACTGAAAGTCTTGCCTGAAGAGCCCCACCACATACCATCATAGTAAAGGCTCTGAGAAGTCCTGCAATAAACAGTCTCATTCAACCACTTGGCCAGCTTCTCCTAAACAGAAGGACTGGCCAATCCCTATTTGCACTTGCTGCCCAGACAGTGACAACCACACAAACTATCAAATGGAGCTTGAGCAATAAACCTGAGATTAAGCCCCTTGAATGTATTCTGTGCTAACGACAGTTTATTTAGGGAGTTTAAAAGTCTTTTCCCCAATATCTGTTTCCAAAGGTAACAGGATTAACTAAGGTCTTAGCAGAAGTGTCTCTAAATTTCCCAAGTCTCTAAGCCTCTTCCTGCGATCTCAGGCCCCCTGCACAGCAATGATGCTGAAATTAATTCTAGATAAATGGGCATCATTCATGCCTCTGACACCAGTGGAAAAATCAAGACCTTATTAAAGTGGCTTCTTTTTTCCCTCATATGCATCGTGGAAAAAACAGCACATCTAGCTAGAAAGCCCATCTGTTTAGCATCAGCTCCATAATTCTGCCAATGGTGGCGGGTGTCTGCCAGACATATGGCCAATTCTCCAAGTGAAATCAGCTCAGATCTGTAAATCAAGTGGATCCAAAAAGGTTCCACAGAGCTTAGAACCAGGAGTTGAAACATAAAGAGGACAGGGTCACGCAAGGGAAAAGGTGGGATCTGGAAAATCAGCTTTGTTGTCATTGGGCTTAGAAGGATGCTGCACGTGAGCAAACACTCATAAAAATGATTCTTCAAGAAGCCCAGAGACTTTGCAAAGCCTAAAAGCTGGTTTTAGAGGCATCCTCTTAAAGATCCTATTTTACAGAGTGGAGACAAATGAGTGTTTCAGAGAGAAGACATAAACAGTGAAATAAGACATCAGGAGAGTTTAGCATCGCAGGATAAATTTAGACAAAAACATCACCCAACATCTTCAAAGCCCAAGTTCCAACTCTGACTTTCCAAACCTCAAATGCAAAATGAAATTCTTAAATAATGTCAGTCAATGCTTAAGGATATACAAATGTTAATTTTAAAATATGCATACTTTAGCATTTTTTACAGGAACTAAACAAGCTATAAATTCTGGGAAGATTCTGAACCAACAGATATGTATTTATATAGTGTGTCCCAGACCCAATTTTGCTTAGGTCAAGGATGAGCAAATATGTTCTGAAAAAGGCCAGATACAAAGTATCTTAGGCTCTGAGGGCCGGACAACCTGTCATGGTGACTCAACTCTTCTGCTGTAGCATGAAAACATCAGTAGATGTTTGTAAATTAATAGGTGTGGCTATATTTAAATAAAACTTTATTTGCAAAAGCTGGTGACAGGAACATTTGGTCCATGGGCTGTTGCTTGTCAACTGCTGCCTTAAACGGTCCCTTTGGAAATGTCTTCAGGGACAAAGTACTACAGGACACTCCTGTAGTAAAATAAAAAGAGAGAAAAGGAACATTTTCTGATCTGAGCCTTTACCTTCTCTCCAGCCCACTCCTAACCTCCAGGCTCCAGGCCAGCATCACTCTGCCCACCTAACTGCAGCCTCCTCCCTGGTTCCCAGGCATCCACTAACCCTGCTCCCCTAAGCAAACAGGGCTTTGCATCACTTCCCTGCTTAATGTCATAGCGGCTTCTAGAATGAAATACACAACCTCAGCTATGATCCCAGAGTCCTGGCCTCTGCTTATTTCACACCATGCCATGCCCCACTATGCTCTACTTCTGTCTCTTTCTGCTCCTCCCACCACAGGGCTGCCTCCCAGGCCAATTACTCTAACAGTAACACTTTTCCCTGAAAAACTCCTATTCATTCCACATGGCCCCATTGTCTATGCTCACCTGTTAGGTGTCCTGTTATTTTTTCTACCATAGTCTTCAACACAATTTATAACTAGCTATTGATTTCATGTTCATTAGTTTAACGTCCATCTTGGCTATTTGACCATGAAAGCATGTAAATGAATCAAAGCTTGTACTGTTCTCTGCACCAAAGGCCTGTAAATCAAGAGACGAGTTGCTGGAATAAGGAATAGTGACTTATTCAGAAAGCTGGCAAACCGAGAAGATGATGGACTCGTGTGCCAAAGAGCCATCTTGCCCGAGTTGGACTTCAGGCTTCTTGTGTGTGTGTGTGTGTGTGTGTGTAATAAAGTTTTATTAAAGTATAAAGGAGACAAAAAAAGCTTCTGACATAGGCATCAGAAGAGGGCAGGAAGAGTACCCTTCAGGCTTTTTATACTTAAAGGGGAGGGAGTAAAGTCAAGCATTTTCTGGTTCCCATCAGTCTCTGGAGGGAAATGTACTAATTTCTTCCTTCCTGCAGTCACTCATAGGTAGGTCTAGTCAGGAGGTTTCCTGGGAGCAAAAGGCATTTAACCTAATGCTCATTATCTGGGAGGCAAGGTTTCCAGAGATGGGCCATTATGCATCATTTTAAGCTTATAGGCAGCATCCCTTTAGTGATGAACTTATAACAGAATACAAAGATTCTTCCCTATTACAAGCAGAGCCTAAATGTGTCCTGTATAACTGCCTCCCTATGTCCCAAACAGTCCAGGTGGGTCTAGCAGGTACTTAAGAGAAGCTGAAGATTTCTTTTTTCTGTGCTCAAGTTCACAGCCCTTGCCCATGGGGACCTGTCCAGGAACATCTGAAGGCTATAATCCTACCAGAATGAGGCGTGGTTCTCAGGATTTACCAAGTAGAGTTCCCTGGCAAATCTGATGAGGTTTCCTGCTATACTGTTAATCTGTTTCTGCAGCTGCTTACCAAGAACTTTTACCCAGGAGCCAAAGATGTGATGCTTGAACACCTACAAGTGTCTGCATGCCTGTTGTCACCATGGCCCCTCTTTCTCCCCGGGTCCTGGTGACTGTCATGGAAGCGACAGAACGAGAGGGAGACAATAGACAAGCCGGTAGCCATACCACGCATGCTTTCTGGGAACAAGCATCAGCTGGTGATGGGCCTGTCCTGGAAACCTGCCCCTGCAGGTGACATCTGTCTGCCCAGACCATCCCTAAGGGCTTCCTGCTGCTGTTGGACGACAGCCCCCTCTGGTACCCCCAGCAAGGGCTAGCCCTGGTGGCCCCATTCACAGCCACCATTTCCTGACATTCTGGGCCACCAGAGAGTCACTCTGGGTAGGGGCTGCAGCCAGTTCTGTCCACTCCTCACCACACCTGCACTGGACGGACCCACTCACACTACAGTCCACTTTCCTGAGCATTTCCACTATACCTGAGACCCAGTCCCTGCCCATCCAGTCCCAGGGCCTAGACATGAGGGAGGGGACAGTCAAGTAAATAGACAATTAGGACAGTAGGCTTTACCACTCCACCCTCCCCTGCCACCCACCCCAGTCCTGGTCAACCCCATCACTCCCAGGTTCCTGCAGTGTCCTCCCTGGGTCATGTCCCCTGATGCCCACTTCTCCCTGCCTAAACTCCTCCCATGGCTTCCATTTGCGACTGGAATAAAATCCTACATGGTTCCTCACGCCCCATGACCCCTCCCCTCACCACCAGCTCTTGCCCTGGGGGTCATCAGCTTCCCCTCACTCCTTCCCACCTCTGGACCCCTGCACTTGGCGGCCCTTGAAGGACCCCTGTCCCTCCTACCTTTGCAAAGAGCTGCCTCCTTCTGATCTCCTGGGTCTTGGTACCATGGTCTCCTCCACAGGGAGGTGCATTGACCTTGGCAAGACCAAGCCCAGGCCCAGCACACCTCACCTCAGCAGGGCACACTCCCCCTGACCCCTAATATGAGCTGATCTCCCAGCCTCTGCCCACTGGGGAGACGCTTGCCTGGCTACAAGGGGCTCCTGAAACACCCCAGAAGCAATCAGTGGACAGACTGATGATGGATAAGGCACTGTGACTGAGAGTGAGACAGGACTCTGTGGGCAGAAAAAGGATTGGTCTCTGGACTCAGGGAAGACTTCCTGGGAGACTGAGAACACCTGAAGTAAGCTTTGAAGCATCAGTAGGAGTTCAGTGAGCTCTAATAAATACCAAAAAAAAATGGTAATATTCCATCATATGAATAGAGTTTTGTTTCTTCATTCATCCCCTGATGGCCATTTGGGTGGTGTGGTTTCCACCTTGTAGTGGTGATGAATAGTGATGCTATGAGTATTCACACACAAGTTTCGTTTGAACAACTATTTTCAATTCTTTTAGGTATATACCTAGGAACGGAATTGCTGGATCCTATGGGCTTCCCTGGTGACTCAGACAATGAAGAATCCACCTGCCAATGCAGGAGACATAAGAGACAAAGACGTGGGTTCGATCCCTGGGTTGGGAAGATTCCCTGGAGGCGGGCATTGCAACCCACTCCAGTATTCTTGCCTGGAGAATCCCATGGACAGAGGCACCTGGTGGGCTACAGACCACAGGATCGCAAAGGGTCATACAAGACTGAAGGACTTAGCATGCAGCCACACACAGTAGCTTTGAGCATCACTTAAAAAAAAAAAAATTGAAGTACAGTTGGTTTCCAGTGTGTTAGTTTCAGGTGTACATCAAAGCGATTCATTGATATCCTCTATTGTTGTTTACTCACTAAGTGGTGTCCAGCTCTTTTGCAAATCTATGAACTATAGCTCACCATGGAGAGGCTCCTCTGTCCATGGAATTCTCCAGGCAAGAATACTGGAGTGGGTTGCCATTTCTTTCTCCAGGGGATCTTCCCAACCCAGGGATTGAACCCTCATCTCCTGTACTACAGGCGGATTCTTTACCATTGAGCTACTGGGGCTTCCCATATATCCGTTAGAAGTTATTACGAAATACTGACCTGTGCTATACAGCAGGTCCTCATTGTCTATTTTATATTAAATATGTATATTTAATTGTTTATTTATATTAAATATATCTAATCTATATTAAATATGTTAGTATGTGTCTGCTAATCCCAAACTCCTACTTTATCCTTCTGCCCGCCCCACTTCCCTCTTTGGTACAGGTCCACTTTTTGAAGAAGTGTTTACATCTGCAGCAGAAATGAAACACTGACACACCCTACTACAGGGACGAACACGGGAAACACAAAGCCAGTTACCAAAGACCACATACCATCTGAGTCCGTCGACATGAAACGCCCAGAAGAAGTAAATCCACGGGGACAGAATATAAACAAATTCATGGCTGTCAGGGCTGAGGGTAGAAAGGAAGGGGCATGAAATGGGTCTAGAGTTTCCATTTAGTGCTTAAGAGTTCTGGAATGAGAGAGTGGGGATGGCTATGCAACAATGTGACGTGTATCCTTTAGAATGGCTAAAAAATGTCCAATGTTATGTCATGGGCCTTTTACCTCAATTAAAAAACCCCCAAAAGCATGCCCTGACCCCACGGAGCTCCCTGACATGTCCTGCAGCCAGGACAGACCTGCCAAGCCCACCCAGCAGAGCAGTGGTTTCTGGGTAGAGCGAAGAGCAGAGGGTTATGTGGTTTCCTGCCCACCTGCCCACATCTGAGTGGGGCCTGGCCTCGTGCCGAGGAAGCCCGGTATCCTCGGGAGTAAGTGATGCGGTTATTCCGGCCCTAGCAGGTCTGCACCGGGCAGAGCAGCCTTCCAGGGACTTCTGTCAACTCGCTTCCAGGCTGCCTCCAGGCCTGGCCATCATCGTTCACACATGTTAACCCAGCTCTTTGTAGAATCAGAACCCTGGGGTTCTTCTGGAATGGAAGAACCCCAGGGTTCTTGGGGTTCTTGTACAGCCTGTTTGGCCAGTATGCCAAACAATAACCCCCACACACATTAGGGCTGGGATTCAGGCTGTAAAAGAGCTGTAAAAACAAAAAGCCTCATGCAATGTGCAAACTTTGCAATCCCCCTAAATTAAAAACTCATTCAGCATCACACATTTCAAAGTGTTCTGACTGCAGGGACCGTAAGCTGGGCTCAAGCCCTTGCCATGTAGAGGCAAGACCCTATCTGACAATCAAAACCACTCTCCCCTGGAGAAGGAAATGGCAGTCCACTCCAGCATTCTTGCCTGGAGAATCCCACGGACAGAGGAACCTGGCGGGTTACAGGCTATGGGGTTGCAAAGAGTCAGACACCACTGAAGCTATTTAGAACACACACATAGGAGAGCTCTACGGGAGCATGTGATGGGGGACTAGACAGAACTCCCAGAGGAGATTATCCAGATCAGATGAGAAGGATGAGCTAGGCTGGAGAATTTCATCCAGGGAAAAAAATGTGCAAACCTCCCTGGAAAG
Source organism: Oryx dammah (assembly GCF_014754425.2). Classification (NCBI taxonomy): domain Eukaryota; kingdom Metazoa; phylum Chordata; class Mammalia; order Artiodactyla; family Bovidae; genus Oryx; species Oryx dammah. Next base: position 26,524,438 of record NW_024070194.1, on the reverse strand, counting down.
AGGCAGCTTGGTCTATTCACAGTCACGCCGTTCTCTGAACATCTTCACTGCCCATTCATCTTACCAGCATTAATATCAGGAACAACGGGGATGGCAAGAGGCCTGGAGTGTTCTCCCCATGGTGTCTGGTCCTGCCTTCTCTCCACCTCATCACTTACCACCCTGACCAGACTGCCCGCGACTTTGTTCTGCAGGGTCTTTTTTTTTTTTTTTTTTTTTGCTTCAAGGATTTTACCTGGGTTTTCATTTAGAAACCCTTCTCCTGGCCTGACCAACTCCTGCTCTGGGTCACAGTTTAAATTTTACCTCCTACAAAAGCCATTCACAGCTCAGAAGTGGGGGCTCTGCCCTGTGTACCTTCAGCCCCTGCATCATCACCCACCATCATCACCTCTCACACACAGCATCTGAACTGCTGTTTCTTTGGCTCTCTGGCTGGAATGACTAAAGCAAGGCAGAGAGACACGTGGGCCTTGCCCACTCACACCAATCAGGCCAGAATCCCACACAAAGTCACTCCTCAGAAAGGGCCTTTGACGTGACAGCAGCCGTTGCGGGTTTATCCTACAAAGCACAGTGTGGCATTTCAATGCTCAGGTTCCAGGAGCCAGAATGGACTGGGTGCGCAGGCACCCAGCTTTTATTAGCTGTTGAAATTTGAACAGGGTACTTCACCTCTCTGATACTTGGGTTCCTGGCATCCATGACATGGGCATGACATTAGTACCTACTGCAAAGGGTTTTGGGAGCATTAGATGAGTTCATGCGTGTGGATGGCTTAACATGGTACCTGGCACACAGCGAGGTTTTAATCAACGTTACCTCCCATCACCGCCTTTCTCTGCCATCCGTTTTCTAGGCTCCTTGGGCGTCCTGGATCACAGTCTCAGGGAACACAGCAGGCACTCAGTAAACACCTGATGGATGAGTGAAGATACCTCAGAGAACCTGGTCCAAATCTCACGATTTTCAAGGGGATCATCAAAAGCACTTTTACCAAGTCTTTAGATTTCAACAGAATGGGTATTCCCTTCTAAGAGCAAAATACCAAAGACAAATGAAAAAAAGATTACTGGCTCCTTTTGGAGTCTGCACGGACTGGGTTGGAAGCTTTTAGGAGAAGTGGCCATTATGGCAGGACACTTAAGATGCCTGGAAGAACAATTCTTTTTAAAGACCTGGAGGGAAAATGAACAGCAAACAAAACCGGGAAGAACCAGAGTCCTGAGATCAAAGGAAGGTAGAAAACTCTGTGTGGCTCACCCTCCCTGAGAACTCAGGCTGAGTAAGGAAGACCAGCCCAAATGCACAAACACGGGGACCATCAAACGTGATGGCAGCATGCTGAATGGATGCAGGCAGCTGTGCGTCACCAGCATTACTGGACCGCTGCAATATTGGGCCCTCAAAAGCAAAAGGGGACAGCAACAGGGAGACATAAGAGGTCGTGGCCTCCACCTGATTTAGGCTCCACACACCTGTCCATGTGAGCCCCTGGGCTCCTTGTGGGGGGTTTTAATGTTTACTGATACGTGGCGGCTCCACTCTGTGTCGGCCTCCCCCAGGGAAATGGTCGGATGCACTGCCCCCCATGGCACCTTGGTGGTGCTGCCTCTTCCTCACTGGATGACCCCACTCCACCCCAGCACAAGTGTGCCTTTCTTCCACACTCACCGCCTGCCTCCTGGGAGAGAGCTGGGGGCTGCGGGGACAGTGAGACATGTAAGCACAGGGCCCCTGCCTTCAAGGAGCTCACAGTCCCATCTGACATCCTGGAAGGAGCCTGGGCTCCAGAGGCAGGAGGGGTGAGTGGCTCCATGTCACACTGGCCCCATGACTGCAGGCAGGTCCCAATCCTCTCCAGGTCTCCCAGGGATGCTTGACGGTGACATGTGACAATTCTGATGTCAACATCAGTCACTCTTGTGATGGGCCTGAAAAGGAGCCAGCTTCTAAGACACATGCATGGGTGAGGCTGGCAAATCCCCCAAAGCCTGTTTAAAGCCCCCCACATTGAGGCTCAGCTGGGGACTGCCGGTCTGATTCATCCACGTCTCTAAGGGAGGTGGGCTGACAGGCTCTACTACTCCATCCCGCACAGTAAAAGCATGAAATCCGGTCAAAATGCCCAAGAATCTGTCAAACTTGAAATTTACCTCAGGAAGAAAAACAAAAGGCAGGAAATCCCTTTATGGAAAAACCACAAATAAGAGAGAGAGAGAGTGGGGACTCCCCGGTGGTCCAGTAACTAGGATTCTGAGCTCCCAATGCAGGGGGCCTGGGTTCAACTCCTGGTTGGGGAACTAGATCCCATAAGCCACAACTAAGACCCAGTGTAGCCAAAGAAATAAATACATAACTATTAAAAAAAAAAAAGAGAGAGAGAGAGAGAGAATGAATTTCACCCCAGTCAGCTGCCGGTCAGCACCACAGTCTTGGGGGAGGTCCGTTATTAATATATTTATCTGGTGTTACTGGATGAGATGGTTGGATGGCATCACCAAGTCCATGGACACAAACTTGTGCAAACTCTGGGAAATGGTGAAGGACAGAGGAGCCTGGCATGCTGCAGTCCATGGGGTCACAAAGAGTCAGACATGACTTGCAACTGAACAACTGTTATTACCAAGGGCTACGAACTAATTTATTAAAAAAAAAAAAAAAAAAAAACTCTCATCCAACTAGACACTTGGCCACATTAAGTTTTCATGAGATATGATGGCTTCTTATCTAGATAAGGAACATCCCTTGCAGATGAGATTCCTGCCCACCTGGAGAAGAGGGAGGTTTTCAGTGACAAGAGGAAGCCACATGTAGGGCGACCACAATGATGTAAACATTAACAGTCAATCACAACACACAGCAGATCCAAGGCTGAAATAACCTGACAGCCTTTTGAAAATCCAGAGCCAGGCGAAGAGTTGATTTGCATATTCCTCTGGTTTAATTTAATTTGCTGTAGATTAGATTGAGCCATTCGAAACTGCCCAAATCCGGCTGTCGCTGACCTACAAAAATGGCAGTTTCATACAGACTAGCCTAATAGAAATTAAAATTAGATCTTATTCTGTAAATGAACAAAGATGGAAGAGGATGAGAACTGTCTGCGGGAGAGTTTTCTCTCCATCAGCACGAGGGGCCACCCACTATCACTGACTGTCCTTCGCTTGTACTCTCACACACAAGGAGAGATTCCTGCAGGAAATTCAGGCAGGGAGAGCCAGAGAGTCTGGGGCTGGGGTCCCACTGACGCTGAGCCACCAATACAGCATCCACATATCCCCTCCCCCCAATGGGACTGACAGAAATGTCGGGCAGCAAGAAGCATTTTGTCAAGGGTCACTCATAGCCTCACAGCAGCCAAGAGAGGAACCAGGTGGCCTTGGAACAGCATTCCATGAGCAGGGGAGACTATGCTGCCCGGCCCTCAGGCTTCACGGAGGCTGTCTCAAACCTTCCAAGTGACAAAGTGCTTGGAGGAAAAACAGAAGAAGTATGTTTTTGTTCTTGGCCACATAACTTCTGATCCTTGGGAAGTTGGGAAGATCCCCTGAAGAAGGAAATGGAAACCTGCTCCAGTATTCTTGCCTGGAAAATTCCAGGAACAGAGAAGCTTGGAGGACTACAGTCCATGGGGTTGCAAAGAGTCAGACACGACGGAGCACACACCTAACTTCTAGGTTGCCCCAGCCACCAAGCATCTAAGAACACACGAGGATACTGCCAACCCAGGTTACCTACCACTTGGGACCTTTCCCCAAACCTGGAATGGGGAGCTCCACCAGGATGTGAAGTCACTGCCTAGGAGGAGAACTCCATCTACTTAACCCCACTAAGTTGAAAGGCTATAAATTGGACACACGTCAACTCAAAAGAGCTTCTTCAGATACTTGGGTGCCTTGAATTTTGGAAGTTTTCTTTAGGCTTTAAGAGAATATGACTCTGAAGGAATATTAAAAAACACACACTTGACAACACAATTATTTTTTTCCCAAAATCATTTTCTTCTCTAAAGAGGGGCAGATCCCAGATTACGGTTCCCATCAACATGGTTAAAAGCACAGGCTGGAATGTCAGTCTTCTTGGCGTGAATTCAGCTTTCTGCTTCGCGTCTGCAAGGCCAAGGACAATTCACTTCATGAGGCCCTAGAACATGACAGTTAAATGAGATAAAGCATTCCACACAGAGCCACAGATATGAAAGTTTCTATTACAAGTTCATCACTAAAGGCATGATGACTATAAATTTAAACACAATGGCCCATCTCTGGAACCCCTGCCTCCCAGGTAATGAACGTTAAGCTAAAGTACCTTCATTTAGCCCACAGGAAACATTCTGTGTAGGACCACCTGTGAATTGCTACAGAGAGGAAGAAATTAACATGGCCCCACGGGAGGATGACCAGAGGCTGACCAGAACCTAACCAGAACCAGGAAGTGTTTGACTTTACTTCTTCCCCTTTGAGTATAAAAGAAGCCTGAATTCCAGCTCAGGCAAGATGGTTCTTTGGGACAGGAGTCCACCCTCTTCTCAGCCTGCTGGCTTTCTGAATAAAGTCACTATTCCTTGCCCCAACAACCTGTCTCTCAATTTACTGGCCTGTTGTGAGGCAAGCAGTATGAGCTTGGACTCAGTGACAGGATGAGGGGTCCTAAGCACATGGACGCATGCTCAGCTCTGAATTGAGAACAGTCCTCTGTCCCAGGGGCAGGGCCTCTGTGTGTGGCTCCCTCACTGCCTATCCCTGATGCCTGGCACTGCCTGGTACAGGCCAACAACCAGAACGTTCCGGCTGGATGAATGAATCCTCCCTACTAAGGGGAACACAGACAGGCACCTCTGCCTTCGCCTCTTTTCATTTTCTTAATGTGCAATCATCTAAGAATGATGTCACCTCTTCTAAACACTCAAGTATCTGCTGAAGGATGCGTTGGCTTGATGGAGAATCCCTCCAAGCTCTTAAGGAAGAAATAACATCAGTCTTGGAGAGAATAGAAAAAGAGGGAACCTATTTTAGGAGGCCAGGATCCTACCTCCATGCCAGGACAAGAAAAGGGCATCACTTGAAGTGAGAACAGGAGGCCCATCTCTCTTGTGAACAGACACAGAAACCTACACATAAGTTAAAATCAGAGAGATGTGTAGAAAGACAAACATCACAAATCAGCTGGGCTTATTCCAGAAACATAAGGTTGGTTCAACATTCAAAAATCAGTTAGTAGATAAACCACATTAACTAAAAGGAGAAAGGTCATAGATCATTTTGATAGATATAAAAATAGAATTTTCTAGAATGCCACACCCTTTCATCATTAAAAGTTTTTAATGATGGCAAACTGGAACAAAGAGGAAACTTCCTTCATCTCAAAAATAATACATACAAAATAGCTGTCACAAACTCATACTTAATGACCAAATGCTGAAAATTTTCTTTCTGAGATTGGAAATGAGACAAAAGTGGCTTTCTCTAAAATTCTACTGGAGATCTTTAACCAGTACAATTGGAAACAAAAAGTTGGAGGACTGGATGGGAAGAAACGAAGCTATTTTTTCCCCTAGAGAAACATTTTTGGGAAATCCAAAAGAATCTCCAAAATCAGAATAACATAACATGTGTGCTTCCCAGGTGGCGCTAGTGGTAAAGAAGCCTCCTGCCAATGCAAGAGACATAAGAAATGTGGGTTCTATGCCCGGGTTGGGAAGATCCCCAGGGGGAGGGAATGGCAACCTGCTCCAGTACTCTTGCCTGGAAAATCCCATGGACAGAGGAGCCTGGTAGGCTACAGTCCACAGGGTCACAAACAGTTGGACACAACTGAGCAACTAAGCACACACACGCATAGCACTAAATCTAAACAGTCCCACAGTAAGAGGAATGTTTAGACACACTGGATAAGAGAGGACAGGATTTCAAGCAAGCAATAAAAATCATACATTTAAAAAATATTCAATGATGCTGAAAAATTTCAAGATGTAATCCTATATTTAAAATCAATATCTATAATAATATCTAAAATATGGTATCAGTATTATAAAGGAGTTTTTCTATATGTTTGGATTAAAAGGATGAATGGGATATATGAAAATATTTGCAGTGATTAACTGCGGGTGACACGATGGAAGATGATTTTTATTTATAAATATTCTACAATAAGCCTGTAATGTTCTCAGATGAAGGAAAAAGAATTCCAGTTTTCCCCTAAAGTCTTCCTGAAGGTGTAGCATTTGACCTGGCCTTTGAAGGCTGGATAGAATCCTGACAGGTGTGGAAGAGCTTTCAGATGAAAGGAAAGCTGTGATGTAGGAATCCCAAGATGCTGGGCTGGGAGCTGAGAGGAAGCAATGGAGAGAGATATGAGACGGTAAGGTGGGGGCAGACCCTGGAGAGACATGAATGACAAAATAACAGCTAATGAGGATGGAAAGAGGCAAGAAGATGCACTTGGGAACTGGGAAGTCACCGACAGAACCGCCTGTGAAACTGGCAGAGCTGAAGGCTCTGTTGAAAGAGGTCAACTATTTCCAGGAAACAAGAGTTGAGAAAGAATTTAAACAGCTAGTTGGACAGCACTATTTACAACAGCCAAGACGTGGACGTGTCCAATGACACAGGAATGGATAAAGATGTGGTATATATATACAATGGCATATTACTCAGCCATAAAAAGAAGGAAACAACGCCATCTGCAGCAACATGGATGGACCCAGAGATTATCATAGTAACTGAAATGTCAGACAAAGACAAATACCATATGATATCCCTTATACATGGAGTCTAAAAAAAGTGATACAAACGAACTTATATAAAAAAAAAAAAACAGAAATAGATGCACAGACATAGAAAACAAACTATGGTTACCAAACTTATGGTTTCCTGGGAAGGAATAAGTTATCAATCTGGGATTAACAGACACACACTTCTATATACAAAATAGACAAGCAACAAAAATTTACTTATAGCATCTGCTAAGTCACTTCAGTTGTGTTCAGCTCTGTGCTGCAACCCCATGGACTGTAGCCCACCAGGTTCCTCTGTCCATGGGATTCTCTAGGCAGGAATACTGGAGTGGGTTGCCTTGCCCTTCTCCAGGGGATCTTCCCGACCCCAGAGATCCAACCCATGTCTTTTATGTCCCCTGCATTGGCAGGCAGGTTCTTTACTACTAATGCCACATGGGAAGCCCCTTATATATACTTACATATGCCTTATATACTTACATATCCCTTATGTACTAATAGCACAGGGAACTATATTCAATAGCTTGTAACAAATTATAATAAAAACTGAAATATATATATATATATTTTTTTAATCACTTTGCCATTACAACTGAAACTAACATGATATTGTCACTCAACTATACTTCAGTGAAAAAATAAATAAAAGTAAAAGATTAACTGGAGACTGTGTGGAATTAGAAAGTGTATGTCTGCCTGAAGGAGGTAAAGAGTGAACTCAGCTGTTACTGGGTTCATTTTGCCAGGTCAGATGATGCTCTGAACCCCAACTTGACCCTATCCTGTTTCCCAAAGAATAAACCTCCAAAAATTAGGGCCTCATCATGACCCAAGGAGAATTGTTTTCATCTGGTGTCTCCCAGACTCACCCCTCCTGAGGTCCACTCAGACCCCAGGAACAGCCAGGTTAGGACCAGAAGTAGGAGAAGGGGAGGATACATGAGGTTGATTCTATTTTTTCAACTCTTATCCACAATACCCAACAGGACTCTGTGCTTGTTAAGTCTACTGAAGGACCAGTGGTTAAGACTTCATGCTTCCAATGCAAGGGACGCAGGTTTGATAGCTGCTGCTGCTGCTGCTATGTTGCTTCAGTCATGTCTGACTCTGTGTGACCCCATAGACAGCAGCCCACCAGGCTCCCCCGTCCCTGGGATTCTCCAGGCAAGAACACTGGAGTGGGTTGCCATTTCCTTCTCCAAAGCATGAAAGTGAAAAATGAAAGTGAAGTCTCTCAGTCGTATCCGACTCTTAGCGACCCCATGGACTGCAGCCCACCAGGCCCTCCATCCATTGGATTTTCCAGGCAAGAGTACTGGAGTGGGGTGCCATTGCCTTCTCCAGGTTTGATAGCTGGTAAGATTTAAGTAAACCTTTCCAGGAACCAATCTGTAAAAGTAGAGAGAAGGAAAACTCCAATCCAGGAAGACTTGGTCACCAATCCACACTCTGCCATTCATCAATGCATTCCCTGAAACCAGATTGATTCTCCTCCCAGATAAAAAAAAAAAACAGAACCCAGCAGGCTCTACAAAAGACCAGACAATACAATATATGTGAGGACCCCATAAAAGACCACATTCCAGTGACCATGAGTAATCAGGGCAGGGACTGGGACCCTGACACAGCCCTGGGACCCCATCAGTGTCCTGTCTCATTCCCACCACTTCAAGTCAGACCTTTCTTCCCCGGCACAGGTTAGGAAACACAAATAGATAGCATTCCTTATGACAAACCTGGACAGCGTATTAAAAATAAGAGACATCGCTTTGCTGACAAAGATCCATCTAGTCAAAGCTATGGTTTTTCCAGTAGTCATGTATGGATGTGAGAGTTGGGCCACAAAGAAGGCTGAGCGCCAAAGAATTGATGCTTTCAAATTGTGGTCCTGGAGAAGACTCCTGAGAGTCCCTTGGACAGCAAGGAGATCAAACCAGTCAATTCTAAAGGAAATCAACCCTGAATATTCATTGGAAGGACTGATGCTGAAGTTGAAGCTCCAATACTTTGGCCACCTGATGCGACGAGCCGACTCATTGGAAAAGACCTTGATGCTGCGAAAGATTGAAGGCAAAAGGAGAAGGAGGTGGCAAAAGATGAGACGGTTGGATGGCGTCACCGACTCAACAATGGACATGAGTTTGAGCAAACTCTGGGAGGCAGTGAAGGACAGGGAAGCCTGGTGTGCTGCAGTCCATGGGTTCACAAAAAGTCTGACGTGACTTAGCAACTGAACAACAAGAAAAAAAGCAGTCAGACACTTTCAGAGAAGCTCTGATGAAAAGGCCCACAGACCTTTGAAGGCCTGAGCAGTGGTGGGTGTTTTACACCCGGGAGAGGACGCTGAGCAGCTCCCCCCAGGTCATCTGGTCCCAGGAAGAACCCAGGGCCACGCCCAAGGGAGCTAGGCTCAGGACGGCCCCCTCCCATCTGGCAAGCTTGGGTTCTCCAATAGAAGGGCTCAGCTGTTCTGGTTCTTCACATATGTGTGTGAGCGTGAATGTCCGCATTCTAAGCAAAACCTTAAGACTGGAACAAGCAAAGCAGAACAAACACTTCCCTTCCCAATTAACAGCTCTCAGGGAAACAGCTCAATTATCTTTCCAGGCCCAAGTGTGATGTCCATTAATGCTAATGGGGTCCAGGCAGGAGGCTGAGGCCCTCTGGCTTCTGGGAGCCGGAAATGCCTGGTTTCTGGTTTGTGGGGGCGGGCGCTGATGCACATCTTTCCGTCTGGCCATCGGGGTAGGGTCAGGGTGCTGTTTGTCACTGTTGCCGTGTTCTCAAGATCCTCAGAAAAGACTGTCAGAGAGGCACGGAGGAGGAGGTATCTGAAAAGCTGCAGTTTTGGAACCTCTGTGTCATTTCCTCCTCTGGAGAGCCCAGACCTCAGCTACACTCTGAGGGGCCTCATCAGCAGCACATGTATTCTTCTGGATACAAGTGACAGAAACCCATGGTCAGAAATTCCCCGATCAACTGTCCTTTGAGGATACACAGACACTGCCGGCTGGCACCCTCAGCTGTCTGCCTGTTGAGTGGGGACAAATTCAGATAACAAACAGACCTGCCTGGAACCCTGAATTCTCAGTGACTCTCTCATTATACCCCGGACACCTGCCAGGTAGATGCTGCAAACACAGAGTGCTCACTCTAGACTGGTCCCCAACAGTGGACGAGACACAAGTGCCCCTCCCTCGGGAGCTGACAGTCTTGTGGGGAGAAGTGGAAATGCCCTGGCCCTCAGAAGTCTGGCTCCAGCCCTGCACAACCACACTGCTGACTGCAGGTGAGCTGCTTAAACTTTATTCAGTCATCCTGGGGCTTACCGCCTATGGGAGAGAAAGAGCACATTGACGCTAGTCAGAGCATCTTCACAGAAGAGGTATTAGGAGCTGTGGACCAGAGCTGCCCTGGAACCAGGGCCATCTCAGTTGAGTGGACACAGCTGGATGTTTTACAGGAAGAGTCACTCATCACTAGCTATGTGGGCAGCTCATCAATCAATCTATGCTCTGAAAACTGAAGAGAACCAACTAGAAAACTATTTCAAATGCTGTGAGAGTTTTCAAGACAATTTGCTACAAAATGGACTCAAACCAGTGATTTTTCCTAATTAGTTAGCAATAGTCACCCAACTAACTCAAAGAAAATGAAAATCCCATTCACAGTAACAAATGCAAAATATTAAACACAGAGACATAAAACTCATTAAAAAATGCTGAATTCCTCAGGAGGAAATGATAACATCTAAACTGAGAATTACATTGATTTTTTTAAGTCTCAAAAAACAAAGATATGTATCTGGTTCTTGAATGGGATACTCAATTTGGTAAAGATATCAGTTCTCTAAAATGAGTTTGTAAATCTCAAGCAATTCTAACTGTATATTATAATCTAGTGTGATATAACTCATAATAATTGCTATAAAATACGTATGATATAATGGCCAAAAATGTTGAGAAACACAGAATGTGTGTGAAAATATACCATTAAAAGACAACCCCAGAATGAGGGAGGCCTCCTATTAAAGTATATACTAAGTATATTTTAATGAATATATAATTACAATTAATTTTAATATATAAATATGTTTTGAGGGAGGCTGGATATTAAAATACATACTAAAACTGTAGTTATTAAAAGGACAGACCCAGGTAAATAAAAGAAAGTTAAAAGTCGAGGAGGAGAACTTAGTATAAATAAAAGAAGTAGGTATATTATAAAACACGCATTTCAAAGCAGTGATGAATATGAACTATTTGAAGGATGGGGCTGAGTTTCTCACCTAACTCAGAAGGTCAGGACATCACTCCTCACATGAAAATGCATGAGCTGAGGGTCAAATATAAAGAAAAAGAACCTAGAGGCCTCCCTGGTAGTCCAGCAGGTAGGACTCCACACTTCCAATGCAGGGTGCCCAGGTTTGATCCCTGGTTGGGGAATTAAAAGCCCACATGCTGCATGGCACAGACAAAAAATAGAATTTAAAAAATTATGTATACCTATGGCTGATTCTCGTTGATGTTTGACAGAAAACAACAAAATTCTGTAAAGCAATTATTCTTCAATTTAAAAATAAATAAATTTTTTTTAAATAAAAAGAAAAATTAAATTAAGAAAAAGAACCCAGGAAAGAACCAGAAGAAGGTCTTTCTGGTGGGGATGACCTTAAGTATAAAACCAATACAGAATTGTAAAGTAAAAATTAAAAATAAATAAATAAATTAAAAAAAAATAAATAAAAATAAAAACAATGCAATCCTTTTTAGTATCTTAAAAAAAAAAAAAAAACAATTGACAAAGCCATAAAGAAAAGATACTAATATATTTGCTCTAATAGTTTTTAAAACTTCTGAGCATGAAAATATACCATTAAAAGACAACCCAGAATCCTCCTGAGTCACTGTAGAAAACGGTTTTAACATACATTTTAGGAATATATCAATATGGTAAGAGGACCACCCCCACCCCTTCCCCTGCATTTCACAGGGGCATGAGTACAGGAACTAGTTTCTTCTTTGCTGATGAAAAGGAACCTCAGCACTTTCTCCCTGGAGAGTTATTTAGCAAAAATGTACAAAAGCCTTAAAAATATTTAGGCCCTTTTCCCAAGAATTCCATTTCTAGAGATGGATTGTAAGGAAACGAATGAAAATGATCTCAAACTCTGCAGTATGAAGAGGATTTCTAACACAGCTTTTCATTCAATGAGATAACATTCCACCATTAAAAATTTTGTTTTCAAAAAAACCTTTTGAAAGTGAGGAATGGCTGGCATTGAATAAGAAAAAAAAAAAAAGCAAAATACAAAACTAAATACAGAAAACTATCCAAATTTTGCTTTGAAAGATGTGACACGTACCTAAGTTCATTCAGTAAATTGGCATTGAGCACCTTCTCAGGGGTAGACATAGAGAATGAAAAAACAGACAAGCAGCTGCCTGGTTGGAGTTTACAGTCTAATGAGATTACACACACACACACCAAAATGTTACTGATATTTAGATGCACTTGCATAATAATTATTTTCTTTCTTACACTTATCTGAAAATGTTTCTAAAATACACGTCTGAATCGCATAACTATAAAGTGAGACTTCAGTTAAAATTTTCATCACTCCCTACTTTGAATACTATCCTCCCTCTAAGAAAAGATGTGAACACCTCACCAATGTGTGTATAAAGCTATATTCCTCCTGGGCTGGTTGTGTATCATCTAAATCTTCTTTCCCTGAAAATAATTTCCTTTGTTAAAAGAAAGAATGGGCAAGGAGAAAGAATGTGAGACAGGAATCCGCCTACTACGTTTGAAAAATCTAAATGACCTTTCAAAAGATTTAGACTTAAAATAAATGCATGAGTCAGGAACAAGTGATCCCCAGTGACTAAACATCCTCATAAAAATGCCTTCAAACCGTTCCCAACTGTGGATCACTCACCACACCAAAAAAAGGCCATTCGCGCTCATGAGAACTGACAGGACAATGGAAATTATGTCAGTAAATTTCAAGACCCGTTCAATACTAACATGTTTATGGTGCTTATCTGAACCTCAGGAATGGAGAATGGCAGAATCAACATAAACACCTTTCAAAGTCCAAAGTGATGGGGAGGAAAACGAGAGAAGAGGCATTTCTAAAGAATCTCTTTGGAATGGATTCTTGCAACATGGTGGTTTAGAATGATACAATACTGATGGTTCCATCCCTTCTATTATACTGATGGCCCCATCCCTTCTGTCATGAAGGGAGGGGATGTGTAAAGTAACCTCCAGCAGAAGCTGCCTGAAAATGAGTTACGGTTTCCCCACAAGCTACTGGGAACACAGTACATGTCACTGAAGATGCACTGTCCCTATCTTATTTTTAATGGATGAATGGGATCCGTGTAGAGGCAAGGCTAACAATTTGAGGGGCATTAA